>NC_135244.1:10000000-10690497 GCF_947623445.1 Clavelina lepadiformis
CGAGCCGTATTCTTGTGATAACTAATTAATATGTCTCGGGCCGGACGATTGCGCATGGCGGGCCGTAGGTTGCCGACCCTTGTCGTAAACAAACAACTATCACCTTGTAACCGTTATACACTTTTCAAATATTTTTTCCTCTTTAAATTTTCAAAATTTTACAACAGTCAACAAAATATTGGTGTGATACTGTACCAATGTCAGTGGAATGACCCTATTTCTATTTCAAAAATGTCTTGGAATAGAAATTTTCAATCATTATTATGCGTGTTTCCTTTTAGGACAACTTGTTGGCCATTTATGGAACCAGTTGATGTTGAAGGTCTTGGGTTGTGGGATTACCCGGTGAAGATTAAGGAACCAATGTGGTTAAATAAAATAACAGAAAATTTTGAAAATGGCAGTTATCTCTCATTTGCTGATTTTGCAGAGGAATTTCGATTAATGGTTGAAAACTGCTACAGGTTTGTTTAGTTGTTTTAGCTTACCCTAGTTTCCTAACAAAATTTATTGTTGCTTACAGTATACTTATTTATAATTTTCTTGTGCAAACTTTTTGGCGTTAGCAAATTGGAAGTTATATAATCTAGTATATGTATAATTGCACACCAGAGCAAGGTTCAACTTTTGCGGTCAACCGAAACATCTAAATTTGTGGCAGAAAAGTAAACTAAACGGTTTTACTTGTCCAACTGGCAAGAAATGTTTGCCTTTTAACTTATTAAAATTTCTTATACTCGTCATAATGCGTATCGCAGCACAGCTTGCTTATTTCTCAACATTGAAATTTCAGGCAGCACTGCTTGATTTGGACACTTGGACACTTAATAAAATAAATTACATACACATTTACAACACATTTACACAATTAAATATACATTTACAAAGTTAATACAAAGACAAGTTAGAAAAATTTATATGAAAACTGACCTGTGCAGTTGAAAAATAAACAAATAGGCTATATCAGTAATAGTATTGTTGTCACTAATACTTGTTGTGAAATGACAACTGAAACGAGTCAAGTCGTTTTCATAACTTCTTAGAAATGATGTCGATTCAAGGCAGGTCTTTGCAAAAAATGACTCTCGAGTTTGACTCTGAATCTAAAACTATCTGTTTTCTATTTTTAAACTGATATGGTTCTGATTATAATTTTTGTTAGTAAGGAATATAGTATATATATACAGTAAGTTATAATATATACGTATAATTAAAATTTAAATAGGTGACAGGCATTAAATTTGGTATCGGTAATTTTGCGCAGACGATTAACTAGTGTTTGGCCAATTTGCTCATCAGTGCGTCTCGTGTGAAATTTATAATCCACAAATCAGTTATCATTTATTTATTATGCTCCAAGTTGCGGTTTATGTTAAAAATATACAAGTAATAGAAATGAAAATTTCTCAAAATAAATCATACCAAATTTTGGGGTTATTTTTAAGCAGCCATGAATATACTAAAATACAATTTATGCTTAAAGACTAACAACAATATTTTTTGAACCACAAACATTCCAGAAAACACTAAAGTTTTTGTAGTCGAAAATTACCATTTTTTTGTCCATGTCCAACTTTTTGAGTGTTCCTGAAGGTTTTAACGGTATTACAAAATATCGGCACAGCACCTATGTGTGGTCTGTAGGCGACATCATACCATTGATGTTTTGCTTTGCACAGGTACAATACTACTGATCACCCCATATCCAAAAAAGCGAAGCGTCTTGAAATGTTATTTGAAGGGAAATTGGCGCTTCTTAACAGGTGGGTATGTTTGTAATATGAGATGCTTTCTGGGTGTGATGTAAATGGTGTAACCTATCAATATTTGCAGTATACGTACAATGGCTTGTTTTTTGTTGGCCCATTTAATTGATTTGTATGTATTTATCAGTTATTTGCTACATGTGGTGCTATATCCATATTTTGTTTTGTTATTTGGAAAACTAGTACATATAAAATTGCAAAGACAAACTGGTTGTTGCATAGAGACCAAACACGCTAAAATTTATAGGAATATTACAGTATAAAGTATATTTCATATGTGTGTTTAGGGAAATCAGAGAAACTGCTACAATATCTAAAACTTCAAATGGGAGATTTGCTACTCTGAGTGTCGAAGATAGTTTGCCTTCAACAATGAGGTAAAGTGAAGTTACACACAGAAATGTGACTGGCATCGATTTCAGTGCTGTCTGGCTGAAAGGGGTCATACTATATGTTAAAAATAACTTTTGACAACTTTATTATCGAAAAATTATAATTTTTAAGAAAAAACGTTTTAGTTATTACTATCGGTTATCATCAATAGCTTGTTGAAAAGTTACTGGTACTTCATTTAAAGGATTTGCTGTAGAACACAACTTTGTGACGGCTCGCTTAATTTTCATAAAGTTTAACTGTTAACCAACACATGAAGCTATTCAGCGTTTGACAACAATTTCTGTTAGCTACCCCAAAATCCACTTTTGTGCGACGTTACATGCAACACTGTTGAGTGAGCATGCATTTTCTGGAAACATTATGCTATTGCTCTGCTTGTGCAATTTGCATTGTGATAAAAAAGGAAAGTGTCATGACTCATGATGTTGCAGACCAGAATTTAAATTAAATACATTATAACTGCTAGAAAAAATAAAGGTGAAAAAGATTTTGTGCACAATTACTTGGTAAACTGATAAAGGTCAAAGCAGATGCAGTGAATATCTGAAATATTTCTGATGAAATCTTGAGAAACTGCTTGCATGTTATAAGCCACTTAGTTTTCTTAACACTTTATGAGCTCTAAATTTTCAATTGTAATACTATGTTTAATATCAAATATGAAATGTTTAACTTCATAAAGGTACCATGTTTTCTATAAGTGAACTTGCATTTTTTTTGTTGTAACATTCATCAAGAGCGCCTTGTATTTTTATTACCAGCAATAAATTTATTTGACCAGTACCAGAGGAACTACAATTATTGAGCTGCTAAACCTAATAATCAGTAGTTATATGTGTACTATAATTACGCTTACTTTTTCAAGTATCCTTTGCTGATAGGACAACATTTACACTCTTTCTAAAGTTGGTTTAGTATGGTAATTTTTAACTTCATTTTGTGTACAGCCTTCTATTCTTTTTAAATATCATTTCTTGCAACTTTTAACCAAGTACATATGTTATGTCTGTTGATGTATTTATTTAAATTGTTGATATTGTAAGGTCGGGAAGGCTTAGCCTTCCAGCTGGTGGATCAGCTAGAGATGCTGAATCATATTCTCAGTCACGCCTTGTTTATGATTTCGTTCGCTGTGAAGAAACCACTCTTGCTGAAGATGAACGTCTTGCCAACCATCGTGAACGCAAGCAACAGCAAGCTCTTTATCAACAAATCGCTGCTGCGTTTGTTAGCTCACTTGAAGCTCGTGAAGATACAAAATATATTCGAAAATGTCATTTACTTCCTGAAATAGGTATGGTGTGGTAATATACTTGCATTCATGTTAGCAGAAATACAATTTTAAAATGACAATTTATCAGTGCTATTTATGATATCATACTATTTACATTAATTTTAACAATTGCAATCGTTAGGTATTTTTTATAAAATTTGCGTTCATTTATTTACAACTTTTCATTAATATTAGTTTAAAAGGGATCCAAAATACACAGATAAGTTTCAGTTGCTCAGTTTACTTACTTGCTTTGCTTAATTTATTTGGATCGTAGAAAAATCAAAGCCAGTTATGAACCAAGCGTCCGAGAATGTTTGTGTGATCTATAAGTGATTAAAGCATTCCGATTGCAATCGGAGTTTTTTGTTTTGGTCACATGTCCCAAGTTTAGGGAGGCTTGAGTTGTTTTGAGAAGAAATACTGTGTTTGCATATATCATTCATTACTTTAACTACATGCCGTAATGTTTTAACTACCAAACAACTCTGGGTTGAAAATGTAGGCTATCTGTAACGAACGAAAATATATACTGTAGCCTATGTTGTAAACCAAAATTAATATTTTCTATTTCTAATGACGTATTAATATTACACTAAGTCTGTGTTTTGTTTGTCTACTTTAACCTGGATTTCCGTTTCTCAATGAAATTTGAAATGTGGTGTATTTATTTATTACACTGCAGGTTTATTTTTGCATTTAAATGAGATGACATTGCGGTTACCACCACTTGCAATGTATAATTTGGAAATGAGCCTGATGATTCCTAATAACTCACTGTATCTTGCCAAACTAATGACATCATTTCTTTGCACCTACTATGAAAGAAGTTTAATTGCACAAAGACCTCCAATGACCTTTAAGTAAGTAACGGATATTCTGATTCTTCAGTGATTTATTTGTTTACATTTCATAAATTTAGTATAACTTGGGATTAACTACTAACTTGGTAGTATAACTTAACTAATGAATTTAGTGTTTATTAACTGTCAAGCTAAACTCAGGTGATTTTTCTCGAAACCTGTTGATAATTAATATGTATTTCATTTGCAGTTGTAAACTGTGAGCATTTGAATATTCAATTTCAATGCATTTATATATTTATCTACGTTTTAAATGCAGAATGAGTTTTAGGTTTGTTGGAAATCTTTGTCAGGGTGTTAGTTTAGTTATTCTGTAATATGCAACATACATGCTTGTAATTAATTAATTATTTTTGCAGTAATATATAAGTGTAAATTTTTACTACATCTTAAGTATGATTTTTGTTGCAGAACTTGGGAAAATCGTTTAAAGCAGCGAGTTGAAAAGTGGTTTGAGGTTGTGGCAAAATATCAATCATATGCCATTGCAGCTGATAAATTATATATTGGAATGGAGTTTTTTCATGCCATGGAGTGGAAAAATCCGTTTATAGAATCAAATTCATTTTTAGATTTGTCATATGAAAAGAAGGCATACCTTATAAAGGTTTGCTGTTTTTGTTATATCAAGTGTGCATTTTTTATATTTTACTTGGTTTCTAGCGTCATTGCTATTACTAAAGCTTCTCGTTTTAGGCACTCTGTGACAACATGACTACATTTCAAAGTGTACAAAATCACATAATGTCACTGCCATGTGAACAAGTAAGTAACAAGTGGCCTCCGTTGACTTACTGCCGGGGTTAATTTCCTTTTGCTTTTTGTACTAAGTTCATTATATGTATTTTAAGAAGAACACATACCTGAAAATATTGAATGTGCAAAACATTTTTGCGTCGGTGCGTAATTAATAGAGGTGCACAGAAATTCCAAATCAAGAAAAAAATTCTCAAATTTTGTTTCCGGACAAATTAATTTCCAGATTTGGCTAAAAACTGGCTTGAAAATTTCTTCATTGCATTAAAACTATAACAACAGCAGATATGGTTGCTGTTGCGCATACTGTAAGAAGAAATCTAAGTATGCCATTTAGGTACCATTCTGTTGCAAGTTATAACAAGTAATTGTTGGTTAACTATCGTATTTCCTTAATTGTATAAGTCGTGGTGTATAGGCACTGTTTCGTTCACTTTGACGATATGAATACTTCAGTTTACTAGATGGCATGATTCGATCAAAATACGTTGGTTCTTTTTACCAAAAATTTGGTTTTGGTCATAGTCCAGAAAAAAACATGTTTCGGTAGACTCCTAGTAATTAATCAAATTGTCCGGTTAATTAATGGCATATCTCAAAACAAACTTAAAGCTTTTTATCAGATATTTTTGTGTAACCAATACCAAATTTATCCCGTATTGGCCGTAGAATAGATACAGGACATTTACCCCCAACTTGGAACCTTAGCTTATTGCAACCTATTTCTTATGTATGTGTGTACATTTTGCGTATCTTGCAAGTAAACTTTCATTATAAGTGCACATACATTTGATGATGTTCAATTGTTCACCAGTCACTATTGTGCTTACAGAGTCGAGCGATGACATTGGGTTTTGATATGGCCGGTAACATTTACACATATTTTCCGCAATTCTGTGGAGATGATGTGCGCATTTATAAACATCGTCAGTTCGGTGAACTACCTCATTTTGTGCCACCAGAAACCTTTCCATATTTACTCGAATCAAAATTAGCTAACCTCAAAGAAGGCACACCCGTATTGGAAGAATCTGTTGTTGTATCAGACATAAATTCGTCACAAAAGATATCTTCAGCCATTCCAAAGGAAGACGTATGCATCAATAATATTGAGGCCAATGATACTGATATGGATAACGTTGATCGAACAAACACTGGAAAACTATGCAAAACTGTTCTAGCCTCAAAAAGTTGTGAAACAACACAAAAAGAAAAAGGGCTTTACATCTGCAAAGAATTTCCCAGTAAACAAATCACAACATCTTCAATTTCTGATAACCAAGACAGTAATAACTCCAATCTGGTTAAACTCGATGTTACCCAGAATCAACATCCACATGAATGTGGTGATGAGAGCAGAATCAAAGAAGATCCAGAAAATGGAAAGGTTATGAAAAAGCTTCCCTCATACCTGGAGAACAGTGATGAACAGCTTTGTGATAACTCGAATCTTCTGGTTGAAGATGAAGCAAATCAGTCAATGTTAACTGATACTTTAAACAAGGAACCATTGTGTGACGATGAAGATTTGTTAAAAGATGCTCCGTCATTGCAGGAAAATAGTAAAGCGATAGATTTTTGTGATGTTGTAGAAGATATTCAACGACTTGTTACCAACAGCACTGATGAAAGTGAATCTGTAAATGAAATTAGTGACACTAGCTATGCAGCAATAAAGAAACTCAGATTAAGAGAAGATACTGCTCCTGCAAAAAGTCCCCGAAAATCAATGAGAAGATCCAAACAAGGACAAAGGTATTATGAGTTAAAAGCTTTATTTGTATAATTGATGTTGTTGTCATTTATAGGGGTTAAAATTCATGATTTTAATCTAGTACTAGGTGCTAAAATTGTCAACGTATATCAGCATGCAAAATGCGTATGTGTACAGTATGCAGAATTTATAAAGCAGGCTCATCTAAAAGGTGCCACAGTTAGAATTGAATGCACTTGCTTGCTTTGTCAACTTGATTGTGTAATGGTAGAGTGTTTTACACACTCGCTCAAACTTTTTCAATCGGTGTGATATCTTTGCACCAGGCTTTAGGATAACTTTCTATTTCTTGACTATTGATTGTTTTAAAAATTGCCAGATTTTAGCTAGAATTCAAATAAAACAAATAAATATATATTCATTTCCATTGGTAAATACACCTAGACAAGCTTGGTAACCAGGCACAAGTGGTGAGAATTCCTCGCTAAGTTTGGTTTGTGCAAAGACTTCTCAGTACAAGGATAACTATTCCAGTACCATAGCATACTGAAGCTGAATAACAAATGGATAAAGCTGTTTTTGGCTGAAGTAGCCTATTAACACAAACAATGTTCAGAAAACAATGTAGCACACCAGAATGTCTGATTTTTGTGCTCTTGATGCTATTTCACAAGATGTATTGCCAATGTATTGATAAAAATTGCTTAGACCCAACTAGCCTTGCCTGAAATTTGGTACTATATTCTTAAAATTCTGTACACATGTCCACTTTACTAATATCTTACTGTACAAGTTTACTTACAATTTTGCCTTCATATTTGAACTTATGCATTTTGCTTCCTCTGACCAACCACGCAGTTTAACTTTAATCAATTCGTTATGTGCTTTTCAGTAAAGTTTCAACTGAGTCACCATCAGGTGTTCGTCGTTCTCTGCGCAAAAGAGCAATGGTCAACTATGGTAATATGTTGCAAGTTAACACTGTTGATCCAGTTACTGCATCAGATGTCAGCAGCACGGATGGTACTACACCAAAGAAGCGACAGAAACGTGAAAAAAATACAAAGAAAAGGGCTCAAAAAACAGCTCCTAAAATTGAGGTCAGTAATTAGTCCGTGAACTGTCAAGTGTATGATATCCATAAAAATTCTATAATTTGTATTACACAGCACATTATAGCAATTAAGTTTACAGCTTTGGCTAATATTTTATTGGAATAAATTTTTGGTTTGTGTCATATAGTTGTATTATAATTGGTTGTATGAAATTGTGTCGTATTTTTCTTTGGAGGAACCTGAAGAAGAGTATGGGTCAGTTGACTTCGAAATGGTCTGTGATAGCGTGGATGCCTTAAGAAAACTTATACCACTAATTGAGCAAGAACACAAAGAAGCTTTTGAACTTAATAAGGTACAATATTATTGATTCATATATATTTTGGTGCATAGTATTTGGAATGATTTGTTATTCTGACTATGAACAGTGTAGCCATTGGTTCAACATAGTAATTTGCCATGGTCTTGGTCTTGCCTGCACACACAATGATGATGTTAGTGCAGAAGTTTCCAAAATTATCTTTACTGCAATTCATTTAGTTTCATTTTTTCAGCCTGCGGTGGTAATTGGCAACATCAATTCACTACTTGAGAGATTACAGTGGCTTCTTGGTGAACTGGATGCCTTTGAAGAACATTTGGAAAAGACTCACTTTGATGCGAAGATACGAATGAAAAAGGAACATGATGAGATACTTCGTGATGCAACAACTGGCAAAGCGATTCAGACCAACCATCTAGAAGTGGACCCGTGGGAAGATGAACTGCTTAGTAAGGTCTGTATTGAATCTTCAAATGAAAATTTATATATTACTTTGTATTCCTTTTGAAATTGTGCAATGTTGTATTAACTTTTATTATGTCTGAAGTTTGTTCTTACAGAACAGTTTGATGCAAGGAGACAATATCACCACTTCGCACACCTCAACACCTCCTGCTTCTATCTACTTAGAGGAGAGTGAGGAAGAAATCGATAGGGAGCTACGCAGAAGCAAGAGAAAGCCGAAGCGATATGAGTCGGATGAAGATTTTGTTTTAGATTCAGAGGAGGAATCATCACCAATTCATCAAGTTCAGCAGTATCTATATGACGAATTTGACAAAGGTGCTTATCTTTTATTATGATATTAGTTTATGCATTAGCTCTATCTTGTTTACCTAATTTGTTAATTTTTTTTACTGTTTTTTGTCATTTATTTGTATATTGCAAAAAGGTTTACAGATTACAATTTATAGATCGCCTTCAACTTCTGCCTGCTGCTCTAGAAGAATTTGAAACTCGTCTTCAGCAAAATGTTTTTTCACTGGAAAAACTGATAAAAAATGGACGGAGCAATAGTTTAACTGATGCTTCCGATGGCAATGCCCTTGGCATCAACGAAAGGCGTACAAGACAAAAAAGCAAAAAAGAAAATAAAGTATGATAAATTTTTTCATTTAAATGGTAATGTTGCGACATGGAAATTGTTGTTTGCACCGTAATTGCTAAAACATAGTATGAAGATAAAAATAGTGAAAACCCAACTTAATTTAAAAGTCTACAACACACCCGATATATGTGAATTAATTATCTATTGCAGCTTTTTAGAAAAGTTTATCTTCTCGCCTTGAAGACCAAGGATTTTTGTGGCCCCTCTCTGATGCCATTGCTTCGACCTGATCAAACTGAAATAGCCGAAGTTATTGATCGAATCCTAGCTCAAGAAGCTGTTGCAAGACAGCAACGTAAAATGGCAAGAGAGCAAGAACAAAGACGAAAGCGAGCTATCAAGCAAGCTTTGCAACAGCAAAATAAAATTGCTAAAGCGAATAAAAAAGCAGTGTCTGTCAAAGAGCGTAAAAAGGAACCCATTAAAACTGTCCCGAACGTATCTACAAATATGTGGACTCCTCCAAAAAAGCAAATGTTTTCGGTCGGGGTTTCTAGACCAGAAGCGAAGAACAAAACCGTTTCTAATGAAAAAGCAGAAAATGTCATCATTCGTTTGCAAAACGGTAAAATCTGTCAGGCTCTTCGCTTTTCCGACGGCCGAATCGCACCAATCGTTAGGGTGGACAGTTCGACCAAAGCGGATACAATTGAAGATCTTAAATCAAACTTTGGTGTTGCAAAGAAGAATACAACAAAGTCAGAAGTACCTCATATATCATTGACTGGAAACCGTGCTAACGTTGCATCCATATTGAAACGATCACCGGCACCTCAAAAACAGATCCTAACAGCTCCAGTATCGCTGAGAGAAAATACCTCCACCGCAAACAATGCTACAACTGTTGCGGCAGTCGGAAGCCAGCAATTAAACTCCGCTACCGTATCAGCGGAAAAATCTATCACAACTGGCCAACTACCGACTACTAAAATCATATTGCAAAAACCGGGTGCTGCTATCAGGGCTGCCAGTTCTCTCCCAAAGATAATTCAGCAGTCAAGAATAGTTTCGCCAGGAAATAGGCAACTCTTGAACGCAAGTGGAGCTTCTCAACGTCTCACTTTACCTTCTGGACAAGTGATAAGTTTAGTTCTGCCAAATCAACTCGGTGGTATATCTCGAGTTACTACAACGACACAGTCAAAACCTGCATTGAGCATTGGGACGCGCTTTGTCACACAGGTTGCCGCAAGCGTGAATGTGTCGACACAATCGCAAACCGCAGCTGTAACCGCTCAACAGAATCCTTATATCGCCAAGCCCGCGTTAGCAGAGAGTTCTCAAAACCTCGAAGTCAAATCTACTGCTGCAATGGAAGCGAAAGTGAGCTCTCCTATCTGTCCTGCTAAAATTTCCGGGCGACAGTTCGAACCTTTTGCCGGTAAACACGCCAATAAACCATTAGGAATCGTGACGCCCATACAGGTTAAAAACACATCTTCACTGCCAAGTACGGAAGAGGCTCCTAATAATCCTGCCCAAACCTTACTTTCTAATTCGCAGAGGGTGCCAACTCCAGCTCTGTCTCAACAGGGCAGCCCACCGCGATCACTGAATACTGTCGAGACAGGAGTTCCATATCCTGTAGCTTCGTCTGCCACCATCATACAAGGCCAGTCGTCGGTACAGACCGTTCAGATCGGCTTGCCGAACGTTAGTTTCGTTTCTTCGCCGATTTTCCAACCGTCCCAGCAACCGCAGTCAGTCCAGTTGATGCCAACGTTGATGGCTGGATCGGTGCCCATCGTACAGCCGGTGCAGTTTCTGCAGGCTTTGCCTATTATCCAGGCACCTGTTATGCTGGTAGCACCCAGCCAAGCTCAGGTGCAAGTCGGCGCAAACCACTGTTCTCTGCCAACTTCAGCGCCGTCACTGTCCGTAGATGCAACTGTGACATCATCGTCATAACAGAATTAGACGGTTGTTTGTTTTCTCACAAGTTGAACAGCATTGCCAACGACTTCTTTGCGTGTTTTATAGGCAATTGTCATATTTTCTGTTTACCTTTGGTCTCAGCAATCTTGCGCAATTCCGGACAGCGTTTGTTGTCTGTCACTTGAATTTGGCCGCTGTTCACAAGAATTTATTATTTCGCATTTAGTTATCTTTAGGATTATTTTTTACCTTGCCGTATGTTAACCCGTTTTTACAGACTTATTTTCAGCTAACATTGCAAAGGAAATACTAGTTAATGATAAATTTTGCTAAACTATGTCAAATTATGTGTTATGGCGACTACTTAAATTCGCGTATCATAAATGCATTGTCGATCTTTTTAGCGCTGCTGTATTTTTTACGATACTGTCTAATATACTGAGACAAAAAATTATCTAGCTAAATAAATAATCTTGATAAGTTGATCCACTTTTTCTGCGCAGTTTTTCCATAAAAATAGTAGCAATTGAGAAATCAGAACCCTAATAGGTTGTAGAAATTGCTTTTTGGCAGAGGAATTGCGGAAATGTTCGATTTACGTAAATCCCAATATGTTGCAGGCTTGCTGCATCTCCCTGTCACTTTTCGTTTCCTAAACCTATACTGGGAATTGAAGAATCAAATTAATTTGCTGCAAGTTTCCGCTAAACTTCGTTAAAATACGAGCTCTTGCTTCCAGTTTGTTTGATGGCAGCCTACGTATTATTACTCCAAGTATTGACCTTTCACAAATTTATGAGCATTTTTTGTTAATAAACATAAGTGGAAGGTCGAAGAATGAACAAAATTGCTTCAAGTTAACCACTATTGGAGGCAAATGATCATGGAAAGACGATGGATCCATAGTAGATACTTATTAGCAAGCAGTTAAACCACCTTAAGCACCTTTTTCTTGTAGATTGTAGGCTAGATCCTTTTTGATAAAAAGTAAAAATTTGTCTGATCTCAGAGTCTAATGACATTAAATGTACCGCTCATTATGTCCAATCGTTATCGTCGTTTAACTGACCTTGCCTATGCTATAGGTTATCATAAAAATAATGTAACCAGCATTCTGGTGTCATCTTGTTCTTGTCTAACTACATTTATCACACGTAGCGTTGTTTCGTTAATTGTCCGCGTTTATACACTTGTATTTTTCTACACTTGCGTGCATATGTCTATAACCTTATAACTGCAGGGTCGAAACGTTTTCGACTCTGATTTTTAATGTGATGCCTTGGAATCCACGTGAGAGTTTCAAAGTGAAGAGTCACTAAATTATAAATCGCAAAATTATCGCTCAACGTTTCTATAGCTAATAACTGCCCACGATAAAACGACTCATGATATTGTTTAGATTACAATGAATGATTGATTACGTTTTAGAAATATTGACAGCGAGCGCTATTTGTGCCCGAAGATCAGAGAAATGGTTCAAGTTGAGACTTTCGAATAATTATATCAGTAGTTTTCTATTTCAAATTTTCGTAGACTATCGAGAATTCGTCAGGATCGGTGAAATTGCTTCAAGATATTTCGAATCAACCGAATTCGAGTAAACAGTTTTCAATTCTATTTGTGCATTTTTACCTTTGCATATCTTAAAATTAAATCAATCTGCGAAATGTGTTATTGCGCCGGAAAGTATATATATCTTTACAATCGCCTTGAAATCAAGTTGAGAGCAAGACAAGTTGCTTTGTGGTTTATGCTATGAGTTACATGTGTTTACCGGCAACCGCATGACCGCATCTGTAAATGGCCTGCGAACCAACTGAATAATAAACAATCGGATTGCGATCAGCTGCGAATGTCACTTCGACAGCCGGTCAGTCGTTATTTTGTGACATGAGTTTCATCACAACACCGGGTGTTGTGCCCTATATGTGCAGGCAAGACGTCACAGTTATTTGTCGATCTTCGGGTCATATTTGGTAAACGGGGAAAGGAATTGAAGCTTGTTCGCCGAAATGAATTTACGTATGCATGGAGAATATCATCCGGTTTCCTTTCTCTACCAAACGCTTTTTGCTGGAAAGAAATCTCCTACATACTGCTTCACGACCTGCAAGTTACGAATAAGGAGACCGCCTATGACTCAATATTATACCATAAACATAAACTCTAAACCTCTGATATCATAACATCGCAGATCTATGGTGTCTACCCCGGTTCTGTGACAATAAACGAGCTAATGGCAAAGATAATACACTACTCTGAAGATCTTTCAAGTCAAATGTTGGCTATTGACCGGAAAAAACAAATCTTTCCTTCACAATATATGTAAAACCTTGATTTTTTTGGAAGTTAACGTTTGGTATCGTTAACAGGCTGAAAACCCACTCACAAACAGCTTTTTTCCGGCGTTACATTTTTAACACAGATAAAGCTAGAGTTTAAAAAGTTTGAACTAACAAACAGAGAAAAGGTTGCAATCAATAAGTTGAATAAAAAGAACACATTTCATGGCAGTGTTAAAAAGGGGTATAGGTATATTTATTCAAACCTATAGCAAGTTCAATGAAATAGAGCACAATTATATTGTTGCTCATTAAGTTAAATCACGATTTAAAAATAATCACATGATTTTTTAATCTTGTTATCAGAGAACAGTTAGACGTTCGATACTTACAGTATGATGCTTTGGAATGAGTTAATTTAAGCATAAGAAAATGCAGTTTATTCTTTAGCAACGGTTTATGGAGGTATCATAAAACCACATTCTAATAGCAAATAAGTTCCCCGCAGTTTGCGGTCTTCTACGTTATGAGTGAATATATATCCTTGCTCTATTGGTGTTTCGCGGCCTTTTTGGCATAAAAAGTCCACGTGTGACGCAAGTTCAATTCATTTTCAGGGGTATTCATTGCTCTCGTCATGGTGTTTTGACTTCCTCCACCATACAGTAGTGAATGGAAAAAAAAACTTATCAAATGTCTGTGCCTACATCAAAGCGTGCCATTTGGCCACAGTACGAATCAATATACAAGCAATTCGGTCATTCAGCAAACGTCTGCGGTTTACTTATTGTCCTGCGAGTGAAATCACAGAGAAAAACACTTCAGTTCTTTGGGGCAGAGGCAGGCTGTGCTGTGCTAGAAGAATGTACGCTTACAGACACTTCGCTGTTCAGTGACTTGACTGACTTGGTTGACATCAGACGCGATCTGGCTGTAATTAGCTGTGACTTTGTACTACCGGTGCTACTTCCAGATGGGCCTTTAAGTTTTTCCAAGCGCTTTCTGACCGATTTTCTCCGAATGGAGCGATCCAATGAAGTGTTGGTGGCCCAGGTTGCACCAAAATACCTTTAAAGAAAAAACAATGATTAATTAGATGAAAGTAGCTCCGCAATTTAAATTCAATATGACAGGAAACCGAGGTATACGCATGTAATACCACACCGCATGCCACGTATTTGCTAAACACACCTCACAATTTAAAAAATGAACTTCAAATTATTACAAAATTATTCTACGTATTGCATCAAAACATTGTGAGCATCATGTAATGAGAGCAGAAATATAGAAATAGAAATAGTGGTTAGCGATAACATCCAATGCCTAATCGTGTTCTTGCTTGTTCAAGCGACGACAGCTTGAAAAAGCACCACACACCTGACGAGAGCAACCGTCCTTACGATTTCCGAAGTGTACAAACCAGACGAATTATCCGTGGATAGCCGAATCTTATCCGGTACAAGTCATCGGAAACAATTAAATCAATCTTTTACTGTTTTGCGAAGCAAGTGATCACTATACTCAAACTATTTAACAAGACCCATTAATTATTTGGGGAATTTGATTGTGGCCGTGGTAAAGTGAAAGGAAATAGGAAAGTGGTGTAACCTATACCATATCGACAAATACAGACAACTCACACTGCACACAGATTATATGAAGAACTGTTAGTGGGATTTTTGTCACAAAATGCCTTTCCTGCACATATAGTGATAAATGTTTTGTAAACATCTGAACGAAATTAAATTACCACATTAACTGATTTAGAAATTATTCTCTTTGAGTAATTGAAAGCTTCCACATTCGGTTTTGAGTTTGAAAAATGTTAGCATCACTTTAAATATCAAAATGTAGCTAATGTAGAATGTTATAGCTAACGTATAGCTAATGTACGGTATAACCAATGTTGCTAATCACAGTTGCGAGATTATTTTTACATTACATTAGTTGCGTTGCTTACATCAGCTGCATTAGTTTCAATAGCTACATTTTGGTACTCAATATCTATGCATTAGCTACATTTTAATATCTAATAGGGTCAACTCGACAAAAGGGTCGACTCGACATTCCTCTTACTTTCCTGGTAAAGCTGTTAAAGCGGAAACAGGTATTATGAATACATACGTCACTCTAAACAATAACTAACGCTAGAGCTCATTACTCATTTCCGCAGTACAAGCAATACATCAAAAGTAACGTGAGCAGGCCAATTTGTAGTGTTTATGAAAACATGTTAATCTTTTGACCGAATTTTGGAACACTGTAAGAACATTATCATTTTAATAGAGAGCACGTTTAGAATATTTACTGAAAGAAACCTTGTTATTATAGGACATGAATACTTTTAAACAGCAAAAGTTTGTAAAAAGAGTTTGCAATGCATTTTGCTTTGTCTATTTCCCATTCTGCTACGCAGATGAAATCTTTCTTTGTACTTGCATAGCATGTAACCAACAAAATGTTGGGAAATATGCGGTTGAACAATATGCCTTCGCAAAGCAAAGCAGTCGGTGAGTGCAGGCAACACTAAAACTAGATGGTTTTAAATCCGTCATTCGGAAGTTATAGTACAGGGATAAAGGGAGGCCAAGGGCAATAAAGTCCATATCAGTTGACTGTTTGAGAGGCCCAGTTTAAGAACACTACCTACCAACTTACGTAACACTTATCCACAGTAAACGTAATATAAAGTCCGACTACATGTGTTGGTGCAAATAATTCCCAGTCCCTTTGCCAAAAACACGATTTTAGGATACAAAGTGGCCACATCGCCATAAGTAAGTCACGCAGCCCATTGGGACATATGGACACGGCTTGCTTAAGAGAATTGGTATGCACAAATACTAGCTATTTCGGATTTTATTTACACGTAAATTATACGTTAGGGTTGGCTTATTATGTTATAATATTTATTTATATTAAGTTAAGTTGACAAGAAACCAGAAAAATGGCTTTTAACGTACAATTTTACCGGTAAAATAGTATCCTAACAGTCTTTTTACGAGGAATGTTATTTGGTCCTGATTTTTGTAGCGATTTAAGTAGACTTTTTAAAGCTTTACATCATATCAATATCGTATTAAACATGCGGCCCAGTGTTAAACTAATATATATTCATAATCATACGTTACAATTTCAGTACTTGATATTAAATACTTATACTTACGTTTTCTCGCCGTTGAATAAGCAAGGTAGAACAACTTGTTTGACGGTTTGACGCATGCGCGGTAAACGGATGGAGTAGATAATAGGATTGAGGAATGAGTTGACAACCGATGGAACTAAGGCGTAGTCGAACACTAAAGCAAAAAGAACATATTTTATATCCTTATAGGAAAAGAAATGTCGGCGTTGAATTAATTTTAAAGTTCACTGCAAGGCAAAATTAAGCCATTCCAAACAATGGGTTAACGTGCGTCCATCTTCACCTGTGTACATTTAACTAATCATTACGTGAACTTTAAGGAACTTAATGAAAACTTTAATGAAAACGTTATTGTATTCAGTCAGACTGCCACCTCAGTTTTTCCATGCTTATTTATAAGGAGAAAATTTAAAACGAATACAAAACGATATCATAGTTCATACGTCTCGAAAATCAGTCAGAAGAACCATTTGTACAAGGTTGGTAGTGAAATTACGTCATCGTATTTCGTGAACAGTCGCCACAATTTAGGTTTAAAAGTCAACAAAAATACGTTTGCTGGGTGAGAAAGCTGGCATGGGCGCCTTTACTCGAGTTGGGCTGGGTCCAAATATGAACCAATGATCCTTACCTAGGCTACATGTTGTGTTTCTACTTTGTGGCTCAATACTTGTGTCGGACAGTGTGGCACCAAGCAAGGTATCATTTGAAAAGCGATTCTCTTTTCAGGTAAAACAAGGGAAACAATGTCTGGTATCGACCATATATGATCATAGTAAAGCGAAGTACAGCACAACTACTGCATTGTAATTAGGCTTAAACCTGCACCTCACCTTTCGCGAGTTGAGTAGTGGGGGACTTGATTATCAGGTCTGCTACAAAGAGTGCCATAACAGGAAGCCAACAAATTACAAAGATACCCAGGGTAATAATAAGAGTTTTCGCCAACTGCACCTCTCGTTTCTGAAAGTAAAAAAGATCTTATAATAAAATTTTTTTATGTAGGTTATCTTGAAAGTGACAAATAAATTGTAACAGAACATAGTCGATCTATCTTGATCTAGATACAAGCATTCAGAATTGAACTATAGACCCAAAATAATACCGTAAGAATTCTACACAAGAACAAGACAAATTAAAAGGCAATACCGCAATCGTATGATTGTGTGTTATCTTTATCTCTCAGTTACCCTTATCAGACATCAACTTTTGATTAAGGACATATTTATAGCATCTTGTCAAAATATACCGCTCCATTTATAAACGACAAGACGTTTTCACAAATATAAAATTCAAACGCTTTGCAATGACAAATCGCTAAATGCCAATGCGCAAATTGCCACTTCCTTATGCAAGTTGATTGCGAAAACCAGTTTTGTTGTGATGACAGACACAGGTCCACAAACCTGGTTTGCGAATGTGGCAATGTTTCCTTTTTTTTGGTGAGTGCGATGCATGAAAAATTTTTTTAATTGCCGATTCGGGTCCAAGAATGGCTTCCCAAGAACAACCGATTATTATTACACGTTTTTCGCATGTGTTCCCACGCTGATGTGTCAACGTCATATGCGATACTTACGCGTCGGGCATCCAAAGAAAGTTCCAGTATGAAACAACTCCCGACAAAACCAGCTATTACGACGCCAATATAAGAGTATGTGAATCAGGCTTTAATCAAAAGGCAATAAAACCATCTCGAGGTGACAAAGCGACACGATTCAGAGACATCTCAAATAAGATGAGTTTTCTCCTATTGGAAATCACACGCCAAACTGTAATAAAGTGTCTGAGAACATCAGAGGTCACTTCTAATTTAAAAAAAATCATGTGTAAAGAGTTACAGTAGTACGAAATCGGTTTGACTTACAGAACTTCATTTTTCTTTATGTTTAATTCGATTAAGCGTCACTGTTCACTAGATGTACAAAAACTTAAAAACATCAACTGGAAGTTTGGGACGAGGAAACAAATCCAAAGCTATTTCCCTGCGGGGTTTCACCGCGATCACCAGGCCATGATGAGACACTTCACAGGGAAAATATCTTACATACAAGTTTGACAAAAGCGTTCGCAGCAAGACATGAAAAGTTGCAACATGAGGTCACGCGTGCCATTCGCTTAGTGCCGTAGTTAGTGGGAAAACGACCGCTTAGTTATGTAACACTATCTTATCCGGCGTATGACGCTGATGTTATTGCAGAAAATAGTGTCGAAATGCGTTCCTAGTTCATACAAGTTGATTTAATAACTGCAAGTAATAGTTATATTTCTCATACTTCTTAAATTCAGTAGACTACCTATTCTTCTTGAAAGGTTTTTTTCTAACATTACTTTGCCTAACACCAACTGGAATTTTACCCTTATGACCATCAGTGTTAACATTGCTATTAATCACTAATTAAGCAGTTAACGGCACAATCCTTCGTCATGCAGCATATAATGAAATAACTTAGTAAGGTAACATCGACCAAACGTTTGAAAACGCTTTACGTTTTCCTTTGTAGTACAGCAAAAGTATGTGACAACGGCAGGAAGCTAAATATAACTTACTTTTGCTTTGGAAGTACCGCTTGAGCTGCCGTTTGCCGTTCTAGGATGACCAAAGGATTTCTTTTTCACGACTTTGAAAAGTGCTGCATACAACCCGGTCATGACTAAAATGGATATTACAAAATACACGACACCAGTTAGGATGTAAAGTTTGGAGAAGGGTACAAAAGATTTGGAGCACTGAGTGTCACAGATTGAACTACCGTACACGCTTCTTCGACATACACACAAGCCTGAAACAAGAAAACAGAATTACGTCATTTATATTTGGTAATTTGCGTATAGAAGCATTACACGATATACATATCGAAAAAATCGAAGTAATATCCACAAACCTAACTGATAACAAATTCTTTATACGCCGTATTTGAACCAAGTAGCTTTAAGAGATTTTGCTCAGCCGAGCGCTATATAGTATATATTATTTGCAATACGGTAAACTCCCAAATGTATGATATCTCCCACTCAATCTAATTTTCCGATAAAAAAAACTAAGCGTGTGATGAAACTTCAGTACAATGTTTAGGAGGAAATTGATATTGATAAAACCTAATGATGCAATATCCTCCAAAATTCTATATAGTCACGTTTACCCGGTGTATGGGTTGCAAATGTATCACACATATGTAGCTCATACTCGCATTTAAGATTACTGTACTTCCGGAAATAGCGCAATCGCAAATGTTTTGTATCGCAACGTGTTTTTTGTTGCGGACGACCACCACCTAAGGACGTAATACACGCACCCTTGTCACGCCTTGCAACGTAATGTCATATTCACGTACCGTCCATGGCGCAACAATACTGCTCTGCGCATGACCATCCAAGTAAGGGTGTGATCAGGAACAAGCCGAAAGAGATGAGCCAAGATGCCAAAATGAGCATAATAACAGTTCTTCTTTTGAGAAGTCTGTCATAATCAACATGGTGAGCAATGCGAAGATAACGATCCATTGAAACCAGTAAAAGACTGTTGATTGACACAATGAACGTCACAACCGCCATACCCTGATAGTAAAAATAAACAATGATCGGTTTCAGGAGATATGTAAGGCAAAACTATCAGTTTTTATTCAGAACACTGGCACAAGATAAATGTTTCCAACTTTTTTTCGAGTCGCGGTCGTATTAGTGGGTGGTCATTACCATCATTTTTGACTTCAGGGAATATCCATTACATCGTCAAAACATGCGTTTAGTTATTCAACAATTAAACCAACGTTTGACCTTACTAAATTTCAGCCCAGCCGTGAGCGCTCACCAGCTGACATTATTATTAGTCATTGGAATGAAGGCAACCGCTTACAATGGTTTAGTGAGCATTTTCCGTCATCGTTCTACGAGCGTCGTGTTACATATGTTAAGATGAAACGAAATATCCTGCTGCAGCCGTTAAACGGTGCCTTCTAATACGCCATACGGCAATATTACCCATATAACGGCAGAAGACTACAATAGGTTAAATGTATCAGAGTAAAAACTTGGAAAGGAATATCTGGTACAATTACTCTGCTAACAATGTCAATATTAATTAGTTATGTTTTGTCAGCACTTAATGCAAAAAGAGTTTTTTGCTCCTGGGTTGCCTCTATTTTCATATCAGTTGTCGGTACTTACCTTAAGTACAATCCGTGATAGAGGCGAATTGCCAACCGGTACAAAAATTGCCAAAACAACCTCAAAACCAGTGAGTAGATCTGCCGCTGCCAAGCTGGCAATAAACCAGTATGGGGGTTTGCGAAGGCACCTGGGTCCTCTTGTAATCGCTATTAAAATCACTACATTTTCAGCTACTGTTAAAATTGAAATGACGCATGCGATAATCTCAGCCAAGGTGACTTTTCTTTCGCCAACTGTGCTACATGTATTCTCTTCACTGTTTAGAAGGAAACTTGTGGTGTTTCCTACATAGCTTGTGTTGAGCATTCCAGTCAAGTCCATTTCATCAGTAAGGGCGATGCCTTCATAATAAGTCATTTGACTTGGCAAACCAACGCCTTGCAGTGATTTTCCAACACCAGCAAAACGTGTTGCGTTGCGCATTTGATTTGTTTTATCCACCTCTGTCATTTCGTTAAATTCCTCATGACTTATTGACGACATTCTCTATTCTCTGTGTAAAATAAATCAATTTTATTTCGCTCGGCTAACAGCCTCCAACCGCCCTCAAGATGACCAAAGCTGAATGCATGCTGTTGCGCCTTTGCCTTGTGCGCAACATTAGCAGTTGCGCAGAGAAAAAAGCTGTTTTGTGACGTAATGAGTGTTCCGGTTGTAACAGCTTTTGGTAGTGTAGCGTCAAAACAGTCTCAAATAAGAATGTATTACAATTATAAGTATACTAATAAAGACACAGATGTGAATACATTATATTTATTTGATCTTGACGAGGGCTAGTATAAGCTACTGCTTGCAAGAGCCAAGGTAGACGTATATAAATAAATATATATTTAGTATTCTGCTAATGTGATTTTTGCAAATTAATCGGCACGATAACGTGGGTGTTTCATAAGGCACTCAATGATATAGACAAGAGCTGCACCTTCGTGCTAAAGTCAATCAACAAAAGCAAATCAATTTTTTGAATTTGCTGTGGGAAAAATAAGTGTGGATCCAACTTCGTAGCAAAAATGAAACGGGTTATATTTATTTTTGCGGATACTATGTATGAACTATTTCATGACGTAACCACTGCGTTATGACCAGTTTGCTAATGCAGTGATATGTCATGGGTGGATACATCCATTGCATGACAACAGCAAAGCTATCTCCGTTCACTAGCCGCAATCACCGGCGCTAATTACTGTACTTACATATAAAAACGCTGTACATTTATTGCCGTAACTACATGCTCAACAACGATTAACTATGTGTCCACATCTTTGTACGTTTTTAACCTTAAACACTTGAAACGTAGCCAACATGTTACCGCACATGCCCAAAACGAATCACGAGCGATCATGATGTCAAAGTTTTTTTTCTTTGACATTAGGGCTATAAAAGCTTTTCTTGCGCTGCTATAATAAACATGGAAAATGTTTCTAAATAGAAACGGAATGTTTGCTACAAATAAGCACAAAAAACTTGTTATGTTCCTACTTCGAATAACAAACCGCTTGAAATATTTATGCACCGAATGTTAAATCTCTATTTTAACATTAAAAGCATTCTTTGACTAAAAATCGTTAAAACAATATAGAAAGTAACGCTAAAAATGCCCACATATAGAATCATAGATCAATAGAATCGAAAAATTCACGGAATGAAATTTTTTGGAGACGCCAGAGCTGGTTCCCTCGGAATTGCACCGATGCGAAATTGTATCCATGTGAAGGTTACGTACATACTCACTTAGTAAACTTTTATTTTTGTTAATAAATCTTACTCAGCTTTATAAGATAATAATTACTTCAAAACCGTGTTAAAAACGTACCGTAAAACAAATTATGCTCATGGGTGCAATTATATGCGTATATGGGAGCAAGACCGTATATAGTTACCGCCAGAGGTTACATCAGTGTTTTTCCACACAAACACGCGATGCCCGATGTCGTATTGTCGTATTGCATACATTGCCCACGGTCTCTCAAACGGGGCCCATGCCCACCCCTAGGGGTCTATGGGAGCACTCTACGGCGCCCACGAGCAGATGCCTCACTGTAGGCTATAGTGTAGTAATAAGAAAGACAAGGCAAAGTATTTCTTTTTTTGCTTGTGCTTTTTGTGCAAAATTAGCGGCGCGAAGGCTATTGCACACGAAGTTAGTGAAGTAAAAAGTGTTTTGCAATCAATAATCTACATTTTTTATTGATGAGCAGGGAGCCAAGGATTTTGACAGTCACAGCAAGGATTTTGATAGTCACGGATCATGAAAGGTTGAGAACCACAGCTGGTATAGCTTGCAGACAGGTTGGTTCTTATTTCTAAGATTTGTCCTTACTTTGAAGGTCTGTGACTTAGAAAATATTTTTGTCCTTATTTTCACTTGCGTCCTTATTTTTGTCTTATATTTAGGGCAGAGCTTTTCATTTTGGGCATTTCGATATACCTTAGTGCGCCATTTAGAAACAAAAATAGAAACAGCCTTAGTTAAAGGACAGTCAAATCTATCCTGCAAACAAAAGCACGCTTAGACAAGACTTGTGGGAAATAGCGTCTCTTTTTTCAGACACATAGCTTTGTTCTGTGGCCTTTTACATTGAACTGACGTGTCGCATGAATACATTCCATTGAAAAACTTCTATTTCTTTTTAATCTTATCTTTTTTCCTGGTTGTCCTTATTTTTTAGCCCTGATTCACTTTGCCTATAGGCCTACTGCACGTTACATGGGAACTATCCACAAAAAATTGCTCCAAAACTCAAATTATGTATTTACCAGTGTTGCTGGGGATTTTCTACTAAGTTGTTTTTGTCTGAACCATGTTAACCAAATTGTAAAGTAAACAAAGAAACAGGATATAGTTTGGCACTCTTAAGGTTAACTTTATATTTTTCGACATGAGCTTTCGCAAGCATAAGCTTGCTTCTTCAGGTGTACTGGGAAAATGAGGATTTTCTGTAAGATTTTATACCTTGAAAATTGCAATGTATCAAAACAAGCAAGGCAGGTTTTCACCAAAAAGAAGGTGAACATATTAAAGTCGGGAAAACTACTCGTAAATTTGTAAGCAACTTAATGACGGACTGCCTATAACAATTAACACCCATATTGGCTATTAAATAAATTTAAACAACAGATCTCAAAAGAATTCTCAATGATTGTTCGTAGTTGGTAGATTTTACATTTCATGCCTTCCGTATTATAGTTGGTGTTCTTGGAATTGTGCGCTAACTTTAGTCCTGCTGCAATAAAAAAACAAGCTCTCTTTCATTAAAAGCATTAATATTTTGTTGAGACTTCTTACAGCGTTTATTACTTAATTATATATATAATTATATGAGTATACTCCAAAAAAGTTTAGATTTGGCTGATGTAATTCCAAACTTCAACCTTCATGCAGGTCTCACGGTACTGCTCTTCCCATGAAAAGCATTACGTCATCTTTTCAAATCTAGGAAGCCGTAAATACGTCAACATATTTTGATAGATTAATCTAACTTTTTAGTAGGAACTTTGTTCAATCGTCACCAGGGGTTTTTGTTCAAGAAATGACTAAGTTTATGAACTTTTGGGGGGCATACAAAGACGTTTACAACATTTTAAGAAGTTTGACTTAATTCGTTTAATTGTTTTTTAAACATTATTCTATTAAGTTTAAGATTATACTCTTTGATAGTCCTGTATAAGAAAAATAGACAATTTCTAGACATTTTAACAATCAAAACCCACTGTCGACATTTACTGCTTGATTTATCATTTGCAGTACACAGGGGGAATGTGGTTTTGTTAAAATTCGGTTACTTTTTGTTATATGAGCATGTTTTTTCAAAACAAACTTGCACGATTATATAATCTGGTAAACGTTCCTATTAAAGAAAATACTTTTCTTTCATTATTTTCTCAGGCATCAGTTTTTAAAACTTCCTTCCTAAACTTTTTAATAATCGCTTCTACCAGCGTTTTGTTACTTGAATACAACACAAACATATTGAGCAGTGTTTCAGTTTAGTTAAAATTTATTCAAATGTTTTACTTACAAGCGTTTTTAAACAAAAGCAGCAATTAACCATATTAGTTGTTTATAGAAGATTGCTATATATGTGCTATATGTTTATTGTTTACAGACGTTGATGAAAACGATGAGTTACACTGTGATGACGCTAAAGCCAAAGGTCACGAGAAAAGCTTTTAAGACACGTCGCTGGACGTATCAGTGGACAAGTGTTCATGAACATACAGTTTTGTAAAGTAGACGAATTTTGTTTTATATGTGTTGAATCTTGTTGTAAGTTATAATTTCCAGGACTAAGTTACAACGATAAGTTTATGATGTTCACATTGTGGTCTTGTAATGCAAGTTTATGGACAGTTTAAAATAGATAAAAATTACTTGACACAAATGCTGCATGCTCTGTATTACTGCTGCGTGCTTATGTTCTACGCTATTATGTAGCATGACCTTACTAAATTTGAATATGTGCGTGAACTTGACCATCATTACCGTGTTACTTATTTTTAACAAGAACTTGGTCATACCCATGTCCCGGATGCTTGCTCGATACCTTTATTGCTAATTATTAAGTGAGCAACCTGATAATTTCAAATAAATTTATCAATAATATAAATATAATTAAATTTTAATAATTTCATGTGATTTTAATCGTACATATATTTGAACTGGTATGGATGGATTTGAATTTATTTAAAATTTATCTAAATTTA
Organism: Clavelina lepadiformis; assembly: GCF_947623445.1. Taxonomy (NCBI): domain Eukaryota; kingdom Metazoa; phylum Chordata; class Ascidiacea; order Aplousobranchia; family Clavelinidae; genus Clavelina; species Clavelina lepadiformis. Next base: position 10,025,430 of record NC_135244.1, read on the forward strand.
ATTAATATTCGAAGTGATTATTTCATCGCATGTAGGTCACCCAGCCTGTTGTTAAAGATAGAAGGTTAGGAGAATGTGTATGCAAAAAGTTAATTATAGCTATTTAAAGTTTTATTGGAGTTAGATTTAGATTAAAAAGAAGATTTAGGTTAGGCTTAGGTCATTATGTTATAATATTTAAGTTATATTAACAAAAAAACGTGAAAAATAGCTTCGAACACCCTATTTCTTCCAGTGAAATAGTGACAGCCATCAGTTTTATATGATTTTATTTGAATTTAGGCCTGCTTATAAATGGCTACATGAGTTTTTATCGATTTGATTTAATTCATAAATTTACTGGATAGTTTGTGGTATTGGCTACCATTAAGAATGGCTGAAATAATTCTACTTAATTATGAGTTCGTTTAGAACCAAGCAAAGGTGGTTTTAACGTTATGGCACGAGTTGACGTTAAATGGGAATAAGGGAAGTTGTGTAGCATGAGAACGGAAAAATCAAAGTAAATAAAAGACGGTAATATTTTAATGAACATACGCCAACGTACTGTATTAAATTAAGTTAATTAGTTCTGTTTTTATAACTAAATAACTTATTTTTTTATGGTGCCCTATAGTTCGGGCAAAACAATATAAAAAAAAATTAAAAAACGTCTGATAAATGGAAATTGCACCGACAAACTCGGTAACCGGAACTCATCGGACAGTGATGAGGAATTATCGCCTAGTTGAAGTCTTGCCAAGAATTTTATCAGTTCGAAGATAAACATTATAATACCACAACTTACCATTGCGTTTTTGATTTTATGACAAGCATATTTTGTTCATTTGGTATATTTTCGGTATTTAAACTTACATCTTACTCTATGACATTTGTTTTCCCGCTTTGGTTAACTTCTGCGATTGTATGTTTAAAGTGAGGTGCAAGTCTAAAAGCCAGTTGGCCTTAAATAAAAGAGCAGTCATTAATATATATACTGTTGAAAGGATTTTAATAATATGTAGAGGTCAAGCAGTTATTGATGATAGTAGAAATATGCTTTAGCAACATTGTAACAACAACAAACAGTAAGTTGATTAAGATTAGTGCAGCTGGATGGTGAAAAGAAACCCCATCCTAAGGATTGGAATCCCGTTTCCGTGGCCAAAAAGAGGGCATGATAATAGGGCCCTCTGGTGCACAAAACTTATTGAATTACATATGTCAGAAAAAAGGTATTGAGAACTCACACGCCTCAGATGTAAAGCGAAATGTTACACTAACATAATACTGTAATTAAAAACACACATTCACACACTGAACCGTTGGAAAAACATGCCCGAGAGCAAATCAGTTTAAAAATAAAGATAAACATGGGGCTAAAATGATGAAACCAGACCAGATCACTAATCTTAGAATGACCCTTTTGAGAATCTGTGATAATATTATGAATTAATGTAATATAAAATTGTGTACGACATAGAATTCTCATCTATCGAATCAGCGAAGCATAACACTGCGTGATGTGCGTGCAGTACGAGTTGCCACTTATCAGTCTCTTCTTGCTATTACGTTCAACGCCGCAACATGTCTTTATGCTGTTGCTGTGACAATGTTTTATCTTGATGTATTCGTTCAAAGAAGCTTCAATATAATCAGAATATACAGTTGTCAAGGTGTACAATTAATTCTAAGATTAAGAAAAGCAGAACAACGACCTTGAGGCTCATTTATATCGAGGACATTAAACAATTCAACAGACAAACGTTGTAGTGATTTGGTCGTTCTTAAAGGCTAAGGTACGACATACAACCAGTTCATTACAAATCCTTACAGACTTTGTTTGATTTGATTCTCTAAAGGTTGTTGATATGAATGACGACCCAATAACCTTGGAATAAGAAAAACTCGAAAGGAAATAAAGGCTAAGTAAAATAAAACACCACTAGACACTATAAAATAACATGAATTAAAGCAAGGGTAAAAATGGCATTACATTGGATCATCGGCCCTATCCTTTTCAATCAAATGACGCTTAACAAAACCCATAAACTTAGTGTGGTCTTTGGTATGTTCTACGGAGCCAGATAATGGATTCCACAATTTCTCACCCAAAAAATTCAGAGAGTGTTTGGTTGTACTGTATTATTTCTTCAAAAAGGTATTATTTCTATCTCTTCTACCTATAGAGTTGCACTGAGTAGTTATTCCCAGAACATTATTAGAAATTGGTGACGAAAGCCCATTTAAATGTTTAGTTGAGATTGCATAGGTTTCTAGTAAAAAGAAATCATTCGATGACCATACAGAAGGATTGCGGGAAGATTTCAAGCTTTTTGTCATAATATTAAGTTATTCAAAAATTTGTTGCATAGTCTCTGGATTCGATTCAATAAGGTAATTTGCCAATGGTTCCAAATAGGGATACATTATCTAATATGTAGTTCTATAAGAGAATGATACAGGGCAAGCAGACACTCATAGTTCAAATAAGGTTTAATTTTCGTGATTACACCTGAACTTATTTTAATTTTTTGTATCACAAATTTCAAATGATCTTTCCAAGATAAGTTTCACTGATATGAATTCCGAGGAACTTGACTGTTTTTAATCTTTCAATGTTTTGACCATTAACCATAAGCGTATTTGAAGTGGAACAGGTTTAGCAGAAAACATCATAAATTTACTTTTGTTTATATTCAGTGATAATTTATTGCTCATTGTAATAAATACGGTTGGCAACAAACTCTTCAGGCAACGATATAAAGAACTGTTCTTTATATCGTTGCTTCAGGGGTTGGACAAAGCATGTTTCTGTTGCGGGGGATTTACCAATAAACAAACTCCTCATAGACATTTGATAACGACATTTGTTGGCAGTGGTGATCATTCATTGGTATTTACAGTTTACACGTCGCGAGCTTCCGGTTTAGATACGAATTAATTTGACAAAACACAGAAAGACGTTCGGGAACGTGTTAAGGATATGCACTACAATCTTTTAAGCAAACTGTGTCGGCTCGGTAGCCCAGTAGTTAGAGCGCTGGGCTCGCAATAGTGCGGCCCGTGTTGGATAGACAATACCCAGTGCCCAGTCCACCAGCGCTATACCGGCATTATTAACTGCTTGCTTCTGTTCAGTGGCCCTGTTGGTGAACAGCGTTAAATTCAGGCAAGATCTTGTAAAAAATATAAAAAAACAAGTATATATAAAATGCGTATAGCGCGAGGGCATGCCTTAAGCAATAATGTAACGCGGGTCCACATTAAATTGCTTGAATTGGATGGGGTCAGATACCATTAGACTCAGTCAGTTGCCATTTTTTAGGTTAGTAGCCTATGCAGGTATATAAGTTTAAAGCCATAGATCAACATTAATTGAGACGACTTGTTTTGAAGGATACAGTTTCTTGTAAAACAACAAGCTTGCCTAACGAAAAATTGAAAGCCAAGAAATATAGAAGCGAGGTATTTTAGTTGAAGTTAACTAGATTACACAAAGTGTATAATTATCACATAGATTACAATTTAATTCTGCTATATTTTGATAGTTGCACTAGAACAGTGCTTCTTAACAATTTTTAGTTGCAACCTAAACTTCAAATGAATAGAGTGACCATTTCATCGTAAGTAGGTCACACAGTCTGTTGTTAAAGCAATAGGTGATTAGATTGGGCAAAGGCAATGCAAAAAGTTAATTTTAGCTATATTAAGTTTTGTTGAAGTTAAATTTAGATTAATAGGTGGATTTAGAGTAACTTTGGGTTACTATGTTATAACATTTAAGTTAGGTTGACAAGAAACTCTAAACAATAGCTTTGAACACACATTTTTTTTATGGTAAATTAGTGGCAACTATGAATAAAACCTTGGTCATCCACACTTCTAGAAAAGCAGGGCACCATATTAGAAGTCATTGCCCATGACTAATAAGTATTGTATTTGCATGCGTGTAGGTCGTTTGATGCACAGTACCCATTTCCTTACTCTATGGGCAATGCAGCTGCAGCATATTGCACAGTAGCCTACATATCAAGCAAAGGAATCACAGCAGCTTTCCGAGTGTACTGTGTGTTTACACTATCCTTACTAATCCTTCATGCTGAACGTTGAGCAGGGCAGCTGTGAATAGCATTTTAAAAGTATTTGCTCATCCCAGGATTAAATTCGAGTCCACTGTGTGGGAGGCCAACGTTGTAATCACTACATCTTATTGTGGTTGATGCAAGGCTGAATCTTGTAAACCTAAAATAGACTAATAGATAATTGTGTAGCACCATTGTATTCGTAGCAGGTTTTTGACTTGTAGGCAAAATTCACAACCATACATCGCTTGGTTTTGCAATGTGACTTTACTATGTACTTTATGTCTATGAATATGCTTACGCATATCATATCTTATTCTGGGTCTCTTAATTTTGCACACCCATTTCAGGGTCGCGTTTTGAGGAATTAGTACATCATATTCATATTTGTACGTCACCCCTTATTCCTTACCAAAACTGAAACCTATACAGCATAGTTATGTTGAAGTTTGTATTGATGTAACCAATCTGTATAAATTGAAAAATATATTTTGTGGCCCAATATTTTTCAACCTCTGAAGTAGAGAACGGTACTGGAAGGGACGATCCATGTACATTGAGTTATACTAATATAATAAAACAATATATAAGTTGGCACTATTATGGTTAACTTTAATTTTTTATTCTTTTAATTGAGCTATTTTACTATATACTGGGTTAACGCGGTTCAGCCACCGAGAATATTTTGGATTCATGGACTGTTTTATTGACATGATGTCCATACTGAAATATTTGCTTAGAATATCTTGAAGGGAAACAATATTTCATAGTCCTATTTTTATAGTTAAATTTTAGGTTGGTCTTAATCTTACATGTAGGTGTTTGTTTAATAGGTTGCAGTGATTAACCTTAAATGTCTTGCACACATGACTACTAATGTTTATCACGGCTCCCTCCAAGGAAAAATTGGATATCCAACTATTGTATCCTTACCAGAAGACTCCAAGGAATACCAAACTTCGGAACCTAATACCACCACACGTGTTTTTGGTTTAGATATTGGTCGTTTATCTAAACCATTACAACTTTTTGTCTGCACGTTTCTTGTTTTTTCTCTTTTTGTGCTCTATGGTTATTGCCAAGTAAGTCATATGTACCGATAGATAATTAAGTAATCATGAGTAACTGATTATTTTAATACTTGGGTTTGGTGTTACAACAGTATGCTTTTGTAGGAATGGCTATATATCACTGATGGATTTGAAGAATTCAATGTATATGTTACTGTGGTTCAATTTGGGTTTTACTCAATCTTTGGAATTATAGAACGAAAGGTTCAAGCTTCTGAGATAGAGAGAAAGTAAAGTTTTATCTTAGACAATGAATACGTTTTGAAACACTCTTAATCTGACATTTCTTCTAACTTCAACCATGTTCTTTTTGAATGCATCCAGGGTACCACTTCAAACATATGCTTTGCTTGCATTTCTTACTATTGGAACGATGGGTTTGTCAAATACATCACTTAAATACCTTAACTATCCAACTCAAGTGATTTTTAAATCTAGCAAGCTGATACCAGTTATGATTGGTGGTGTTATAATACAAGGTGCTACAATAATACTTTGGCAATTTATATGGAAACACAAACACTTCACATAGTGAGATTTGGCAAATGAAGAAATGTTTGGAACATAGTTGGTGTTGTAAAATGTTAAAAACGTTGTACAGTAGACCTCGCATACAGTGGATAAGTTGGGACCAGTGGTATTTTATCTGTTACGTACAATTGAGATTGGCATCTACTTACATCGTTCAGGTGCACTAGGTCCGTTTTTATAACCAAAGCAAGGCTTGAAAGCGACGCTCATTTTTTCTGTACAAACAACACTGCAAATGAATAATTTCTCACAACACTAAGCACGTCTGAACCATGTGATGGTAGCTCGATTTGCTTTTCATCATTTTTAAAATTTAACCAATATATGCTTTAAAAGTGAAAAATATTGGATTAATTAAGTCCGCATCTGTAATTTTAGAAGGTTCTTCATATACTCGTTTATTAATTATTTGTTGCAAGTGTGACTACAAGAAACTCTATCGGATTCCATGAAATTTCCAACATTTAAAAAAAGTAACGATAAGCAATTATTAGGCTACAGTTACTCTGTTAGACACGCTATTTACCATGCAATTATGGAACATACGAATACGATTAGTTTTCAAAAATGCGTCAGAATGAAAACATTTCTCCATTACCAAAAGCGTGGTAACGTGAGTGGCATACCGAGGGTGCTTGGTTTTTTATAAATCTGAATGAAAGCAACGCAATTTTTAGAAGAGCGGTTGCCCAGCTCTGTATATTACATATCATATCGCAGAGATAATTTCAAAACATGTTGCCGTATTGTTTCAGTTAGAAAAGTACTTCTGTGTACACTTTAAAAGGTACTTTGGGGATTGGGTAGGGTAACATACCTGAAATTGTGTGGTTTAGTTGTTTTTTAACTGAATGAATGACCCAAAATAATTCGCAAGAAACACAAGCAAAAGAAACCACAATGATGGGTTCTACGCCAAGCACAATCACTTTCAATAGCCTTCAGGAGGCGTCAAAGACCTAAAGCTAAGATTTTGTTGTACACCTACGTAGGGCTTTAAAGAAATGTTTAGACCAGCGGTTCCCAAACTTTTCTAAAAATTTTGCCTGGCGGACCCTTTGCAATTATTTTGATATTTCGCGGCCCTATAAAAATCAAAGAATGCTATAGGAAAAAATGTAAAAACCACACCAATGATAGAAAAAGCAAAAACTAACAAATACGGCAAGCGTTTAATGGGATGGGTGCACTTGTTTTGCTGCATATAACTCATCAATGTTTGGTTTTGTTTTGGATAGCGCAACTCGCATGTCGTGTGCTACATCGAACCTCTGAAACTTCTTTAAAGACTAATTCTCATTGCGGACCCTCTGAAACTGCTTTACAGACCCCAGTTTGGGAACCGCTGGTTTAGACCAATCAGAAGGCAGCATGGTTGGTGTTGTTTTCTAGCCTTGTCCCAGGTCACGTGCAGAATTTGGCTAAAAATTAGCATGAAAGTAGCTAAAATTGTTTTTAGGCCAAAAATTCTAGTGTTTATTTTGCGCCTTTGTTAAAAAAGTTTGAATCTTGTTTTTTTTGATGGCATTTTTTGGTAGTCCAAAGCATACAAAATTTAAGAGAGCCCCATGTAGGACTTTTTGAGTAATCTATCTTTTAGTAAATACACTTTATAATAAAACAAACAAAGATTTTATGACATTTTTTGGTGTTGGACGCCACCTTCAGCCCACACAGTTACAAGTAGTGAAAACTCTATCCACTATTGGTGAATTAATTTACCTGAAATAACATCTCAAATAACAAGTGTACTACAGTACAGTATTAACGATTATTTGCTTACAATGAGGGATGGATCCATTACAGACAATTTAATTTGCACAGTTGTACCCCAAAACAGAGTATAGCTTCGCGCTACCGCAAAGTATAACGATGCTTGCTGATGTTCTGTGGTCCTTGTGAACAGTCCCAAATTCAGACTTTACAATAAAAAAAGAAAGTCAAGAAACAAATAGAAAATATCTGTGTTAATTGTTAAATGTGTATAGCACAAGCGATAAGGAATTACTGCCCAGTTGAAGTCATGTAAAGATTTTCCTCAGTTCACGAATAAAGATTGTGATGCCACAATGATTTGCTGTACCCAGGTTGGAATGCATGAAAAAAATAGAAAACCATCTGGTCTAGATTTTTTTATCAGATATATACACATCAATTGCATGCAAGGTCTACTGCACAGACAAATAAAAGCTTATATGATGATATAGGCTACTTCCCTTTTAATTAAGCATTTCAACAATATTAAATTTGCAATGCAAAAAGCTTTGCTTACAAGAAGTAAACTGTGTTGATATTCTGAAACATGTCATTCTCATAAAGTGTACTTTTTTATATATTGATATAACTTTGTGCACAACTGTGTTGCTGCAAAACACTAATTTTATATTAAGAGCTTTGAATTTTTGCAGGAAAAGTATATTCAATACTAGACATTTGTTCATGTGCACTAATGACGATTGGATTGGCGTTCTTCACATATGCAGATCAAACAGTTTCACCTAATTTTAATGTTACTGGAATTGTTCTGATTTGTCTTGCTTTGTGTGCAGATGCAGCTATTGGTAAATTCTGTTTTCTGTGTATTTTTCTATTAATAAGATTGTACTTTTTAGTACACAGTGGTCACCGCTTTATAAACCTCCACTTAAAAAGTCAATTTATGATTGTCCCAATTTAATTCATTAACTTGGGACAATGACAATTCATTCATTAGGTCCATTAGTAAAATACCTTGCTTTATAAGTACAATCGAGCACAAAGTGGGAGGAGATAAGGCTTTTAGCACAGTGTGCTCTATGTCAAATGCAACCAAGCCACGTTGGTTAACACCTTCTCAGCTTTTTAAAGGTGGCAAACTTAGTTTCTGATTCAGTTGTTGTGTCACAAACTCAATAATAATGGTTGGTTGTTTCTCCAAAAATATTTCCATAATTGATGCTTCTATGCACAAAAATATGTCAGTAGTGTTGCTGTATAAAACAATAAACTTGCCTGTTGTCTGAACATTGTGTAGTACAGACATCTACATGGAAAACTCACTTCTTGCTTTATTCGTGAATAATGGTCGGTTTGGTGGAATGTCGGCTAATAAAGTGTGTAATTTTGACAGGTAATGTTCAAGAGAAAGTGATGAAGCAACACCATGCATCAAATGCTGAAATGGTGCTTTACTCATATGGTATAGGTTTCTTGATTTTATGCGTACTTCACATTGTTTATGGAGGTGTGCTTCAGTTTGGACATTTTTTGTTAAAGGTACAGCAGATCCACCATGTTATTCTCGTACAATAGGCTTTAAGTAGAGTATACATAAACCTAAATTGCATGAAATTTTTATGTTTTGCAGAACCCAAAAGTGCTTCATATACTATTCATTTTTTCACTTGCTGGATATATTGGAATACAGTTTGTGTTACATCTTGTACGAACATTTGGTGCTTTGTTGGCAGTCACTGTAACAACATGTCGAAAAGCTGTAACAATGGTTTTATCATTTTTACTCTTTGCAAAGCCTTTCACTATGCAGTGAGTCGTGAGTTGATGCATGTTGGAAATAAAAATATATAAGAAAAAATATTATGTTTTCTATTTTTATCAGATATGTTTGGTCTGGATTGTTGGTGCTTTTGGGAATCCTTCTAAATGTTTACTCGAAGAACAAATCCAAAATTCATGCACTATTTCAAGGATCATCAAAGCGAAGCAAGGATAACATTGTTTGAAGCATATAAACAACGCTTTGCACTTATTTAACTAGACAAATATATCAGGAAAGCATTTTATTTTATCATTAGCTTTGTTCAACAGAATATATAAATAAACAAAAAGTTAATAAATCCAGTCTATGTTTGATCGCATTCCTGGTACACGATCTCCAACCTTTCTACTCGCTTCCATAAGTTTGTCGGCCCTGGCTCTCTATAAAGATAGGATATGTTACTGACTTATCCAATGAATGAGATATGTTTGCAGTATGCAACTAACCCTTGTAGTGGCTAGTTTACATTCCTCTATATCTTGCAATTCTTTGAAACATTCAATTTTTGCGAGTCCCTTTGTCTTGTTTCTGGCACACAACTTGTAAGCAAATTTTTCGATGTCACATGTTGTTAGCGACCTTTAATATAACAATATTTATCATGCAAGGATCTAGTAACAGCACAAGATACACAATTATCAATATACACAGCCACTGCTACCGGTAAAACATATGGTGTACGTCATCTAAATTTTGGATAAAATTGTCTCTTTGCTAAGTCCAGGAACCACAAAGTTACACTTTTCCATGGGAAAGCAGTCACTAAAACAGTGATAAAAAATCGGGTGTATGGGTGCAATGAAATTTAAATTACTTAAGTGGACATCGACTGACCTGGGAATGAGTGTGAGCGCACTCCTTTTTGTAGGAGCGATCGAGACGCCCTTTTTTCAAAGTAAGAACGGAACCACAAGTGTTTTTTGCCTATTGCACTAGCATAGCACCTAATTTTTTTCAGTCAACCACACCAATCAGTAAGCTACACACAGCATGAACAGTGGTCCACATGTCTGACTGACAAAGTTCAGCGACACTATTGTCTCACCAAACGGCAAAACTTTTGTATAACAATACAGTAGAACTTGCTTAAATCGTCACATTTTTTCAATCCTGGCAGAATTATGTGCAATTTAATGTTGTCCAGTTCATTTAGTTCATCCCCGACATAGCACAACTCATGTAAAGGGTGCAATCTAATTTTATGAAAGTGCGTCTTGCACGAGATTGCAGTAAACATATTTTGATAGTGTGAAAGTGTGTTTTGTGCATGTCTGTGTGTTTTTATCTTTTTTCATATTTTGGCAATTTGTCTAGATCAGCGCTTTTTCGTAATCCTCTAGAGGTGTTGGATTAGTCAAGTTCTACTGTATATTGAAAATACTCTATCTATCATTGTTAATCAAAGGGCTACATAAACGAACAGCTCAGAAGTGGAAAATAGTTTGACTGGACAATGGTCATGCAAGTGTGATACCACCAGGATTTTGTACTGGCTACTTAACAACTGTGAACTATGTATGCAAATGCATTACAATATGTATGAAGATTTAAATTCTCTACATAGGCATACTGCAATATTTAAAAGCAGGTCTACAATTTATGCAAAGTATATACAGTATACAACTTCATAATAGGTATATATTCATTAAATAAAACTCAAACATGATATCTTTGCCACTTATGGATTACCATTAACTGTAATATTTGCTGATTAGTTAGGAACAACATTCTGCACTTACCTGCTTGGTCTCAACCAAGGTTCTTCATTTGGCCGATGCTTGTCAGATATCGACCAGTCGAATACATCCTGCAAATTAGGAAATAAACCACCAAATATGACACCATTTGGTTTGTTTCGTTGTTCCTCAAGGGTCGACATGGTTAATCAACTAAATTCAAATGGATTAAACTACACGACCTAAAAATATTTTTCAATAAAATGGCACATTTTCAGTTAATTTTGAAATCAATCTGTTTTGACAATTCATTGGTAGTTTCATTTCATAGTTAATGGTTCACTTTAATATTTGGAAAAATAGGACAACAGTTTAAAAGCTTAAACACTTTCAGTTATTCTGACACATAAATATTGAGCATTATTATGTTAAAGCCAAGCACGTTCGCAAAGGTAATTTTATAACTGTAAAAGCTAATAAAACAAAAGGACACAATACTCCAACATGTTTTCTGTTTATCTCCGTAAACTTTGGTTTACAGAAAATTTGGCAGTTACGATGTTTTCAAATTAGCTTTCTTCGGAACTATCAGCAGTTGATTCATTATCAGATGAAACATCCTGATGTAATCGATTTGGGTTACCACATTCTAATGATAAATCAATGTCAAATGGATCTCTATCTTGTGTCTCTTCAAGTTCTTTTTTTTCATCAGCAAGCCATTTGTTTTGAGCATTAACTATCTCCGCAGAAGTATTACATAATTTATAGAGTTTTAAAAGCTGTTTATTTAAGGATAAAAAAGCATGACCCCATTTAAATAATTCCAGAATAGTAGTAGCAGCGCCTTCAAATCCAGTTATGTAAAGAGCAGCAGCATATGCTTCCACACAAGACAGTTTTTCAGGTCGGCCATAATTAATCGGATTGCTTGCTACTAGGTATGGCAGCAGACGAGGATGACTACCTTTCATTTTTGCAAATGGTGTCTCTTCTAGTTTGGCCCAGGAACAGTCAATAACGCATATACCATGATCAGCAACTATATCTCTATCACCAGCAGACAAATACTGACTTGCTACAGGGCTTAAGATGATGCCAGGAAATCTTTGCTGTAATCGAAGTACTTGTACAAGCCCTTTACGTGCTAGCTTTCTTCCAGAACACTTTTTTGGATCACAGTGCTCCAGATCCCACATTGCCAGTTTGCATGGTAGCTCAAAGAGACTCTCTGTTTCCTCATGTGAACAACTTCCAGCAATATCACTTTCGTGTAAAACTGAAATGCTTTTTGGAGTGTTAAATCTTCTTTGTGCCCGAAACTTACCATGACTTTTTGTTCGCTTTTTCGACATGATTTTTAGTCAGCTCTACAGACTGGTTAATATAACAACGATAACGCTGACACAAAAAATTTTTATTTTGCACACTCAGCATGTATTATTGTATAATAAAACAAAAACTATGCAAGTGCCAAGCGGCTTATATACTGTTATATCATAACTCTTATAATATCAATGGCACTTTTGTTCTTTTTAAATTGCGTATTGTGCATCAGATTGTAAAAATCTCACTCAGTTGAGTAGCATATGAGTTTCTTTATGCAGTGAATAAAAAAGGTTGCCTAAGTTTTATTTTACATGGCTTTAAAACCTATGCATTGGTTTTCATTGACAAGGAATCACATTACAGGTTCAGCGTAGCACATGAGGGGAAATACATCAAAGTTTGTGTGCTATCTGCAGTGCGTTTAATATAATAAGTTTAATATAATATGCTAGTCGCCAGATTTGAAAGTTTGCTAAGTGTTTGGGGGATAAAAATTAATTGACAATTACTAAAAAAGGGACACTGTGCTTTTTTCGTCTAAACAAGGGAAAAATGGTACGGAAAGTGAATTTGCAGTTGCCATGGTTGCACAAAGATGTGAATTGGCTCCGTGTCAAGACGAAGTCAAACCAAGTTTATGCTGCTTGACTGTAGACCAGGGGTCGGCAACCTACGGCCTGCGGGCCGGATCCGGCCCGCCATGTGAAATCGTCCGGCCCGAGACATATTAATTAGTTATCACAAGAATACGGCTCGCCGTTTCTTATTGAGTTTCAAACTGCAGTGTTAGCTCTCTTTGAAAAAATTGTGGTATTGTTACGCCATAAGTACGTCGTAGTAGTCTATTGTTACGCCATAAAACTGGTGCGAAGGCGGTAGACTAGTATCTCGTACTAAGTACGAGATTGTCTGTAGAGTAGACTAGACTAGTTGTTATAGATACAAAGAGAAATTTAATTACTGAATTTTCCTCACGCTTTTCCGACATTCGTTCTCTATAAAATAAATTCAGGCTATTCAGTACTCTGTTTGAAATGGACGCCAATATCATTCCTGAAAAATTTCAAATGGACCTTATTGAAATGCAATGCAGTGACGAATTGAAGGCAAAATTTTATACAAAGGGCATATCGCTGCTTGACTTTTACAAAAAGTACCTTCTTGAAAGTGGTCTTTATCCCAGCTTGACCAACAATGCAAAAGAAATGGCATCGATGTTTGGTAGCACGTACACATGTGAACAAATGTTTTCAACAATGTAATTCACGAAGAGCAAGCTAAGATCACGCATTTCCGACGCCCATTTAGAAAATGTTCTGGTTCTTGCTTCATCTGACTTGTCACTAGATGTTGAAAAACTTTCACAAAGCAAGCAGCATCAAGTGTCACATTAATGCTGTGTTGTGGAAGTGTGAATACATATATTTTGCTCTTTTTGTGACTGGTATGATTGAGATTGCAGCAATGTAGCGTAATATACTGAAGTGAGTGTGAATTATAGTATTAATGAAAATTCCGGCCCGCCAAAGAGTTGTACACTCGACATTTGGCCCGTGACTAGCAAAAGGTTGCCGACCCCTGCTGTAGACCATAATGCCGAGAATCTTTGGCGTAACTCACATGAAATGCACCCTGATTTACATTGCATACTATACACTGATCACGTAATGTGACCTCATATCAAACCAATGCATACGACCAGACCCTGCAAAACAAAAGCTAGGCAACGATTTTTCGATATTTTTTCTTTACTGTGAAAAGAAATTGATATGCTACCCACCTAAGCGAAATCTCTACCATCTGATCCTCAGAATAATTGCAATTTAAAAAAATCAAAGTAGTTCCTTGACAATTCTCATTGTTAAATATGGACAATTGAATAAAACCTTGCCACCCGCCCACTGTGATTGTAACCAAGGATCTATTGAGTTGGAGTATCCAAAAGTTAATGTTTTGATAACATGGTGGGCAGTGGCTCTGCAATGTGGAGATACTGATTCCTACATGCACTGATATGAGTAGTGCACATAGCTGGTCTATAATTCGTGGTAGCTGCACACGCTTTTTTTTCTCCTGTCTTTGCTGCTTCCTGGAAAATCTATAGTTTTTTATTCACACCAGTGTGACGTAACAGAGATTATTTTGTCATAACATTGCCCTTTCAATGTTTGAAAGTTTTTTCTTTCATTTAACTCAAATCGAATTGATGGAATTTTGTCGAAGCGGTGTAGCGTGGCTTCACAGGTGTAATTAGACTGGTTGTTCGGGTATTAATTGCGATTTTTAACTAGATTTTAACTAGTAGATTGTTTTTCATCATCATTTCTCGCACGCCGACAAGACGCGAGTGTTATTTTTTTAGTCGAACACCATTTTTCTGGTCGATTGTTTGTTCCGCTATCTGCTGTATAAACAGTGTTGTCATTGGTCTGGATTCAAAAATAAGGATGAACATGAAACAAAAGAAGAATACTACCTTAAACAGTGCACAACAGGAGAAGGCAATCAATGTTCCAAAATTGAAAAAACGAAATACTATTTGCATATTCTCAATTTTTGTATCTCTTTGGTACAAAATAGTATACTAAAGGTGTCAAAATGCTCAAAATACGAACCTCTGCCCTAACAATAAGACGAAAATAAGGACATTTCTTAGAAAAAAAGGTCAAAAGTATTTTCTAAGAAATGTACCAGTAAAATAAGGACAAATCTTAGAAATAAGGACGGTATGGCAAGTTGGCAACCCTGTGTATACGTCATCTGTCCAGCAGCTAGACTCCAGTCTGACACTGTACAACCTACTTTGAACCAAATGACACCTTTTGAGCCACTTGAACCAAGTGGTACCACTGGACCCTGCATATTTTAGTAATATCCTCTTAGGCGGTTCCAGGTCGATTCAACCCACGGACGATTCAACCCCGGACGATTCAACCCACGGACGATTCAACCCAGGACGATTCAACCCCGGACGATTCAACCCGCGGACGATTCAACCCGCGGACGATTCAACCCGCGGACCATTCAACCCGCGGACGATTCAACCCACGGACGATTCAACCCGCGGACGATTCAACCCGCGGACGATTCAACCCACGGACGATTCAACCCACGGACGATTCAACCCACGGACCTTTCAACCCACGGACGATTCAACCCAGGACGATTCAACCCACGGACCTTTCAACCCACGGACGATTCAACCCAGGACGATTCAACCCAGGACGATTCAACCCAGGACGATTCAACCCGCGGACCTTTCACGTACTATTGGCTTAGGTTATCACCAAGTTACTTTGTAGCCAATATTATGTAAGCTAAATAAAGCTAATATATCGGCCTAAGCTAATATAAAGTTTCAAATGCAATGCCTTCACATCGTGACGTCACCAGACGCGCTGAAAGGCCTTCCCTCTCTTGGTGGCTTTGGTTCTAAGTAGGCCTCTAATTTGGGGCACTGGAATTGTTTGCGGTACAAGAAAAGAGAAAAACGGAAGAATAATATTACAAAATTACAAGTTTAATAGATTTTGACCTAAAAGACACAATTGACCGTATCTTGACCTAACGAAACAATTGACTTTATATTGGCCTAATAACTTTTGTACTACACGTCGCACAAGACTGAAATTTGTTTTGTGATAGCATTCTGAGCAGGTTAAAAAAAATTGACCATATTGATTGACCAAATTGACACATTGACTGCGTAGACGTTTTTATAAACGGGTTGAATCGTCCGTGGGTTGAATCGTCCGTGGGTTGAATCGTCCGAGGTTGAATCGTCCGTGGGTTGAATCGTCCGCGGGTTGAATAGTCCGGGGTTGAATCGTCCTGGGTTGAATCGTCCGTGGGTTGAAAGGTCCGTGGGTTGAATCGTCCGGGGTTGAATCGTCCTGGGTTGAATCGTCCGTGGGTTGAATCGTCCGTGGGTTGAATCGTCCGAGGTTGAATCGTCCGTGGGTTGAATCGTCCGCGGGTTGAATAGTCCGGGGTTGAATCGTCCTGGGTTGAATCGTCCGTGGGTTGAAAGGTCCGTGGGTTGAATCGTCCGGGGTTGAATCGTCCTGGGTTGAATCGTCCGTGGGTTGAATCGTCCGTGGGTTGAATCGTCCGGGGTTGAATCGTCCTGGGTTGAATCGTCCGTGGGTTGAATCGTCCGTGGGTTAAAAGGTCCGTGGGTTGAATCGTCCGCTGGTTGAATCGTCCGTGGGTTGAATTGTCCGCGGGTTGAATGGTCCGCGGGTTGAATCGTCCGCGGGTTGAATCGTCCGTGGGTTGAATCGTCCGGGGTTGAATCGTCCTGGGTTGAATCGTCCGTGGGTTGAATTGTCCGGGGTTGAATCGTCCGTGGGTTGAATCGTCCGACCACCCCTCTTAGGCTACTTCTCGCTCCCCAAAGATACAAGTCAATGGTAAAAAATAAACCATACGGCAGGAAGCCTTTAATTCAAAGTGGCATGCTTGCGGGTCATATTTTTTGTAAACCAATGTGTATAGTATCGACCTATCGCAACAACTTTTATGTTTCACCTTCGATCGTGGGGAGCGAAAAATGGTGCCAACCTTGTTAAACAATAACATGCTCAAACATCAATGAATGAAAAAAAGCAGCAAAGGCCCGAGGACTTTTTCCACTTTTATCTACTCGTTAATTGTCCGTAAGCATGTGTTTTAATGTGCTATAACTACAACGGTTAGCGTCGTAAGTTTAGCTCCGCACAATTAATGGTGAAAAATAAACAATACAATACAAGGTGGAAGTACGATGTTAACTAAACTGTGGTGTCCTAAAGACGGAAGTTTACCACAGCCATCAAACCCAAACATGTTAGCATCTAGCTGCCGGTATAGTGCCAAATATTGACCCCTAGTGTGACGTAATACATGAATTGTCACATAAAGGATTTGACTCAGCAGAAAATGTGCCCCTATTCAGTGGCTGAATACTAGGGATGTGCCGCGAGGAAAATTATTCGGGTTCGTGCGAACCCGAATATCATGAAGGTCTACACGAACGAATCCCGAATCTATTCGTATTAGAACCAAACAATAAAATTTCCTCCAAAAGTTGTGAAGTCTTGCTTCTAAAATGACGTAATCGATAAACAAATCGCTTTTTTTCGAAAAATAGTGTTTAAAAAACGATTGAAAAAGCAAAATCGACCTTCATTGTAAGTACTGCTGACTCTAGTTTAGCATTGTCGGGAAACTAGATCATCATTTTTTACGAAAGTCAGTAAATTTATAAGTAATATTGTATTCGGGTTCGTCATGGTTAGTATTCGTGTTCGCCCGAATCTTCCATAAAGGCGATATTCGGCGAATCTATTCGGGTTTGGGTTCGTATCGGCCCATCCCTACTGAATACTGTAGTATGATACCATAACTTTTGCGAATGCATGTATGCTGACAAACAAAATGCCGTTTACAGGTCACAGGAGTTGGCCTGCTTCTGTCTTTAAGTTTTGTAGGCTACTTGTGTATAGAGCTCAATGCGTATTGAATGAATTAATTCATTACCTCACAGAGAGAGTTTAATATTTGGCAGAGGATCACTATTTAGCATTACACCTTTACTAAGTTTGGTAAAAGCTACTTCGGTAAACGGCGGCCGGTGAAGTAGACACTTATTTTACGGGCCACCGTTTGCCGAAGTAGGAAAATACGGTAAACGGCAAATACGGTAGTCTGTGAATTGAAATGTATGCTAATTTTCAATATAAAACGACGTAATAATTTTTCCAAAGTGTAAATTAACCTAAAATTAATCCCGTCTGACCAAAACTCTCACTTCTCACGAATAAATCACTAAGCTAGGCTAAGAATTGAAATAAACGTCATTTTACAACAAAATTGAATTTTTTTTTCCAAAGTCTAAATTAATATAAAACTAAACATTTCCGACCCAAAATTCTCACCTCTCATGATTAAATTAGATGAAAAATAAATCTGGACAAAATAAGACGTCAAACTATAGTCAGATTCGTACCTAAAAACTACAGCATTCAAGCCTAATCGTTATTCATTAACCACTACGCCATCGAATTGCTATGTTCTCTCGTCCAAAACGAGAGTGATAAACCCATCGGCGAATCTCTGCCGGTCATCGTATTGTGATTCAGCAACTTCGCTAAATGGACGCTGTTGAAATAGTCACTTCAAACATGTTAAGTTTAAACATGAATAAAAACTTATAACAAAATACACAAAGAAAAAACAGATGCAACTTTAAACACATAAGGCTACATTAAGGTGCACACAAGGACACGTTAAGGTCACGCAGCATTATGTGCACGTGGATGGTTAAAATAAAACCCAACCAAAAGAGCACCATCCCAGGCACTGGGGCCTCGTTTCCGTTGCCAGATTTAGAGCAATAATGAGGTTCGCAGGTCTACGGATACACTTGAATGGCACTCCACTTTTAGCACAAAAGAATCCTAATTTTTTTCTACGTGTTTTGAGCTGTACAAGTAGAATACACGTTTTAAACATAATTTTGTTTAAGTTATTATTTATTTAAGAATAGATTACAGATGTGGCCAAATCATCTTGCATTTTTTTAACTACTGTAAATGAGGTTTTTGATGTATAAGCACATTCTTAGTTTTAGGTTTTAGCACATGTATTCATTTCAAAATTCAAGTTGGTATCGCCAAGATATAGGGTAATACAAATATATAAATGGAAAAATATCTTGATTTCAGCAAAATAAATCCTAATCAGTATCATGCGAAATTTCTACTAAGAGATGTGATCATCAGCTTGTTTTTTAAGCATTAATATAATTATTATTTAAGATGTTGGTTAAAGACTCTCAGCTTGAAATAGTAAAAAGTATCAAGTTACTATGGCAATTCGCTTCAAGCAAGAGACAAAAAACAAGAAAGTGTTTAACTACAGTGAAGACTTTCAGGTTTTAGCGTATTGAATTGTATTGTTGATTTTCCGCGTTTAACTGTGGAACGAAAGTTAGGATGCTAAACGTTGTAGTTATAGCACAATAAAACATATTCTCACAAATAATTAACGAGCAGGAAAAAGTGGCAAAGCCGAATAGCTTAAAACATGCAAGATAGCGACAATAGAATTGTGCTATGAGATGGTTGGCTAGCCTAGTTCGATATTTAACGCTGCTGTTATTTTTATAGCTTTCTGAAATTATCAGAATAAAAAGAGTTGAAGGTTGGATGCTTCCAGGAAGTTTACATATGTATTGTTTAAAATTCGGCTTGAACTGAAAGAAAAGAATTGCAAGAAATCGATATGACAGAAATTTTGTGTAAATGGATAAACGATGAAGTTAAACTTTCTAAGCGGGTTGGTAAGTAGTTTATCCCAAGATTGTTCACAGCTTTCCATTCGGACATTGTTATATATTTTTTAAGATCTAACCTCTTACTAGTTGAGAGACTGATTTGTGTGTCAATTCTATAGGCCTACATGGGGAGTGACTGTGTATAGAATAGTGTATTGCCTCAAAAGCGAAGGTAGATTAAGTTTGAGAAAATTATAAAATTTCAATTTTTTTAAATGGGTCAGAGGCTAGGTCTAGCCTATATGCTGGTCTGTATTTCATGGCAGGATTTGCTGAGATCTCGTATTTGCAGACCGGTAAACTGAGGTGTTCACCAGCTAGCCAAGTGTGTGCTAAATTATTTTAGAGCACAAAAGGAAGAAAAGGCATCGTGAGGTAGTCCTGCTTTTGGCAACCCACGTCGTTTGAGCCTAGCCTGTTGGTGTGCACAGTCATTTTGACTAAAAAAATCTCGGATTTGCTCAGGCCATGAAATACAGACCGGCCGATATGGCTGTATGGTACTGATAGCCTGCGGTACTGGTATCAGTATTTCTATGTATAAGTACTGTACTATAGCCGTATATATACTATATATATAGTATATATACTATAGAATCCGATGTTGAAGAGTTTTGTTTTGGTCACACCAGCCACAATATTTAATAGACAAGAAAACTTTTTAGAACCTTCTAGAACTGTTGATACCGACGGTCAGTGTATTAATATTCTTCATTTTTTAAAACATATATTATGAAATTATAAAAATAATGGCAACGTGTAGCAAATTATGACAGTACGATAACAATTAACTTGACAGAACCCAGCTCTGCGAAAACAAATCACATTTTTTTGTTCCAACTTTGAACTATAGAACTTTCATCTAACTGTATCGTAATAAATGTCATGAAATTTCATGGAATCTAATGTGGAACATTTTTGTTTCTGTCAAACCTGCCACAAATTAATAGATGAATGGAGTATTAAGAACCTTCTAAAATTGTAGATGTTCTTGTTCATTAATTTGAGGCTGCTTCTACTTGACCAGCTGCCGATTACCAAATTTAGAGAAAGCTACTTTAGTAAACTGTTGGCCAGGTATGCAATTGTTAACTGGTGGCTGATTAATTGTTAACTGCTGGCTGCCGTTACCAAAGACTAAAATACAAATACATTAAATGGCAATTAGGTTAGTCTGTGAATTAAAATGTAATTTTAACTTAAATGGGTCGTTCCATACTAAATGAAAAAAATGAAAGTGAGCACTTTCACCTCTCAGATTTTTTTGTATAAATATATAGTAAAACCGCTCAGGTTTTGGTATTTTTGCCACCAGAGCGAGCCGTTTTTACTTTTTTTGTGTGTAGCTTTCACATGTACAGTGCACAAGCACTCCAGAAGTTGTAGCGTAATACAATGTAAACTCTTATATGTTGTCCACATATCGTGATGTCCTATGGACAAGTCAATCGTGTAAAATACAACGCGTTGTAAAATAAGACTAGAAAACATATGGAAAATTCTTTTAAGAAAGTTTATGTGGGTCGGTGGTTTTAATGGTTAATTACTGGTAATCAAAAAATCATGCCACTTAAACTATGTAGGGACTATTACTTGAACACGGTTATCTAATTCTGCACTTAACCTGTTTAAAAATGTATTAAATTATTCTTGCTCAAAATGTTTCAAACAATGTTTTTTAGTTGCACTAACTGTACCAATAAGCATGTTTATGATATTATTTTATTCAACAGATAAATCAACATTTGCTGAAGATTTTGCTTCTGGATATTATCTTGGTGAAATTTTACACAAGTTTCAGCTTCAAGATGATTTTGATAAATTCTCTGTTGGTCAAACGTCTGATGCAAAGCTCAACAACTTTACAAGGCTGGAGCCAACATTTCATTTGCTACAGGTACAGACATATAAACAGGAAGGTTTTGTTTTCATTTAACTTCTAGTTTTAGTTTTGCTGTTTGATGAAACACATGATTTTGTTTTAAGATCCCATTTAATACAAACATCGCTTACAATGTTATGATGTTGAAACATGGAATTGCGACACGCTTGCTTTATCAGGTAGAAAAAAGGCTGCATTGGGAATATAAAATGCATTTAACATAAGATCTATTTGTATACTAAAGTAATGTGCATAAAGTGTGCAAGGTAAACGCATATCTGACCAAGGTTAGAAAAGCAATTGAATCAGAAAAGGCTCTGTGACATTTTGAGTTATAAATCAATGAAGTAGAAAGTATTACATGATATAGCCATAATAGCTAAGTTATGTTTGCAATATGTTAAGTTTTGCAATGGTTTTATTTATTCTCCTACTCTTGCAATAGTTATACTCAGATCACTCTTCTTCAAGTTACAATCATTGTAGCTTCCTATAATTTCTGTTAGCTACAGTATGTGGTTACTTTAATACATTTTTTTAATTCTATATCCAGCTGTACATTGCTATACAAAGAAAGGTTAAAAGTAATTTAACTGGTGCTGCTATGGAGACGATGAGAGCTTCAGCACCAGTCAAGCTGGAGCACATTGAAAGTGGACTTTACAAAGAGGTAATTACTTTGCATGACTTTTAAACTACCACTATAAAAGAAAACTTAGTTAAACAAATTATGCATAATTTAATGTAATATATTACACATAGCATTATAATACAAATTATCGTTTTCTTGCTTCACTGATCAGAGGCTGAAAGTTTTGTTGCCGCGTGAATCAGATCTTACCCTTGACCAAGTTTCTACAAATTTTGTTCTGAAAAGGCAAAAAAACGAGAGACGAGCGTTGGTTGAAAGGTAGGATAATAGTGCTGTATTGTGTTTCTGTTTGGTAATGTGGTGTACCAGCATCAGCCATTTATCGGGTTAATGTGTGAACAATGTATCAAGAACTACATGAAAGCTCATAATTCTTGGAACGTTTAATACCTAAAAATAATTTGGATTTCCACACTTGACTGAAAGATTAGGTTAAGCTATAGATTATTGTAAGGTGCATTAGTTATATCATTTGGTGTCAATAAATTTATTTTTTCCAATTTTGCATTATAGTTTTTGTGATTAGTTGGTAAAGTAAGATGTTTTGACATATGCCAGAGTAGTAATGCACTTAACTATCCTGTTTAAATTTCTTATTACTGTGGTAATTTGCTTTTAAAAATTAAATTAATAGCTTATATTGATAAACTTTATATCCTAGATTTGTTTATTTAATTTTAGATATAAAGAGATGGAAGCTTATGAGAAAATTAAGCAAGAACAAAGGCAAGCTGCATTAGAAAAATCAAGGATAACAAGACAAAAACAAACTGAACTATTAGCTAAGATTCAAGCTGCAACTGTTCACATTCCAAAACCCCCACCATCAAAAACTCTAAAGGTACAATACTAGGACATTTGCATAACACAAAGGTTGTCCAATATAATTTTGTTTAATAATTTATAAATTTTTTTTTGTTAATAATAATAACACTGGTCTACAAAAAAAAATTTTTTTTATGCTTTTTACAAAAAGAGGACTTATTCTGGTTAATTTTGGGGTGCTGATTCCAAAAATAACCTCAAATTTTTTCTATCACGTCAATGTTTTTCAAAAAATGCAATTCAATATTTTGATGGTAAAAGGATATAATTACTATATAGCATAGAGCTTTACACAAGCCTACATCAATTTTGTAGAAGTACAGTAGACCTAAACGATGTTTTAAGGTAACTTCTGGGCGCTGATTCCAAAAACGCTGTTAGTTTTTGTCCATCACCTTGCGTTTAGCTACAATCTCACGATCTTTGATCAGCTAATTTTTATTTTGCATAGTTACCATGGGCGTCCGCTGGGGGTACAAATAGATCAAGTAGATACAGTGGAATTCGCCTATATCGACTTCGGCAATCTTCTTTTTACTCCAAGACGTAATTCCGCTTACCATTTAACAACTTCACCGCACTTATGAGAGAGAGGGTCGTGCGCAGCTGGGAGAAATATTTTGCAGAAGTAGAAAAAATAAAACTGACGCGTTGCAAGATGCTTAATAACTAAATGCAAATATTTTGAGCACAACTGGCTAATATGTGGTGACTTGAAAGTTTTGGGTATGCTACTTGGCCAACAAGGTGGCTACACTAAGTATCCATGCTGTTTATGTCTATGGGATAGTAGAGCTAAAACGGAACATTGGGAACAAGACCAATGGCCTGAGAGAAAAGAATTTACTCCTGGAGGAAAAAACATCCTTAACCAAGCATTAGTAGATCCAAGCAAAGTATTAATACCACCTCTTCACATTAAGCTGGGGCTAATGAAGCAATATGTGAAAAGCTTGGATAAACATGGGGCATGTTTTGGGTATATTTGCCAAAAATTTCCTGCCTTGAGCAATGAAAAGTTGAAAGCAGGAATATTTGATGGGCCAAAAATAAGACCGCTAATGAAAGACAAGAAATTTATCAAAGCCATGAATCAAGATGAAAAAGAAGGTTGGGTGGCTTTTAGCCAGGTTGTGAGTAACTTTCTGGGTAATACTAATACCAAATCACCTGATTACAAAGAACTTGTCAACCGCTTGCTTTACTCGTTTCAAAAACTTGGCTGCAACATGAGTGTAAAAGTGCACTTTCTGCATAGTCATTTGGACTACTTTCCAGAAAATTTAAGATCTACCAGTGAAGAACAAGGTGAACGTTTCCACCAAGATATCAAAATCATGGAAAAAAGATATCAAGGTCGGTGGAATGTTAGTATGATGGCCGATTACTGTTGGTGTCTTATGAGAGATGAGGAAACATATAAACATTCTCGAAAGTCAAAAAAGAGAAAGCTTCTTCCATAAAATAATATTAATTTCAGTGTTGTGAGTTGTGACCTTTATGCAGTTATGTGCTGTTATTAATTTTTTTTGCTTTTTACGCCGAGGCATATTTACATATTGTGAATAATGGTATTTATTTGCTCTTACTGTCAAAATATTGAATTGCGTTTTGTGAAAAAAATTGACGTGATAGAAAAAATCTGATGTTATTTTTGGAATCAGCGCCGCCAAATTAACCAAAAACACCTGTTACTTGTAACTCAGCAAAATTGATGCAGACTTGTGTAATTAATTATGTTTTTATTACCAAGTTTCTTAAGTGCTAACCTGCCATCATTACAACACTTTTGTATTTACTGTTTTGTACTTGTCTTTGTCGCTTTTCCTGTCTGTCGATTGTGCATGAGCACTTGCTTGTATTGTGCCATATCAATGGTTAGCACCACATTTTTGTTGCCATTTCTAATTTTTACCATAAAAGTCAGCATTTACTTATCACACTTACAACTTACAGATATTGCAGATAATTGAAAAATAGTTTTGCATTATATTTTTGTTGTGTATGTGCAGGCTTTGAATCAAAAAAGAGAATTACGTAGAAGAAAAGCAGCAGAATCAGCAATGACCAACATCGCTAGCTTTGAAAATAATATGAAAAAATTGGTTCCACCAACTGCTTCTCAGAACGAAGAAGTGTAAATAAATATATAATAATGCCTCAATTTTTGTAATTAATGTTATATTTAATCAATTATTTTCTGGATATTAAGTGAAGAAGAAGAAGAAATGGAAATGGAGAGCAGCACTGCATATCTGCAAAGAATCAAAACTCGACTAGAAGAAGATGCTACTGCCCGAGAGGAAAGGGCCAAGCGTAGAAGAAAAGTTCTGGTTGATCAGATGAAAGCACATCAAGCACAGGAGGTGTCTTTATTTTTTTTACTTGGTAATAAATAGAGTCAATCTTTTACTCATTCTATTACCTACTTAGGACTCTCTTCGCCAAGAGCAAGTTGTGCAAAGGTTAATGAGACAGTCACAACAAGAAAGAAGAATTGCGGTGCAGCTGCTGCAGGTTTTACTTGCTTACTTGTTCTTCAAGGATATAAAAACATTCAATAAATTACCTGGAAATGACAGATTTCTTTGATTTTTTAAAATTTTTGTATTGATCTCGAAGATTTAGTACTTCAATAACTTACATGTGTTATCTATGTTTAACTTCTGTTAAATAGATACTTTCATATCTTCCTGATTTTAAGTTACTAATTTGTGGCACAGACTTTGTCCTTGAAGAAATCTGTGATTTATCTCCTCTATAACCAAGTGTAACATGGTATATTTTAAAAAAGGCTCGACAAGAAAAAGATACCATCAGAAAGAATAGGATTTTTCAGGAAAAACAAAATGAGACCAGAAGGCTTAAAGACTTTCAAGATGCACTTAACAGAGAAGCTGTAAGTGTTACAATCACAAATACCAGTAGATTCCGCTTATTATGATTACCTTGAGACCAGACCATTTTGGTCATAATATCCAAATGGTCGCAATAACCGAAGCTGCTACAGTACCTTATAACCACACCAGGATCAATAAAGTGCGGCATAAAACAAAAAAGAAACATAGAATTCATAATTTATATTATTAACATTTAACAGCAACCTAAAGGTAAATGTCAGTAGGTGAGTTGAGAATACACATGGTACAATTGTTACTGCCACATTGCATAACTGAGAAAGAAAAATTGAGAGATATTTTTAAAAAGATGGAAAAAATAGTAATAATATTAAAAAACTGTTCATAGAATGGAGATTTGTATATGGCATCATTTGGGACCGTTTCAAAATGTTCATATAAAGCTGGTGGCCATGTTATCTGTGGTCATATTAAGTGGATTTTACTGTACGTTGCAAATACAGAAGAAAGTGTTTTTGATTCAATGTCACGTACTGGTATTTCTCATATTTTGTGGTTAACTCTGCAGGAACTGTGTCAGGTGGTTAAGAAGGACTATGAAGATGAAATAAATCGTGAAAAAGAACGACATGAGAGAATTATGGCAGAAAAAGCACAAGAAAAATATCGTCGACATTATAGTCTCTGCCAAGATACTTTAGATTCAATTGTTGATTTTTCATTCAAAATTGCTGAATACAGAGAGCTTACAGAAAAGTTTGTCTTGTGAATTTTTAATATTTCAAGTTTGCTTACTGTTATCTTGAAATGTGTGTTATAAAGACATTTTCTTGCAATATGTAGGAAAGTTCCAGATAAGCTGGTTAGGGAATGGAGAGAATTACTTCTGTTGGGAAAGCCTCTGTACGATGAGAATGATGATGAAAAGGCAGCAGAAATAGCTTTGGTGAGGGAAGAAATTCTTGACAGTCAAGATTTCACCGAATACAAGGTATGTCTTTTATAATAATTTTATTTATTATTGTGATACATTGTATTTCTTTCATTTACACATTAAATATGATAAAATATAATTTAAAATCACTGGTATTTTTATTATTGTTTTTAATGTCTTATACATAGTTGACATTTCTTCTTAAGTTGCTTATTTGTAACGTAATGTAGAATATGATTGGAGAATGGCATCCGGATGAAGATGCAAGAGTCAAGATTGCTCCTTCAAACAACAACATATTGGGCCACATATTACACAGAATGTTCAGCATGGTGGCTCCAACTCCGGTAAGTTTATTATAACTTTGAATTTCCTATGCCCTATGGTATTCAGCAATTAGGTCTGTATTTGCTAATAACTGAGCTGTTTCTTCATGACTTTAGCCTTCCTCACCACCACCAGTGTTTCTTGAGTTCCCCGTGAAAGCTGCTGTGATGGGAAAAATGTTTGCTGGAAAAACAACAATCATTTCGCGCCTTTGCCAGCATCATCGCCTTGTGCATCTTGCTGTTGACCAAGTACTGTCTTCTGTGGTGGAAGCGTTCCAGGAAGGAGAACTAGATCCATCTGCGGGGAGTGCTCTGCAGAGTTCAGGTTAACTAAAATGTTAAGGTGAGGTGTAACTTGCAGCCAACTTAATCACAGACAATCTTTTTAGAATCAATGGAGCCTGACTTGAATGGAACAGCGATCACTATTGAACCACCCACTCCTGCTCAAGATCCAGATGACATGGAACTTAAGTTGGAAACTTTTGAACGTAACATACCGTAAAACCTCTATTTCACCGCCACCTCTATTTGAACGCCACCTCTAATAGAACGCCACTTTTAAAGAAGGGTAGAAAAATAGAGCGCCACCCTCTAATTGAACGCCACCTCTAATAGAACACCACTTTTAGCGGCGGAATTGTATTAGCAGGTCTCTACTGATAATTCTGACCAGCTAGTCGAAAAATAGAGCGCGAACCTCTAATTGAACGTCACCTCTAATAGAACACCACTTTTAAACAAGAGTTGAAAAATAGAGCGCTATGGCGGTGAAATAGAGGTTTTACGGTATTCTATTTCTTGATCTAACTGAATTGCAACTTTTACCTCTGCTACTTTACATAAAAGTTACAGAGTAAGAAAAAAATTAACTTGTGGTTAATTTACAAAACAAAGGATTGTTGTGTTAAAAAGAAAATTATGACATTGACGCTTAATTTTTCTGCAGCTGATAGCACAACTACTCACAATGTTCAAAAGAAGCTTGAGTATGATGAAGAAGGCAATCTAATACCTCCAATGAAAGATTCTCCCAAGCTGTCTAAACGTGCCTTACTTGGGAAACATGCTATGGTAAGTTGTTCTACTTGTTTTTTTATGGCAAAGCTTTATTGTACTCCTTTCAAAAAGCATGACAATTTAAGTAACAAAGCGTACAGTATTGTATAGTTCATATATATATTCAGTTACTTTAGAATATCATTTGTTAAAACGCAATGTAGATACATATTTTACAATTTTTGTAGCATTACCTGAAAAGTGGCGAACCTGTTCCTGATGGTATCCTTGTGGAGATAATGGTTGCTGCTATTCATAAAATACCAGATGGAAGTGGATGGGTGTTAGACGGATTTCCAACAACTCTCCAACAGGCTATTTTGCTTGAAAAAGCTTTAACTGGCAGTGATGTGAACCTGGATGAAGACGTTCCAAAAAGAAAGCCAAGCAAGTAAGGGCTAAATATGAAAACCCAAATGCATTCTTTCAGCAAAAGTTGCAACCTGTTGTTGCCTGAACATCAATTTGTTTGTGTATATTTCTGGGCTTTATAAAGAAAATCAAGCTTAGTCATGGATCCAAAACCTGTAAAAGATCAACCTCCAATAAAATCTGGTCTTGATGTTGTCATTGTACTGGATGTTGAGGATGAATTGATCTTGAAACGAGCAGCAGGAAGAACAGGTTTTTATCCTATTATTTGTGATTTATTTCTTGTATGTTGCATTTACTTCAAATTTTAGACTACTTACAACATTGCAAACCCTCAATAGATAAGGTTCACTAAAAATAAGAATACTGTTTACTTGCAGAGGCCCAGCACGCAGGTGAAATATATCACACTGAATTTCGTCCACCACCTTTTGGCAGTCAAACTGGCCAAGGAAAAGTGGAGCAGGTTGTTCAAGTTAGGGATCCAGCATTTGATCGCGAGCAAGTCCAACATCGCTTGTCAAGTAATTCCTCTTTTTACCTTTGATTCATTTTGTTTCAAACTTCAGGTAAAACTATGATTTAACTTCCTTAGGCTTCCATGATAATTGGTCAAAACTAGAGGCATTATACAATAAAATATCGTCTGTTCATCATGTGGATGCTGAAGCAGAGTTTGGGGCGGTTTATGATGATTTGGAACACAGTTTGTTTGAGGCATTAGATAAGGTATACACGGAACATAGCTGGTATGCATAGTTTGGTACAGAGTATCACCTCCGTTGAGAGCACTGGAACCATTTTTGTAGTGCTCTGGCACTCTATTTAGTATTACTTGAAAGATGTACCAGTCTGATTTCAATGCAGATCCAACAAAAGAATGTGGAACCAGAAACAGCATCCAAAGACGTAGTAGAGTCCCCTAAGGAACCTCAACCACAACCACCAGCTACAGAAATAGTTGAAACTCCTAGATCAAATTCTGGCTCAAGCAAGTATGTTAATACCCTAATGTCCTAATAATCGCAATCCCTAATTCACTTCGGATTGTACCGAAAACATATGCAGCATGCTCAGATAAAAAAGTCTAATTGATGATTGCATTGGAAAATATATTGTTTCAAAAAAGCGAAAACAAAAGCTTTCATGTAGCGGATGATTAACTACGAAAATTTTTTCTCAGATGGTGCATGTAAAATGTACATTAGTTTGGTGTGGCTAATGTCTAATTAACATTTGACATCAGTGCTCTACTTTTCTTGAATTAAAATTATTATTTATCATAGCAAATTCTCTTAAGCTAATCATTACGGATATGCTAAAACATAATTCTATTTATAGGAAATCAAAACGATCATCTCAAAGTCCTGACAACAAGTCTAAATCACCAAAGGGATCTGCCCGAGGAAGAAAGAAAAGTGCAGAGAAAGGTGAAAAGGGAAAATCTAGAAGTAGATCTGGCTCTGGTAAAAGGTACTTGATTAACACAAATTGAGATTGTTCAAAAGTAATAATTTTGCTCTATTTCAGTATTGAAAAGATATCTTAACTTTAAGTGCTTTTTTCAATATCACCTGACAGTAGTTGCAATAACAGACTTTTCAAATGTTAGAACTTCTTTAGAATAATACTCGGTAATACCGTTTTTACCATTTGGTCAGTTCTAAGAGCAAAAAGAAATCTCGATCACCTACTCCTGTGCCTCCTCCTGAACCACCAGCTGAGGAAGATGCTGGTCCACCTAAACCCTTACCAGGAGAACCAGACTGGGAATATGTTGATGAGACCCTTTCCATTGAATTAGCTCAAGCTTGCGTTCCATACTGGGAAAATACAGAGAAAAACTACACCAAAATGACAAAGCATATGTTCCGTAAAATGAGAGCTGAACGTGAGAGTATTATAAGGTAAGCTATTTTTGCAAAGGTCACCTGCTGCATCTTTTGAAAACAATTTGCTGTTATGCTCTATTGAATAGGTACATATTTCATGTGCGCAAAGACTTTAAGGAGTATTTAAGAAGACCTGACCACAAGCAGACATTTGTCAGTTCTTGGCAAAAAGACTACAATGAGCTGGCTGATGATCTTAGAATGGATGAGGAGTCCAAATCCGAACTTCATCAACGACTTGGTGTTAGTTTCATCTTATTTTAATCGCTACAAAAAAAAATTCTACTACTTTTTTATTGTAAGCTTTTCAAAGATGTTTATATAAACAGGATCTACGTGAAAGATTGTGGGATATATGTGATACTCGGAAGGAGCAAGTAGAGTCTGAACGAAGCAACATAATGACGGAAGGATGGATGGAAGACCATCTTGGGATTCTCACTAATCACTATCTAACACTTATGCAGGTATAATTGCTGAGTCATAATTGTTGAAAAATACAAATTTTATTAATTGTAATCGAGTGCTGAGTGGGTATAATTGATGAAATGCTGCAGATATCACCACATACTGAATATGAGTAATGAGTATATTCATGAGTTGACATGGCTCTAACTATCTGGTTTTACGATTAATAGGCGGAAATTGATCGCTTTCAAGACACAGTTCGTATTATGAAAGATTATTATGGTGGCATGCAGGCCAAGATACCAGTTGAAGTTGGTCCTGCTGGTACAATGGTGAGACTACCACTGGTAGATCTTGATGTTAGTGGTCAGGATGTGAGTGCTGTGCAGAGTGGTGTGACCATGGCAAGGTTAGTAATTTGGTTGTTAAAAGCTTTTAATATATGAAGCAATTGTTAGGTCATACAATTCATAATAATGTGTAAGTTGCGTGTGTTTTCCTTTGTATTTTCAATATACATGCTGTTTGCATTAAAATAGTTACATATGTTTATGCTGGTTTCTACTGTTACAGTGATAGCTCTTCAGTTTCTCCACAAGCTTCACAGCTTGATGCTAAGAAGGGTGGAAAGAAAAGCAATGAAGATTTGCAGAGTGATGGTAAATGAGCTTTTAACCCCTTCTTGTAATTTCAAGCGTAAATTATTATTGTTGTTACAGATTCCGGCGAAATGACGTTTGGTGTGTTTCTATTATTTTTATCTATAAATTTCCAGCTCACTTGTACAATGTCATGATCTTTGCAGGAGAAGGAGCTGCTTTACCTGAGTCTGCTAGTCGAACCAAGATACCACTTGTTCAGAGAGGAGCTCCCATCACACAGGCGGCAGATGAAGGTGCAAAGGGTAAAAAGGGAAAAGGAGCACCCCCTGCTCAAGGAGCTGACAGTCCAAGTCACGACGATATTCTTGAAGAAAAAACTGCTTTAGAAGCTTTCAACTTTGCCACGAAGTAATCCTTTGGTAGCAAATGCCACTTACGTGTTGTATTTCTAAACAAAAAACAACGGTGATTTCATTTTTGTTTATCAGTGTTGTAACTTCCACCGTCCAAAGTCGTATATCAGAAAAAGAAGCTGAGGAAGAGGAAGAGCGAAGAGTGAAAGAAGAAGAGGAAAAGGCAAAAGCCGCACTGGTCCCTGCTGAAAAAAAAGGTTACCTATATTTTTGTGTTTTGTTATTGTCTCACCAGTTTAGAGGAAAGTTCTTCATTAGATTATTGTACAATAAAAACAATAAAATAATTCATTGAAGGAGGTGGGAAGAAGGGTGGTGGCAAGAGTGCAAAAGGAAAGAAAGGTGGAAAAGGTGGGAAGAGTAAAACACCAACTCCAACACCTCCTACTCCCGTGGAGGAAGAAAGTGAAGAAGATAAAAGAAAAAGAGAGACTGCCATTCGGTTGAAGGAAGAATATTTTGCTGCTCTGCAACAGGAAGAAGCTGGAGTGAAGGACAGGCTTGAACTTATCAGGTATTTTCCGATTTTTTGTTCGAATTTTTTTGGTGAAGGTAAATAATTGATGTATGATCAGTTTCTTCAGAAAAGCTTTCACTTAGGGTGATATTTTTGAAGATTTGAATCTATTTGAAATATGGTGGCTTAAAACTGTATGAATCAACATGTAATGATCCTTGTTTAGGGGTCGTGCCGTTCATTTCTTGACTGATCTTCGTGGAAAAGCTGATCAGACTTTCACTGACATGAACGACTGGTTGGGGGGAAGGTACTTGAAGGAGATGGCGGCCATTGATTCACTTAGTAACGTGGCAAGACAACACATAGAAAAAGGAGAGAGACTTAAACTGGAAATGAGGCTGGATCAAGATGTATGGCTTCTAGTAATCTAATGTATTTTGCATATTAGTTTTCATTATGCTAGCCCAGCGGTTCCCAAACTGGGGTCCGCGGACCAACTGGGGTCCGTTAAGCAGTTTCAGAGGGTCCGCAATGAGAATTAGTCTTTAAAGCTTTAAAGCAGTTACAGAGGGTCCGCTATGTACAGCAATGATTGTGATTCGATTATAAAGCTTTCTCGGGTGTAATGCTTGGTTTATATTAGCCTATAGTTAGCGAATGTTTTCAACATTATAGCTGTACTATTACTATTTCCACTCTACTCAATATGAAAAAAAAATACCGAAACCGACTGGATGTAATACACGACATGAGAGTTGCGCTATCCAAAACCAAACATTGATGAGTTAATTGCAGCAAAAGAAGTGCACCCATCCCATTAAATGCTTATCGTATTTGATAGTTTTTGCTTTTTCTTTCATTGGTGTGGTTTTTGCATTTTCTTATTGCATTCTTTGATTTTTATAGGGCCGCGAAATATCAAAATAATTGCAAAGGGTCCACCAGGAAAAATTTTTAGAAAAGTTTGGGAACCGCTGTGCTAGCCTATTGTGCCCAAAAATGTCTTGTTTAAGCATTTGCCCCAGAGTTGGTTCTAACTTAATGATATCTTGCTTTTCAATACAACGAAACTTCATTGTAACGCACCCTGATATAATGCAAAGTTGGATGTAACAATAAAGCGATGGGCCCAAAACTTGCCGGGATAATTTTAGAGATAATAGTTGTATCCAATGTTTCATCTAATTTCCAATGTACTTTGTGCACGAATTGTAGACAATAGATACAGTGCGTTTAGCAGTTTAGCAAATATGTCAAATGCAAGAAAACTTGCAAAGTATGAGCAGTCAAAAAGACTTGAAAAAAACGGCTTTTATTAAGTAGTAAAAGGCAACGCCTGAACTCAGCTTATTCTACTACTGCTCTGCCCATGCTCTACTGAGAATTAAATTTTATTGTACTGTGATTTTAACCAATCTTTTTCAATATAACCCCACTTTTTTGCAATTGCAATTATGGAACCCGATCATCACGTTATAATGAAGTCTCACTGTATAATAAACTGTTTGTTTAATAATTTAATAATCCAATCATGTTTTTGTTTGAGATCCGATATTTTTGTTATTATTATTATAAAGTTTCAGTCTTCAGTCAAGTTATGTTAAAAAACTTTTTTTAAAGTCTTTGCGTTGTAGTATTGGTACAGTCATATTTAAACAAAATCAAAGAAAGTTGGCAAGTTAACATGTTTTAATAATTTATTGAATCGGCGGCTGAGCCTGAATATATTGACATTGGGTTCAGTTATAAGTAGACATGAATGCAGTTACTGTGAAACCGTTTGTAGCATGTACTGCATTGAATTAAGGTTGTTTTTCCCCCAACGCTGAATGTATCAATTGTAAAATATTCGTTTTTATGGTGCAGCTTCTTATTTTTTTCTGAATATTTCAGCAATTCATTATCAACTCTGAGCGCAAAGTGCTTCGCACACCTAGTCCTCCACCACGCCCCCCTCCAGTGGAGACAGCTCAACCTGACATTTTTACCTTGGTTCAATTGAGCAATCTCCATAAGCAATTTAAAGGTACCTCATTTATACATAATGTTCACCTAATTGCTTTATAAAACCATGTTCCAAGTTTTAATTAATCTTTAATGTAATGACACTAAATAAAGAAATAAAAAAAGTTTAGCGAATGCTTTTATATACTCAGATGTTGCACCAAGTGGTATAATTATCAACAAAGCGTTTATTGAACTAATGGCGGACACTGCTGCATTAACACATGGATTGGATGCTCTTCCTGATATGTGGATGAATGTGTCTTATGCACAGGTAAATGATATTTCTTAATGAATGGTAATGTACATAAACGGCAATGTTTAGCGTAAATTGTTGTCTTTTTGCCAAAAGGTAAAAATAAAACCAAGATTGCATTGCGCTTGCAAAAAGATCCGTTTTTGAACGTATATCAGATTTTAATCAACAAAAGAAAAACGAAGAGTTTTAAATTTTTTTGGTTAATTTTTGCGAATTGTTAAATATCACTAAGTGTGTGCCAAATCAATCACTATAAAGATTGAAATAAAATATTCCACTATTCCTTACTTTCTCTGAATATTTCTGTTTTTTTTGTGATGCGCTCTTGTGATTGATTCAAGTTTTTCATATTGTCTTCATGCATTTTAGTTACTGTTTGTGTTGTCTATAATGGTTATTATCTAATTATTCCTGAACAAAAGATGAACCAAGTTGCGAAGCATTGAATAATGTGTATTGTTCATGTACAGTTGCTAGACTTATGCGGCCTTTTGTCACTGGAATCAGAGTACATTGATTGGAGAAAATTCTTGCTTCTTGCTGCCCAGCCATGGCCACGACCTTCTTCAGCTCAACTTCTTGAAATGAGGAAAGCATTCACTGATGTAGACGTTGCCGGTAACGGTTGGATCACCAAGGACCAATATGACCAGGTATTTTCAAGACATTCGGGGAATTTATATAGAAATGGGTGAGTGGTTATTTTATAGTGCTTTTTGTTATAGGTCAGCCTATGGTTTGCAGCTGAACAACAATCACGCTCCATATCTCCTGATGATGCTGAAGAGCCTTATCCATATAACAGAGATAAAAATTTACGCAATTTCTTCTTCTTGCTCTTCTCCGACTGGGAACAGGTTTAAAGACATTTTTTTCTTTATGAGAAAATAGTGTTTTGTGATTTTATATTAAGACTGTTTTTATTTATTTATTCTGAGCATTACTTTGATCTACGTCCATTGATGTCGTTGCATTAGAGGTCAGCCACCTAATAATATTTATTGCAAATGTACGTCTTACTTGTGCAGATGCCACCCAGGTTGGATTATGTCAATATGTTGATTTACTTTGCAATGGATCGAGACTCCATTAAAGGGTTTTTCAGGTGCTTATAGAATTGTATGTCAGTCATTCAAACTTCTTAAACTTTAAGCATTTTGATATACTTTACTTGTACCGTTTTACAACAGAGCACTTGGTGTAGCATGTGGTAAACCAATGCCCAACTTTAGCAGAGAAGCTAACGCAGCCGGGGTTCGACAAGCCGACAAGGTATAATATGTCAACTTTTACCTATTTCTTGGTGTATTTATTTTTAGAGATTTGCCTTCAGTTAACAGTCTCACTTTAAGGTGTAACTAAATGACCAATAAAATTGATAAAAATATTGAGGAATAACTTCAGGACAATTGATGATGTTTGGTTTGTGTGAAACGTAAATATACTTATGACATAATCAGGTGTCCCATTACCGGAACATGTACCCATTGTACCGGTTGTAAGTAAAATTGGTGATCTGGTTATGGTTTAGCTATACCAGAAAGTAGTCAAGAAGTAATTAAGTTGGCAGTTCGGTGGAGGTAAGAAGGCTCTACTACCCCCTATCTTGAACACTGCAATTCACACTGAAAAGTCATTTGGTAACTAAAAGGCAGGATCTGTAAATAGACGATGAATAAAAGGTATTAGGCAACAGACTTCAACATAGCCAGATAGTCAATTTAGCCAAGTAAAGGGTAAAGATTTCAGTTAGGACTTTAGTTGAGGTTTCAAATTTTGTTTAATATTTATTTCTTTGGAGAACACAAATGACACTATTTACATAAAGGAGGAAATTTCTGAAGATGCCGCTTCTGCATCTGTCCCCAGTACCAATTTTCCACCGTCCATGTACAAAGGGATGCAGTTGGATTTGGATGCTTCCCCGTCATCATTGGTATCCCCAGAGATGTGGTGGCTTGTCCTTCATCATGGAAGCTCACGGCTGGGAGACTCACACAGATTTTCCTTGTCAGAAGACCCAGAAGACAAATACACTATGGTAGAATTTAACGACTGTAACAATAACTTATTAGAGTTGAAAAAAAGCAGAACGATGTTGGATCAATATTATTATGTGTATTAAGAAGACAGCTGTTCCATATTGTTTTGTATGAGTTATAACTTGTAAATCAAACTTATGGATCGTTTACGTAGGATCGAATACGGGACGTTTACTGTGAACTGGAATCCTTTGATGGATCCCCGTTGACCATACAGACGCTTATGCGACATCCGGTTTTCCAAGACGCGGTGACCTCTACGAAACGGCATCAGTGCCCTGTAATTTTTTTTAAGTGATTTTCTAATTTGTCTCTTATGGAAAATTTTCTCTCTTCCAAATTAAAGTCTAAATAAGCAGGAGCTAAGTAGAAATTTTAATTAAGCAGTCATTTTTAGTTGTTGCTTGTTGAAAAGGATGATCTTAGTTTACACAATTGCTTACGTGTTTGTAATAAAATCTTTTGTGTAGGATATTCGTGCTATTTTCGTGCAACAAACACTTCAAGCCCTGGAAAACGAAGAAATGTCATCAGAGGCCGTTGGATTTTCGTAATGTTCCTATAACATTTTGAGCTTTAAGTTGGCATTTTAAAGTGTACTTTTATTCCGTTTAATTTTTGGCAACATTTTTTAAGTTTCATTGGTGGTCTGTATTTTTGATTCGTGTCATTTAGAAATTCTTCTGCTACACTATTACTGGATAGCATTTATGGTATAAACT
Organism: Clavelina lepadiformis; assembly: GCF_947623445.1. Classification (NCBI taxonomy): domain Eukaryota; kingdom Metazoa; phylum Chordata; class Ascidiacea; order Aplousobranchia; family Clavelinidae; genus Clavelina; species Clavelina lepadiformis. The sequence goes on from NC_135244.1 coordinate 10,062,669, forward strand.
TGAAGCCACGCTATAGCCTGATAGTTAGACAGCAAAGCAGACATGCGTTTTGTAGCTACGGTGCTATTGTAAACATACAAAGCCTGTTTGCTGTACACTGGGTTGCATGGGCAGTACAAGTATACAAAAATTGCAACCAAACGATACAAAACATTCCGCAGTACTAAATAACGAAAGACGTCTTGAAAATAGCGCCTCATACGTCCATGCTGATTATAAAGGCACAAAAATAACATAACCAATCTGTAACAAGTAGCCTACCCTTGGCAGTGAAAGCGAGGCATTTGCATTGCTTTTGCAGTAAAGCATGTACGTAAGTTGTTTGCTCGTTTGTATGGCGATTTCAAGTGAGAACATGAAATGTTAAAACGGTTTGTTTGGCACGGATTTGTACTGTAGCGTTTTGATGTTCTCAACTGTAAGCTGCACTTAAGATCAAGTTTTACACCCTCGGACCTTAGGAAGTTGTAGGTAACAACATAACATTGTTCATTAGTAGGCTTACTTATGATGTTATTAACTTGTAAATTTTATACACTTAGGGGTGGTTGAAGTTGAGAACGTACAATAGTTGGGAGGTTAGCTCATAGTTAATGATCAAGCGCAATCATGTGCGCATATTTACAACAAGTTGACGAAAAGGAAATCTACAAGGCTTTCTTTTCCGCTTGAAATTTCAACTAAAGATAAAAAGTAACACACCAGAAACGGTCTGTTAAACATCAACAAACGGTAAGTGTACAGTGTACACAGTAACACTAAGCAACAATAAGACAGATTGGCAATACATAAGACAAAAATTAGTAAAAAAAGCACCAGGACAAAAAGGTAATAGTTCCTGGAATATAGTAAACCGTGGTCTGAGTCTTATGGTCTTATTCTTATCCGCATGGTGCGCACACAGATCTTGAAAGGCCGTTTGGTTCAATAGTTATGCAAGTACAGTTTCGACACAAAGATCCTGCTAAAACAGCACTGCTGTTTTCCAGTAATTCTGTTAGGCTGTGATACACAAATAATGTTGACATAATGGATAGTTTTCAGTGCAGCATATGATCTACTCCAGTATGTACTTTGGCAACGGTACCATACTATCTGACCAACACGATTACAATCAGCGCTCGTAACAGCGTTATGTTATAGTACTGTGTTGTTCAAATATAATGCAAACTTATCCAAAACATACATTTTCCAGCAAACTGGTGTTTATCAAAAACTTTGTTCTTAGATATCTTTTTGCTTTGAAGTCAAGTTCACCAGCAAGACATATGTTACCAGTCCATTGCAAATTCGATGGCATTACATCCTGAAACAAATTAAACGGAACTTAAAACTAGGCATACAGAAAATAAAATAAACACAGTTTGGGAAAGTAATAAGATAAACAGAATATAGTAAACTAAACATTTCGTGGTTAGTAATTTATTATGGTAAAGGAAAAATACAATAAAATTACATTAAATGGATGCTTAACAATCATGTCTGTAGTAAACATTTGGGTGTTAGGAGTATTTGCAGATAGCTTCACAACCATTACTTTGTCGACACTGCATCCATTGAATGCAAACAGAATTCCAGTTTCAGACACCTCACCATCGATTTGTGTAAAGATTGTCTTTAAAGGAAGCATCAAGATTAAAAACGTTAATGTTAACTGTCAAAAACGATCTTAAAAGTTCAGAAAGAAAATTTAGATGATGTTTCAAATTTTGTACCTCGTTGTAGTCGATAAAATATTGTGAAACTGCTCCTGGTTGTAGGGTTAGTTTTGCCAAAAATCTTTTTTGAATATCACTTCCTTGGTGAGGTTCTATTACCGTACCTTTACACAGGATATTATTGTAATTACATTCACTTGAAACACTGCGATAAACGTCGTTCAAACCGAAGTGCTTATATTAGGCATAGACTACCTGAGAATTGATCTGGATTATTTTTATTCAAAACAATGCGTCCAAAGATATTCTTGGTTAAACCAACGCTTGATAGCGATGTTGCTATGTCCAGATTTGTAACTGGGAAACCCGAATCAGGTTGTTTGAAAATGAAGTCAGCCTGATAGGATAAAGTTGAAAAAATTACAACGCTTAACAAAATTTAGAAATTTTCTTAAATCTATAATTATAATTTTATCTTTATGTTTTATACTGCCACATGGGCACTTCGAGAAGCAATCTTTGTTATCAAAAGCGTAGCTTACCTCGAATCTTCCCAATTGTGTACCTTCTAATCTCTGATGAAGATATATTTGGTCTTCTCCGGCGTAGTTGATCCTCCAATCACTCATGTAATGGGAATCAGTCAATTGCATGTTTCCAGTAAGAGTTAATAGCTCAGGCAAATCAGCAAACGGTTGGTTCAATTCAGCATAGAATGTGTGCGAACCCAGTACCCTAGCAGGAAGCTCACCGTCGTACTGCATGGTGCCATTGACTGTCTGTCTCATACTGTTATTTGCATGCCACGATAGAATGACATCTACATTAGCACTATCCGCGTATGAAACAGAAGATGTCCTGAAGGACAAAGAAGATGGTATAGCTAATGATGTCAGTTCATTCATAGCGTGGTTAACTGAGATAGATGCTTCTGAACTGGTGAACTTGTTGTCTGATACGCTCTTCTTAGTAAATCCCTCCAGCTCAACAAATCTTCCAACACCAGATGCACTCAGAACCAGGGATTTTTGTGCATATATTAGATTTTTATAACTGCTTAAGACGGGAAAAACATAATCATACTTAAAAGTAATCTGCATTTTATTGCTATCGTCTTCTGTTTTTAATAGTTCGCTTAGAAAAGGGAAGTTTTTGAAAGATGACAACATTTGCACGTTTTTGCTGCTAGAGACCATTTGTTGTTGACCAATTTCTCCGCTAGCGCCAAACATGAATTGCAGCTCCTTGTCATTCGATGTAGTATAAGTGGTGTTAGTTTTCATTTCCCATTTTCGCTGGTCTTTAAAATTAAACAAATTATTGCTTTGAATATCAACTTCGCTTGGAAAGAAGTCTTCGAGTTCCTCCAAGCTATGACTGAAGGAGAATTTTATTTCAGAATTTGTATACGTTTCTGACATGTTTTTTACATCTAACAAAACCGAAATAGAGGAGAGGGTATTGTCATTCGTAAACGCTTTGAATTCATAATGTAGTAAATTTTCTTCTGTTTTCCCAAAAGTTGCTTCAAGAATGCACGGCGTGCTTTGTTCGTAATCTCTGATTAGTACTGACTTTAGTTTGAAAACGTTTAGCTCTTTAGCCCATACAGTTAGGTTGTAGGTTGCACCTTCGGCAAGGCTGTCATGGTTATGATGTAGCGCGGTATAAATTTCAAGCCTGGCGTTAGTGAAAGAAGGCAAAACGAAGGTCGCTTCGAAAGTAGATCTGCTATCCATGTCAATTATTACCCCAGAAGAAACGCCTTGGTTGATTAAATAGTGCCAACAAATACGAATATTTAAGGGCACTTGAAGCTCATTAAGCGTACGCATGTTATGCATAACAGCAACAACAACTTCCTTTCGGCTTTCATCTTCATTGTTGACACCATAAGTAATTGTTGCGGAAAAGTTAGAACTTCCGTTTTCAGTGGATATAACATTTCTGACCGATAAATCTTTTTCCACGTCAACAAAAAGGCTGTGTTGGATTAGACTTGGGAAAACCGTAGACAATGTTTTCATATTGTGGCTAAATGCAGTATTCATGGTAGATGAGCTACCGATACTATATACAAAGTCAAGTGACAGTTCACTTGTCTCCAGTAAAATATTTTGTGTGGCAATCATTGCTCTGACTGCGGACGAGGAAACAGCAAAGTTGAATGTCATATTACCGTTTACTGTATTAGGAAGCCAAATTTTTTCCAAACCAGCAATGTTATGTTGAATGTTGCACTGTATTTCGTACGGGTTGGTACCGGCATACGCAATCGCGCTGAGCGTTTCGTCACCAAAAAACACTTCGGCTTGAGTAGACATTTCGTTTCCGGAGCTATCGAAACGAGTTAGCACACTCACTTCTGATGGCCACCATCTTTCCAGGACTGAAAAATCATGGCTAGTGGAGATTTCGCTATTAAACTTGCTCAAAGTTTTATTAAAATCCAAAGAAAAACTGAAATGTTTTGGCGCTTCTCCTTTGTTTGTAGATTTCAAAACGAAGTAATAGGACACTGGATCTTCAAGCCAAGTAGAAGCGATATCTAATTTTTTTGCTTCGGGTACGTTCCATTCTTCAGTCAATGCGGGGATATTTTGACGAAAACGCATCGATAAACTCATTTGTACAAAGTTTCTGACTTTCAGATGCCCTGCAATATGCAGTAATTGTAAATTAAAGTTAATGTTTATTCCCATTGTGTATACCTTTGCCTTGGGCCTTGAAAAAAACAGCAGCAGGTTGCTTTCCCTAGGCACACCAAAAATAATAAGAAAATCTGTGTTTTGAATAAGCTGGGCTTTGAACTCCATTCGACTCTTCCAAGATTTTTTAACACCACAAGAGATTGCAAAGCGTGCCCGTTGTGGTCCAACATCTCCGAAATCACTTTCAAAAGCTGTTCTTAATAAAGTTTGAGTCCAACGTACACTGTACAAGAGATGTAAGGTTTCTGGGATAATAGAAGAGTTGAGAACATTGTGTTGAGACTCAAACGTTATCTTGAACCGATTTCGTTTTCGTCTAAACTTCGCCGAAGCACTCGCCTTTCTTGCACCACAAGCAACATCCACATCAAAGACTCGTTCCCCAGATGTAATATGATAGCAAAGAACTATTCCAAATTCTTCTGGAATCAGCAGATCCTTCAAGAGCCTTGCAATATTATGGTTGATGGAAAAAAACAGTCTTTTCTGAACATCGTTCATGTAACCGAAGTTTATCTTCACACTTCGCATATTTAGACCGATTGTCTGATTAAAGATTATGCAAAGGGACATCTTGTGCAACTGAGATGAGAAAGATAGATTTGTCGATGGAAGAAAGAAAGCAAAATCATTGGCAAGGTTTCTTATTTCATTTACAATTTTTATATCAAAAGACAAAGAACTTTCGATATCATACGCCAACGACTGCTCCATAAACCTGTCATCAACCGAAAAAATCCATCCAGCGATGGCACGATAATAGTTAGCTTGCATGTTCACAAATCCAAGAAAATGAACGCGAAGTGGCACTCTGTAGATATCACAAAGTTCATTCATGTCATGGCTGAACTGTAGGTTGATTATATTTCTTCTTTCACCATCGTCCCATCCACAAACAACGGTAGCCGATGCTCGATTTTCTGTCTCATCTTTTACGTTTATTACCTCCAACGTGACTCCATTTCGTAATGGTATAGTTTCAAGTGAAAGTTTTAGATTTCGTGGTATATTGAGCATGCTGGAAAATGGCGACCAATCATGTATTGAGTTAATGTACACACGGACGCTTGTACGCATTTGCAAGTCTGACATTATAACATCTTGCGTGGTTCCTTGAAGAGATAAGTGGGCCTGATATTCGTCAAATTGTACCAAGCATCCAAAAGACACCGATGACAATTTGGATGTATCTTCCTTGCCAGAATATGCAGTTACTTTTGCTTGTAACGGGATGTTGTATTCTGATACCCATTCGGCAACATTGTGGCGGAAAGAAAGCACCGATTCATTTCGACGTGTGTCTTCATTGAACAAATACTCGGTTTGCAACTGAAAGCTATTGCTCTTCTCGTTATATTCTAGGTCAACAGTTGTGCGATAGCCTTTAGGAATGATCCGTATTTCTCCTGAAATGGAAATATGACCTGGAAAACCAGGAAAAGAGTTTTTGATCCAGTCTAGAGATTGTGTAATATTGCCAGATATTTCCCATTGTTGATCACTTTGACGACTTTTCTCCAAATTTATGTCAAGCACCTTATCTTCGACAACTACATGCAGTTGAAGTTCGTTATTGTCGTAATTTGCCCTTGCTTGTACATGAAGTTCAATCTTTGATGCTAGATTGTACCAGATTGATGCTGTATCAAAATCTGCCGTGAAATCTTGCTCCAATGTTGTGCTGAAACGTCGGCTGTTGCGGCCGGAGCTTTCTCCTCGAGCAGTTAGACGAATAACGTTTTTCTTTTGGTTGCGCAAAATCTTTATTTCCCCGACATAACCGCTGTCTTCAATAGCTCCAACAGTAATGGCTAAATAAATGCGACGTAGTAACAATAACTGTGACATGTTATGCTTATTATCAATGCGAACGTTTAGACCTCGGATGTCCGACCAATATACAACACCAGTAGTGTTAAGCACAAATCTATTCATCTGAAATAGAAAACCAGTGCGGTATCCATGAAGTACTTCATCGACGCTTACCGTCACTTTCATTTGCATGGGTATTTCCATACTGGCCAGGACTTCCAGGCTGTGCAATACGGATGAGTCTACCCTGAAAAAATTTGGATTCATCGTCGTTCTGACTGCTACAATTGCAGACAACCCGCGATTGCCGTAAATGAAGCTAGTTTTGAATTCGCGGTCGTCGTTCGATGGTTTGTTGTAAGAAAGTTTAAAATGTGATACCGATGGTATTTGCAGCATTAGTTGTAAAATATCGAAGTTATGGAAAAACTCTGTCGAAAAATTCCACTCGCTACTGTGCAAAGTCAAATTCAAACCTGCTGCCATCTTCATTTGGCTTTGACCAATACGCGTCGATAACTTTATTCCAGCTCTCTGTAACCTGGCATGACCTTGAAGTTGAAATGACATATTGGAGGGAATGTCATAGCGTTCCAGAGCAAATAGATTATGTAAAAACATCGAGGAAGCAGACAGCGTATTTTCAATATGGTTAACTGTATAGTTGAAAGACGCCCGAATACATTGTTTATCAGCACAGCCTTTTAATGAGATAATAACGATGCTTTCTTTGTTTTCTGCTGAGAGTAAGCCGGTTATATCTTCAGGAACGCTCATTGTTTTAAGTAGAGGAAAATCATGTTCGAACTGAATGTTCACAAAATCCGTAAATCGAGCATCATGTGTTAGTGTGGCTGACAGAGAATTGCTTGCTCCATAATTGTTTCTCGTTGAAATTCTAATTGTGCCGCCTTGCATGTAACCGTCGAGAGGGGAATGGCGTGTGATAGTTACATCTAGGTCACGTGATATCCCCAGCTGCAAGAGTACGTCAACATCTTGAGTGGATGCTAAGTAAAGACTATAACCTTTGTTAACTTTATCTAGCTCGACGAAAATATCTAATTGTTCGCGACCAACCCACAATGTGGCGCCCACTTCAAATGATGGTGAGATCTTACGTAGCACGCGGCGCAATGTGAGTTTAGTATTTGTAGGAATTCTAAACAGATCACTTAATACCTCTGCATTGTGGTTCAAGCTAAGACTGGCCTCATGCAGCGCCCGTTTTGTGCCTTTCACGATTTCTTGCTTTGTTGTTAGGAGAGCAATATGGACTGGACTTCTAGACTTGCGGCCAAAAGTAACTTCCATTTCATACAGTTGACTGTTTTCCTTGATTTGGGCTTGTACCTCCAAACGCGAAAAACTCGGAAGTCCTAATTTAAGTAAGCGAGAAATATTTTGCTGTAAGGTCAGGATGGATTCTAGTTGGTCATCAACAAACCGGTAGGTTAACGATTTTTCAATGATGGAAGATTGCTCGATGTTGATTGCCAGTGTCAGTCGAATATCATTTATTTCTCCTAAAGACGACCAGTCGAATGTTCCGCCAGTTTGCCGCGTTGTTAGATCAACATTAACTTCAAACTCTCTCGGTATATTAAACACTTCACTCAAGGTTGCAAAGTCATGTGAAAAGTAAAGAGAGCGAGATATTTGCCGAGACGCATAACTTTCAGCAGACAATATCGGCATATTGACAACTAGTTGTATGAACCGCGTCTGTTGGTCAAGCATCAAACGTGACCTCACAGATAACTTCGCCGCTTCGGCTACAACTTTAACAGTTGCTTGAAATTGCTGGGGATACTGTACTGTGTCACCCAAATATTCAAAGTTTTGTGATGTTGTGTAGATGAAATCGTAACTACCGGCAACCTGATTAGTAAAAGTTACGTCTACATCAATATGCTTTCCGCTGTTTGTTCCTAGGTTAAGGGAAATTCCTGACGATTCAGCTGTTAATCTAAAGTTAAGAGTTCCGTGCATGGATTGTGGAATGCCAAAATTTTGCAATGCTTCAACGTTACTTGAAATTTCAAGTGCTATTAGTCCGGTGCGACTTTGCTGGAATGTTGCGCTTAATCCTTCGCTACTGAAAGTTGCATGAAAATCTTCGTCGGTCCCAGTGGAAAATATCAGGTCTGCTTCTTGTCGATTTCCATTTCTTAATTGACTTACAGTTAATGTGATAGACTTCTGGTAGGGCATAACGTCAAAGTATGGTGCCAATAAAGTCGTTGGATCCAGACTGACTTGCAGTGTACGGCGTTTAACATATTTATACGATTCAGCTTCATTGAGAAAAGAGGCAGTGATCCGAAATGTTTTCTCGTTGACAATAGTATACACGCTACCTGTCATTTGATTATCTCCATTTCTTACTACAGAAAGAGATGAAATAACATTGCTAGGAAAAGGTAATTGTTGGTAACCATTTCTCGAGGTCCACGTCAAGGTCAGAGATTCGTCGCTATCCCCGGGTTTATATATGATTTTTGGTGAAAAACTAAAGCGTGACCCACACGAGGATATGAATTCTAAACCAACCGTATTGTTGGTACCGAGAATAACAGAAAGTTTTATTTGTTGATCTGTGGGAATTTTCAGTGCTTTCAAACTATCAATAGAATGCTCTAGTTGATATACGATGTCATAACCTGAGCCATCAACGTAAAGATCAAACCTAACTTCAGCCGTAAGTCGTTGGTCGAGTAGACCATCGTTGCCATTTGCAGCAAGGTTATGGCAAAGAAGGTAGTGAAAAGAGTAGTATTGATCTTCTGCATTCGATAAGTATCCGAACTTAAACTTGAGGAACTTATAAAGTCGGTCAACTGTTATGTTTACTCTACCTTCGGCGACTTGCCATGGTTCTACTTTCCCAGAAAATGTTAGTAACAAGTTATACGGTACGTTGTAGACAGATTTCAATTCCTGGAAAGATTGCGATAACTCCAGTTTGTACTGATCGTCGGAGTTTCCTGCTTGATTGTTATCTGAAACCTTGAGGTATAAATGGTCTTTTTTGCCATTCTTTGAAACCCGCAAGATATATCCAGCCGTTTTATGAAAACTATGGCTGAAAATTTCCGATACAAGGAGAAATTCAGCTGGCACACCAGCTTTTTGTAAATTTGCAATATTAGTATTTGACTGAAAACTCAAGACAACACTCGTGTCATTGCAATCTAAATGCAATTCCGTTTTTAACGTATTAGTATCATCATATGCGAGACCTGCAGCAACATTAAACCCACAGAAGCATTTAACTTTCTCCAAAGTAATAGATGTTGAAAATCGCCTGCGAAAAAGTTCAGACAAGATTGGGAAATTATGGGATACTTCGAGTACAAAGTCCGCGCGCGATAATACGCCTTCCGGTGTGTGTGCAAAAGCCGTTGTTTCAAAAAATAGTTGTTTAGCAGTCAATGAACGTGAAATTCTGAAAGTTAATCCAGAATGAACTTTTCTTATACTTCCATTAAACTCGAAGTCTTCTGGTAATTTTGCTTTAAGAAGACCTATATCATGTGCGCCTGACAAAAGAAACTCAAAAGCAAAAGGATGTTCATTGTTGCTATTTGCAATGAGGGTAAGAGTTGTTCGGAATGATTTATCAACAAGGTTCAATGTCCAAGATAAGCTTGTGTTTCTTTGATTGCGTCTATCTTCATTGTTTTCGTCCATTCGTATGACAGATTTGAATTGAAGTGGAATATTCCATTCTCTCAGTAGGCGTTTTGAGTTGTGAGAAATGTCAACCGTCAAGCTAGAACGGTAGCTGTTGGTCTTAGTTACGGCTTGATGGGAAAGCTTAAGATTCACCTTGGCAATTCTATCATCTGCTCGATAGCTGAACTCAACATCATCTCCTTCATCACTTCTCGAAATACCAATTTCGTAAACTATAGGAAAACCGGCTTCCTTTAAGGCTTGAAATGAGTGTACGTTGCTAAAGTTGACTCGTGTCCCCCTACCTGAAAGTGGGAGTTCCACCCCAAGACGTGAATTAACGGAAGACGATTCAATTGTAGCGTCTAACTCCAGTGCATACTTCTTTAAGGGGTTCCAAGCTAATATTGCAATCGATTCAAAAGTACTTGGCAGTAAATCGACATTAAACGTTTGCTCTAGCACAAATCGAATTCTGTATATAAGTTGACTAGTTGACGATGGTATGTTCACAGATGTACCAGCTCTAATCAGGTTGGTTCCATCAACTGATGCAGCAACGGTTATTTCTTTGAGTGACAAACTGTTGGTAGAGTTTGCCCTTATAACCAATTCTCTTGGAAGACTTAACAACTCTGTGAAGGTCGGAATTTTTTGCATAATCACCAACTGTGCTTCGTTTTGCAAGAGATTGATTTTACCTCGCACGGCAAATGTTATGCTTTGCAAATCGAATAAGGATTGAAACTTCTGTGAGAAATTTATGATATCTTTAGTTTTCTGCACATCAAATTTCAAACAAAGCTCTTGGGGTAACATCTTGAAAAGCCCAAGGAATTTTCTAGGATTGTGCATCCATTGCAAATCAGACGTTAGGCTGTTATCTTCGCTGTGGAATGTAGCATTGAAGTGGAACGCTTCTACATTATCCAGTAAAAAATTAGCAGAGATGAGCTGTCCGTTTGGGTTAACTCTGAAATTTTTTACTAAGTGATAGGAGGTTATTGGAGGATTCAATAAAAGTGAAGGTGGTAAGTTTCCTTCTAATGTGAGCACAACAGCCATATCAAGGTAGTTCGAGAATCTTACTTCTAACTCCTGGTTAAAACTGAAATTTATACTCGTATTTGGAACATTGACGTCTACAATAAACCCAAACGTATGCTCAAGATCAAAACATTCCGTTTGTGAAATAGGATGAGCAAATACACTTGCTTTTAAGCCAAAAAGGTTTGGTTTAAAAGGTTTGGTTTGGTTTTCAGCCATGTTCGCACTACGTGTGACGTTCATAATGATGTCAATTCTGTTTTCAGTTGAACTCCAAGCACCAAACTTTGGTGATACTCTGTTCAACTTACCGTTAACTTCCACGTGTTTAACGGCATGAGAAAAATCCTTCCATTCAACCCTAAATTTGTGCCTTATTATAGCCACTGAAAGTAATAATACGGTTTTCCAATAACGAATTAAATTTCATCCAACTACATTATGAAGAAATTTAGAACATTACGAATTTTTTACTGGAAAATGAAAGTTTATGACGCACCGTGCGAGTAAACTGCGGCTTGCTACAACAGAGTTTGGAGCAGACGAATTCAAGTCCATTTTTTCTTTTATACTTTCAGCAACTATACCAAGGTAGGTATCATCTTGAGATAATGTACATTCAACTCTACAACACAATACGAGTATGACGTATATGCTAATTTGCTAAAGCTTACAACTTTTTATGGTGAGGTTTATCTAATTTAGAACGTTTAGGAGAATTGCACTAACTCAACTAAGTTGTCAAAAATGGTTTCTTACCTTTTCTTTGTCACAGTTTTTGTAGATGTTGCCAACGATTCGTCGACAACTGAAGCATTCATGGATAATCCACGATTCCATTGCGACTGGAGGATAGTAGACACTACCTCGGAAAAAAATCTCACATTAATAACGGTTAAAACAACTACGGTAAACATGCTGTGCAATTTTTACGATACCATTAATTCTGTAACCATTGCCCTTGGCCTCCGTTTTTGACCATTGTGTGGCAAAGAATAGAATATCTTCGGAAGATGGCCGGATGAGGAAAATATCTTCTACGCTGTATTCTTCGCTTTGACTACCGATTGCAGCTGACTGCGGGCGATGTAAGTGCAGCAAAAGCTTTTTCACGTCACTCTCATTAGTAACATTGACGTTCATTTGAAGCTATTTTAAGAGTTATATTTGATTGGTAAATACGGTATAAACATTTACTGATAAAGTCTTTTCACTATATGTACAGCATTATGTCGACTAGCTGTTTCTTTCTTGATGAAAATACGTTTGATGAACTCTCACCTGTAACCCAACAGCTCTTCTTAAACCAAAGTTCACGGAAGCATTGTATCGATCTTTGGTTGGTTGTGTCAGGATTTGTAGTGAAGAGATATCTCCCCAAGGCGTGCTCAACATGAATTTCATTTCCAAATTAAGCTTATGTTTTGAAGATTTGTTTGACATGGTAAAATGAACGTAAAGTGGCTGGGCATGTCTTGAGCTTCTTAACAATAAACATAAAGTTACTAATGCTTCTTGAACTAGATGAGACAATAATTTTGTTTAAACTGTATAACTTATTGCATGCAGACTTAACTTGTCTCATGCACGCTCGCACTTTATTCGTTGTTTATGTTTATATCCAGGAAAAATACTTATAAAGGTTTTTCTATTATTTTTTACCACATGTCGCTGCAAGCATATTTCCAGTTTTACTATTTTATTTGGATTGCATAAGCCGATGGTTCTTAACCCCTGGGTTGCGACCCAAGCATTGGTCGCGGAGCCTTCGAAAATGGGTCGCGACTGGATCCTGGCTACGACACTGAAAGTGGATATTTCTATATCTGCTCTATTCTATACGATACGCGAGAGGCCTCCAAAATAAGTACTGTACAACATACTCATAATTCAAAGTGTGGGGCTGGCGCTGAGACCACCCGCGCGCCCGAAGTTCTCTGAGGTGCGTTCCACCTTGTCGTATCGCACATCAATATGGCTGCTGATATGTATAACTGAAGACGGAAAACGACATGAGATGCGCCCTCACCACCCTAAAATCAAGATTTCAACAATTGTGCGACGCCGAACAGTACCAAGGCGCACATTAAAATGAGAATATTAGATGCTGTGCTGCATTTCTTTTTCTGTTCTTTTTGTTTTATATTTGTGATATTTGTTCTGTGTTTGCGTCGTGAGCAAAATAACAGGGTTTCTTAGTTTTAAGCGTGGAAGCTTCGAAGTTCGTTTATTACTATTAGGTCACCACTTGGGTCGCAACCGCTCCCACAGATAAGATTTTGGGTTGCGGCAAAAATAGATTAAGATTTATAATTATATATAAGATTGATTAAGAACCACTGGCATAAACACTCCGTTGCGTGGATATGTCGTGTGGTATAACTTTTTGTACTTTTTAAATGATTTCAGTGCTCTCTATAATTTTAAGCCCTGTATCGTCGTTGTTTGCACCCATTCGTAGCATATCACTTACACTTGACTTCCGCTAGGCATGAAACGCCGAGGTCTGAAACCTTTACTCGTCCTCAGGGAAAACACGTAGGGTGTTTCTATGTAATTTGAAATCAGTGTACATTTGGTGCTTGACTAGGATGGTTGCTCATTACTATATTTGAATCTCTTTGTACCAAGTTGTTTTTTATGAATTGGGCAAAATGAATGTCTTGCCACATATTAGTACCGTACCGTTTTATCTGGGGCAATGAATGGTGTAAACTAATTTTACAAAGTTGGCTAATGCGTTTGGCAATTAGCGGTCTAAGGATCCTGAGACAAAGAGTATTTCACGTAACACATACCTGAATGCTCCTGAAAAAACGATGGCATTATTTCCAGCAGTGGACCAATCAGAAATATGCTTTAGGTTTGCTTTGTAGTCAACGTCAAAGCTTGGCACTGACAAACTCCACAATCCCTCCAAATGAAATTTGTTTTTCGTGGTTCGATTTGTTAACAGCTGAATAGAAGCCACAAAAATATTTTCAGATTGTCAATAACTTTTAAATACAGTACTTCCTATCGAACATTTAGCACTTTTATAAGAAGTGCTTATATACATGAATACAAGGGTACAATAATACATGATATTATACCCAGTACAACTCAAACCTGCTTAATTGCAAACTTATTTGTGTTAGATTTCTCGTTGTATTGTGCTCCGTAGTCAATAGTTAGTGACGATTCCAAAACAGAATTTGTATTTTCTTGCTTCAGTAAAATCTTATGGTTGAGAGGTGGAAATTGTGACGTTGAAACTTCTGTCGCAATGTTCCATTTTTCCTGGTTCTTTATTTGCTTTTCGCAATATTATAAACAAAAAAAATAAAAAATATAATATAAAATAATTTTGATAAACAGAGTTAGTTGCGCTGTGTTGGAATTATCAAATTATTTATGGTAAACAACCATTGCTTTCAACCTACCTTATACGACAATTCAACAAAATGTTGCGGAAGGCCGAGCAACTCATAACTGAAACCGAAATGAGTTTTGTCACTTCCATCTTTGCTGGTTATGAGCAGCTGCCCTTCGATGTTAAGATAACCTGGAATCGTGACCTGTCCAGACCCACTGTAACGGCGACGTTCGCTGACGTGGGATACAGTTGCATCTCCTAAATTGCAATTGTTCAATTTAAGCAAAAGCAAAACTCAAATGACTATACGGGAAAAATAAAACAAATGCCACACAAAATACATATACAATAATGCGTCGTTCACCTCGAAGTATAATAGGTTCCACCAATACATTAGTCAAATCAATTCTACATTCAATTTGACCGTCGCCACTAAATGCAAACAATCCAGTGATTGTAGGAGGATTCGCCTTTAAATTCGGAGTAAGGATTTGAGCTCGGCTGTTCAACAAAATTCGATTTTATTTTGTAAACATGAATTAGTTTGATAAGATTTCATTTGACTTTGCCATGTTAAACATGGCAGTACGGTATGTGTTGATATGAAGGTTAGCTTACCCATTCCAAAGATGACCTCCAATTCTCGACTTTTCATATGCCATGTTACCCTCAACTCTGTACGTTTGTAAATTGTCGATAGTGACAGTAATGTCTGCACTTTTTTCGGATTCCGTAACATGCCGGTTTGCTGTTAAAACGAGATGTATTGATTGAAAGCATCATGAAAGTAATTTAGCTGGTAACAAAAGAGGTTATTCTGCAAGCTGAGCAACAAGTACATAACTAAAGTATGTGCACTACCTTGAATAAGTAATGAACGTTGAGATGTAGCTAAACGACAGCTTATATTGTCATCATATGCTGCAAATGCAAGGTCAAATCTTGCATCACGATTGACAGAAGAACCGGGTGTTCCAATAAAGAAATACACGTTTAGCTGCAGATTGAAAAGCTCTTGTAGTAATACAACACTGGTTATACATTGCAATACAAATCAGAAAACTCAAACGCAACGTAACCCACGTACTTGTTCTGGGAGAAGTAAATTTGGAGATGGATGGAAGCCATATCCAGTTTCTATCAAGTAATGTGTTAAGTTAGGGTCTGTCTTGCGAATGTTAAATTTGTAATCAGCATGACCAGCAAGGGGGAAAAATGGAGTCATATCATCAGCCATATTGGACGGATTAGATCTCGAGGATTTAATGCAAAGCTGTAATGATTAACTATCATTTAGCACTTAAAAAAGGTTTATGTTTTGATAAGTTCTAGCAAATTTTCTGTAAAATTCGCTTTGTATAAAGCAGATTGTATAGATACTAATGTACAAATAACTTAGGTACCTGAATTCCCAAAAGATGGCTTTGGTCATCGCTACACCAAGATGATTTCTTTTCAGGTGAGGATGATACAATCTGGGAACGCTCGTTTTCTTCAAATACGAACAAGTTTGACCTAAAATAAAATTTCAAAAAACAAAACTATAATTTCTTCATGTTTGGATGCAAAATTTACAAAAAATTAAGTTAATGCATGTGTTAGATGCAATCTGCAACATTTTATATACAAAGTTACTTGAAGCTAATAACATCCATTTGATCTTGAGGAACATCAATTCGAAGGCGAAAATTTTCCCCTTGCACAAGAGATACTGTTCCATTGATATTCAGTGACGTAGACAAAGTGGTTTTTAACTCAATTCCTGCTTTTGTTAGCGGGCCAATATCAATCGACATAGTTGCTGAGATTTCAACAGCGCCTCTGCAAAATGTGTTTGTCCTTGAAAAATAACTTGAAATAAATGGCGTGTGATTATTTCGCGATAATGTTTACTTTGGTTTGAGGCGTCCTGTTAAGTAAAATCCTTCAAAAAAAATTTTGTTCAAGTCCATCTGGCCTCCGACAGAAACATCTAAAGTGGATATACCGGTAACGTCAAGCGTAAGGGGTAAACCAGACATAGTTGGCACCACTATTTTGCTGTCAGCCAGTAGTCTGTGATGCTGAAACGACCAATCAGATCCTACAACAAGCAAAGGATGGTAACAAAACAAACATCAAAAAAAGAGGAGGAGACCACTTTAATACGATAGAAAAATTCTTCAAAAGTAAACCTGTGATCAATTTATACAGCATCTGGATTCCTTCAAACCATGAACCATGTTGTATTGACTCGGCAATTTCGGTTTGAAATGTCGAAAACGCTAATTCATTGCCAAACATTCTGAAGAAAACTGAGGCTGACGGCTCTTCCAACTGCCGATAAAACAGCAAGTTATATAAGCAACATTTAAAAGCCATGCTATCTTTGGTAACATAAAAAACATATAAGTTTTAGTGCAACTACATCTGATTGTATATAGTCTTACCGTTGGTGTCGCTTGTTGGTGTCTTCTTTCTATTTCTTCCAGTTTCCTATCATAGTTGCTAATCGCACCGCGCTTGTTTTTTTCACTCCCCTCATTACTTTTAAATCCAAGAAATGCCGACAGAAGTACACTTTCTGAACGCAAAGGCTCAAAGTTAAAGTTAATTCGTGTCACGGCAGCCCTGGAGAGCTTGTAACAAAAGATCTACCTGTGGCAGACGGACCAAACATTCTTTCCAGTTGTCGCTCAAGGCCTTGTACTCTGCCACCGATTTCAAAGAGATTGAATGCAGCTCCGAAAACATCAACCGTCAGATTAAGCCTAGCACTTCGAGGAATGAAGGAAGTAGTTGACCAAACAAGGTCACCGTCCAATTCAGCTCCGAGGTTTAAGGTTTCTGCATAAAAAAAAACATAATAAACAGAGGTCGATCAAAGAATCATTTTATATGATATAAAATGTTCTATTAAAATAAGAAAACAATCTATATTTCATAGAATTAGAAACTGACGATGCCTTCTAGGACAAAAAAAAATATTTCTGAAACAAAAACTACGTTCTGATAGATTCAAAAACTTTGCTAATTTGGCTTTGACAACACCGATACACGGATTATTACCAGATCCACCCTTGACTATAACAAAGATCTTGGATAAAACTATATTATTGCATTTATATGATATAGTGATAACATGCTTTCATTCTGTCATTGCAAGGTGCATGATTACGATAGAAATTACCAAAGTATAAGGACTTTTCATAATAT
The DNA here is from genome assembly GCF_947623445.1 of Clavelina lepadiformis. NCBI lineage: Eukaryota > Metazoa > Chordata > Ascidiacea > Aplousobranchia > Clavelinidae > Clavelina > Clavelina lepadiformis. The sequence continues at coordinate 10,080,125 of NC_135244.1, forward strand.
CCAGAGAATTTTTGTTTGTCTTTGCTGAACTTATCGGAGAGATCACTAATACTAAACAGTTTTTTCATGTACTGCTTAAGTGGATCAGCTGATTGGCCAATTTCCATTACATGACGCCATATGTATGACCCAACCTAAAACAATGAGTATGTAAACTATCTGCTACAAAATAACACCAAAAGGCGTCCAAATATTCAGATTATTAGTTAAATTGAAATTAAAAATTTGTTAAATTTGTTGAAAAAACAATCACCTGATTGACTTCTTCCGATTGCATCAAATTTATTACGAGACGAACTACTTCAAAGGACGGACATTGCATCAGGGCCGAATAAGCCGCAATTCTGATTTCAGAATCTTCCGAGGCATCTGAGAGGATTTCCCTCAATGCGAAGCGCTAAATCGTTATAAAAGGCGTCAACACATAACAAAGGTCAAACAACTCTTGGACTACTTGTAAAAAACCTACATCTGACGCACAAGCTTGGCGTCGAAACGAGGCTATGGCCGCAAGTCTTGTGGTCGGGCTGTTCCGTTTCTCTGATATGCAGGAGTTCAGTACGGAGCCGTCGGTGGTTACCGCGGCGTTGCCCAACGCTTTCAAAGACAAAATAATTCGACGATTTTGACTTTCGTCCGTGGTATGACAATTAACGCCAAGTGGTTCCTAACACAAAATGAAAAATTGAAAAATGTGTACAATGTGGACTGTGGTAATCGAAAACTATTTTATGCTAATTACACTCAGCAGAAAAGTTAGCAAGCATGCAGACATTACAAATTCATGACTGAATCTTTTGTCAACCTTAATTACGTTGGGTGATAGTAAAATTTAAACCAAGTAATCTCACGATTAGTTAGTTACAGTATTTTAATAGCTTTGGTGTCATATTCGTTTGGTCTCAATAAATATACATTATTGTCTAAAGGTGGCCTAAAACAGCATCCATATGGGAGCAATTATGTAGTTATGCCTATAAGGGCAGCCGTAACCATTTGCAGCTAGATGAATGACACTTAAGGCAGAGCAGTGCTGGCCAGATTAGCAGGCGGAGAGAAGCATAATAAGATATTTATGTGATAAAATATACCGAATCTAGCTCCGAGTTACCTTTAAAAAAGCAACAACTTCAGAAACCACATCATATTTCATGCAACTTTTGTGGTCCAAGCAAAAACGGTAAACAAGCGTCCCAAGCGTCAAAAATGTTTCTGTCGTCGGCTCTGGACTTCTAATCAAATCCTGCATGATTAAAATGCATTGTATAATGTATTCTGACCATCAACATTAAAGTATAGACAAAGGCTCGAAAACATACCAGGACCACTGCAATGGTTTTCTTCGTTGGCTTTGAGACCATGGATAGGGCAGAAATCCAAGCGGATTTCTGGTCTAATTTTACTGCGTTAGATTTAATCATGTCAATGGCAAACTCCACACAAGCATCTTTGTCGCACATTGGAATAGCGTCAAGAAACATTTGCCTGTAAAAGATTGGGTATGTCTATAACTGTTTGCCAAAGCAAAACACGGTGGATCACGTATTTAAAATTCTCAATTATAGGCAGTCAACGTATGGGCTGAAAGCTAAATCCGAAGTACACTAAACAATCCAAACAGAGCTGATAACAACCATTTGTATGTCTATGCATATAAGCTACATTTGTGGTACAGTACCACTTAGTTTTCTCATGTTTACTCAGAAATTATTATTGTTAGCGTACAAATTTGTTTCTTTTCTTGAGTTTTGAAACAATTACTATTTAATATAATTAAAGTTTATTGCGGGGTCTCTTTACTTATAAAGCTATGAAATTCTTTCAAAATAGTTTGCTGAAAAACGACCAAAATGGGTCGTTTCCATGTATTAGTGGAATGACAGCAATGAAACTATAGCTGCAAAGTTTTAAACAAAGCCAGACAATTTCATGCATGTCACCATCGAGACTAGTATTGCAGCTTTGAAGCTCACAAGACTTCATCAATGTAGATGACGATGTAAACTACACCAGCCTAGTTACAAATTCGACAAACCTTATTTTTTCTTGTTGTATTCTACATATATTACCAGCCTCGATTGCGTCCCATACAAAGCGTATGCTTGTTTTGTTCAAACGTTTCATTTCGGTGACGACTTGCAGAAAGGCGGAAGGCATTGTTTCTATCAAACACTTATTTTAAATTACAGCAAAGTAGCAGAGGCATAAAACTCAGTGCTGCTAAACTTTTGTTAAGCTCTTAATTGAATTACAATTCAAGAAGTTATGAGTCGCCAACCTGTAGGAGCATTTGCGTTAATAAGGTCACATGCATCTTCAATTGCTGTTGTAAGTGTGAATGTGTCGCTGTTGACATCTTCGGTTCCCTTGCTTAATATTTCTTCATAGGCTAATGTAGTTCGTCGAATTTTGCGCTCGGAAAAAGCTTAAGTTATGAAATGTAAATGTTTGCATGCTGAAATTTTGTCAAACTTATAAATACACCATGACCATCGTGGATCAGTAAGGCTTACGTGTTGGGCCATTGTTTTCAGATTGTTGACTCATTAGCCTTAGCTTTTGGGTGACAGTTGTTTGCGCCCTGTTTCCGCGATATGACAACGGTCTGAACAAATGTTCTTCTCGGCATGACGTCTGTCTAAGGATACCTTCTTTTGTCCATGTTTGGTTACAGTCTTGTGTGGAAGCCAGTAAAGACTGGCGACTCTGAAAATTAGTACGATAGCTTATTATTAATAGTATGCATGCTACTAAGCTTATTCTACGTTACTTGTCCGTCATTGTTGACGCTAAAGTAACTAGTAAATTAGGTAAATTGACCTACCGAATCAGCTTGGTATTGGACATATAACACTGATGTGTACGGTGTGGACCTGTCATTTGCGCATTGCATTAAGTCTTTTGTTTTTCTCACAGTGATAGTTGCGCCATTGTCTTGTTGGCGGTACCTCGTCTCGCAGTTGCCAACAACGTCAAGCTAAATTCAAAATATTGGAATGTTTTTTTTAGACGAGAAAAATACTGTATACTAGCAAAATGCTGCTGCGGGAAGTATATATTGTATAGTACTGTATCGTCTGTATGTATCGAATAAACTGCCAATAAATTTTAATCAAAATTCTTGGTACCGAGCAATAACAGAGTCAAAACGCTGAAGAACATGCATGTTCTATGTATTATAAGTATACTTATAACACGGACGTTTTACTTGCCACTGCAAAAATATTATCAAGCCATACGACATCATGTGGCGACCTGGAATCGTTTGTCCTTGAACCTACGTCTACGTCTACGTCATCTACTTGCATCGGTAATGATCGCAATTGGAATTGAAACGTTACATAATTACATGTCCAAAGTATCTTACACGCGGCGACTATTCGAAAGGCTATAGCGCTTATTCTAATTACATCGGAAATTTTATTACCTTGCATAATAGTTGGTTTACAAGTATGTTAACCTTATTTTATTCATGTGGTTTTGTAAATACTGTAGTAGGCTACTACCCAAGTGTAGCTGGATCTCGCCCACTATTTGGCGGGCTATTACGAGAAACCCGTATTTGTAGCTATAGCGTGGTCATTTTGTATACAGCAGACATAATGGCCAAAATTTTATAGCCTATCTCGTGATTTTGTCACGACTTACGTTATACTCAACATTGATTTTACACTTTGATTTATATCCTCAATCAAGCACAGCTGTAGACAACAGTTTTTGATTTTTTGAATTCTGCCCTTTTGTCGTGATTTGTATAAAAAAAGCGAGAAATCTAATTGCAGTATAGCTCACATCTTGGTTGTGCCAGGAACATGCCGCTGAGCGCAATACAATATCAGTAAAGTAAAAATACAGTCGTCTCAGCGCTTGAATATATTGCCAATTTTCTTGGCTTCAACCTAGTATGTTTGTAAGTTACAAACAGGAATGTCATCTATTACACCACGGCAGGTTTTTATGATTTGTCTTCATTATGATAGGACTGCTTATGTTATTTTGAAAAAAATAACTTGCTAAGTGTTTTGAAATAGAATGAAACGTATTAGCCTACAGATTACGTATATTAAATGTTACGAACTTAAATCACTAAAGAATCGTTTTACGCGATTGCCTTTTATGGCAATAAGCTGGTGGTCATAGGCAAACAAGACAAATAAAGACGAAGATGGACGCAGAGTCGGCCACCCAACAGGAGGTCTATACTTAATTGACTGTATCTCTGCTTCTATTATTTCGCTTTTGCTCTGCAACATTCGAAAAGTTCATCCCAAAATTACCATTTCTGACAAAACTACGAACACTGTTTTGATAAAATGCAATCATTTTAAAGATAAAAAACTTCATGTTTTTATGTTTAGTATGATTTTTTTGGCCATTACAAAATCCATAGTTTGTGGCCGGATCCCAGTCCCACTTGGGTATAGAATATAAAGTCTTAAGTCCATGCCATAGCATAAGTCTATCTAAACACCTCTTTTCCTTCTTCCTGGCCCCGACTAAAAGAATTTTGCATGGCTGAAAGAAAGCCCCTTTTAATATTGAGTACCCATGTATTTTCTTCTTGATGGGGATACAATTCATGTATTCTTCCATCTTGCCAGTTAACTTGGAGCGGATATCTTGACAGCAGTTCTCTATAACCAAGCATATAACACGGAGACTTGTTTAGTGCTGTGCTGTGTCAATGTCAGAAAACTAAGGAAAAGGCGAAAATGGATATTTCAGTGTAATGAAAAGTGTATAACAAACTAAAAACTCAAGCAAAAAGGCAGTCATAAACCGGTTGGTTTGTAAACTATAACATGTTAATTGCAACAGCATATAATATTACATCAAACTATTTTAACCGAATCTGAAATAACAGCAAATCCCCTCCACGAGCTTACATGGTCATTATATGAAGAAGGCGATTATATTTAAGAAGATTTCAAACGCGTTTCGACCCCATTTGAATCAGTCATTAATCTTGTTAACTAGTTACCAGGGTAATTTTTGAAGCAGTTAATACAAATGTCTATTTGTTTGATTTTATAGCCTTGAGAAAATTGAAAATAACGACAAATCATCGTGATGCAGGTTTCAGATATTATTATTAGTTCATTGCTATTAGTTCAATTATTAGTTTAGTGCTCAATGGAAGACTTTATAAACAGCCAAATCATTAGGAAATAGCCTACGATAAGATCCAATAAGAAAACCAATTTGACAGAACCTTATTTTTTTAATGGAACATTTTTTAAAATAAATCAATAATTTGATTAAAATCCAATCCATTCACTCACCTTAAATTACTTTGGGCAGACATTGTGTTGGATTCCACATTCTCAAAGGTAATCACGTGTTCGCATTTGCTTAACACTAATACCTTGATACGGGAGTTGAACCCAGCACTTCCGCTTTGTTGATCAGATGTCCCGGTAATGCGGCTGACTGTCGAGGTTTCGTATTGATAAATGTATGTTTGTCCGGGCGCAAAATTTGTCTTACTGCTTTCTGTAAATTGTAATGTAGAAAATTATGCAAAAGCTTTACCTCAACCTGTAAAGCAAAACAGGAAGGTATTGCAAACAAACGTTGATGGCTCAAACAATCGCATTTAAATTGTACTATACTAATATTTTACCTGTGCACAACATCGAAAATGACTTTGGCTTTGTTTCAATGCGTCCTGAGAACAAAGACTTTTAATTAACAATTAAGATTGTGAAAGTAGCGCTATACAGACAAATTAAATCCTACACTAATAAGATAAAACAATCGTAGAGGTATATACACGAACAGACGCTTTACTTAAATACTGTAAACAACTTTTGTGTAGTTTTATATTCCGTTTCAAAGTGTTGTTATAATCTATTTGTGACGGGAAGCAATCCGCACGTTTTTCACGCCTCCTGTGGTTGATCGATGGTTCACTGGATATGGAGCGAACCACTTTATACTATGATCGTTTAGTAAATAAAAAACTCTTTGATATGACGTGGTAATGATGGAGGCTAAACGTAATAAGACCCCGAGTTTAATCAGGGTATTTCTATTTGAAAGAACTATTCACATGCATTGACAATTGACATAATGTAGATTTCTTGCAAACTTTTGAAAAAGAACAAGCGTATTGAGTTAGTCGCAGCTGTTTCAGGCGTATATACGTGTAAAAGTAAAAAGGATTGTTTTACATGTATAAACGTATACATGTATACGTATATGTATACATCCGGGAAAATCAGTAAACAATTCTAAAGTTGACAATTTTCGCATGACACTTTTACTATTAGACACGCGATCATTGAGACAAATACGAAACGCTCCCGGCGGGTGCCAAAAACTGCAACCTACTTTGCTTATTCAAGCATTTTGTGGGTCATTATTTAATTGTTTTATGCAACCGCCTGTTAACAAATATGATTTTTAATGTAAATCTAAGATGAAGCTGGTTGCCTTGAATTTGGTTATCAGTTATGTATTTTTCATTCATTTACTTATTCGTGTAATCAGGTAAAGTTGTTTAGTATGCCAATGAAAAAGTAACCAAATGTGTAACCAGAAAACCGGTAACCAATTCTATGCTGATTAAAAACAGAAATGTATCAGGAAATTACTATCTCGGAATGTTGAAGATAATTCTCAATAATTTATAGGCCTAATATAATTGTAATATATAATATAAACGACAATTCTCAATAATGACTCAATAATTTTAATTTAGCTTTTTAGATGCAGAAAATTACGTTTTCCATAGATTTTGCTAAATTATATAGTTACTCTGTCATGACGCTAAAATTTTATGCAATCTTGTTTATTTGTTCTTAATTAATATCACTCTGCCCCATTAAAAGCTAAAAACAACTCATAGTATATGAAATCATATGCTGTATGAAAAAAACGTAATGTATACTTGCAAAGCAGCATGCGATAAGAGAGATAGTCATCCACACTTCCTTCATTTTCTTCAATCCAAATCCACTTCTGTTTAAAATGAACCTTTGAGATTTGCTTGAGGTGGCTGTTTCACTTTTACCATCGAAAAATTGTTTTCATTCTCAACAAACTTCGATCCATCCCTTACTATGCTAACTTTTCGCACTGTGAGCGCTATTTAAAGATATAATAAATTTTATCAAATTTGTGAGTGGCAATTCCGTTTAACAAGTCTTGTCTAGAGACAAATTTGAAATGTGCAATGTGGTTTGTGACTTGCTGTTTTAAAGGCGTTTGTCGCGTGACGCCCTTGCAGCAGGGTGCTTTGCGTTTTTTGTCTGAGCAGAAAAGAGAAAAAAGAAACTAGGTTGCATAATAGGTTCATAAAAAGAAGAAAGTAAATTTACATAAAGCTGATTAAAAGTTGTTCCTTTCCCTAATAAAACGTTTCGGACATCTAGCGGGTTTATGGTAGATGCATCCTGCATGTACGTATATAGCTTTGTCACGCAATATTCGCTATTATGAGATGATATTGTAATGTATAGCATTGACGGTCATTTAATCATTATTTTTTAATTTTCTTTGTCGTAAAAATGCTTGCATGAATTCCTTCAATTCCATAATCAATGTTTATATGCATAATCTTCAACTTAGTTGCTTAGTGCAATGTAGATATCATCTAAAAATTGTAGATTACAATATTAAGATTAATTATTGCATACGTTTATGTTACGGAAAGTTGATATATGTGGCTTGACTCTCAGAAAGCCACCACCGTTTAGGCCTAGGGGGTAAAAAGTAAATATATATGAGCGCGGTACTTAATCAAAAAACATTATACGGTCGTGGCATCGCATCAAAAACTGAATGTGTGTTAGTACATTCTCCCAATACATCTTTCAGGATTACAGAAAATTCTTTGAAGTAACTTTGCAATTATCAACTGTTAAAGTGCTACAGACTTCGACATGCATTCTAGAACAAGCTTATATATTTGAGCCATCCAGTGAAAATAACACGATAATTAAAGAACTGAAAGTAGATTTCGTGAGAAAATGTTCCAATCAAGTGATCACCATTCAAATAAATATTTATTGATATAAAAAAGCAAGTTAATATAAAGTAGAGATAATATAAAATTCAGTTAGTTTTTTAGTTAATTTAATTAATTAATTACTTCTATCAGTGGTACAAATTTAGGCACGCATGCACGTGCGATCTGACCTCAATAAAAAGTGGCAACACGAAACGCATGATGTTGCAAGCAAATAAGTAAGCAACTTTGACCCATTTCAAAGTAAGCAAGGACCCGCTAATGCGCATACACAGTTTGATGATTGTCAGATTTAAAAGAGGGTGGCAGTCACTGGTTTATATACACAGTACAGCGTAACAATTGTTTAGAGTGTATTTACTCATAGGGATGTCAATTAGCAGTAAATGGTAGAAGTTATTCGTTGGCCTATCACTAAAGGCAATGTAAAATGTAAATATCATGAAATAACTTAAATTATTAAATTTATTAAGGGAATATTTTGCTAAATAATATTTACATCAGCTGTACGCAAATATATTTTCAGAAAAAAAAAACAATTTTAAGTAAGTATAAAGTTTAACAAAATTGACTAAAATAGACAAACAAAACAACATTTAACACACTACTAAACCAACAGATTAAAGCGTTCATTAGGATATAGACCGACTATAACATGCAAACTATTGTAGTGTTTGTAGACGCCAGTTTGAAGTCATTCGCAGTGTTTTGCAACAACTTTTCAGGACAATAGAACCTTTTTGCAAGGTTACTGTTGTTGATAAAATTGCTCGCATCACAACTTCGATAAAGTCTTTCAATTGAGCAAAAAGAAAACTGCTTTCTTGCCGTGATCTGTTGATTATTTTTCTATTTCGCTAAATAATCGTACATGATAAACCTCGCTCACGAGGAAATATAGCTGACCCTAGAAATTGATGCGCTATTTTACAAGGCGTGAATGATTTTCACAATTATATGGAAAATATGCTCGTGTAAAATATATATTCTTCCAATTTGCAGGGAAGAGAAAATTTGAGTACTCGATAAACAATACGTACTATCGGAAATTTCCTTTATTGAAGTCCGGAATTTATTCGTAGTTGTCAATAGGTTTTCGATCTTCGACGTATAGACTTAATGAATGTCGTCTCTAGTAAAAATGAACTTGTGTGCAAAGCCTTTTACGAAAAAAGGACAATTTTAACTTAATGTATATACTGTAGGACAGGGATTCCCAACCAGTTGGGCGCCGAAATTACTTTTTAGGGGTCGGGAAATCTATACGGAAGAGCAATTATTTAGTTAGTGTACAACTGTTGAAGGCTGCATTTCATGAAAATAAGGGGTGCGGCAACACATCAAAGGTTTTCTAGGGGTGCGAGGAATAAAAAAGAACCTCTGCCTTTTGAGAACCTCTGCTGTAGAACAATGAACAAATCTTTACCATTATATCGGGCAAGTAGTCAAATACGCTATAATCTACTCATACAGACAAACGGGTGAGCTCGGGTGTGGGCCGGCGCGCGCGGATACTCACAAGTTCCCGTTTTGTATTGATAAATGAATCCGCGTATGAGGTCGAGTGCGCGCGTTCAACAAAACATTTTTGTATACAGGTGTTTGAGCCAAATTCAATATCGCATTACATCCAGTTTGTGGATGAAGTTAAAGCTCCCTGTGGTGATACTCTATTTTTGTTTTGATGTGTGTCTCGTGTGGTTACTTCGTGCTATGGTTTTAGTTACATACGCTTACTTACAAGTGCTTAGGGTTTTGAGCTTGCTGTGTGATGTCATGTCTTAATGGTTTGCTTGCTAGGCTTTGCTTGTATGGAACTGTCTGTCATAAAAGTGTCTATTACTGTATGTATGCTCATTGGTAATTATATATTCTGTTGATAACATGTTTATTTGCTTGTTTATTACGCCAAGCAACTGTTAATTTGTGTAATTTATTTATTATTTAAATGGCGAAAATAGATTCTCTCCTTATAACTAACAAAAATAACTAGAAAACACCTTTACAAGAAATGATGTAATGGTATTAAAAATACCACCCATACCGCTACAGGTTAGATGTTTGAACGAAGTTTCTTTACGATAGATAAGCATACAACGCCTTGCGTGATTGAGCAAAGGCAATTCGGTAAAGTGTACGTTGAGTTTTCACATTATACGTCATATATTACGTGTGAAAGTGCATCACCTTACAATATTTTTGATAAGTAGGCTATATTCATAATATTCTACATTAGTAAAATTTGACTCTTTACGAGATAAAAGTGCTTATCTGGGAAAGGGCTCCTCCAGTTTCGATAAAACAAAATACTGGAAGGCAAACACTGTATGTGTAAACATCTATCATGCCAAATATGTATAAGAAACTGTCTTATCTCTAGTGGTTTTCATCGGTTTTTGTTGTAAAAACAGTTTTTTTTATAAAGTATACCGAATGTTTACGATTTTGCATTAACGTTGCTCATGAGCATTTTTATACTTTGTCTCAGCTTAATTTGTGTTGTGAACAAAGGTTTCATAACTTCTAAAGATAAAAGATAAATTGCATTTATATTACATGTTATAATGCAATTATATTTTGAAGAAAATCCTATGAAATTATTGAGCATTCCTTATTAGCATATTTTGAACAATAGCCGAGAGCGGCACTAGCGGTTTTTAATTTGCTCCTAATTGCTGAAACATTTTATTAAAAAATTATATTTTACAAATGTGCAATTGTTAATAAACAATAAACGAACAAAAATATTTTTCAAAATAAATTATTATAAAATAAATACAAAATCACTGTTAATCGAATTAAAAGTGGAAACATAAAGTTTCATAAACTATATTAAACAATATCAGCCGTTCTATGCATAGCTCAAAATAATAAAGGTGATATCAAATTTGCCTTTAGCCATATTACGTTTTGAATATATGCACTGCTCCGAACAGATTTTTTAACCAAAGCAAATTAATTCGTTGTTCACAATCAACATAAGAACGCAAGTATGCGTGATAAGAAATTGAGAATTTCAGTGGGAAAGCTTTTTGCCTGTAGCACATGCCAAATCAAGAAAGATGTTTATAATGTCATGCGTTTGCCTTGATGTTCAAAGGAAAATGATGACCACGTGATATTTCTCGGAAAGCGACGTGTGCCCGAATTTTCTTTGCCAACAGTTCTTGACGCATGGTTTTGACATCCTGCTCCGCTTGGTGGCGCAACTGAATTAAAACAAAAAATTTTGACCAGGCGTTGGAACGTGCATTTTAACGTCGGTGTAGCGATTGTACGATCGCCGTTTCCATGCGACAAGGAAACATTTAAATCTTTAAAGACCTTTATTTCCCCGGTTAACTTGACCTTTGCATCTTCAATTTTCCGCCGAAGATTATCCATGTCATGTTGAAGGCGCGTGGCTAGGATTCTTTTGTTATTCTAAAAATAAAAAACTATAATCAGAAAATTAAATGCGCCATATTACATAGCAGTATTTTACAAGTACGTCGCAAACAAGTTTGTTTCTCGAAAGCTCATATACTTTAAAGGACGGAGGATTTATCGTTGGAGGTAGAATTGGTGCAGCTTTTCTTTCGTTTGCTTTAGTTGCTTCCATTGCCGAAACAAGTTGTTGATGTGAGCTAAACAAAGTGAGCCGAACACAAAAGTTAAATAAACGCTTCAAGCTGAGACATTGTTTGACTAAAATCAAGAAAAAATGACAATTACCACCATTGTTTAGGCCAAATCTTACGTGTCCAGTTCAGCCTGTAATCTTCGACAAATGTCTTCCAAGGGAAGAGTCTTTTTCTTTTCTTCAAAAAACTTCTTTTTCCACGTATCCCGCACTGCGTTAGTGGTTCAAGTAAAGTTCGTGATAAATGTGAATACTGTATACTCATAGCACGATAAGTTTGTGCTTTTAAATTCGAAAAACAAACTGATCACAAATTACAAAACTTTTTATTTTATCAAAGTTAACTGCCAAATGCTTTCTGAAACAGATTTGGTTAAATTAAATCAAACAAAATTGGAACTGTCACTGTTGGAAATTTTCGTGTAGCCAGTAAAGTGGCTCTAATTCGCGGTGTATTCTAGTACGCCCAAGGGCGGGCTCGGAACCCTCGCTGTATTGCAAGATTCGTCGAAGTGGACTTTTCTAACTCGCATCGACTGTACACGGTGTTGTTCTGGTTTAACAACATTAGGTTCTTTTCTATCTTTCGATTTTTTTAATGGTTGATTGCTTGCCTGCTCGATGACATTACACTTCCATGACTTGGTTCCATGATCTTTGTAATTTACTAGAAAAAATAAACATCATACCACTTCATAACCCGCGCGTATTTAAGCACATCGTAATGCATTAAATTTGTTTGAAGTAACTCGAGCAGAAAATAATATTGATCGTCGAATTGAAAGCTAAATGTGATGTACTATAACTTACGAAATTCGCTCCCAAATAAGCAATTCTAGTTTGCTTAAATTAGACGATATGAGAAAGCGTTAATACGAAATTGAGTGAAAAAAACTGGTAATTTTCTTGGCTAAATATCCATTCAATCGAACATGTACATTTAAAAATAAGCTTCACGTCACAGCAGATGTACGACAAATGAGGACAAATTCCAATGTATTGTGGAGATGAAAATTTTAACGATCACTGACAAGAATTAAAAATTAGTTTTTAAAAAATAAATATTACAAGGATCTTTTGTAGCAAAGCATAAATCATAAGCGGCATCGTGCTGATATCTTAAAGTTACAGAATTGTGCCGACAGCATCAAACAAAACTGATGCTTAACCCCTAAACTAACAAAAACGCGTCTACAAAGACAGGTGTCTTTACAACAATAGCCATTCTATAATATAATAGGTCCTGAACGAGCTATCGTCTTTCATACCATGATGTTAAGCGTAAAAAATGACACGCCATTTCAGCGCACTGTTATCCAATTGACAATTGTTAAGCCATAATGACCATAAAGGCACCTACGTCATGTCGGTAATTCCTTGTAAACCACATAACGGTGTTTCTTGGAGGGCGAGCTCTTTTCATAGAGCAGCAGCGACATGTAACCACCTGAGCACTTTGAAACAAGGTGGCCCCAACTTGAATAGGCTTTCACCGGTTGTATGTATTGACAGTCAACATTCTTACAAGTTGTTGGGTCTTTTAGGAAGGTTAAACTTATTTAAGCGCCACAACAGTGGCCTAAGCTTAAAGAAAACGACGCAATCAACCACTTAAAATTGAAAGAAACATCAAGATAAAAGTGCTTGTAAACTCTTTGCCTCGTTAGGCTTGTAAGCTTGAGAGACGCGTTAAATTATATTTAAAATTAGTTCGCGTGCCGGTTTGGGTCTATATCTAATAAACAAAGAGTAAACAAATGAAAACAATGAGGGTAAAACGTACATCAAAGTACAATAATGCCAACAAACATGACCAAGCGTAACCTCTTAGAAACCAACAAACTGCTAATTGTGCGAGTTAATATCATTCCTTCCGTAACAATCAATGATGCTATTGTGGAAAGTCATCAAAAAACTGTCTGCCAAAAAGCTACACCTCCAGCACTGTTCTAAAACTATATCACAGTAAACTGACTATAATTCGTGTTTCAGTAACCCATGTTTTTTTTTTTTGAAAACTTTACCAAAATGTCTCTTCCTGTATAAGATATGGTGTGAAATAAGCAATCATAAACTGGTTTATAAAACTTATCACTATGATTTTATCAAGGTACAATTGTAAATTAACTACCTCTACTATTTTACGTTATGCAATCACATCTATAATCGACTAAAGCTACCTTTTTCAAAACAATACAAAATAACTACTAAGCAACTTCATTACGTACAATTTGAAACGTAACATATGTGGTAAATTTTGAATTGTTACTTGTGGACGGAAAATTCGAAAATATACCTGAAGAGCGCTTTTGGTTCATTTTTGATGTGGCGACTTTGGCTTGTTTCACCAAATCTTGTCGAGTTTTCTCAGTCTGACGCCTCTCTGTTCGAATTTTCTGAAGTTCTTCCCATAACTTAGCTCCTGTTGTAGCAAAGCACGCAACAACACAATTATCAAAAAGTATAACACATAACTTCTAAAGTAGACGTTTTGAGATGCTGGTTTGTCTAAAGTTGTTCTGACAACAAATGAAAGCTCAACTGGTGAAATACAGAATTTCGTTTCTCTATTTAATAAAGTTCTATATTTCACCAGTTGTGCCTTGTATTTGATGCTATTATGCCTGATGGCAACCATAGTATAGTTGTTCTGACAAGTTAAAACTCACGATCAGATCTTCCAAGTCTCTTCCCGTTTTGCCCAATACTTTTTATCGTGGTGATCTGTGCCGTACCTTGTGTAACAACAACTGGTGTCTGCAATTTTGAACATTTTTTTGAGAAATGCTAATGATAAACACCGACTTGCTTACAAATACAGTGATAAATTTTCTATATCGTTGATAAAGCGCACACCTAATGAAAGAATTTGTTGAAAAGTTACATACTACCCAAAACAAAAATATTCAAAGAGATTGTTGTCACTGACCGTGGTTGTGGGAGATGATGAAGCCGAGGCTAGGTTTTCCATTCGTTCTTCGGCAGGTTTATGATATTGTGAACTGCTGATTTGTGATGGGGGAGGTTGGAGTGTATCTTCTTTCTCAACCTAAAATGCAGGGCTTATTGAAAAAATCATAAGCACCCAAGTGTACAAAACAATTACTGACTATATTATTTTATTAAAACAAGTGGTTGTAATTAGCAATTTTTTATGGCATGCTAAATTGCTAAACCGACTATCGTTATAACATATAAAAATATATTTGAAATATGTGGAATAGGATTCTGTTAAACTCGGCAAATAAATTACAGTATAAATAATTTGTTTTTGCGTTAGTTGAAAATGTGGTATGGTTGACTCGTATACCTAAATGTATAACCTGATCTAAATCAGTGTTACTGATGTATACGATTACTGTTAAAATGCATAATGACCGTAAAAATAAATGTTCAAGAAAATGAAGACGAAATTGCAACTATAACCTGTTAGTTAGATGCAGTTAAGGCTGAACAAATGACACAAAAGACTCCAAACTGCAAATTCACGACAAATCCAAATCAAACGCAAATATCGCAAGGTTGTTTATAAAATCATGTTCTAGCTGTCAAACCAGACTGAGCAAATAAAAAATTGCAAAAACTCAGGATGCAAATCAAATACTAAATTTTCCGAAATCATTTTTGAAGCACTCCACAAAACACTTGATTTTTATCATGATGATTGGTGTCTTTTTTGTTGTTAGAGCATAAAATTAGCACAAATCGCCTATATGACATGACAATGAGATGCAACTGATTACAAACCGACTTACAGGTTCGGTATTTTGGCTTGGGATTTGTCGAGAAGAGGCACGAGTAGAGGAGTAATTTTCTTGCGTTGGTTTAGTAGGTGAGGCTGTGAGTGGACCATTTATTTCCTTCAAATCCAATTTGGCCGGTTTAACTTCAACTTTTTTCTCAGCTGATTGTTTTGGTGAAATAGCCCGCTTTCCTTCGTTAACTCCATCGCTATCATTGTTCAGGCCTTGAGCAGTGGTTGGATTAGTCACAAGACCAGAAGTAAACTGAGTGTCATTAAACTTATCACTAGTGTTAAGTTTACGCTGGGTGGGCATTCCGTCTGGCGCTCCTCTAGACTGACCACTCTCAAAAACCGTATCTTCCTTAAATAAGTTCTGAAAGGCTGACACTGCCGCACTTTGTTTCTGGTCATCCATGTCGTCTTGACTGATTACATTCCCTGCAGCAACAAACGCTATGACCGCAGTCGCAGCAGCGGCCGGAGGGAAATCTTTTGGTCCTTCACGTAGATCGGCGTAACCAGATACGGGAACCGCTTCCGGCACTTCTCCACCACAAGGAGTAAGATCTCTTTCAGGTATGGCATCTACTTTTAGAATATCAGTACTTGCAACATCTTGGTGTGTTTCAGCATCACTACTTGGAGAGATAATATCGTCAGGTGCTGTATTGTGTGGTCTGCTTGAATCTTCGTCATGAAGTATGTCTGAGTCGTTCAATTCATTAAATGCTTGCTGGGCACCCATCTCTGCCTGCCTTGCCGTCAGGTTTTCGAGTTCGCGTTGGAAATCATGATTACTGCTTTCGTAACCATCGCTGTCTTCGCTCTGATCGTCCTCGTTTTCTTCGAACTGTAGACCAGACACTACTTGGTTGGGAGAACGCGTCGCATTACGTTGCAAGTTATAGTGTATTACGCTGTTCAGCTCTTTTTGATACTCTTCATATGACTGGGGTGGTTCAGTCGTTTCTATTTTAGCGCTTTCGACGCGATAACCTTGCTCAGACAGCCTATAGGAGAGCCTTGAGCCGTGCCCATGGCTCATTGGGGAGGCGGGGGGAGGTTGAGATTCATTTTCCTCATCTTCATCTGAGTGGGCTGGCACATGGGGACCGGACCGCTCATAAAAATCATACTGATAGGAAGAATCCTGCGACATTACTCGGTGAGGATTTTCTTCGATTTTCTCGACAGCGCGAGGGTCGGAAATATTCTCCATAACAATGGATTTTCGAGACGACCGACGTAAGTCTCGTTCGTTGTCGGAGTGCAATCCAATCTCCGTTGTCTCAGTACTAACATTACCGCTTTCGCTTAAATCTACGTCTTTGTTTAATTCAGCGACAGCTGGATGGTTATCAGATGGTTTGTTGGAACTAAAACTTTCTCTCGAATGGTTAACCCTGTTACCCCAAGAATCGATCGATCCTGGCAAGCTATGATTGTCGTAATCGCTGTCATGTGGATCATTATTCGATTTAGAAATACTTTGTCGTACCCTGTTTGTATCGTCTCCGGTTGGCAAGGACTGCGTCACTGCTGGTTCCTTTTGCTGCACCAACCCATGCTCCAGTTCTCGCGAATGAAGTCTAAAACAACATACACAAGTTCATCAAACGATTATGCTAATACGACTGGAAAAGTTAAAATGGATTGATTATTTCTGAACACATGAATGCTAAACCGATGTTTAAATGTGTTACATGACCAGTACGGACATACATTTTTGGACATATAGACACGAATGCAAAGAATCGCTTTTGTGAAGTTGCTATAACCATTAACCAAATAACAGTTTCTTAAAATTTCATAAGACCTCTGCCCAACAACGGAGCCAGAATAGCATTGAAATTAACGTAAACAGGTTGGATTTAAATAAAGCAAGTAAGTTGCAAAACAAACACACAAAGTCTTAAGGATTTCATCGTGATCTCAAGCTATTCGGTTTCCAAGATACCATTATTACTCCAAGGAAACGGGACGAAACACAACTTAACAAACGTAACAATCACGCAGTTGAGTACTACACAAACACCAGTGTACTAATTAAACTTTGTAACAAAGAACTATCTTTCAGCCCAATATAGCGTCCCTCTTTCGTGAATTAAGATCGAACAAAAAAACGTGAGTGACTAGAGTTGATGAAAAATAGCGGAATAGAAGCAATAATTACAAAGGACAGGTTCTTGTGCAAACAAGTAAGGCATACAGAGCCTACAAGGAAAAAGATGTTTGCCGTTTTGGACTTCTCAAATAACTGAAGTGTTTTCGCTGATCTTGAATCTTTACCAAATAACCACTCGAAGGAACTTATTGTCGGTTCGCGCAGATGGAACGCTTGTGCGGTCTAAAAGGATTTCATTAAATTTGCGAATATTGTAAAACCGCATTACAAACTAGGCGTGTTTTTGGAGTTATAAAAATAATATACAACACTCGTTGTGTATAACACGGAGTGCTTTTATTAAACGTTTTATTGAAGATATATACTTTCTTGAAAGTGCAATGTTTCACTTCAAGTGGAACTCAAGTCTCGAGGATAGATTTCGTAGAATCGTAGCCCATACAAAATACCAAAACAAAAACCAAGCGTTCAGAAAATGTGCAAAATCGATGTGGTACAATTGTACAGTAACACATAAATATACGAAAAACAAAAGCTATGATAACTAACGCTAAACTGCATTTAATAATAATTCATAGGAATATCCATACCTTCCATCCGTGACCTTGGGGTAAACGTCAGCATCGCTCATTTCATTTTCGACAAAGCCAGAATCATTATTTGGACTATTGTTGTGATTTTCATTGACCGACGTGCGTGATTCCCTCTGGCTTCTCGATTGATGTTCTAACACGGTATTAGGATTTTCATCCGGGTTTAGTTCGACATTGCTACTATCTCCGCCCATTCCAAAATTATTCACTTTGTGGTCATTTTTAAAATCACCGCGCATATTTTGATTTAATTGCGACGGAGTGCTGTTGTGTACGTAAGGATGGTGGCTAAAGTACGCGGGGTTCTCAAAGCTATTCCAAGGTGCACCTTGATTACCATTAGCAAAAGCATGCGAAGAGGTGTCGACAAATTGCTTTCTCTTGGGACGGGTGTAATTATGGTTGGGTGAAAAATGCTCTGGGCTATCGGAATCATTAGCAGTGTCGAAATGGTCATTATGTAGCGCGTGTCTGTCATCATCCAACGGAGAATTCGATTGTGGCGTATCGGCATTATGCAAGCTATTGTGAAGATAGTCGGGGTTGACTCTTAAATCGTTTGGAGGATTATTTGTATCAAGGTCTGGGGTCAAGGGTATAAAAAATTAAACAGTGTTATAGCAAATTATTAAGCGACAGATGCAAGAACAAATGCAACAAAAAGGTTATTTACATAACCAAATCAGTCAACAAACGTTGCAATTAAAAGAATAATCGTAATAATTGATTTGGAGAACTACAGTGACCACTATCAAGACTTTGAACATTTTACGATAAACGGTAAAGTAGCCACCACAAACCACTTATACGTACATATGTAGAATAATCATAAAAGTCTATCGACAAATGTAATTCTAGTTCTATATACAAGCGCACTGCAAAGTAGTTCTAGGTACACAACATAGTTTCAACTTACAAGCCTGCTAGGTTTGATCATTCAACTCACCTAGTGACGATACATTTGATTCTGGTCTTGGAGGCATGTTGTACCTGACACGGCGCTTCTTGAGACCTTCACGAAACACAGACTTGGCCTGTGTTGGTTTAACTTCCTCTAAGTTGGGGGACAAAGGAACTGAAGATTGTGTGAAATTTGCAGGAGAAGCATCCACGGTTTGGCCAGGAACTGTTTTACCACGTTGGGCAAGAGAAAAGTTGTTTGGTGTTTTGGGAAGCCCAGTTTCTTGGTCGTAATTACTCTTCCCACTCACATGTCGACGATGCTTACCATCAACCTTTTGCTGTGGTGTTTGAGCTACAGAATAGCCATTTTGTCTTGATTTTGAAGCACCTACTGGCTCTCTACCAGGTCTTAACGAGGGGTAAGTTTGTGTTTGCTGATTTGATGACATGTCTTGTGAAATTTGTAGACTATCTTGGCTTGCTCGCAGTGAATTAATATTGCTATATGGTTTTAAACTTGGTATTTGTTCCTGACCAGTGTGTATAGATTGAATTGAACTTTCATTATCTGAATGTGGATTGTACAAGTCTTGAATACGAGGTTTAATAGGTGGAAGAACTGAATAGCTGTACATTGTTGGTTGCCCAGGAAGGACAAAGATTTCAGGCATAATGCTCTAAACAACAAAACAAAATGCAGTTAAATATAACAAAATTTACTTTTGAAATATGACTTGAAAATTAAGATTTTAAATTTGCAAACAAATCCTCTGGACAAATCAACTTCATAAAGAAGAATATATTGTTTGTCAAAAATTAGAGGTATGCAATGAACATTTATCAGTTTCTACCCATTCAGTAAATTAAACTGCTTTCATATACATGTAGTATACTAACAGATCTTCAATTAATAATATTTATTACTAACATGAGGTGGTAAGAAATTTTTGACTTTAAGCTGCCTTTCTTGTTTTTCTCGAACCTGTAAATATAACACCCGTAATATTTTCTGTTATCACTGCTCTGAAATGCATGAAATTGAAAATAAATGGTATCAATACTACAATTTTGAAATCACTATGAATGAGATGTGTTATTGCTATTCAAAAACATAATCAAGAGATTTTGTAACAAAATCTTGTTCTTTAATTGAGAGCTACAGGGATTTAAAGCAAGTAAATGAAACATGATACTTTTTATCCCATTGTGTTTAGCGTAAAGCTTTTCAACACAGGTACATTTAATCATTAACAAAAGACATCATTGACTTTTGATGCACAGCACTATTTCATTTTCAAAAAAAGTTGCATAAAGCATTTAAATGAATTTCTACTAATTTTAATTTAGATATAAATCAAAAATACATTAGTTAGATGAATAGCTCACCAAAGCTAGACACCTGCCAACATGCTTCAAGAAAACATAATCTTTAGGAAATATGTCGTTTCCAAGTTGATCTGCTATATCATAACGTAGCTTTACCACAGACGTTTCAGGCAAAACTCTATTTAAAGATGATAAAAACAAAATTCAAAATAATAGTTAATGATGTGCAATATTCAATATACTAATACATTTGCTAAGTTATTCAAGCACTTACCGAATAAATCCAGCAGAAAAAGTATCTCCAATAATTTTATGACTAGCATAATTCAGCCTTTCCACCCAATGTTCCATGGGAACCACAGAGATGTGGAGATCTACAAGCTAAAATTGCAAATGCCATACTTGTTATATCTCACGTTTCAAAAATGCTTTTTATATCTCAGGTTATAAACAAACATGCAGTTTTACATACATTATCGGAGGGAGGACGAAGGTCAGCTGAATCACCTCCGTCACTCATTCCGTTTCGGCTGGGCATAAACAGTAAATACTATAGAAAAAAATAATCTGTTGAAATGAAAGTTAATTTAAACGAATAACATTTATTAGTTAAAGGTCATTACAAAAATTGCAATGTTGAAGTTTTTTTAAAGGACGTTTTTAAAAAGATTTATGTCTGAAATTGTTCAAATAAACGAAAATATACAGGTATTATATGCAATACACTTGTTTACACAGATGCCAGACATATTGAAATAAAGGACAAATTTATTCGTTTGTTTATTTTTAACAATGGAAAGGTAAAATTTTTTGGAAAGTTTTGTGAATTGCAAAATGTATTAATACCAAAATATATTTCTTTACACAAGTATAGTGTAACGATTCTTGAATGCACTCCAAAAATTATTAATTTTACTCGCTCAGATTTCTTTTTATGGCAATGTGTAAAATGTGACTAATATTTTACATATCATATATATACACTTACACAGCTGTGATGTGGTGGTGATGCAAGAGAGAGAAAAACAGTTTTATGAGTTGGATTACATTGATCTACTTACAATATGTAATAAAATAGCAATCGATCTGTTTGCGTTTTCTAAAATGCAGATGTGATTTAAGTCTAAAATATGCAAACAGAGCAGTGATCAATTTAAAAGTCAGCAGCAACATAGAATTCTAGTAATCACCAGTTTAGATAAGTTTAATCAACAATAAATACTGAAATTCGTCTCTAGAATATACTGCAAAACAGCAATTCTACACAAGAAAGTTGGCACAAAAGCTAACTTTCTGCGTCGAAGAAATCATACATACTTTCAAGCAGGGCAGATAAAAAGCATCTTTTACAATGAAACAATAACATCTATGTATAATTACCTATGTTCGATCATGAAATCTTACGCATTTACACAAACTTTGTTCTTCTTTCTTTGTTCCTATAGCAAGGAATATGAATCTTTGCTATAGGTCTAGCCTACCATATATTATAAAACTAGCCATCTTCTTGTCAGTTGAAATGGCTTTTACATAAACTGGTAAGAGTAGGATTTTTCAAAAACATCTTCTTGCAGAAAATAACAATATTAAGTCTACTTTTAACTCCAAAATAAACCAGTTTTATAAGCACAATTAACACTGCACAGCTTATGCAAACTTGTGTAATTTTTAAAATATAGCTATGAACGCACAATTTTTTCCGGTGAAATAGTAGCAGCCAAATAAATAAGCCAAGCCAACTTAAGTCCTGCACAGATATTAACTATTTATTCAGCATTGTATTAAAAATGTTCCTTGTATGCCGGTACGCCGTTTAAACTGTATACTGGTACCAATAGCATTCAGACTGTCAGATGCAAGTAACTCTCTAACGACTTTACTCTAATCGTATGGCAAGTAACTTCTTAGGATTTAAGCTCAAGTTTACGCCAGTATGGAATATAAGTTTTTTTGTGCACCGAACACTGTAATTTTCAAAGACTGGTGTACACCAGCACCAATAGGCAACAAAAAATGTGCATCGGTATGCGTGAGTGTGCGCCACATGTCACTGTTTGGGAATTAGTTAGCTTACAAAGTAGCTTTTTTGACCCATTTTGTGCACCAGGTAACTATGTTGTGCACCGGACAACGTTTCTTTCGACATGGGAGTTTATGTCTTGTAAGGCAAATTTGCTTTGGACAATATGATGCAGGGGGAATCCCGTTGTTAATAGCAACTACTGCATTTTGGCACACTATGATATTACGTAGATAGGTTAGTAAAAGAAAAACTAGGATATTGGATGGCACTCTAGGGTTAAGTTATAATTTTTATTTTCCTATTCATGTTTTTAAGAACAGTGAAGAAAGCCAAAATAGTTTACTTTCCCAGAGTTTTCGTAAGCTTTAGATTGTTTTTTTTGGCCTGAGTAGAAGTTACTTATTTATCTATTTATATGACTAACTGTTTTACGTGTAAATAAAGCTTTTTTTCATTTGAACGAGCAACCTAAAATTTGCGATACCTCATGTTTAAAAAACGCCATTAATCTTCAACCTTCTTTATTTATTGTTTTCAAATCATAAAAAGTTAATGCTGTTCTGCCATCATCCATGTGCTGCTGCAAAACTCATAAAATCAACTAACAGTAACATGAGTAACAATCTGAATTAATATGTCTGAGATTTGTGGCCAGACTGGTGGTCAGGCAAACAGACAAAAAGCCAATATGAGCAGACAGCTAAAACGCTAGGTTCTTTTGTTCTGAAAACAACACGAAGGAAAAAAGACCTTTCCTTCTTTACAATAGTTTATTTTAACATTTGAAACAAGCTGATGTGCGCCATCTTTTGACAATTTTAAGCAGAAGATTCGATGTTCCCATAGACTACTGCTAGCAAACTACAAGATAGGAGAACACACACTACTCATAGTAGTCTATGATATTCTCACTTTTATTCCGACTTCGAAGTTTACAATTCACGAAGGCTATTCTTCGTAAGCAAATTTGTGAATACTAACTTTTTATCTCTTGTTCCCTGTTTTGATGTGCTATAACTGACTAGTATGCGGGGATGTAATTACAACAAATACGATTGGTTTATTTTTAAATATAAAGTTGGGAAAAACGCGTAAAAGTATTTCTTGTTGAATATTTGATTACGTTGAACTTGAAAAAGATGATATTTACAAGACGGGTGAAGAAACTTCTCCTGTAGTTTATGGTAATATTTATTCAAAACATACGCCGTATTAAGTTTAAAATAAAAATGAATTTGACAGATGATGGAACTGGAAATATTGTAACGTCATTTTGTAACGTCATTTTGTAACGTCATTTTGTCATGCATGAACACTTCTTTCGTAAGCAAGTTTCTGGTCGGGCTGCAGATAGTGTTGTTATGAAGCCCGCTTATGTCGTAATATCATGTAGGCCTAGATGTTTGATCGACGTTCGTTCAACAGCCGAATAAAACACTCCATTTTCAAAAAATTATGTTCTTCCTTATACACTATTTTTAAATGTTTAGTTTTTTAACGCTACTTCTTTCCCAATTTGTCTTGCCAAATATCGAAGTAGAAAAATTCATTGACTTGGTGGTTCCTCGCGGCGGGATAGGAGGACGTAACTTCCCTGTGAAGAGTTTATGGGGGACATCATGGGGATGTTCAATGTTTTCTCAAACCATGCCAAGAATCAGGTTTTTAGAAATCATTAGATTCCTATGCTTCGATCTGAAAACGGAAAGGCGAAGAAATTTTGTACATGACAAGTTTGCACTCGGTTCACAACTTTGCAATAATTTTATTTCTAACGGTCAAAAAGCATTCGTTCCACAATGGAACATTACAGTGGAACGTTGTCGCAAAATTGCAAAATGTGTGCATAGCAAAATTTTTGTTTGAGTAAGGGCTTACTGGTTATGTGAAACTGACACCTGCATTTGAGTGTGTGTATTCGTTTCATTTAATGGAAATACATAAAACATTCAATGAAAGCAGTTTTAAAAGAAATAATGCAGTTATATGAATCTAATGCTTTAAATTTGAGCTGTTGAACAATTTGCGTCAACTGACGCATCCGGTCTTTCTAGGTATGTGAAAATCGCGGTCCTTCTAGTGTTAATTGCTACATTATAACTTACACCATAAAAAACTTATGCTCAACCTTCAAATATGAGCTTATTAAATTAACTCAGTTTGTGTCCAATTATTATCATACTTTCGTTTTAATTTCTTGCCAATTATTATAGCATCACATACCAAGGAACGTAAGCAAACCAGACACCGATGGAATAAAGATACACAGACATTTTTCCCGTTAAAAACAATATTTCACAATATAATATACAGCTATTTGTATACTATCAGCTTAACACTGCTAGCTGTAAACCCAAATCGTTTGGGTTTGACAACAGGAGTTACGCTTAATAATGATTTTATCAGAGTTCGGTTTCTCCGCTTATCGCTGTTGTTCAGCGGTTCTTAACCGGTAGGAAACTCTTCAAGTAAAGGAAGAAAATAATCAATTCATGCAAGTCCTTTACGCATTTACGCATTTACAGTGGGATGATTGCATGCGGTGACCAACTTTCATCTCAACTGATGTCATGTTTCATAGGATATTATATATTACCGAGCTCCGTACATTTTGCGTTTGTGGTACGTTTCAAAATGTATTTGCAGAAGAGTCGATGTAAGAGCATTAATTTATGGTCAAACAAATAGACTATAGTTATAGTAATCTTATAGTATATACTACGGTAGACATACTTTTTATTTACATTTACATACTTTATTGCGTTTTCAGCCTTGAAGAAATTGAAGGCGTCACATTAAAAACACTATGCAGAAAATGTTTAATGAAAAGTTGCTGCAAAATTTCCAATTCTGCGCTGTTGCACTGCCGGTTGTTACAGCGGTGTTTGTGCATATCACAATTAAAGTTTATATTAAACTTTGGTACAACTATATAGTAGTTTAAATCTAAAAGTTTGTTTATCCGGCAATGAAAGCTATGTCAGTTTTACATTTCAAACAACGTTATTTGTCACAATATAGGAATTTTTCCATTACTACAACCAAGTAATATCAACACTTGCTCTCATCAAGTCTGATTTTTATTTACGCTTGCGGTCATTAAACGTCATCTAATTACCACGGCGCGCCAAACGTTGTGTAATTACCATGCACGGCGCGCCAAGGTAATGTGTGCAGTGTGGACTGCTTGAAACATACAATTATAAAAAGCTTGTCAAGGTTAACTGGTACTCAGTGTGGTAAACTTTGTAACTTCACAAAAGCCGTAAAGGCTGAAAGTCCTTTTTCAGCGTATTGGGACGGAAAGCATCAGGATTAAATTGCATATAATTCTTCATTATAAATCGAAGCTGTCTTCGTGCAGATATCGTTACTTGTAACTGTGTTAAAATAATAACAGTTTTAGTTATAATGGCCGTTAGACAAAATATTTGGCAAAAGCGAAAAATGTTAAATGGTTATTGCGGTTTGCTTTATTATTCCTACCTTTTATTTTTGATGACGACCATGTTTGCGATGACACACGGAAAAAGCTCGAAGAATGATGGAGAATTTTTCTATAACTGCTTAAAACATCGAAACAGGTAAGTTTTCTTTTCTGTAAAATAGTCTATAGTTATTTTAAAAGGTTTAATGTCAACGAGGTGTGAAGTTGCATACTTACCACATCACTGCTGTTCAAGTGATGACAAATGAGTGTAGTTTGAAATAAGTTACTTAATTCGACACAGCATTGATAGCCGAGTGATTTTCAAGTCCATTTTCCGAAGTTGCGTTATAGCAAGCATTTACCAGCAGCATAGCCTTACTGCATGGTTGTCTGCTTCACTCTGCTTCAGTTAAAGTGTGTTGCAACTTACCAAAGATCACTTAGCCTGTGTCAATTAAAAATTCTTGTGCAGTCCCCAATGGATCAATACATTGGTTGATAACAGAGCTAGAAAATGTCTTCGGTTTCTAAAAAGCATCAGGTCTTCTGTTGCCCTGGGTAAGTTATGTAAAAAGTGAAGTTCTTTTTGTTATAGCTGAATGAAATTTATATTAAAACGTAATAAAACAGTAACGAGCTGATCCTAGACCTTGGCCTCCCGGAATCGTTGAAACATGTTTGAGCTGGGATGATCGAGGAGTCGTTGCCGTATTAACCATTGAAGTTAACCCTATAATGCACGCAAACTGTTGTAATATTGCGATGTTTAAAACCCATAAAACCATACCACAAATCACCATACGTTATGGGTGGGTGATAGCGCTTACAAGCTGCCCGAGCAGCCAAATCGCAAAGCACAGTTAATCCTCACAAGAAATCCAGCATCGTCGCTCAGCAGTCAGCAGGGTGTGTAACATAAACCCAGCGATAACCCAGCTCCCTATTTCAATTATCACTCTCACTGCTTTGGAAAGCTTGTTTGCTGTACACCTTTCTATGAAAATTTAACAAACGAAAAATCGAACAAACATTTTAGATCAGCCTTCGAACAACGATGTACGCATACACGAGAGTAGGCGAAGTGAGCTTTCTATCTCTTCTTATCTGTCAGGTTTGCATTGTCTATATTTTTGTGAATGGGCAGTTAGCAAACGTTGGGCACTGGTAATGATAAGTCAAATTAACCATCTATTGTGATAAAACAGCCTTGATAAGCTGGAGAAACAAGGAAGGAGATTTGGCTGACTTGCTGCTTGACCGCGTATCACCATGTCACCGCCAGTCAAAAGAACTTCGAAAACATTGGACCAAATTTTTCATGAAGAGAAGAAACAGCGCTGCTGTTGCCCCGGCAATACTACAACATACCTGGGATGGAAATTCAGGCGAAATAACATTTAGACCAATAAAAACAAGGCTAGTGAATCGATACATTTTGTACTATAGGCTGTAACAATTACTGTAATTCTCCTACCCATTGCAATATTAAGTGCAATTCGGTTCAATTTTATGCAGGTTTTCATCGAATACTTTGATTGCTGCCGAATTAGTGTTGACACGTTCAAGTCCTTCCGATATAGGAGAACTATTCGGCCGATACAGCACTCGGGTATCACTGAAAAGCCATAACGCTCGCACAGTAATGCACTCAGACTACCAGGTAGCGTATTAACATTATTTTTTAACGCGTGGTTGCAAATTGTGTTTAAATTTAACAATGGATATAATGATAATTTTCATTTGTTATTAATTTGTCGTCTCGGTAGCCAAGCAGTTAGACAGCTAGGCTCGGTGGTCGATACCAATTAGCGCTACCGTTGTAATGACCTTGGGGGAAAACATCAATGCTTGAATGCATAAAGATCATATACAATCCATATCATTGTCTAATAAACTAAATTTGTTGCAATGGAGGTCTGCAATATAAAAGCTTTAACATTTTAAGTTGTACCTTACAAGGGACTAGTAAGGGAACGAAGTGGAAACAAGTGAATTTATTGCAATAAGGACTCTTAATCATGTGTACAAAATAATCATTGCAGTCTTCGTGCCCGTCTCGAGACGGTCGTTTTATGGTATTGGAAATGGAAACTAATCATCTTTTTCAATGGTATCATAACAGAAGCAGTAATTTTTCACTTTCAGTCAGCGTTATTCCGAGACGACAATATACTTCTCCACGTAAGTAAAATGTGTCAAGGCGATTGTTCAAGAACATCAGCATAAATACTATAGCAGACGCATTTTGGTTGAACTTTGTTTAATGTTTTTTTTTTTACTTTTCGTAGTAGTACAGGAGCCCATAAACGTAGTTGAAAGAATTGTAGGTCTTGTCACGCATTTTGAACGTTCCTATTCTGGCCCCAACAATGACATGGATAGATCTAGGAGACTTTTGCTACAAGCCTTGACAGGTTCTCCGTACACACTTTCCAACAGCATGGGCGGTAAATGCTTTATGTTGGCTTAGAACCATTTCCTTTCTACCGTTCGTATCGCTTAGTTAATTCCTAACGTAACCTAAGGTAAACATTGCTTGGTGCCAAATTGAAGTGCAACAAACATGTGCAGGCGACAGTCATCAAAAAGACACGCATTTTGGAAGATCAGCTGAAGCTACGCGCCGACGCCGTTCACCAACCAGAGCATCGAAAAGACAACGACTTCAGATAAAACACAAAAGACCTTCACCGTCATACGAAGCCTGTCACCTTGTTCCGTTTATCTTGCCTGATTCGTTTACTAGGGTAACTAAAGTATATATGTGGCGTATGCGTACTAATTTTCTAAACTCATTTCTATGATGGCTTTCAGAATATCCGTGTATCCTGGGACCCGGTGAATGGTCCCACTCCCTTGAATATATGGGAATGTCAAGGCGAATGCAGTCATCCGTTACCAAGTCACCTCGAAGCGACTTCCCATGCTATAACTTTAAGCCAGGTAAATCGTGTTTAGTTTAACGAATGCTCTTGTTTCATGCCAAGTTTTTAAACTACAGCTCGAAATTATGCAAGTCGAACTATTTTAATCTCCTTTTATGAACAGTTAAACCATGACGTTTGCTGCGTACCAACTGAGCATAAAACACTTCACTACACGAGGAACAACGACGGAGAGATTACTTTTGAAGAATTTCAAAAGATGGTGGCCACCAAATGCGGTTGTTTGTGAAAGTTAAATACCTTCACTATTACAGTATTTTCAATGACAAGAAAGGTCTACTTCCTGCGTTTTGCATAGGAAGTGCAATTGTCAGTAACTATTGTCTACACAGAAATTGAATCGCAAACAAAATCGTAGTTGAATTGTTAAGTGTTTCTTATTGTCATCACTGAAGTGTTTCTTTTTGTTGTAAATTATTTTTTGTTTCGTATGAGTTCCTTGTAGTTATACTGAGTAGCACGCTATTGCATCGTGTATTTCTATATATTTTTTGATTTTGTTGATTAATAATAATGTCGAAAGATTGCTGCTAAACTTCAAAGGAAGCATTTATAGGAGAACTGTTTATTGTAGAACAAATAGAAAAAACGGCGATTATCTAAAGACTTGGCATAAGTTGTTTTATTGAACGTATCTTGAATTGCGTGTAATATTAAGTACGAGCGAAATGAAATATATCATGAGTCATGACAGTTACGGTTGAAAGGAAACATTGCAGCAGACACTGATTAGACTAAGATTTCCCGCTTAACTTTCAAAAAAGGAACGATTCGCGGAATTGTCTCAAAACCAACAGTTCTACATCACTTTACCTATAGTATTTTACTTAAACTCTTTCAAATTTGTCTGGAAAAGTTTTTTTTTAATTAAATGAGAATTTAATCAAATTTAGTAGACTTTTTCTATAAGCAAGGTAAGTAAATAAAGATTAATTAGCCGCAGATTTTTTGCTTGCGAAACTGCACTTAAGCCAACTATTTTGTTATTTTTAAGCTTCGTTCAAATTGTCCAAAGTTATTGTAACAACTGATGTTTGGACACAAACGTCACAACTGCAGTTTAGTTGTGTTTTAGATATCGTTATACTTGACCATAGTTTTAAAGCCATTCCTTTAAGATAAACAATTTAATATATGATCACAAAAAATGTTTTGAAACATTTAAAAATTTTGTTTCAATGAACATAGAAACATATTTCACAGATTTGCCGAGGCATAGATTATAGTTTTTTTTTGCAAAATAACGTGGCATGTTATCAGAATTTTTTTCCTTAAATTTTGAAAAAGTCTTTGCATAATTCAAAGTGAGGGGCAAATCCAAAAAGAAGTTGCTTTAAATTAAAGAGTATTTGTCAGTAAATATAATGGAGAAAGGATTCGCACCAATGCAAGTAATAGAGGAACAATTGAAAAGATAAATGGGGTGTTTATCTATACTAACAGTTAAAACCAATAACATTATCCTCAGTTTTAAAAATATAAGCTACGTAGAACTGTTGCTCCCATGTTACGCAATAGCTTCGGCTTCGTAAGTTCGTTTCCACGTTGAAAAACTGCTCCGCCTACGACTTAGCTGACAACGGTTTTAAAAGTTAAAGGTTCATATTTTCTTTGCGTTCAAGTTTCATTATCACGTCCAGCAAAACAATAGTTTCCTTTTTTATTCGCTATTTTTGAAAAAGTTTACCTCTATTGATAGTTTGTATCATAATATTTACCAGTGCTTAACATTGAAGGATAGGCTAAAGAATAATGTTATCATAAAACCTAACAGGTTATTTTACATGTAAGTAGTATAGTCCTGCCGCCCTAGGAATCCCATACCTTAAAGTCCTTGCGGGTAATTAGGTCACCCGCGGGTAATTAGGTCGTTAAGGTTCAGGTCGTTCCATAGCGCCACCACGCGTAAAGAAAAAGGAATATGTACAAGAAAAGGGAGAATGTACAAGTGACGTCATAGTTTTCGTTCCATAGCGCCACAACGCACGAAGAAGCGAGGTAACATGCAAGTGACGTCATAGTTTTTGTTCCATAGCGCCACCACGCGTAAAGAAAAAGGTATATGTACTAGGAAAGAAAAGTGAGAATGTACAAGTGACGTTATAGTTTTTGTTCCATAGCGCCAACGCGCGGTCAACAGGTTGTAGGTTTCTAGAGGAAGGGTGTAAGAAAAGAGAAAAAACAGCTTGGGTTTTGTGGATACACGATATACAAGAAAAGAAATGAAAGAATGTATCAGTTACGTCATAGTTTCAGCGTAAAGCATACAGAAGTATTACCCGTATGAATAGCCAATTGGAATAATCTGGAAAAAAGCCTTGAGGAAGAACGCGATAATCGTATTTGCACACGCTAACATGACCTTGGTATGAATTACAGCTTGGGTTGAAATGTGAAAGCCGGACTTTAGAAACAAAGCATTATCTAGTAGGAAGGTCATTCGAATGCATTACAACCAATCTATTCGCATCCAGTTGTGAGAGAAGAATAAATGAAAGCTGGCATCCAGTTGTGATTTGTTTGACCTGATTACGAATTGCCTATGTTTACAAATATGTCAATACCAAATACAGTCAAAGCTGTGTTTTGGACAGGTCAAAAGGGAGAATATTGCACCTTGAGGAAGAACGCGATAATCGTATTTGCATACGCTGAACTAACATGACCTGGTTATGAATTACAGCTTGGGTTGAAATGTGAAAGCCGGACTTTAGAAACAAAGCATTCGAATGCATTGCAACCAATCCATTCGCATCCAGTTGTGAGATAAGAATAAATGAAAGCTGGCATCCAGTTGTGATTTGTTTGACCTGATTACGAATTGCCTATGTTTACGAATATGTCAATTACGATGACGACATGATATATGACGAGTAGCCTGTGGTTACAACATCGAATTCGAAGTATCTGGAAAACTCGTCAGAATGTATGCAAGGCAAGTCCAAACCTGTCTGGTTGAAACAAGTGTTTTGGACAGATCAAAAGGGGAGATTATTGCGCGATCGTGGTGTTGTGAGGTCATTCGAATGCGTTGCAACCAAACCATTCGCACCCAGCTGTGATTTGTTTGTTTCCAGAATCTAACTTTATGAAGAGAAAGGAGTAATAGCTATTGCCAAAACGCTTTGAAAGGATTATTGCGGTTCAAGTCAGTGCTGAAACGGTCACACCTGAAAATGAACACAATCGTGATAACAGAAACACTGAAAGCCTATCATGTCTGTAAACTCATAGAAATAGAATAAAACTATAAGCGAATAGTATCTGTTGTATTCGTGTCATTTCAGTTTGAACAAATGCAATCTTTTCATATATAATTGCTACTTATAATCTCAACAGAGTCGCTCAATAACAACCTGTACCCAGGAGAAACAGTATTGATATTGTAATTACAATCCTGTAAAGAAACTGTGGTATTTGTTGAATATGGTATTTTAAACGTATTGTATAAGTGGTGACGTCACGTGCAAGTGCAGCCTGAACTGTACCATGTTGCACTGCACAGCGTTTATAACGTGACTTATTGAATCCGGAATTAACTTAGTTTGACTTTCTATCAGTACGCCCCTGAGATTGTTTTTTAAACCATTCGCGTAGGTTGTAATGCATAAGCATTGTAATACATCTTACCATACATGGTATACATGTTATACATGTAATGCATAAGCATTGTAATAACTTAAACAGGTGACGTACAAGTTTACAATCACATTTTCATGACGAAGCTGACTACCGGTTCCAGGTTACTGTTTCAATTATGCTTATTCAAAATGTAAAAGAGCTGGTGTCAATTTGTTTTTATTCTATCTTTGATATCTATGATTTTTTAAATGTATTTCAAATTTCATTCACTTTAACAGATTTGATAAAAATAAATTCGATTTTATCTCAATTTAGCTTCACATTTTTTTTTGAAATTTATTTTTATTTTAATAATACTTTGTTTCAGTTTATGATTTTTTAAATGTATTTCCAATTTCATTCACTTTAGCAGATTTGATAAAAATAAATTCGATTTTATCTCAATTTATCTTCACTTTTTTGAAATTTGTGTAGAACAGACATAAATCAATATTAAACGTGTCATGGTTTGTCGTGTTTACACCATAAAGTGTTAAAATTTTGTCAAATTAACAAGTTCTATACACCTACGTACAAAATTAAACACTTCAACATGTTTAAAGAAGTGAAATTGTGTTTCATTTTTAAACACCATAATGACAGTGTAATGCAATTAAGTTTGAATTTATATTAATATACTAGTTTGCTTTTTTAATAGCCCATATTTCAGTTTTTTTAAACATTTGCTATTTTGTTGTAAATTAAACTTATTTGAATTTATCTTCATTAATTTAAAATTTCTTCAATTTTTGGAAAATATTTTTTCAATCAATACGAATTTAAACGAATCCAATTAAATTGATATAAATCTATTTGAATTTAATTTTTACGATTTTTTTTTAAAATTACGGGTTTAAAACAGGTAGAAAATAATTTTATGAGTAAACCATGCGAATAAGTAATCCCAGAAGTAACCAGGGTACTCGGTAACCAGCTTCACGCCAGTCAAACAGACAACCTATAAAGAAACCTTAACAAAAGTGATAGCTGTGAATTGTTTTGTCACTTTCTCATCAACTTTTCTCTCGATATACGCTGTTCTCAATCTGTAAGCAATAAAACTCGTTGATAATTTCAACAAAGCAGAAACCGGTTTATCTATAGGCGGTAGTTTTACAATGCAATTTTGACCATGAAATAATTATCTAAGCTTTGTTATTGTCCTTGATACCACTTTGGGGTAAACTATTCACTGCACGAATACAACAAATCATTATGAATTGAAGGTTTTTAATCAGGTAACAAAACAATAAGTGAGTTGACACCCACAATGTTACTAACGTAAGCAAAACGTTGTGTACAACCCACACGTTTGAAACACCTATACGCAATCACTGGGTAAGGAAAACGATGCAACTTCTGAAACATGCAAAACTTACTTCAAACATACTGCACTATCTTTGTAACTATATTCAAAATATGTTATAAAAGTAATCTATATAAGATCAAAAACATAAAGGTCGCTCAAAAAATGCAATACGAAAGGTCTTTATGTGTTTAGAAAGGCCTATTTCCTATACACAAAATGGTATGGTATGGGATCTGGTATGGGCAGGGTTGTCCAGGGGAAACTTTTTCTGTCCCATTATATCAATTATGGCAGTTTGTATACCTGTCCCATTTTGTTTTTGTTACGAGACGTCAATAATAATAAATTTTCTTATACATGTGGGGCAAAATGCAAATGTATCGTAGCAAAGTTTTCTAATTCAAGTGTGTTATTATGTAAAAACAAACTGTCCAGCATGGAACATAGCACAAATCCCACGTTAGAATTCCTTGGGTAACCCTGTGTATCGGAGTATTTACCTTTGGACTGATGGTTCTTCAGTCCTCACCGCTGAAGCTCGTTTCATCGAAATATTCTTTGTGTGTTATTCCACTGATAACTTTATATTTGATTTCTTGAACTGTTATTGTGGTGTTGCATGACATGGAAACTGTGTATTGGAACCAGTAAATAGGAATAAACGTCGTTAATACCTTACCAAGAGCGTTGCATGGTTTCGTGGCTGACGTTTTTAACCCTGACGACACTTCATATTTCATATTTTCTTTGCGTTCAAGTTTCCTTATCATGTCCAGTAAACAATAGTTTCCTTTTTATTCGCTAATTTTGAAAAAGTTTACCTCTATTGATAGTTTGTATCATAATATCTACCAGTGCCTAACATTGAAGGATAGGCTAAATAATAATGTTATCATAAACCTTAACAGGTTATTTTACATGTACTTAGTGTAAAACAGGTTAAGTCGTTTTTTTGAAAATTGAACCCGGTGAAAACAAGTATTTAAAATCCCGATTATTTCGCAACCCTAATACTTCATAATAACGCTTACAGCATGAAATAATTTAATGTAGCATCTGTATAGGATATGTTCGAATTAAACTTTATATTAATTTTGGTAAAACTATAATACTTTAAATCTAACAGTTTGTTTATCCGGCAATGAAAGCTATGTCAGTTTTACATTTCAAACAACGTTATTTGTCTCAACCATCACAATGTAGGAATTCTGCCATTACTGCAACCAAGTAATGTCAACACTTGCTCTCATCAAGTCTGATTTTTATTTACGCTTGCGGTCATTAAACGTCATCTAATTACCACGGCGCGTCAAACGTTGTGTAATTACCATGCACGGCGCGCCAAGGTAATGTGTGCAGTGTGGACTGCTTGAAACATACAATTATAAAAAGCTTGTCAAGGTTAACTGGTACTCAGTGTGGTAAAGTTTGTCACTTCACAAAAGCCGTAAAGGCTGAAAGTCCTTTTTCAGCGTGTTGGGACGGAAAACATCAGGATTAAATTGCATATAATTCTTCATTATAAACCGAAGCTTTCTTCGTGCAGATATCGTTACTTGTAATTGTGCTAAAATAATAACATTTTTAGTTATAATGGCCGTTAGACAAAATATTTGCCAAAAGCGAAAAATGTCAAATGGTTATTGTGGTTTGATTTATTATTTCTACTTCTTATTTTTGTTGACGACCATGTTTGCGACGACACACGGAAAAAGTTTGAAGAATGATGGAGAATTTTTCTATAACTGCTTAAAACATCGAAACAGGTAAGTTTTCTTTTCTGTAAAATAGTCTATAGTTATTTTAAAAGGTTTAATGTCAACGAGGTGAGAAGTTGCATACTTACCACACCACTGCTGTTCAAGTAATGATAAATGAGTGTAGTTTGAAATAAGTTACTTTAACTCGACACAGCATTGACAGCCGAGTGATTTTCAAGTCCATTTTCAGAAGTTGCGTTATAGCAAGCATTTACCAGCAGCATAGCCTAACTGCATGGTTGTCTGCTTTACTCTGCTTCAGTTAAAGTGTGTTGCAACTTACCAAAGATCACTTAGCCTGTGTCAATTAAAAATTCTTGTGCAGTCCCCAATGGATCAATACATTGGTTGATAACAGAGCTAGAAAATGTCTTCGGTTTCTAAAAAGCATCAGGTCTTCTGTTGCCCAGGGTAAGTTATGTAAAAAGTGAAGTTCTTTTTGTTATAGCTGAATGAAATTTATATTAAGATGTAATAAAACAGTAACGAGCTGATCCTAGACCTTGGCCTCCCGGAATCGTTGAAACATGTTTAAGCTGGGGATGATCGAGGAGTCGTTGCCGTATTAACCATTGAAGTTAACCCTATAATGCACGCAAACTGTTGTAATATTGCGATGTTTAAAACCCGTAAAACCATACCACAAATCACCATACGTTATGGGTGGGTGATAGCGCTTACAAGCTACCCGAGCAGCCAAATCGCAAAGCACAGTTAATCCTCAAGAAATCCAGCATCGTCGCTCAGCAGTCAGCAGGGTGTGTAACATAAACCCAGCGATAACCCAGCTCCCTATTTCAATTATCACTCTCACTGCTTTGGAAAGCTTGTTTGCTGTACACCTTTCTATGAAAATTTAACAAACGAAAAATCGAACAAACATTTTAGATCAGCCTTCGAACAACGATGTACGCATACACGAGAGCAGGCGAAGTGAGCTTTCTATCTCTTCTTATTTGTCAGGTTTGCATTGTCTATATTTTTGTGAATGGGCAGTTAGCAAACGTTGGGCACTGGTAATGATAAGTCAAATTAACCATCTATTGTGATAAAACAGCCTTGGTAAGCTGGAGAAACAAGGAAGGAGATTTGGCTGACTTGCTGCTTGACCGCATATCACCATGTCACCGCCAGTCAAAAGAACTTCGAAAACATTGGACCAAATTTTTCATGAAGAGAAGAAATAGCGCTGCTGTTGCCCCGGCAATACTACAACATACCTGGGATGGAAATTCAGGCGAAATAACATTTAGACCAATAAAAACAAGGTTAGTGAATCGATACATTTTGTACTATAGGCTGTAAAAATTGCTGTAATTCTCCTACCCATTGCAATATTAAGTGCAATTCGGATCTTCAATTTTATGCAGGTTTTCATCGAATACTTTGATTGCTGCCGAATTAGTGTTGACACGTTCAAGCCCTTCCGATATAGGAGAACTATTCGGCCGATACAGCACTCGGGTATCACTGAAAAGCCATAACGCTCGCACAGTAATGCACTCAGACTACCAGGTAGCGTATTAACATTATTTTTTAACGCGTGGTTGCAAATTGTGTTTAAATTTAACAATGGATATAATGATAATTTTCATTTGTTATTAATTTGTCGTCTCGGTAGCCAAGCAGTTAGACAGCTAGGCTCGGTGGTCGATACCAATTAGCGCTACCGTTGTAATGACCTTGGGGGAAAACATCAATGCTTGAATGCATAAAGATCATATACAATCCATATCATTGTCTAATAAGTTTGTTGCAACGGAAGTCTGCAATATAAAAGCTTTAACATTTTAAGGTGTAGCTTATAACGGACTAGTAATGGAACGAAGTGGAAACAAGTGAGTTTATTGCAATAAGGACTCTTAATCATGTGTACAAAATAATCTTTGCAGTCTTCGTGCCCGTCTCGAGACGGTCGTTTTATGGTATTGGAAATGGAAACTAATCATCTTTTTCAATGGTATCATAACAGAAGCAGAAATTTTTCACTTTCAGTCAGCGTTATTCCGAGACGACAATATACTTCTCCACGTAAGTAAAATGTGTCAAGGCGATTGTTCAAGAACATCAGCATAAATACTATAGCAGACGCATTTTGGTTGAACATTGTTAAATTGTTTTTTTTTTACTTTTCGTAGTAGTACAGGAGCCCATAAACGTAGTTGAAAGAATTGTAGGTCTTGTCATGCATTTTGAACGTTCCTATTCTGGCCCCAACAATGACATGGATAGATCAAGGAGGCTTTTGCTACAAGCCTTGACAGGTTCTCCGGACACACTTTCCAACAGCATGGGCGGTAAATGCTTTATGTTGGCTTAGAACTATTTCCTTTCTACCGTTCGTATCGCATAGTTAATTTCTTAAAAACGTATAAAACAGTAATTGCGAGCATTTCGAAGTACTTGATTTTTCACAAACCAAGCGCTTTAATTTGACTTGACCGGCCTAATTTTTTCCGTTTTAGCTTTGAACTCGGTGGTTTCGGCTGCAAGCTATGTAAACCTAACGTAACCTAAGGTAAACATTGTTTGGTGCCAAATTGAAGTGCAGCAAACATGTGCAGGCGACAGTCGTCTAGAAGTGGAACATCATTTTGGAAGATCAGCTGAAGCTACGCGCCGACGCCGTTCACCAACCAGAGCATCGAAAAGAAAACGACGTCAGATAAAACACAAAAGACCTTCACCATCTTACGAAGCCTGTCATCTTGTTCCGTTTATCTTGCCGGATTCGTTTACTAGGGTAACTAAAGTATATACGCGGCGTATAGGTATTAATTTTCTAAACTCATTTATATGATGGCTTTCAGAATATCCGTGTATCCTGGGACCCGGTGAATGGTCCCACTCACTTGAATATATGGGAATGTCAAGGCGAATGCAGTCATCCGATACCAAGTCACCTCGAAGCGACTTCCCATGCTATAACTTTAAGCCAGGTAAATCGTGTTTAGTTTAACGAATGCTCTTGTTTCATGCCAAGTTTTTAAACTACAGCTCGAAATTATGCAAGTCGAACTATTTTAATCTCCTTTTATGAACAGTTAAACCATGACGTTTGCTGCGTACCAACTAAGCATAGAACACTTCACTACACGAGGAACAACGACGGAGAGATTACTTTTGAACATTTTCGAAAGATGGTGGCCACCAAATGCGGTTGTTTGTGAAAGTTAAATGCCTTCACTATTACAGTATTTTCAATGACATGAAAGGTATTCTGCCTACGTTTTGCATAGGAAGTGTAATAGTCGGTAACTATTGCCTACACAGAAATTGAATCGCAAACGAAATCGTAGTTGAATTGCTTAGATTGTCATCACTAAAGTGTTCCTTTTTGTCGTAAATTATTTTTTGTTTCGTATGAGTTCCTTGTAGTTGTATTAAGTAGCACGTTAATTGCATCGTGTATTTCTATATATATTTTTTGTGTTGATTAATAATAATGTCGAAAGGATGCTGCTAAACTTCAAAGAAAGCATTTATAGGAGAACTATATATTGTAGAACAAAAAGAAAAAACGGCGATTATCTTGTGACTTGGTATAAGTTGTTTTATTGAACGTATCTTCAATTGCGTGTAATATTAAGTACGAGCGAAATGAAATATATCATGAGTCATGACAGTTAAGGTTGAAAGGAAACACTGCAGCAGACACTGATTAGACTAAGATTTCCCGTTTAGCGTTCAAAAAAGGAACGATTCGCGGAATTGTCTCCAAACCAACCGTTCTACATCACTTTACCTATAGTATTTTACTTAAACACTTTTACTTTTGTTTGGGAGCAGTTCTTTTTAAATTAAAGGAAAATTTAATTACATTTACAAGGACTTTTCTATAAGCAATGTAAACTTTGAATGTAAAATATCATAACGTAGCTTTACCACAGACGTTTCAGGCAAAACTCTATTTAAAGATGATTAAAACAAAATTCAAAATAATAGTTAATGATGTGCAATATTCAATATACTAATACATTTGCTAAGTTATTCAAGCACTTACCGAATAAATCCAGCAGAAAAAGTATCTCCAATAATTTTATGACTAGCATAATTCAGCCTTTCCACCCAATGTTCCATGGGAACCACAGAGATGTGGAGATCTACAAGCTAAAATTGCAAATGCCATACTTGTTATATCTCACGTTTCAAAAATGCTTTTTATATCTCAGGTTATAAACAAACATGCAGTTTTACATACATTATCGGAGGGAGGACGAAGGTCAGCTGAATCACCTCCGTCACTCATTCCGTTTCGGCTGGGCATAAACAGTAAATACTATAGAAAAAAATAATCTGTTGAAATGAAAGTTAATTTAAACAAATAACATTTATTAGTTAAAGGTCATTACAAAAATTGCAATGTTGAAGTTTTTTTAAAGGACGTTTTTAAAAAGATTTATGTCTGAAATTGTTCAAATAAACGAAAATATACAGGTATTATATGCAATACACTTGTTTACACAGATACCAGACATATTGAAATAAAGGACAAATTTATTCGTTTGTTTATTTTTAACAATAGAAAGGTAAAATTTTTTGGAAAGTTTTGTGAATTGCAAAATGTATTAATACCAAAATATATTTCTTTACACAAGTATAGTGTAACGATTCTTGAATGCACTCCAAAAATTATTAATTTTACTCGCTCAGATTTCTTTTTATGGCAATGTGTAAAATGTGACTAATATTTTACATATCATATATATACACTTACACAGCTGTGATGTGGTGGTGATGCAAGAGAGAGAAAAACAGTTTTATGAGTTGGATTACATTGATCTACTTACAATATGTAATAAAATAGCAATCGATCTGTTTGCGTTTTCTAAAATGCAGATGTGATTTAAGTCTAAAATATGCAAACAGAGCAGTGATCAATTTAAAAGTCAGCAGCAACATAGAATTCTAGTAATCACCAGTTTAGATAAGTTTAATCAACAATAAATACTGAAATTCGTCTCTAGAATATACTGCAAA
Source organism: Clavelina lepadiformis (assembly GCF_947623445.1). Lineage (NCBI taxonomy): Eukaryota > Metazoa > Chordata > Ascidiacea > Aplousobranchia > Clavelinidae > Clavelina > Clavelina lepadiformis. Next base: position 10,120,479 of record NC_135244.1, read on the forward strand.
ACAGCAATTCTACACAAGAAAGTTGGCACAAAAGCTAACTTTCTGCGTCGAAGAAATCATACATACTTTCAAGCAGGGCAGATAAAAAGCATCTTTTACAATGAAACAATAACATCTATGTATAATTACCTATGTTCGATCATGAAATCTTACGCATTTACACAAACTTTGTTCTTCTTTCTTTGTTCCTATAGCAAGGAATATGAATCTTTGCTATAGGTCTAGCCTACCATATATTATAAAACTAGCCATCTTCTTGTCAGTTGAAATGGCTTTTACATAAACTGGTAAGAGTAGGATTTTTCAAAAACATCTTCTTGCAGAAAATAACAATATTAAGTCTACTTTTAACTCCAAAATAAACCAGTTTTATAAGCACAATTAACACTGCACAGCTTATGCAAACTTGTGTAATTTTTAAAATATAGCTATGAACGCACAATTTTTTCCGGTGAAATAGTAGCAGCCAAATAAATAAGCCAAGCCAACTTAAGTCCTGCACAGATATTAACTATTTATTCAGCATTGTATTAAAAATGTTCCTTGTATGCCGGTATGCCGTTTAAACTGTATACTGGTACCAATAGCATTCAGACTGTCAGATGCAAGTAACTCTCTAACGACTTTACTCTAATCGTATGGCAAGTAACTTCTTAGGATTTAAGCTCAAGTTTACGCCAGTATGGAATATAAGTTTTTTTGTGCACCGAACACTGTAATTTTCAAAGACTGGTGTACACCAGCACCAATAGGCAACAAAAAATGTGCATCGGTATGCGTGAGTGTGCGCCACATGTCACTGTTTGGGAATTAGTTAGCTTACAAAGTAGCGTTTTTGACCCATTTTGTGCACCAGGTAACTATGTTGTGCACCGGACAACGTTTCTTTCGACATGGGAGTTTATGTCTTGTAAGGCAAATTTGCTTTGGACAATATGATGCAGGGGGAATCCCGTTGTTAATAGCAACTACTGCATTTTGGCATACTATGATATTACGTAGATAGGTTAGTAAAATAAAAACTAGGATATTGGATGGCACTCTAGGGTTAAGTTATAATTTTTATTTTCCTATTCATGTTTTTAAGAACAGTGAAGAAAGCCAAAATAGTTTACTTTCCCAGAGTTTTCGTAAGCTTTAGATTGTTTTTTTTTTGGCCTGAGTAGGAGTTACTTATTTATCTATTTATATGACTAACTGTTTTACGTGTAAATAAAGCTTTTTTTGCATTTGAACGAGCAACCTAAAATTTGCGATACCTCATGTTTAAAAAACGCCATTAATCTTCAACCTTCTTTATTTATTGTTTTCAAATCATAAAAAGTTAATGCTGTTCTGCCATCATCCATGTGTTGCTGCAAAACTCATAAAATCAACTAACAGTAACATGAGTAACAATCTGAATTAATATGTCTGAGATTTGTGACCAGACTGGTGGTCAGGCAAACAGACGAAAAGCCAATATGAGCAGACAGCTAAAACGCTAGGTTCTCTTGTTCTGAAAACAAGACGAAGGAAAAAAGAACTTTCCTTCTTTACAATAGTTTATTTTAACATTTGAACCAAGCTGATGTGCGCCATCTTTTGACAATTTTAAGCAGAAGATTCGATATTCCCATAGACTACTGCTAGCAAACTACAAGACAGGAGAACACACACTACTCATAGTAGTCTATGATATTCTCACTTTTTTTCCGACTTCGAAGTTTACAATTCACGAAGGCTATTCTTCGTAAGCAAATTTGTGAATACTAACTTTTTATCTCTTGTTCCTTGTTTTGATGTGCTATAACTGACTAGTATGCGGGGATGTAATTACAACAAATACGATTGGTTTATTTTTAAATATAAAGTTGGGAAAAACGCGTAAAAGTATTTCTTGTTGAATATTTGATTACGTTGAACTTGAAAAAGATGATATTTACAAGACGGGTGAAGAAACTTCTCCTGTAGTTTATGATAATATTTATTCAAAACATACGCCGTATTAAGTTTAAAATAAAAATGAATTTGACAGATGATGGAACTGGAAATAAATTGTAACGTCATTTTGTCATGCATGAACACTTCTTTCGTAAGCAAGTTTCTGGTCGGGCGGGAGATAGTGTTGTTATGAAGCCCGCTTATGTCGTAATATCATGTAGGCCTAGATGTTTGACCGACGTTCGTTCAACAGCCGAATAAAACACTCCATTTTCAAAAAATTATGTTCTTCCTTATACACTATTTTTAAATGTTTAGTTTTTTTAACGCTACTTCTTTCCCAATTTGTCTTGCCAAATATCGAAGTAGAAAAATTCATTGACTTGGTGGTTCCTCGCGGCGTGATAGGATGACGTAACTTCCCTGTGAAGAGTTATGGGGGGACATCATGGGGATGTCCAATGTTTTCTCAAACATGCCAAGAATCAGGTTTTTAGAAATCATGAGATTCCTACGTTTCGATCTGAAAACGGAAAGGTGAAGAAATTTTGTACATGACAAGTTTGCACTCGGTTCACAACTTTGCAATAATTTTATTTCTAACGGTCAAAAAGCATTCGTTCCACAATGGAACATTACAGTGGAACGTTGTCGCAAGATTGCAAAATGTGTGCATAGCAAAATTTTTGTTTGAGTAAGGGCTTACTGGTTATGTCAAACTGACACATGCATTTGAGGGTGTGTATTCGTTTCATTTAATGGAAATACATAAAACATTCAATGAAAGCAGTTTTAAAAGAAATAATGCAGTTATATGAATCTAATGCTTTAAATTTGAGCTGTTGAACAATTTGCGTCAACTGACGCATCCGGTCTTTCTAGGTATGTGAAAATCGCGGCCCTTCTAGTGTTAATTGCTACATTATAACTTACACCATAAAAAACTTATGCTCAACCTTCAAATATGAGCTTATTAAATTAACTCAGTTTGTGTCCAATTATTATCATACTTTCGTTTTAATTTCTTGCCAATTATTATAGCATCACATACCAAGGAACGTAATCAAACCAGACACCGATGGAATAAAGATACACAGACATTTTTCCCGTTAAAAACAATATTTCACAATATAGTATACAGCTATTTGTATACTATCAGCTTAACACTGCTAGCTGTAAACCCAAATCGTTTGGGTTTGACAACAGGAGTTACGCTTAATAATGATTTTATCAGAGTTCGGTTTCTCCGCTTATCGCTGTTGTTCAGCGGTTCTTAACCGGTAGGAAACTCTTCATTAAGTACAGGAAGAAAATAATCAATTTATGCAAGTCCTTTACGCATTTACGCATTTACGCATTTACAGTGGGATGATTGCATGCGGTGAACAACTTTCATCTCAACTGATGTCATGTTTCATAGGATATTATATATTACCAAGCTCCGTACATTTTGCGTTTGTGGTACGTTTCAAAATGTATTTGCAGAAGAGTCGGTGTAAGACCATTAATTTATGGTCAAACAAATAGACTATATAGTTATAGTAATCTTATAGTATATACTACGGTAGACATACTTTTTATTTACATTTACATACTTTATTGCGTTTTCAGCCTTGAAGAAATTGAAGGCGTCACATTAAAAATACTATGCAGAAAATGTTTAATGAAAAGTTGCTGCAAAATTTCCAATTCTGCGCTGTTGCACTGCCGGTTGTTACAGCGGTGTTTGTGCATATCACAATTAAAGTTTATATTAAACTTTGGTACAACTATAATAGTTTAAATCTAAAAGTTTGTTTATCCGGCAATGAAAGCTATGTCAGTTTTACATTTCAAACAACGTTATTTGTCACAATATAGGAATTTTTCCATTACTACAACCAAGTAATGTCAACACTTGCTCTCATCAAGTCTGATTTTTATTTACGCTTGCGGTCATTAAACGTCATCTAATTACCACGGCGCGCCAAACGTTGTGTAATTACCATGCACGGCGCGCCAAGGTAATGTGTGCAGTGTGGACTGCTTGAAACATACAATTATAAAAAGCTTGTCAAGGTTAACTGGTACTCAGTGTGGTAAACTCTGTAACTTTACAAAAGCCGTAAAGGCTGAAAGTCCTTTTTCAGCGTATTGGGACGGAAAGCATCAGGATTAAATTGCATATAATTCTTCATTATAAATCGAAGCTGTGTTCGTGCAGATATCGTTACTTGTAACTGTGTTAAAATAATAACATTTTTAGTTATAATGGCCGTTAGACAAAATATTTGGCAAAAGCGAAAAATGTCAAATGGTTATTGTGGTTTGCTTTATTATTTCTACTTTTTATTTTTGTTGACGACCATGTTTGCGATGACACACGGAAAAAGCTTGAAGAATGATGGAGAATTTTTCTATAACTGCTTAAAACATCGAAACAGGTAAGTTTTCTTTTCTGTAAAATAGTCTATAGTTCAAAAGGTTTTCAATGTCAACGAGGTGTGAAGTTGCATACTTACCACATCACTGCTGTTCAAGTAATGACAAATGAGTGTAGTTTGAAATAAGTTACTTAATTCGACACAGCATTGATAGCCGAGTGGTTTTCAAGTCCATTTTCCGAAGTTGCGTTATAGCAAGCATTTACCAACATCGTAGCCTAACTGCATGGTTGTCTGCTTCACTCTGCTTCAGTTATTGTGTGTTGCAACTTACCAAAGATCACTTATCCTGTGTCAATTAAAAATTCTTGTGCAGTCCCCAATGGATCAATTCATTTGCTGATAACAGAGCTAGAAAATGTCTTCGGTTTCTAAAAAGCATCAGATCTTCTGTTGCCAAGGGTGAGTCATATAAAAACTGAAGTTCTATTTGTTATAGCTGAATGAAATTTATATTTCTTAAGATGTAATAAAACAGTAAAGAGCTCATCCTAGACATTGGCCTCCCGGAATCGTTGAAACATGTGTGAGCTGGAAATGGTCGAGGAGTCGTTGCTTTATTAACCATTGAAGTTAACCCTATAATGCACGCAAACTGTTGTAATATTACGATGTTTCAAACCCGTAAAACCATACCACAAAGCACCATACGTTATGGGTGGGTGATAGCGCTTACAAGCTGCCCGAGCAGCCAAATCGCAAAGCACATTTAATCCTCACAAGAAAACCAGCACCGTCGCACAGCAGTCTGCAGGGTGTGTAACATGAACCCAGCGATAACCCAGCTCCCTATTTCAATTATCACTCTCACTGCTTTGGAAAGCTTGTTTGCTGTACACCTTTCTATGAAAATTTAACAGACGAAAAAGCTAACAAATATTTTAGATCAGCCTTCGAACAACGATGAACGTACACACGAGAGCAGGCGAAGTGAGCTTTCCATCTCTTCTTATTTGTCAGGTTTGCAATGTCTATATTTTTGTGAATGGGCAGTTAGCAAACGTTGCGCACTGGTAATGATAAGTCAAATTAACCATCTATTGTGTTAAAACAGCCTTGATAAGCTGGAGAAACAAGGAAGGAGATTTGGCTGACTTGCTGCTTGACCGCATATCACCATGTCACCGCCAGTCAAAAGAACTTCGAAAACATTGGACCAAATTTTTCATGAAGAGAAGAAATAGCGCTGCTGTTGCCCCGGCAATACTACAACATACCTGGGAGGGAAATTCAGGCGAAATAACATTTAGACCAATAAAAACAAGGCTAGTGAATCGACACATTTTGTACTATAGGCTGTAACAATTACTGTAATTCTCCTACCCATTGCAATATTAAGTGCAATTCGGATCTTCCATTTTATGCAGGTTTTCATCGAATACTTTGATTGCTGCCGAATTAGTGTTGACACGCTTAAGTCCTTCCGATATAGGAGAACTATTCGGCCGATACAGCACTCGAGTATCACTGAAAAGCCATAACGCTCGCACAGTAATGCACTCGGACTACCAGGTAGCGTATTAACATTAGTTTTCAACGCACAATTTGTCTCTTGCTTTCGTGGACAATTGTAACCCTTCAACACCCTATTTGCTAGAAAGTGGTTACAAATTCTGTTCAAATTTAAGAATGGGTATAATGATAATTTTCATTCGTTATTAATTTGTCGTCTCGGTAGCCAAGCAGTTAAGACAGCTAGGCTCGGTGGTCGATACCAATCGGCGCTACCGTTGTAATGACCTTGGAGCGGAGCAAAGCAATGCTTGAATGCATAAAGATCATATACAATCCATATCATTGTCTAATATACTATAAGTTTGTTGCAATGGAGGTCTGCAATATAAAAGCTTTAACATTTTAAGTTGTAGCTTATAACGGACTAGTAATGGAACGAAGTGGAAATAAGTGAATTTATTGCAATAAGGACTCTTAATCATGTGTACAAAATACTCATTGCAGTCTTCGTGCCCGTCTCGAGACGGTCGTTTTATGGTATTGGAAATGGAAACTGATCACCTTTTTCAATGGTATCATAACAGAAGCAGAAATTTTTCACTTTCAGTCAGCGTTATTCCGAGACGACAATATACTTCTCCGCGTAAGTAAAATGTGTCAAGGCGATTGTTCAAGAACATCAGCATAAATACTATAGCAGACGCATTTTGGTTGAACTTTGTTAAATTTTTTTTACTTTTTGTAGTAGTACAGGAGTCCATAAACGTAGTTGAAAGAATTGTAGGTCTTGTCATGCATTTTGAACGTTCCTATTCTGGCCCCAACAATGACATGGATAGATCAAGGAGACTTTTGCTGCAAGCCTTGACAGGTTCTCCGGACACACTTTCCAACAGCATGAGCGGTAAATTCTTTATGTTGGCTTAGAACCATTTCCTTTCTACCGTTCGTATTGCATAGTTAATTTCTTGTAAACGTATAAAACAGTGATTTCGAGCATTTCGAAGTAGTGTATTGTTGACAAATCAAGCGCTTTAATTTGACTTGACCGGCCTAATTTTTTCAGTTTAAATTTTGAACTCGGTGGTTTCGGCTGAAAGCTATTTAAACCTAACGTAACCTAAGGTAAACATTGTTTGGTGCCAAATTGAAGTGCAGCAAACATGTGCAGGCGACAGTCATCAAGAAGACACCCATTTTGGAAGATCAGCTGAAGCTACGCGCCGACGCCGTTCACCAACCAGAGCATCAAAAAGAAAACGACGTCAGATACGACACAAAAAATCTTCACCGTCATACGAAGCCTGTCATCTTGTTCCGTTTATCGTGGACGATTCGTTTACTAGGGTAACTAAAGTATATGTGGCGTATGCGTGTTAATTTTCTAAACTCATTTATATGATGACTTTCAGAATATCCGTGTATCCTGGGACCCGGTGAATGGTCCCACTCCCTGGAATATATGGGAATGTCAAGGCAATTGCAGTCATCCGATACCAAGTCACCTCGTAACGACTTACCATGCTATAACTTTAAGCGAGGTAAATCCTGTTTACTAAAACGAACGCTCTTGTTTAATGACAAGTTTAAATAAACTAAAGCTCGAAATTATCTAAGTCGAACTATTTTAATCTCCTTTTATGAACAGTTAAACCGTAAACTTTGCTGCGTACCAACTGAGCATAGAACACTGCACTACACGAGGAACAACGACGGAGAGATTACTTTTGAAGAATTTCAAAAGATGGTGGCCACCAAATGCGGTTGTTTGTGAAAGTTAAAATACCTTCACTATTACAGTATTTTCAATGACATGACATGGTATTCTGCTTACGTTTTGCATTGGAAGTGTAATAGTCAGTAACTATTGCCTACACAGAAATTGAATCGCAAACAAAATCGTAGTTGAATTGCTTAGATTGTCATCACTAAAGTGTTCTTTTTTTGTCGTAAATTATTTTTTGTTTCGTATGAGTTCATTGTAGTTATACTAAGTAGCACATTATTGTATCGTGCATTTCTATATATATTTTTTTGTGTTGATTAATAATAATATCGAAGATTGCTGCTAAACTTCAATAAAAGCATTTATAGGAGAACTATATATTGTAGAACAAATAGAAAAAACGGCGATTATCTAAAGACTTGGCTAAAGTTGTTTTATTGAACGTGTCTTGAATTGCGTGTAATATTAAGTACGAGGGAAATGAAATATATCAGGAGTCATGACAGTTAAGGTTGAAAGGAAACATTGCAGCAGACACTGATTAGAATAAGATTTCCCGGTTAACATTCAAAAAAGGAAAGATTCGCGGAATTGTCTCGAAACCAACCGTTCTACATCACTTAACCTTCAGCACTTTAGTTAAATTCTTTCAATTTTGTCTGGAAAATTCTTTTTTTAATTAAATGAAAATTTAATCAAATTTAGTAGAACTTTTCTTTAAGCAAAGTAAGTAAATAAAGATTTATTAGCCACAGATTTTTTGTTTGGGAAACTGCACATAAGCCAACTATTTTGTTATTTTTAAGCTTTGTTCAAATTGCCAAAGTTATTGTAACAACTGATATCTGTACACAAACGTCATAACTGCAGTTTAGTTGTGTTTTAGATATCGTTATACTTGACCATAATTTTAAAGTCATTCCTTTAAGATAAAAAAATTTAATATATGATCACAGAAAATCTTTTAAACATTTAAAAGTTTTGTTTCAATGAACATAGAAACATATTTCACTGATTTGCCGAGGCATAGAATATAGTTTATTTTTTGAAAAATAACGTGGCATGTTGTCAGAATGTTTTTCTTTGAATTTGAAGAAATCTTTGCATAATTCAACGTGATGCTGGGCAAATCCAAAAAAATGGCTTTAATTTAAAAAGTAGTTGTCAGTAAATATAATGGAGAAAGTATTTGTACCAATGCAAGTAATAGAGGACCAATTGAGAACATAAATGGCGTGTTTATCTACAGTTTCTATACTATAGCAGTTAAAACCAATAACATTATCCTCAATATTAAAATTATAAGCTACGTAGAAATGTTGCTCCCATGTTACGCAATGGCTCCGGCTTCGTGAGTTCGTTTCCACATTGAAAAACTAATCCACCTACGACTTTTCTGGCAGCGGTTTTAAAAGTTAAAGTTTCATATTTTCTTTGCGTTCAAGTTTCATATTCACGTCCAGTAAAACAATAGTTTCCTTTTTATTCTCTAATTTTGAAAAAGTTTACCTCTATTGATAGTTTGTATCATAATATCTACCAGTACCAAACATTGAAGGATAGGCTACAAAATATTGTTATCATAAAGCCTAACAGGTTATTTTACATGTACTTACTGTAAAACCGGTTTAGCCGTATTTTTTTGAAAATTGAACCCGGTGAAAACCAGTATTTAAAATCTCGATTATTTCGCAACCCTAACACTTGATGATAACGCTTACAGCATGAAATAATTTAATGTAGCATCTGTATAGGATATGTTCGAATTAAACTTTATATTAATTTTGGTAAAACTATAATAGTTTAAATCTAACAGTTTGTTTATCCGGCAATGAAGGCTATGTCAGTTTTACATTTCAAACAACGTTATTTGTCACAATATAGGAATTGTTCCATTACTACAACCAAGTAATATCAACACTTGCTCTCATCAAGTCTGATTTTTATTTACGATTGCGGTTGTGAATTATGAAATTAAATCGCAAACAAAATCGTAGTTGAATTGCTTAGATTGTCATCACTAAAGTGTTCTTGTCGTAAATTACTTTTTGTTTCGTATGAGTTCCTTGCAGTTGTTCTTAAGTAGCACGTTATTGCATCGTGTATTTCTATATATATTTTTTTGTGTTGATAAATAATAATATCGAAAGACTGCTGCTAAACTTCAAAGAAAGCATTTATAGGAGAACTAACTTATATATTGTAGAACAAATAGAAAAATCGGCGATTGTGTAAAGATTTGGCTTAGTTGTTTTATTGAATATATCTTGAATTGCGTATAATATTACGTACGAGGGAAATGAAATATATCATGAATCATCATAATTAAGGTTGAAAGGAAACATTGCAGCAGACACTCATTAGACTAAGAATTCCCGCTTAACGTTCAAAAAAGGAACGATTCGCGGAATTGTCTCAAAACCAACCGTTCTACATCACTTTACCGATAGCATTTTAGTTGAACCCCTTCAATTTTCTGTGGAAATAGTTTTTTTTTTATTAAAGGAGAATGTAATGAAATGTAGTAGAACTTTTCTATAAGCAAAGTAAGTAAATAAAGATTATTTAACCGCAGATTTTTTGCTTGCGAAACTGCACATAACCAACTTTTTTGTTATTATTAAGCTTTTTTCAAATTTTCCAAGTTATTGTAACAACTGATGTTTGGACACAAACTTCACAACTGCAGTTTAGTTGTGTTTTAGATATCGTTATACTTGACCATAATTTTAAAACCATTCCTATAAGATAAAAAAATTTAATATATGATCACAGAAAATATTTTAAACATTTAAAAGTTTTGTTTCAATGAACATAGAAACATATTTCACAGACTTGCATAGATTATAGTTTTTTTTCCAAAATAACGTGGCATGTTTTCAGAATTTTTTTCCCTTAAATTTTGAAGAAAACTTTGCATAATTCAAAGTGAGGGGCAAATCCAAAAAGAAATTGCTTTAATTTAAAAAGTAGTTGTCGGTAAATATAATGGAGAAAGGATTTGTACCAATGCAAGTAATAGAGGAACAATTGAATAGATAAATGGGGTGTTTATCTATTCTATACTAACAGTTAAAACCAAAAACATTATCCTCAATATTAAAAATATAAGCTACGTAGAACTGTAGCTCCCATGTTACGCAGTAGCTTCGGCTTCGTGAGTTCGTTTCCACGTTGAAGAACTAATCCACCTTTAACCTATCTGACAACGGTTTTAAAAGTTAAAGGTTCATATTTTCTTTGCGTTCAAGTTTCATATTCACGTCCAGTAAAACAATAGTTTCCTTTTTATTCGCTGTTTTTGAAAAAGTTTACCTGTAGTGATAGTTTGTATCAAAACATCTACCAGTACCAAACATAGGCTAAAAAATAATGTTCTCGTAAAGCCTAACAGGTTATTTTACATGTACTTAGTGTAAAACCGGTTTAGCCGTTCTTTTTGAAAATTGAACCCAGTGAAAACAAGTCATTGAAATTCCAATTAATTCACAACCCTAACACTTAATGATAACGCTTACAGTATGAAATAGTTTAATGTAGCACCTGTATAAGGTATGTGCGAATTAAACGTTATATTAATTTTGGTAAAACTATAATAATAGTTAAAATCTAACAGTTTGTTTATCCAGCAATGAAAGCCATGTCATTTTTACATTTCAAACAACGTTATTTGTCTCAACCATCACAATATAGGGATTTTTCCATTACTGCAACCAAGTAATATCAACACTTGCTCTCATCAAGTCTGATTTTTATTTACGCTTGCGGTCATTAAACGTCATCTAATTACCACGGCGCGCCAAACGTTGTGTAATCACCATGCACGGCGCGCCAAGGTAATGTGTGCAGTGTGGACTGCTTGAAACATACAATTATAAAAAGCTTGTCAAGGTTAACTGGTACTCAGTGTGGTAAACTTTGTAACGTCACAAAAGCCGTAAAGGCTGAAAGTCCTTTTTCAGCGTATTGGGACGGAAAGCATCAGGATGAAATTGCATATAATTCGTCATTATAAATCGAAGCTGTCTTCGTGCAGATATCGTTACTTGTAACTGTGTTAAAATAATAACATTTTTAGTTATAATGGCCGTTAGACAAAATATTTGGCAAAGGCGAAAAATGTCAAATGGTTATTGTGGTTTGCTTTATTATTTCTACCTTTTATTTTTGTTGACGACAATGTTTGCGATGACACACGGAAAAAGCTTGAAGAATGATGGAGAATTTTTCTATAACTGCTTAAAACATCGAAACAGGTAAGTTTTCTTTTCTGTAATACTGTAATAGAATCTATAGTTCAAAAGGTTTTCAATGTCAACGAGGTGTGAATTTGCATACTTACCACATCACTGCTGTTCAAGTAATGATAAATGGGTTCAGTTTGAAATAAGGTACTTAATTCGACACAGCATTGATAGCCGAGTGGTTTTCAAGTCCATTTTCCGAAGTTGCGTTATAGCAAGCATTTACCAACGTCATAGCCTAACTGCATGGTTGTCTGCTTCACTCTGCTTCATTTAATGTGTATTGCAACTTACCAAAGATCACTTATCCTGTGTCAATTAAAAATTCTTGTGCAGTCCCCAATGGATCAATACATTGGTTGATAACAGAGCTAGAAAATGTCTTCGGTTTCTAAAAAGCATCAGATCTTCTGTTACCCAGGGTAAGTTATGTAAAAACTGAAGTTCTATTTGTTATAGCTGAATGAAATTTATATTCCTTCACATGTAATGAAACAGTAAAGAGCTGATCCTAGACCTTGGCCTCCCGTAATAGTTAAAACATGTGTGAGCTGGGAATGGTCGAGAAGTCCTTGCTTTATTATTATTAACCATTGAAGTTAACCCTATAATGCACGCAAACTGTTGTAATATTGCGATGTTTCAAACCCGTAACACCATACGTTATGGGTGATGATAGCGCTTACAAGCTCCCCGAGCAGCCAAATCGCAAAGCACAATTAATCCTCACAAGCAAACAAGCACCGTCTCTCAGCAATCAGCAGGGTGTGTAACATGAACCCAGCGATAACCCAGCTCCCTATTTCAATTATCATTCTCACTGCTTTGGAAAGCTTGTTTGCTGTACACCTTTCTATGAAAATTTAAAAGACGAAAAATCGAATTAAAATTTTAGACCAGCCTTCGAACAACGATGTACGCATACACGAGAGCAGACGAAGTGAGCTTTCCATCTCTTCTTATCTGTCAGGTTTGCAATGTCTATATTTTTGTGAATGGGCAGTTGGCAAAAGTTGGGCACCGGTAATGATAAGTCAAATTAACCACCTATTGTGTTAAAACAGCCTTGATAAGCTGGAGAAACAACGAAGGAAATTTGGCTGACTTGCTGCTTGACCGCACATCACCATGTCACCGCCAGTCAAAAGAACTTCGAAAACATTGGACCAAATTTTTCATGAAGAGAAGAAATAGCGCTGCTGTTTCCCCGGCAATACTACAACATACCTGGGACGGAAATTCAGGCGAAATAACATTTAGACCAATAAAAACAAGGCTAGTGAATCGATACATTTTGTACTATCGGCTGTAACAATTACTGTAATTCTCCTACCCATTGCAATATTAAGTGCAATTCGGATCTTCAATTTTATGCAGGTTTTCATCGAATACTTTGATTGCTGCCGAATTAGTGTTGACACGTTCAAGTCCTTCCGATATAGGAGAACTATTCGGCCGATACAGCACTCGAGTATCACTGAAAAACCATAACGCTCGCACAGTAATGCACTCGGACTACCAGGTAGCGTATTAATATTTGTTTTCAACGCACAATTTGTCTCTCGCTTTCGTGGACAATTTCTAACCTTTCAACACCCTACTTGCTAGAAAGTGGTGGCAAATTTTGCTTAAATTTAACAATGGGTATAATGATAATTTTCATTCGTTATTAATTTGTCGTCTCGGTAGCCAAGCAGTTAAGACAGCTAGGCTCGGTGGTCGATACCAATCGGTGCTACCGTTGTAATTACCTTGAAGGAAAAGCATCAATGCTTAAATGCATAAAGATTATATACAATCCATATCATTGACTAATAAACTATAAATTTGTTGCAACGAAAGTCTGCAATATAAAAGCTTTAACATTTTAAGTTGTAGCTTATAACGGACTAGTAATGGAACGAAGTGGAAACAAGTGAGTTTATTGCAATAAGGACTCTTAATCATGTGTACAAAATACTCATTGCAGTCTTCGTGCCCGTCTCGAGACGGTCGTTTTATGTTATTGGAAATGGAAACTGATCATCTAATTCAATGGTATCATAACAGAAGCAGAAATTTTTCACTTTCAGTCAGCGTTATTCCGAGACGACAATATACTTCTCCGCGTAAGTAAAATGTGTCAAGAACATCAGCATAAATACTATAGCAGACGCATTTTGGTTGAACTTTGTTAAATTTTTTTTACTTTTTGTAGTAGTACAGGAGCCCATAAACGTAGTTGAAAGAATTGTAGGTCTTGTCATGCATTTTGAACGTTCCTATTCTGGCCCCAACAATGACATGGATAGATCAAGGAGACTTTTGCTACAAGCCTTGACAGGTTCTCCGGACACACTTTCCAACAGCATGAGCGGTAAATTCTTTATGTTGGCTTAGAACCATTTCCTTGCTACCGTTCGATTCGCATAGTTAATTTCTTATAAACTTATAAAACAGTGATTGCGAGCATTTCGAAGTGTTGTATTATTCACAAACCAAGCGCTTAAATTTGACTTGACCGGCCTAATTTCTTCCGTTTTAATTTTGAACTCGTGGTTTCGGCTGTAAGCTATGTAAACCTAACGTAACCTAAGGTAAACATTGTTTGGTGCCAAATTGAAGTGCAGCAAATATGTGCAGGCGACAGTCCTGTAGAAGACACCCATTTTGGAAGATCAGCTGAAACTACGCGCCGACGCCGTTCACCAACCAGAGCATCGAAAAGAAAACGACGTCAGATAAGACACAAAAGATCTTCACCGTCATACGAAGCCTGTCATCTTGTTCCGTTTATCTTGAAGACTTCGTTTACTACGGTAACTAAAGTATATGTGGCGTATGCGTGTTAATTTTCTAAACTCATTTATATGATGGTTTTCAGAATATCGGTGTATCCTGGGACCCGGTGAATGGTCCCACTCCCTGGAATATATGGGACTGTCAAGGTAATTGCAGTCATCCGATACCAAGTCACCTCGAAACGACTTACCATGCTATGGTTTTAAGCGAGGTAAATCGTGTTTACTAAAAAAGTTTCTTGTTTAATGCCAAGTTTATAAACTAAAGCTCGAAAATATCTAAGTCGAACTACTTTAATCTCCTTTTATGAACAGTCACACAGTAAACTTTGCTGCGTACCAACTGAGCATAGAACACTTCACTACACGAGGAACAACGACGATGAGATAACTTTTGAAGAATTTCCAAAGATGGTGGCCACCAAATGCGGTTGTTTGTGAAAGTTGAAATACCTTCACTATTACAGTATTTTCAATGACAAAAAGATCTTCTTCCTACGTTTTGCAGATGAAGTGTATAATAGTCAGTAATTATTGCCTACACAGAAATTAAATCGCAAACAAAATCGTAGTTGAATTGCTTAGATTGTCATCAGTTCATCACTGTTCTTGTTGTAAATTATTTTTTGTTTCGTATGAGTTCCTTGTAGTTGTTCTTAAGTAGCACGTTATTGCATCGTATATTTCTATATATTTTTTTGTGTTGATAAATATAATATCGAAAGATTGCTGCTAAACTTCAAAGAAAGCATTTATAGGAGAACTAACTTATATATTGCAGAACAAATAGAAAAAACGGCGATTGTCTAAAGATTAGTTGTTTTATTGAACGTATCTTGAATTGCGTATAATATTAAGTACCAGCGAAATGAAATATATCAGGAGTCACGACAATTAAGGTTGAAAGGAAACATTGGAGCAGACACTGATTAGAATAAGCTTTCCCGCTTAACTGTCTCAAAACCAACCGTTCTACATCACTTAACCTTCAGCATTTTAGTTAAAACTCTTTTAATTTTCTTTGGGAGCATTTTTTTTTAAATTAAAGGAAAATTTAATTACATTTACAAGGACTTTTCTATAAGCAATGTAAACTTTGAATGTAAAATAGATTTTACATTTGCCAAAGTCCTCCTATGCAACTTTGGTCTCTGAAACGTTTTGGAATTGTTACGCTGCTTACAATCGGCCCGCTCGTTTTTAGGTACCATTGAAGTTTTCCATTCTTACCGTCGAAAGCATATAATGTCTTATCCGTACCACCGAAATAGAGAGTGCCAAACTTGTCCATTGCCGGACTTGACATAAAATAAGCTTGTCCAATGAATTTCCAAAGCCCGATACCATTCGACGCATTCAACGCGAGTATTTCATTTTGTAATGCAACACAAAGAATGTTCCTCTTTTCGGAGAGCAACGGTGTGGACATAACGTCACTTTCGGTGCTTTTGTTGCTTGCAAAATTCCAAACAACAGCGCGAGAATTTGCAATTTCCAGACACATAACACTACCTGAAGTCGTAACAGCATACAGATATTTTCCATTAGAAGTAAGAACTGGAGATGATAAAACTCCATCTCCAATGTCAAATGTCCCCAGGGATTTCCCTGTTTGCATATCAATTACGTTTAAATAGTTTTCCACATCTAACACGAACAAATTGTTGCTTTCGTGATCCACCACAGGGGATGCAAATACTGGTCTTCCCATCGTGTGTGACCACATTACGCTTCCGTTGCTTTCGTGCAACATGTAAACTGATGGATCTTCTGTTGAAGTTGTTTTTATATATATTATTAATCCTGGTTTATGAATGAAAGGACTAGATCAGATTTCTGCTGGAAAGGGACCACTTTTCCTAAATAGTGAAAGCCTACCCAAACTGTTTGGGTTTGACAGCAGGAGTTAGGCTTAATTATACCAACGTTCAACTTCTTCGCTTATCACTGTAGTTCAGCGGTTCTTAACCGTTGGAAAATTCTTCCAGTACAGGTGGAAAATAATGAATTTATGCAAGTCCTTTGTAAACCAAAATAACAAACACGAAACAAGTTTGGTTGTAAAAACGTAAATGAACTTATATTACAAGTTATCGTTTTATATGCATTCTGCAGTGAGACGTTTGCATGCGGTGACCAATTTTCATCTCAACTGATGTCATGTTTCTAGGATATTATATATTACCGAGCTCCGTACATTTGGCGTTTGTGGTACGTTTCAAAATGTATTTGCAGAGGAGTCGATGTAAGAGCATTAATTTATGGTCAAACAAATAGACTATAGGCCTACTTATAGTAATCTTATAGTATACTACTGTAGAGATACTTTTTATTTACATTTGTCACGGGATTATTTTTATGCACCTGTTTTGTAGACACCACATTATACACCGTCTTTTCTTTGCATTGTGTTGTTTTTGTGCATGTTCACGGTCTGCCGTATTTTACTTGTTTATGTTCTTTTACTTGTTCTTGTACACCTGTTTTTATCAAATCTCTTGTGACGTCTCACGTAGTTACCCCAAAGGCTTAATTAGTATCGTGTTTTACGTTCCACGTTGATTCCTTCATCGCGTGAAATTTGTTTGGTGTAGTACTGTGCTCGGCTGGGCGACGGTTGTCGGCAGTTACGTTTTGGTTTTAGAGTAAGGTGGATGTTTTTATGAAAGAAAATGCCATTAAAAGTTAACAAGGCAGAACCGGCTAAGTGACTAGCCGTTAAGGCGGGAAGATTCCTGGCTAAGGAAAATCTTGGTTACACATTTACATACTTTATTGCGTTTTCAGCCTTGAAGAAATTGAAGGCGTCACATTAAAAACACTATGCAATAAATGTTTAATGAAAAGTTGCTGCAAAGTTTCCAATTTTGCGCTGATGCACCTCCGGTTGTTACTGTGGTGTTTGTGCATGTCACCGTTCAGTTTAGCAACCATCTTGAAAGACTTCACACGGTCATGACACCGGTATCATCACACTTTTTTTATTGAGACGACCATCTCTGCTGCACTGATATTAAGAAAAACCCATAAATTCTTTCAAATTCGCATTTTACTTGCGTTGTGTTATATGTTCGCCGGCTGCGGTTACAACGAATTCATTAACTGACGTGTTTAGTTGGTTACGTTAAATTATGTAAAAAAAATTAGGCTTACCTGAGATCTAGCCAGAAAAGTTTAAAAACTGAAAGTGGGAAATTTGGGTTTGTTGAAAAATTGGCGTCCCGAGAAGCCATCGTTAAAAAGCGTTTTTCGTTTGTGACGGACTGAGTAAATCGCAGATAGCTACATATGTAGATAAAGATTAATTAGCCACAGATTTTTTGCTTGCGAAACTGCACATAAGCCAACTATTTTGTTATTTTTAAGCTTTGTTTATATTGACCAAAGTTATTGTAACAACGGATGTTTGGACACAAACGTCACAACTGCAGTTTAGTTGTGTTTTTTAAATCGTTATACTTGACCATAATTTTAAAGCCATTCCTGATAAAACAATTTAATATATGATGAAAAAAAATTTTTTTAAACACTTAAAAGTTTTGTTTCGATAAACATGGAAACACATTTCACAGATTTGTCGAGCCATAGAATATAGTTTATTTTTTGCAAAATAACGTGGCATGTAATCTGAATCTTTTTCCTTGAATTTGAGGAATCCTTTGCAGAATTTAAAGTGAGGGGCAAATCCAAAAAGAAATTGCTTTAAATTAAAGAGTAGTTGTCAGTAAATATAATGGAGAATGGATTTGCACCAATGCAAGTAATAGAGGAACAATTGAAAAGATAAATAGGGTGTTTATCTATATTAACAATTAAAACCAATAACATTATCCTCAATATTAAAAATATAAGCTACGTAGAAATGTTGCTCCCATGTTACGCAATAGCTTCGGCTTCGTAAGTTCGTTTCCACATTGAAAAACTGCTCCGCCTACGATTTAGCTGACAACGGTTTTAAAAGTTAATTAAAGGTTCATATTTTCTTTGCGTTCAAGTTTCATTATCACGTCCAGTAAAACAATAGTTTCCTTTTTATTCGCTGTTTTTGAAAAAGTTTACCTCTATTGATAGTTTGTATCATAACATCTACCAGTACCAAACATAGGCTAAAAATAATGTTATCATAAAGCCTAACAGGTTATTTTACATGTACTTAGTGTAAAACCGGTTAAGTCGTTTTTTTGAAAATTGAACCCAGTGAAAACAAGTATTTAAAATCCCGATTATTTCGCAACCCTAATACTTCATGATAACGCTTACAGTATGAAATAGTTTAATGTAGCATCTGTATAGGATATGTGCGAATTAAACTTTATATTAATTTTGGTAAAACTATAATAGTTTAAATCTAACAGTTTGTTTATCCGGCAATGAAAGCTATGTCAGTTTTACATTTCAAACAACGTTATTTGTCACAATATAGGAATTTTTCCATTACTACAACCAAGTAATATCAACACTTGCTCTCATCAAGTCTGATTTTTATTTACGCTTGCGGTCATTAAACGTCATCTAATTACCACGGCGCGCCAAACGTTGTGTAATTACCATGCACGGCGCGCCAAGGCAATGTGTGCAGTGTGGACTGCTTGTAACATACAATTATAAAAAGTTTGTCAAGGTTAACTGGTACTCAGTGTGGTAAACTTTGTAACTTCACAAAAGCCGTAAAGGCTGAACGTCCTTTTTCAGCGTGTTGGGATGGAAAGCATCAGGATTAAATTGCATATAATTCTTCATTATAAATCGAAGCTGTGTTCGTGCAGATATCGTTACTTGTAACCGTGTTAAAATAATAACATTTTTAGTTATAATGGCCGTTAGACAAAATATTTGGCAAAAGCGAAAAATGTCAAATGGTTATTGTGGTTTGCTTTATTATTTCTACCTTTTATTTTTGTTGACGACCATGTTTGCGATGACACACGGAAAAAGCTTGAAGAATGATGGAGAATTTTTCTATAACTGCTTAAAACATCGAAACAGGTAAGTTTTCTTTTCTGTAATACTGTAATAGAATCTATAGTTCAAAAGGTTTTCAATGTCAACGAGGTGTGAATTTGCATACCTACAACATCACTGCTGTTCAAGTAATGACAAATGAGTGTAGTTTGAAGTAAGTTACTTAATTCGACACAGCATTGATAGCCGAGTGGTTTTCAAGTCCATTTTCCGAAGTTGCGTTATAGCAAGCATTTACCGACTGACTGCCTGAAGCCTAACTGCATGGTTGTCTGCTTCACTCTGCTTCACTCTGCTTCACTCTGCTTCATTTAATGTGTATTGCAACTTACCAAAGATCACTTATCCTGTGTCAATTAAAAATTCTTGTGCAGTCCCCAATGGATCAATACATTGGTTGAAAACAGAGCGAGAAAATGTCTTCGGTTTCTAAAAAGCATCAGATCTTCTGTTGCCCAGGGTAAGTTATGTAAAAATTGAAGTTTTATTTGTTATAGCTGAATGAAATTTATATTAAGACGTAATAAAACAGTAACGAGCTGATCCTAGACCTTGGCCTCCCGGAATCGTTGAAACATGTTTGAGCTGGGGATGATCGAGGAGTCGTAGCCGTATTAACCATTGAAGTTAAATATATAATGCAATATATGCAAGAAAACTGTTGTAATATTGCGATGTTTAAAACCCGTAAAACCATACCACAAAACACCATACGTTATGGGTGGGTGATAGCGCTTACAAGCTGCCCGAGCAGCGCCAAATCGCAAAGTACAGTTAATCCTCACAAGAAATCCAGCATCGTCGCTCATCAGTCAGCAGTGTGTGTAACATAAACCCAGCGATAACCCAGCTCCCTATTTCAATTATCACTCTCACTGCTTTGGAAAGCTTGTTTGCTGTACACCTTTCTATGAAAATTTAACAAACGAATAATCTAACAAACATTTTAGATCAGCCTTCGAACAACGATGTACGCATACACGAGAGCAGACGAAGTGAGCTTTCCATCTCTTCTTATCTGTCAGGTTTGCATTGTCGATATTTTTGTGAATGGGCAGTTAGCAAACGTTAGGCACTGGTAATAATAAGTCAAATTAACCATTTATTGTGTTAAAACAGCCTTGATAAGCTGGAGAAACAACGAAGGAAATTTGGCTGACTTGCTGCTTGACCGCATATCACCATGTCACCGCCAGTCAAAAGAACTTCGAAAACATTGGACCAAATTTTTCATGAAGAGAAGAAATAGCGCTGCTGTTGCCCCGGCAATACTACAACATACCTGGGACGGAAATTCAGGCGAAATAACATTTAGACCAATAAAAACAAGGCTAGTGAATCGATACATTTTGTACTATAGGCTGTAACAATTACTGTAATTCTCCTACCCATTGCAATATTAAGTGCAATTCGAATCTTCAATTTTATGCAGGTTTTCCTCGAATACTTTGATTGCTGCCGAATTAGTGTTGACACGCTTAAGTCCTTCCGATATAGGAGAACTATTCGGCCGATACAGCACTCGGGTATCACTGAAAAGCCATAACGCTCGCACAGTAATGCACTCGGACTACCTGGTAGCGTATTAACATTTGTTTTCAACGCACAATTTGTCTCTCGCTTTCGTGGACAAGTGTAACCTTTCAACACCCTACTTGCTAGAAAGTGGTGGCAAATTTTGCTTAAATTTAAGAATGGGTATAATGATAGTTTTCATTCGTTATTAATTTGTCGTCTCGGTAGCCAAGCAGTTAAGACAGCTAGGCTCGGTGGTCGATACCAATCGGCGCTACCGTTGTAATGACCTTGGAGCAAAGTATCAATGCTTGAATGCATAAAGATCATATACAATCCATATCATTGTCTAATATACTATAAGTTTGTTGCAATGGAGGTCTGCAATATAAAAGCTTTAACATTTTAAGTTGTAGCTTATAACGGACTAGTAATGGAACGAAGTGGAAACAAGTGAAATTATTGCAATAATAACTCTTAATCATGTGTACAAAATAATCATTGCAGTCTTCGTGCCCGTCTCGAGACGGTCGTTTTATGGTATTGGAAATGGAAACTGATCACCTTTTTCAATGGTATCATAACAGAAGCAGAAATTTTTCACTTTCAGTCAGCGTTATTCCGAGACGACAATATACTTCTCCGCGTAAGTAAAATGTGTCAAGGCGATTGTTCAAGAACATCAGCATAAATACTATAGCAGACGCATTTTGGTTGAATTTTTTGAAATTGTTTTTTTTTTTTACTTTTTGTAGTAGTACAGGAGCCCATAAACGTAGTTGAAAGAATTGTAGGTCTTGTCATGCATTTTGAACGTTCCTATTCTGGCCCCAACAATGACATGGATAGATCAAGGAGACTTTTGCTACAAGCCTTGACAGGTTCTCCGGACACACTTTCCAACAACATGGGCGGTAAATGCTTTATGTTGGCTTAGAACCATTTCCTTGCTACCGTTCGTATCGCTTAGTTAATTTCTTATAAACGTATAAAACAGTGATTGCGAGCATTTCGAAGTATTGGTTTTTCACAAACCAAGCGCTTTAATTTTACTTGACCGGCCTAATTTTTTCTGTTTTCACTTTGAACTCGATGGTTTCGGCTGAAAGCTATCTAAACCTAACGTAACCTAAGGTAAACATTGTTTGGTGCCAAATTGAAGTGCAGCAAACATGTGCAGGCAACAGTCCTGTAGAAGACACTCATTTTGGAAGATCAGCTGAAGCTACGCGCCGACGCCGTTCACCAACCAAAGCATCGAAAAGAAAACGACGTCAGATAAGACACAAAAGATCTTCACCGTCATACGAAGCCTGTCATCTTGTTTCGTTTATCTTGGAGACTTCGTTTACTACGGTAACTAAAGTATATGTGGCGTATGCGTGTTAATTTTCTAAACTCATTTATATGATGATTTTCAGAATATCGGTGTATCCTGGGACCCGGTGATTGGTCCCACTCCCTGGAATATACGGGAATGTCAAGGCAATTGCAGTCATCCGATACCAAGTCACCTCGCAACGACTAACCATGCTATAACTTTAAGCCAGGTAAATCGTGTTTACTAAAAAAGTTTCTTGTTTAATGCCAAGTTTATAAACTAAAGCTCGAAAATATCTAAGTCGAACTACTTTAATCTCCTTTTATGAACAGTCACACAGTAAACTTTGCTGCGTACCAACTGAGCATAGAACACTTCACTACACGAGGAACAACGACGATGAGATAACTTTTGAAGAATTTCCAAAGATGGTGGCCACCAAATGCGGTTGTTTGTGAAAGTTGAAATACCTTCACTATTACAGTATTTTCAATGACAAAAAGATCTTCTTCCTACGTTTTGCAGATGAAGTGTATAATAGTCAGTAATTATTGCCTACACAGAAATTAAATCGCAAACAAAATCGTAGTTGAATTGCTTAGATTGTCATCAGTTCATCACTGTTCTTGTTGTAAATTATTTTTTGTTTCGTATGAGTTCCTTGTAGTTGTGTAACCAAACTTTCTCTACCAGGTAAGCTCCCCGCTTAACGGCTAGTCGAATAGCCAGATTGTCTCATTTCTACAAGTCTTTCTTAGATAAAAACAAACGTCTTCCTTTATTAAAACCAAACGTAGACTGCCTTCACTCGCCCAGCCGAGCGCGACACCTCACAAAACACAAATTCCACGTAATCAAAGAATCAACGTGGGACGCTGAATACTAATTAAGCGCTCGGGGTAGCGAGACGAGACGTCACTAGTGAAAAAATACGTGTACACATAAACATGTAAAATATAGCAGAACGTGAACATGCACGAAGAGACAATACGATGCAAATAAAACGGTGTATAAAACGTGATGGTGATAATGCGAATAAAAACGAATAAAACGTGACGGATATAAAAATAATTCTCGTGACATCGCTCCCCCCGTTCAGTTCTTTTTCGTCCCCGGAAAAGTTATTCAATATCCGGGTAAACGACCATCGTTCGTAGCTCCTTGTTAATCGTTTGGCGCTCCGTTGTTGATGAGCACCACGCAACCCAAACCGACCGTCCAGCTTGGTGAACATCCGTCCCCTGGTGTCGCTGACGACTCCACAGCACAAAAATCACTCGATTGGCTCACTTCGTGATTGTAACGAAACAAACTTACGTCCCAAATACGCTGCTTGCTGGCTGGAGCTGACTCAACGGCCTGCTCTTCGGGAGCTGGAGTTTCAGCAGCTTGTTCTGCTGGAGCTGACTCAACGGCCTGCTCTTCGGGAGCTGGAGTTTCAGCAGCTTGTTCTGCTGGAGCTGACTCAACGGCCTGCTCTTCGGGAGCTGGAGTTTCAGCAGCTTGTTCTGCTGGAGCTGACTCAGCGGCCTGCTCTTCGGGAGCTGGAGTTTCAGCAGCTTGTTCTGCTGGAGCTGACTCAGCGGCCTGCTCTTCGGGAGCGGGAGTTTCGGCAGCTTCTTCGGCTGGAGCGGACTCAGCGGCCTGCTCTTCGGGAGCCGGAGTTTCAGCAGCTTGTTCTGCTGGAGCTGACTCAACGGCCTGCTCTTCGGGAGCTGGAGTTTCAGCAGCTTGTTCTGCTGGAGCTGACTCAACGGCCTGCTCTTCGGGAGCTGGAGTTTCAGCAGCTTGTTCTGCTGGAGCTGACTCAACGGCCTGCTCTTCGGGAGCTGGAGTTTCAGCAGCTTGTTCTGCTGGAGCTGACTCAGCGGCCTGTTCTTCGGGAGCTGGAGTTTCAGCAGCTTGTTCTGCTGGAGCTGACTCAGCGGCCTGCTCTTCGGGAGCTGGAGTTTCAGCAGCTTGTTCTGCTGGAGCTGACTCAGCGGCCTGCTCTTCGGGAGCGGGAGTTTCGGCAGCTTCTTCGGCTGGAGCGGACTCAGCGGCCTGCTCTTCGGGAGCCGGAGTTTCAGCAGCTTGTTCTGCTGGAGCGGACTCAGCGGCCTGCTCTTCGGGAGCTGGAGTTTCAGCAGGTTGTTCTGCTGGAGTGGACGCAACGGCCTGCTCTTCGGAAGCGGGAGTTTCAGTAGCTTCTTCAGCTGGAGCAGACTCAGCGGCCTGCTCTTCGGAAGCGGGAGTTTCTACCGCACATATACGTTTTCGGACAGCGAAAGCCAATGAAGATATTGCTCTGTCGGCATCGAATCGAGTCCCCTTTAATACTCGACATTTGTTACTTTCTGTAGAACAAATGGGCGGCCTCGCTTCGGTACCTCTTTTCACCAACTCATCGTACTCCAAGTCGAAAAGCGACAAGTCTCTGCCTCGTACATCCCAGCTTAAATCTTCATCCAAGCTGTTAATTAAAAGATGTTTCCTTAAAGCGGGATTCGCTTCAATCATCGTACAAAAAGCGTCGAAGCGGTTGAAGAAGCTTAGGAAATCTTCGTTGGGCTCATATTTTGGCGGCGGAATAGCAAAGTAGATGCTGGCCATCGTGAAACTTCCAAACGTTTTTGGGAATAGTTTCGTTGACTGCGGGATCCTGGCGCGCTCGCCAATTGTAACCAAACTTTCTCTACCAGGTAAGCTCCCCGCTTAACGGCTAGTCGAATAGCCAGATTGTCTCATTTCTACAAGTCTTTCTTAGATAAAAACAAACGTCTTCCTTTATTAAAACCAAACGTAGACTGCCTTCACTCGCCCAGCCGAGCGCGACACCTCACAAAACACAAATTCCACGTAATCAAAGAATCAACGTGGGACGCTGAATACTAATTAAGCGCTCGGGGTAGCGAGACGAGACGTCACTAGTGAAAAAATACGTGTACACATAAACATGTAAAATATAGCAGAACGTGAACATGCACGAAGAGACAATACGATGCAAATAAAACGGTGTATAAAACGTGATGGTGATAATGCGAATAAAAACGAATAAAACGTGACGGATATAAAAATAATTCTCGTGACAGTTGTTCTTAAGTAGCACGTTATTGCATCGTATATTTCTATATATTTTTTTGTGTTGATAAATATAATATCGAAAGATTGCTGCTAAACTTCAAAGAAAGCATTTATAGGAGAACTAACTTATATATTGCAGAACAAATAGAAAAAACGGCGATTGTCTAAAGATTAGTTGTTTTATTGAACGTATCTTGAATTGCGTATAATATTAAGTACCAGCGAAATGAAATATATCAGGAGTCACGACAATTAAGGTTGAAAGGAAACATTGGAGCAGACACTGATTAGAATAAGCTTTCCCGCTTAACTGTCTCAAAACCAACCGTTCTACATCACTTAACCTTCAGCATTTTAGTTAAAACTCTTTTAATTTTCTTTGGGAGCATTTTTTTTTAAATTAAAGGAAAATTTAATTACATTTACAAGGACTTTTCTATAAGCAATGTAAACTTTGAATGTAAAATAGATTTTACATTTGCCAAAGTCCTCCTATGCAACTTTGGTCTCTGAAACGTTTTGGAATTGTTACGCTGCTTACAATCGGCCCGCTCGTTTTTAGGTACCATTGAAGTTTTCCATTCTTACCGTCGAAAGCATATAATGTCTTATCCGTACCACCGAAATAGAGAGTGCCAAACTTGTCCATTGCCGGACTTGACATAAAATAAGCTTGTCCAATGAATTTCCAAAGCCCGATACCATTCGACGCATTCAACGCGAGTATTTCATTTTGTAATGCAACACAAAGAATGTTCCTCTTTTCGGAGAGCAACGGTGTGGACATAACGTCACTTTCGGTGCTTTTGTTGCTTGCAAAATTCCAAACAACAGCGCGAGAATTTGCAATTTCCAGACACATAACACTACCTGAAGTCGTAACAGCATACAGATATTTTCCATTAGAAGTAAGAACTGGAGATGATAAAACTCCATCTCCAATGTCAAATGTCCCCAGGGATTTCCCTGTTTGCATATCAATTACGTTTAAATAGTTTTCCACATCTAACACGAACAAATTGTTGCTTTCGTGATCCACCACAGGGGATGCAAATACTGGTCTTCCCATCGTGTGTGACCACATTACGCTTCCGTTGCTTTCGTGCAACATGTAAACTGATGGATCTTCTGTTGAAGTTGTTTTTATACATATTATTAATCCTGGTTTATGAATGAAAGGACTAGACCAGATTTCTCCTGGAAAGGGACCACTTTTCCATAAAAGTGAAGGCCTACCATCTGCCGTGATATTAAACGCGTAAACCCATCCGTCAATAGTTGCAGCATACAAAATGTCTTTAATTTTATTCAGTCGAAGAGAAGCCACAATTGCGTCACTAAGCTCTATTTTCCATAAAAGATTTCCGGATTCTGTATGAAACGCATAAAGCTTTGAATCTTCATCAGCAAAATAAACAGTTTTTTCATCAGCGCTGACAACAGGAGTTGATCCAGCATCCGTGCTTATCGTATAATTCCAAAGTATTGAACCGGTTATAGAATTTACAGCATAGAAACATCCAGAAATATCCGAACTAAAATAAATCGAATACACATAAACAGATTTGGATGGTGTATAAACTTCTTTCCAATTAGACTGAGAAACATCTGCGAGAGAACGATGTTGCCACATGCATTTTATAGAAGGAGAAGAAGATTCTCGAATGAACTTGGACACGACCGTAGTGTGGTTTGCAATATTACGTAAGTTTTGCGAAGGTGGAAAATTGAAAACATTACTCCATAAATTGACAGATATGATTGGTGGGTCAAACGAAGTTACATGATGCCACCAATGCTCAGGCACGTAGAGCATATCTCCAGGTTCGACAGTTACTTTGTAGAAATTTATGTCAGCAGCAAGAGGATATTTGTCGAGGTCAACTTGTTC
This sequence comes from Clavelina lepadiformis, assembly GCF_947623445.1. NCBI lineage: Eukaryota > Metazoa > Chordata > Ascidiacea > Aplousobranchia > Clavelinidae > Clavelina > Clavelina lepadiformis. The sequence goes on from NC_135244.1 coordinate 10,147,782, forward strand.
GGGATTGATCGGGGACAAACCGGGTTGTACATCGTATAGATCAGCATAAGCCTTGTTTCCTTCTGAATAATTTGCTATTAACCAAGTCTTTTTACCAGATATTTGAAAAAAGAAATTTTCCGATACATCGTGATGAAATGCAGAGGTAGAATTACGATTTGTGTATAACAATGTGGTCGACTGCGCCCAATCCGTGTACCTTGAGCAGCTGAGTGGCAACGGTAGTGGCATATGTTTAAATAAAGTGTTTTCTAAAGGAAATGATGAATCCCAATAAAGCTTTTCATCATAGACCCTTTGTAGAAAATCTGTATAATTAAGTCTTACTTCGCCCGGGTAATCCTGTGTCCAAATAGGTCTGCTGTATGCTCTACCAGGCATATCGTTTATGTGTGTTTGGAGAAAACTTGGCTTCGCCCAGTTCGAAAAATACTTATGCCAAGACGGATTGTTAGTTCTAATAAGTACTGGAGTACTACTTCGTATGAAATCTTCATAAAAGGTTTCCGGTGTTGGTTCATAGTTTAGAACTTTGATTGATCCCAATGTTGGTTTATGCATACCAAGCTTCAACATTGTCATGCTTCATACTCACGCTATAGACAATATTCCACAAAATACATAGAGTATGTAAAAGGTTCAGAAACATATTTGAGCTACTGGAATTCCTGCAAATAAAAGTCGCTTACTGTCTTAATACAGAACCAAACAATTCGAATACACAAAAAGGTTCTTGAAATAATGGTCTACTAGTTTGTTGCTTTACGATTAAAGATGTGTAAGATATTGTTAGAGATAAGTGACATAAATTTGCCAAGAAATATCGTTTCTGATTTCATTTCAATATTTTCTCTCCCTTAAAATGAACAGCAGTTATTAATTATGAATCTTAAAATTTCCTGTTCGATATTATACTTTACTTTACTTATATCTATTGATTGCTTGCTAGCTGATCCCTGCCTCATATACAGTAGGCTACAATGTACGTAAAGCCAGTGGCGTAGGAGCATATGCTGCCGCCCCTGGCTTTCGATGAAAATGCCGCCCTATGTAGACTGCAGCAAATTTTGAAGTATAGTTTCATGCTCACGCAATCTTTTCAATAAAAATAATTACAGATAATGTGCCGTGTCTCAGAAGTTCTATATTGCTTGAGAAAGAAGCCTCACTGTCTCAGCGTTAAGGCCTAAATTAAAAGACAAAAAATGGAGAACAAATGTATTAGGCAAATAAAAGATCAATAGCCGCCTCAAAATTGAACTTTTCGAGCTTTCGCCGAAGCAAAATCAGCGATAATATCTTCAAAATCAAGTTTTTGAACGTATAATGTCTTTCATGGTAGAACGTAAATAGGACTTTATCATTTTGAGCTTTGAGAAACTCCACTCGCAACTCGCAATTGAAACACCAATGGTAAGATAAAGTTTCAGACACAAGCATAAAAATGGTAGGCCTACGTACGTGTCGAATCAAGTAAGTGTGATTTAGCTAACCACTGTAAAACATCAAACGCTGTTGCATTACGATCAAACGTGGTTTCACTGCTTCGCACCAGCCTCTTAAATCTGTCAATTTCCACAACTAGCTCCAAAAAGTCCACCTCGTCGTCATAAGTGCTTCTAAAAGCGTTGGTGAATCCATTGTGACTTTCGCTTTGCAGTAGTGAGTGAGGATTCAAAAATCCAAACATATCATTCAAGTGGTGTATGCAGGTAAACCTAGTTTCAGCTTCAAGTTTAAATCTGTCCAATGCTTGAAACATGCATCGTCTTACTTCTCCAACACCACTAAGGCCAGCATCTTCTGCGTGTTCGCCAGGCATTCTCTTTTTTCTGTGAACTCTCCGATCTTCAACTGGAATCTCTAGCTCTGTGCATTTTTTGATCGCTGCATCCACAGAACCTTTAACCAGATTATCTCGTTCTTCCACTAAAAAGTTGACAAACGCTTTCATCTTGTTAGAGCATTGCGCTAACAGCAATCCTTTTTGCTGCAAGTAAGTTTGAGTATGATTTTAAGATTCTCGCAGGATTACTTTCCAAAAACATAAGAAGAAAAAGAAAGAAAAATTCTGAATCGCTTCTAGAATACTATGAGCGTCGCCTCGTGTATTAAGATTTTCGTTTGGATTACATAGTTCCTCTAGACTCTAGAGCAGGGGTTCCCAACCGGTGGTACGCGTACCACTAGTGGTACGCGGGAGCTTTTCAGGTGGTACGCGAGCAGCTCTCCGTTGCATGCGATATACAGTATAGTAGTATAACAATTTAATTTTGAGTTGCTAAAATATGCGAACAACACTTTTATTTCTTTCCGTACTAAATTCTCTGCACTCAGTAAGCTACTTTTGTCGATCTTGCTCCCTGCTGTCATTGTTATTAATACAATGCTGCTGTGCGAATATTGGATCAAATTAGTTGTTTTGAAAATAGTGGTACGTGTTGACAATCCGTGGTGGCTAAATGGTACGAGAACATAAAAAGGTTGGGAACCCCTGCTCTAGAGCATCCATAAACTCATCAAAATCTGCGTGAAGGGCCTTTACAGCAGCGTGATGTGCGCTCCATCGCGTATCAATCACTCGCTTCAGCGCGATTGGCGCATGCTTTAGAAGGACATATCCCATCTATGAGTAGAGGCAGCAAAAAAACATACTTTGTAAAACAGCGAAGATCTGTCGCTTAAATGCGACGATCCGACGGCATGAACAAGAGTGAAGATGCATGAACATGCAAGATTCAGTGTGTGATTTCCACACGGTACGAGTAGTGCTTTTGGATTTATGTTTTTGATTTTTTGCTGAACTCCAGTATGAATTCCCGACCTAGTAGATGCGTTGTCGTAGCCTTTTCCCCTACACATCATCACATCTAAGTTGTTTAGTTCAAGTTCATCTAGAATAGATTGAGAAATTTCAGCTGCCGTTTTTCCGCTCAACGGAAAGAAATTCAAAAACAATTCCTTCAGTTGGGCAATATTGTTTTTGATTGTTACATATCTGACTATAAGAGTCATTTGATCAGTATGTGATACGTCCGGAGTACTGTCGCACATAATCGCAAAATATTTAGCTTCGCGCACCTTTTCAAGAACGATGTTTTTGAATTTTTTACTGCGAAGCAAAATAAGCTCATTTTGAATAGTGGGAGAAAGATAAGTAGTTATCATCTTCGTAGAAATACGAATATCAGAAAGGTATTTGATGATTACGGGACTATATTGTTCCAGAAGCTTCACGGTCTCTAAAAAATACCCTTGGTTGTTGGATTCAAAAGCTTCACGATGTCCTCGAAAAGGAAGGTTTTGCTTACTTAGAAATAATATGACATCAACAACGCTTTCTCAAAATTGCTTTCCACTTTTTTCGCTCTTCATCCATACAAATGGTGATCTATAGCTTCAGGCCAAAAGGCCACATCATTGGGAAAATTGTTGACTACTGCAACTGCTTCGTCGTTATTTTCACCTTCGTCTCCATCTATAACTGTCAATGCATAATTGATTTCATTGGTATTACTTTTGATAGACCCTGTTTCTTGCGTTTCTGCTGATAAGCTGATATTTTAAGTATCTCACTGGAGCTCAGCGTTATTGTCTGGGTTTTCATTTGAATCGTTCTCTGGTAATGTTAAAGAAACATTTGAACCAGAAGAGGTTACAAATTTTAGCATAGCTCCCTTGTGCTTTTTTAATTCTGCTTCTTTTGTTCTCTCTTCTTTTTAAAAAAAGCTCCACTCTCTTTGACACGTTTCATTTTCGAGTCTAAATTAACACTTGTATAAATTTAACCACAACCTGTCATTTAAACGTTTACAATCAATAACAACTTAAAAGTTTACAATTAAACGTTTAAATGCCCAGGACTGGTTCACCTTCCACAGTTTTCTTGGTCAGCGGGACCAAATTGTAACAAATTAGCTTGTTTACCGCTCCATTTTTTTAAAACTCTCGTGCTGTGTGCACTGTGCAGCCTCATTTTGCCGCCCCCTAAGTTATAGCAAAATACAAAACATATGCTAGAAGTTGACACAAACCAACCGTTGCTACGGTATAAACAGAGCAAAGGCTTCTTAATCACGCACGGTTACTGGAAAGCATATGTTATACGGAGTAACTATATAATTTCATGGTACAGAGGTTGTGATGCTCATGCTAAAGATAGACAGCTATATACTGTAGGAGAATGGGTAAGCAAAAAGCCGATTTAGGTTTTTAGGATTTGATTACAGTTGTGACGGTTACTTCACGAGTCATGAGTTGTTTTGGAAATGAAATTCTATTTTGGGATCTTGCAATTCAGTTGCAGACCAAGCTTAAATTCTCCTTAATGACGTTTAAATAAATACCTCGCTTGAACTGGTGTGCCACATATAAATACCTATGTAATGTTTGCAGTCTTTACTTTTACTTTTCCCTTTCACTGGTTACTACTGCGCAATGCAACATTCAGTAAGATTTGCCCAAAGGTGTAAGCCTTTGTGTCTGATAATAAATAAAAATGGGAACTTCATCATTTAGTAATATGCATAGACAGAATTTAAGCAACTAACAGCATTGTCACGCCGTTTGAGAAATGAGAACTCATACCATCGAAGCAAAAGTAAAACAAGATATCAATTCAACCGTCCTCGCTTTAATCAGCCATACAGTTATATTTGAATTAGAATGAATATTTAAGTTAGATTAACAAGAAACTATGAAAAATAAACCAAGTGCGATTCTTTCCGGTTGATTAGTGGCTGCCCATCAAGTTATAGGCATGTTTCCGAGTTAGATAAAAAACAAGATGTTGCCAAAAACTTTCAAGAGAAAGTCAAGGTATTTTTTGCATAAAGGATTATGGCAGGGGCGGGCAACTTCTTCGGTCGGCGGGCCTGATATGAGAAAATGAAGTACTTGGCGGACCGAATTCCTGAATAGATTGGAACGCAGCTTTGTCTTATTAATGTTCATGGTCGAAAATGTTTGCTCATAAATGTATGTAGACCCGAACAGAACAAGTAGATTTATGGCCATCTTTCTCAGGTTGGCAAACTTGGACTTATTCAGTGACGCAATACAGGGATTGCGGCAGAATGTGGCCGCAGGCCACATTATCATGTAAGACCGGAAACTGTCTGCGGGCCGCTCAAAATCCCGTCGCGGGCCGGATCCGGCCCGCGGGCCGTATGTTGCCCACCCCTGGATTATGGGGTATAGGGGAGTCCCGACATTTTAATGTAGGCCTACATGCAAGCCGCAATAGAACCCTATAGCTATACCCTTTGTATAACAGTGGTAATTCCTTGATTCTTACTTAAAATTACTACATCTAAACATAGGCCTATTGCGTTAAACTGTCAAAGGCATCCTGAAATATCGGAATTGTCGACAAATATTTTTCAATTTTTGCCATGCTGCTCTTTGTGCAGCGAGTTATTTCGTACGTATATACTGATGGCTTTTATATGTGTACGCCTTTGGGAATATACGTATAAAATGGGCTATATATACTTCAGCCCCTTTAAAAAGTGCTCCTATTCTTACTTTATCTAGGCTTACTATACGTCCCGCTTTAGCCGGGACAGTCCCCCTTTTTAACGTCTTGTCCCGGCGTCCCGATTTATTAGCCAAACGTCCCGGTTTGGCACTCAGTCAGCCAGCATAGGCACACCGCATAGAAGCCATACACGAACATTATCATGTTCTTATTATTGTTTTTGCTGTGTAGCGTACCGGTTCTTCTTGAAGAAGAATTTGTGATCTTGTTTGTTATTTATTTCATTGTATGCAATAAAAATGTTATTGTGACGTCATTGTTAGCGGATAATTGGTACAGCTTGTTACTTTGGCTAGTGGTTTCATTGTTAGCTAGTTCAGCTAATGCTGTGGTAGCTTGTAGAAATATACGGTGTTCTTTTAGTAGATTAGGCTTGCAGGGCTGTAGGCTTGAGGTCTATTTGAGAGCTCTATTTGAAATTTGTTCATGGGCAGTTGAATTACTTCAATGAGACCATTCTTAAGTTAGAAAGGGAAAACGCTTGTGCCGTAGATGTGGCGCTTGTTCTGTCAGAGCTAAAGCTAAACTTACTTCAAAAGAAAGAAAACAACTTCATTCCATCTCAAGCAATGACTCTCTTGGGAAAGCTAGAAGAAGCAAGTGAAGTAAATGTAAAATTATTTTACAAAGAAACAATTAATTTTTACGATAAACGCTTATCGTATCTGGATCTTTATGATGATGCTTATAAAGATGTGCTTCCTCATCTTTGGATCGACCTAAATGAAGAAATATCCTGGACGCGAGTGCGTGAATCTGCGGTAAAGATCAATGTCATGTTTGGGAAGCACTAGGTGATCAACAGCGACTCTCTTTTCGACGAACAAGTACAAGTGAAAAGGCACTTTTCTGAACGTTGTAAGGAAGATAGCTGGCAAAATGTATCGTTTGAACAAAAGTGGGTCGCGATGTTCAAAAAATTTGAAGAAAAATGCGTACGCATTTCAAATTCTCAGAAGCTGGTGGAGTTTATATTTTGTTTACCTGGAACATCCGCACCCGTTGAGAGAATTTTTTCCATCATGAAGAACATGTGGTCTGACAGCAGAAGCAGGATGCTGGAGCAGAACGTGAAAGCCGTTATTACTTGTAAAGTCGATACTTATTGGTCCTGCTCTGAGTTTTACGAGAATGTAAAATTGAACAATGATTTCTTGAAGAAAGTATTGTGTACAGAAAAGTACGATTGGGCCAATAAATAAATTTATAAATGCTTGTTGTATACAATGTTTGGTAAACTCAGTGTTGGGAGTAGCATGTCGACTTGGAAACTATGTTCAATTCGATATTTCTTCCTTTTGCTGTATCGAAAAGGTGTAAGTTCTACAGAGTGACTACTTCACCGGAAAAAGACTCGCTAACCTTTTATTATTGATAGGCCGTTAGGTTAGGAGAATAGACACGCAAAAACTTGATTTTAGCTATTTAGGATTTAATTGAAGTTAAATTTGCATTAAAAGGTAGATTTAGGTAATTAGGTAACTATTTTTCTATATTATTATTTGAAGAAGAATTCGTGATCTTGTTTGTTATTTATTTCATTGTATTCGATAAAAATGTTATCGTGACGTCATATGTCGAAAGCGTCCCGCTTTGAAGCCACTAAATTATGGTAAGCCTAACTTTATCATATATATGTAACCTATGTTTATATGTGTATCTTAATTGTTTATAGTTAACCATTTATGGTTAACTTCTCGATAATTTAGGATAATTTTGAAAGTTAAGGTTAGTTTTGGCACTACCGTATGTTGGGAAAAACTTCTTAAATTTTAGTTCCCTTGTTACAATAGCAATGAACGTCATTGATACAAAGAAGGGAATGTATATTTTAATTTTTCAAAACGCGGTTTGTCACATGAAGTCAGTGTATTATTGTACAGTATTTATAGAAATGTTAAAAAACGTGTGATAAAATTATATTTAAACTTTAATACTATGTTTAAGTTTGAGAGACAAATCAACGTATATAATAGTGTCTAAATAGACTATAGTCTACATACGTATAATTCACTGAATTAAGATAGCCGTATTTTGTATAATGTATAATGCGTTGCTTTTGCATGCAAGCCTTCGGGGAAGTTGATAAAAAGATATGAAATATATCAACAATTGCACAAAATATAAAGCAAACAAGTAGTTAGTCTGTAAAACACATGCGATAAAACGCTGGTTTTCGGCAATTTTCTTACTCACAATTAATTCCTATTTACATTAATCCATGTGTATCTTAATTGTTTATAGTTAACCATTTATGGTTAACTTCGATAGTTTAGGAAAATTTTGAAAGTTAAGGTTAGTTTTAGCACTACCGTATGTTGGGAAAAACTTCTCAAATTTTAGTTCCCTTGTTACAATAGCAATGAACGTCATTGATACAAAGAAGGGAGTGTATATTTTAATTTTTCAAAACGCGGTTTGTCACATAAAGTCAGTGCATTATTGTACAGTATTTATAGAAATGTTAAAAAACGTGTGATAAAATTATATTTAAACTTTATTATTATGTTTAAGTTTTAGAGACAAATCAATGTATATAATAGAGTTTAAATAGACTATAGTGTACATACGTATAATTCACTGAATTAAAATAGCCGTTTTTTGTATAATGCGATGCTTTTGCATGTAAGCCTTCGGGGAAGTTGATAAAAAGATATGAAATATAACAACAATTGCACAAAATATAAAGCAAACAAATAGTTAGTCTGTAAACACATGCGATAAAACGCTGGTTTTCTGCAATTATTTTACTCACAATTAATTCCTATTTACATTAATCCTCCGTAACTACTTTCCTCAACGTATCGGTCGAAGATCGTTACGCTACTTACAATTGGGCCAAGCGATAAAACAGACCATTGCACTGTTCCTTTTAGTCCATTTAAGGCATATAGTTTGTTATCCGTACCACCAATATATAAAGTTCCATATTTGTCTAGTCTGGGGCTGGACATAAATTCAGCATCTGCTGAAAACTCCCAAACTATTTTTCCGTTTTTAGCATCCAAGGCCATTACACGATAGCCAATTGCGACATATAGGAGCTTCCATTTTTCCATAAGTAATGGCGACGAAACTACTTCAATATCTGTGCTTTTTTCAACTACAATCTTCCAAATTATATCCAACTTGAGAGCATCTAGACACATGACTTGACCTGACGCCGTTACAATATATAAAATATTTCCATTAGAACTAAGAACTGGGGATGATAAAACTCCATCTCCAATGTCAAATGTCCACAGGGATTTCCCTGTTTGCATATCAATTACGTTTAAATAGTTCTCCACATCTAACACGAACAAATTGTTGCTTTCGTGATCCACCACAGGGGATGCAAATACTGGTCTTCCCATCGTGTGTGACCACATTACGCTTCCGTTGCTTTCGTGCAACATGTAAACTGATGGATCTTCTGTTGAAGTTGTTTTTATACATATTATTAATCCTGGTTTATGAATGAAAGGACTAGACCAGATTTCTCCTGGAAAGGGACCACTTTTCCATAAAAGTGAAGGCCTACCATCTGCCGTGATATTGAAAGCATAGACCCATCCGTCAATAGTCGCAGCATACAAAATGTCTTTAATTTTATTCAGTCGAAGAGAAGCCACAATTGCGTCACTAAGCTCTATTTTCCATAAAAGATTTCCGGATTCTGTATGAAACGCATAAAGCTTTGAATCTTCATCAGCAAAATAAACAGTTTTTTCATCAGCGCTGACAACAGGAGTTGATCCAGCATCCGTGCTTATCGTATAATTCCAAAGTATAGTACCGGTTATAGAATTTACAGCATAGAAACATCCAGAAATATCCGAACTAAAATAAATCGAATACACATAAGCAGATTTGGATGGTGTATAAAATTCTTTCCAATTAGACTGAGAAACATCTGCAAGAGAACGATGTTGCCACATGCATTTTATAGAAAGAGAAGAAGATTCTCGAATGAACTTGGAGATAACCGTAGTGTGGTTTGCAATATTACGTAAGTTTTGCGAAGGTGGAAAATTGAAAACATTACTCCATAAATTAACAGATATGATTGGTGGGTCAAACGAAGTTACATGATGCCACCAATGTTCAGGCACGTAGAGCATATCTCCAGGTTCGACAGTTACTTTGTAGAAATTTATGTCAGCAGCAAGAGGATATTTGTCGAGGTCAACTTGTTCGGGATTGATCGGTGACAAACCGGGTTGTACATCATATAGATCAGCATAAGCCTTGTTTCCTTCTGAATAATTTGCTATTAACCAAGTCTTTTTACCAGATATTTGAAAAAAGAAATTTTCCGCTCCGTCTTGATGAAATGCAGAGGTAGAATTACGATTTGTGTATAACAATGTGGTCGACTGCGCCCAATCCGTGTACCTTGAGCAGCTGAGTGGCAACGGTAGCGGCATATGTTTAAATAATGAATTGTCCAAGGGAAATGTTGAATCCCAATAAAGCTTTTCATCATAGACCCTTTGTAGAAAATCTGTAAAATTAAGTCTTACTTCGCCCGGGTAATCCTGTGTCCAAATAGGTCTGCTGTATGCTCTACCAGGCATATCGTTTATGTGTGTTTGGAGAAAACTTGGCCTCGCCCAGTTCGAAAAATACTTATGCCAAGACGGATTGTTAGTTCTAATAAGTACTGGAGTACTACTTCGTATGAAATCTTCATAAAAGGTTTCCGGTGTTGGTTCATAGTTTAGAACTTTGATTGATCCCAATGTTGGTTTATGCATACCAAGCTTCAACATTGTTGAAAACTCATGCTTCCTACTCACGCTATAGACAATATTCCACAAAATACATAGAGTATGTAAAAGGTTCAGAAACATATTTGAGCTACTGGAATTCCTGCAAATAAAAGTCGCTTGCTGTCTTAATACAAAACCAAACAATTCGAATACACAAAAAGGTTTTTGAAATAGTGGTCTACTAGTTTGTTGCTTTATGATTAAAGATGTGTAGGATATTGTTAGAGATAAATGACATAAATTTGCCAAGAAATATCGTTTCTGATTTCATTTCAATATCTTCTCTCTCTTAAAATGAACGGCAGTTATTAATTATGAAGGTTAAAATTTCCTATTTGATATTATACTTTACTTTACTTATATCTATTGCTTGCTAGCTGATCCCTGCCTCATATACCGTACAATATACGTAAAGATATTGATTCCACTCATTGCAAGCAGATAATGTGCCGTATCACTAACACAAACAACTCTAATCATAACACTAAAACTGCTTGCATCACAACCACATCGCCGTTAAGGGTTTTACAAGTTATAGCAAATTACAAAACATATGTTAGAAGTTGACACAAACCAACCGTTGCTACAGTATAAACAGAGCAAAGGCTTCTTAATCACGTACGGTTACTGGAAAGCATATGTTATAGGCCTACGGAGTAACTATATAATTTCATGGTACCGAGGTTGTGATGCTCATGCTAAAGATAGACAGCTATATACTGTAGGAGAATGTGTATGCAAAAAGCCGATTTAGGTTTTTAGGATTTGATTACAGTTGTGACGGTTACTTCACGAGTCATGAGTTGTTTTGGAAATGAAATTCTATTTTGGGATCTTGCAATTCAGTTGCAGACCAAGCTTAAATTCTCCTTAATGACGTTTAGATAAATACCTTGCTTGAACTGGTGTGCCACATATAAATACCGATGTAATGTTTGCAGTCTTTCCTTTTACTTTTCCCTTTCACTTGTTACTACTGCGCAATGTAACATTCAGTAAGATTTGCCCAAAGGTGTAAGCCTTTGTGTCTTATAATAAATAAAAATGGGAACTTCATCATTTAGTAATATGCATAGAATGAATTTAAGCAACTAACAGCATTGTCACGCCGTTTGAGAAATGAGAACTCATACCATCGAAGCAAAAGTAAAACAAGATATCAATTCAACCGTCCTCGCTTTAATCTGCCATACAGTTATATTTGAATTAGAATGAATATTTAAGTTAGATTAACAAAAAACTATGAAAAATAAACCAAGTGCGATTCTTTCCGGTTGATTAGTGGCTGCCCATCAAGTTATAGGCATGTTTCCGAGTTAGATAAAAAACAAGATGTTGCCAAAAACTTTCAAGAGAAAGTCAAGGTATTTTTTGCATAAAGGATTATGGGGTAGGGGAGTCCCGACATTTTAATGTAGGCCTACATGCAAGCCGCAATAGAACCCTATAGCTATACCCTATGTATAACAGTGGTAATTCCTTGATTCTTACTTAAAATTACTACATCTAAGCATAGGCCTATTGCGTTAAACTGCCAAAGGCATCCTGAAATATCGGAATTGTCGACAAATATTTTTCAAGTTTTGCCATGCTGCTCTTTGTGCAGCGAGTTATTTCGTACGTATATACTGATGGCTTTTATATGTGTACGACTTTGGGAATATACGTATAAAATGGGCTATATATACTTCAGCCCCTTTAAAAAGTGCTCCTATTCTTACTTTATCGTCTTTATCGTATATATGTAACCTATGTTTATATGTGTATCTTAACTTCTCGATAATTTAGGGCAATTTTGAAAGTTAAGGTTAGTTTTGGCACTACCGTATGTTGGGAAAAACTTCTTAAATTTTAGTTCCCTTGTTACAATAGCAATGAACGTCATTGATACAAAGAAGGGAATGTATATTTTAATTTTTCAAAACGCGGTTTGTCACATAAAGTCAGTGTATTATTGTACAGTATTTATAGAAATGTTAAAAAACGTGTGATCAAATTATATTTAAACTTTATTATTATGTTTAAGTTTTAGAGACAAATCGATGTATATAATAGACTAAAGTCTACATACGTATAATTCACTGAATTAAGATAGCCGTATTTTGTATAATGTATAATGCGATGCTTTTGCATGTAAGCCTTCGGGGAAGTTGATAAAAAGATATGAAATATATCAACAATTGCACAAAATATAAAGCAAACAAATAGTTAGTCTGTAAAACACAAGCGATAAAACGTTGGTTTTCTGCAATTTTCTCACTCACAATTATATCCTATTTACATTAATCCTCCGTAACTACTTTCCTCAACGTATCGATCGAAAATCGTTACGCTACTTACAATTGGGCCAAGCGATAAAACAGACCATTGCACTGTTCCTTTTAGTCCATTTAAGGCATATAGTTTGTTATCCGTACCACCGATATATAAAGTCCCATATTTGTCTAGTCTGGGGCTGGACATAAATTCAGCATCTGCTGAAAACTCCCAAACTGCTTTTCCGTTTTCAGCATCCAAGGCCATTACACGATAGCCAATTGCAACATATAGGAGCTTCCATTTTTCCGTAAGTAATGGTGACGAAACTACTTCAATATCTGTGCTTTTTTCAACTACAATCTTCCAAATTATATCCAACTTGAGAGCATCTAGACACATGACTTGACCTGACGCCGTTACAATATATAAAATGTTTCCATTGGAACTAAGAACTGGGGATGATAAAACTCCATCTCCAATGTCAAATGTCCACAGGGATTTCCCTGTTTGCATATCAATTACGTTTAAATAGTTCTCCACATCTAACACGAACAAATTGTTGCTTTCGTGATCCACCACAGGGGATGCAAATACTGGTCTTCCCATCGTGTGTGACCACATTACGCTTCCGTTGCTTTCGTGCAACATGTAAACTGATGGATCTTCTGTTGAAGTTGTTTTTATACATATTATTAATCCTGGTTTATGAATGAAAGGACTAGACCAGATTTCTCCTGGAAAGGGACCACTTTTCCATAAAAGTGAAGGCCTACCATCTGCCGTGATATTAAAAGCGTAAACCCATCCGTCAATAGTTGCAGCATACAAAATGTCTTTAATTTTATTCAGTCGAAGAGAAGCCACAATTGCGTCACTAAGCTCTATTTTCCATAAAAGATTTCCGGATTCTGTATGAAACGCATAAAGCTTTGAATCTTCATCAGCAAAATAAACAGTTTTTTCATCAGCGCTGACAACAGGAGTTGATCCAGCATCCGTGCTTATCGTATAATTCCAAAGTATAGTACCGGTTATAGAATTTACAGCATAGAAACATCCAGAAATATCCGCACTAAAATAAATCGAATACACATAAGCAGATTTGGATGGTGTATAAACTTCTTTCCAATTAGACTGAGAAACATCTGCGAGAGAACGATGTTGCCACATGCATTTTATAGAAGGAGAAGAAGATTCTCGAATGAACTTGGAGATAACCGTAGTGTGGTTTGCAATATTACGTAAGTTTTGCGAAGGTGGAAAATTGAAAACATTACTCCATAAATTAACAGATATGATTGGTGGGTCAAACGAAGTTACATGATGCCACCAATGTTCAGGCACGTAGAGCATATCTCCAGGTTCGACAGTTACTTTGTAGAAATTTATGTCAGCAGCAAGAGGATATTTGTCGAGGTCAACTTGTTCGGGATTGATCGGTGACAAACCGGGTTGTACATCATATAGATCAGCATAAGCCTTGTTTCCTTCTGAATAATTTGCTATTAACCAAGTCTTTTTACCAGATATTTGAAAAAAGAAATTTTCCGCTCCGTCTTGATGAAATGCAGAGGTAGAATTACGATTTGTGTATAACAATGTGGTCGACTGCGCCCAATCCGTGTACCTTGAGCAGCTGAGTGGCAACGGTAGCGGCATATGCTTAAATAAAGTGTTTTCTAAAGGAAATGTTGAATCCCAATAAAGCTTTTCATCATAGACCCTTTGTAGAAAATCTGTAAAATTAAGTCTCACTTCGCCCGGGTAATCCTGTGTCCAAATAGGTCTGCTGTATGCTCTACCAGGCATATCGTTTATGTGTGTTTGGAGAAAACTTGGCCTCGCCCAGTTCGAAAAATACCTATGCCAAGACGGATTGTTAGTTCTAATAAGTACTGGAGTACTACTTCGTATGAAATCTTCATAAAAGGCCTCCGGTGTTGGTTCATAGTTTAGAACTTTGATTGATCCCAATGTTGGTTTATGCATACCAAGCTTCAACATTGTTGAAAACTCATGCTTCATACTCACGCTATAGACAATATTCCACAAAATACATAGAGTGTATAAAAGGTTCAGAAACATATTTGAGCTACTGGAATTCCTGCAAATAAAAGTCGCTTGCTGTCTTAATACAGAACCAAACAATTCGAATACACAAAAAGGTTTTTGAAATAGTGGTCTACTAGTTTGTTGCTTTATGATTAAAAATGTGTAGGATATTGTTAGAGATAAATGACATAAATTTGCCAAGAAATATCGTTTCTGATTTCATTTCAATATCTTCTCTCTCTTAAAATGAACAGCAGTTATTAATTATGAAGGTTAAAATTTCCTATTTGATATTATACTTCACTTTACTTATATTTATTGCTTGCTAGCTGATCCCTGCCTCATATACCGTACAATATACGTAAAGCTATTCATTCCACTCATTGCAAGCAGATAATGTGCCGTATCACTAACACAAACAACTCTAATCATAACACTAAAACTGCTTGCATCACAACCACATCGCCGTTAAGGGTTTTATAAGTTATAGCAAAATACAAAACATATGTTAGAAGTTGACACAAACCAACCGTTGCTACGGTATAAACAGAGCAAAGGCTTCTTAATAATCACGTACGGTTACTGGAAAGCATATGTTATACGGAGTAACTATATAATTTCATGGTACAGAGGTGGTGATGCTCATGCTAAAGATAGACAGCTATATACTGTAGGAGAATGTGTATGCAAAAATCAGATTTAAGGTTTTTAGGATTTGATTACAGTTGTGACGGTTACGTCACGAGTCATGACTCATGAGCTGTTTTGGAAATGCTGAAATTCTATTTTGGGATCTTGCAATTCAGTTGCAGACCAAGCTTAAATTCTCCTTAATGACGTTCAGATAATTACCTTGCTTGAACTGGTGGGCCACATATAAATACCGATGTAATGTTTGCAGTCTTTCTTTTCACTTTTCCCTTTCACTGGTTACTACTGCGCAATGCAACATTCAGTAAGATTTGCTCAAAGGTGTAAGCCTTTGTGTCTGATAATAAATAAAAAGGGAACTTTATCATTTAGTAATATGCATAGAATGAATTTAAGCAACTAACAGCATTGTCACGCCGTTTAAGAAATGAAAACTCATACCATCGAGCCAAAAGTAAAACAAGGTATCAATTCAACCGTCCTCGCTTTTATCTGCCATACAGTTATATTTGAATTAAAATGAATATTTAAGTTAGATTAACAAGAAACTATGAAAAATAAATCAAGTGCGATTCTTTCCGGTTGATTAGTGGCTGCCCATCAAGTTATAGGCCTGTTTCCGAATTAGATAAAAAAACAAGATGTTGTCAAAAACTTTCAAGAGAAAGTCAAGGTATCTTTTGCATAAAGGATTATGGGGTAGGGGAGTCCCGACATTTTAATGTAGGCCTACATGCAAGCCGCAATAAAACCCTATAGCTATACCCTATGTATAACAGTGGTAATTCCTTGATTCTTACTTAAAATTACTACATCTAAACATAGGCCCACAGCGTTGAACTGTCAAAGGCATCCTGAAATATCGGAATAATCGACAAATATTTTTCAAGTTTTGCCATGCTGCTCTTTGTGCAGCGATTTATTTCGGTACGTATATACTGATGGCTTTTATATGTGTACGCCTTTGGGAATATAGGTATACAATGGGCTATATAAGTTTATATCCTTCAGCCCCTTTAAAAAAGTACTCCTATTTTTACTTTATCATATATATGTAACCTATGTTTAAATGTGTATCTTAATTGTTTATAGTTAACCATTTATGGTTAACTTCGATAGTTTAGGAAAATTTTGAAAGTTAAGGTTAGTTTTGGCACTACCGTATGTTGGGAAAAACTTCTTAAATTTTAGTTCCCTTGTTACAATAGCAATGAACGTCATTGATACAAAGAAGAGAATGTATATTTTAATTTTTCAAAACGCGGTTTGTCACATAAAGTCAGTGTATTATTGTACAGTATTTATAGAAATGTTAAAAAACGTGTGATCAAATTATATTTAAACTTTATTATTATGTTTAAGTTTTAGAGACAAATCAATGTATATAATAGAGTTTAAATAGACTATAGTCTACATACGTATAATTCACTGAATTAAAATAGCCGTTTTTTGTATAATGTATAATGCGTTGCTTTTGCATGCAAGCCTTCGGGGAAGTTGATAAAAAGATATGAAATATATCAACAATTGCACAAAATATAAAGCAAACAAATAGTTAGTCTGTAAAACACAAGCGATAAAACGTTGGTTTTCTGCAATTTTCTCACTCACAATTATATCCTATTTACATTAATCCTCCGTAACTACTTTCCTCAACGTATCGATCGAAAATCGTTACGCTACTTACAATTGGGCCAAGCGATAAAACAGACCATTGCACTGTCCCTTTTAGTCCATTTAAGGCATATAGTTTGTTATCCGTACCACCGATATATAAAGTCCCATATTTGTCTAGTCTGGGGCTGGACATAAATTCAGCATCTGCTGAAAACTCCCAAACTGCTTTTCCGTTTTCAGCATCCAAGGCCATTACACGATAGCCAATTGCAACATATAGGAGCTTCCATTTTTCCGTAAGTAATGGTGACGAAACTACTTCAATATCTGTGCTTTTTTCAACTACAATCTTCCAAATTATATCCAACTTGAGAGCATCTAGACACATGACTTGACCTGACGCCGTTACAATATATAAAATATTTCCATTAGAACTAAGAACTGGGGATGATAAAACTTCATCTCCAATATCAAATGTCCACAGGGATTTCCCTGTTTGCATATCAATTACGTTTAAATAGTTCCCCATATCTAACACAAACAAATTGTTGCTTTCGTGATCCACCACAGGGGATGCAAATACTGGTCTTCCCATCGTGTGTGACCACATTACGCTTCCGTTGCTTTCGTGCAACATGTAAACTGATGGATCTTCTGTTGAAGTTGTTTTTATACATATTATTAATCCTGGTTTATGAATGAAAGGACTAGACCAGATTTCTCCTGGAAAGGGACCACTTTTCCATAAAAGTGAAGGCCTACCATCTGCCGTGATATTGAAAGCATAGACCCATCCGTCAATAGTCGCAGCATACAAAATGTCTTTAATTTTATTCAGTCGAAGAGAAGCCACAATTGCGTCACTAAGCTCTATTTTCCATAAAAGATTTCCGGATTCTGTATGAAACGCATAAAGCTTTGAATCTTCATCAGCAAAATAAACAGTTTTTTCATCAGCGCTGACAACAGGAGTTGATCCAGCATCCGTGCTTATCGTATAATTCCAAAGTATAGTACCGGTTATAGAATTTACAGCATAGAAACATCCAGAAATATCCGAACTAAAATAAATCGAATACACATAAGCAGATTTGGATGGTGTATAAACTTCTTTCCAATTAGACTGAGAAACATCTGCGAGAGAACGATGTTGCCACATGCATTTTATAGAAAGAGAAGAAGATTCTCGAATGAACTTGGAGATAACCGTAGTGTGGTTTGCAATATTACGTAAGTTTTGCGAAGGTGGAAAATTGAAAACATTACTCCATAAATTAACAGATATGATTGGTGGGTCAAACGAAGTTACATGATGCCACCAATGTTCAGGCACGTAGAGCATATCTCCAGGTTCGACAGTTACTTTGTAGAAATTTATGTCAGCAGCAAGAGGATATTTGTCGAGGTCAACTTGTTCGGGATTGATCGGTGACAAACCGGGTTGTACATCATATAGATCAGCATAAGCCTTGTTTCCTTCTGAATAATTTGCTATTAACCAAGTCTTTTTACCAGATATTTGAAAAAAGAAATTTTCCGCTCCGTCTTGATGAAATGCAGAGGTAGAATTACGATTTGTGTATAACAATGTGGTCGACTGCGCCCAATCCGTGTACCTTGAGCAGCTGAGTGGCAACGGTAGCGGCATATGCTTAAATAAAGTGTTTTCTAAAGGAAATGTTGAATCCCAATAAAGCTTTTCATCATAGACCCTTTGTAGAAAATCTGTAAAATTAAGTCTCACTTCGCCCGGGTAATCCTGTGTCCAAATAGGTCTGCTGTATGCTCTACCAGGCATATCGTTTATGTGTGTTTGGAGAAAACTTGGCCTCGCCCAGTTCGAAAAATACCTATGCCAAGACGGATTGTTAGTTCTAATAAGTACTGGAGTACTACTTCGTATGAAATCTTCATAAAAGGCCTCCGGTGTTGGTTCATAGTTTAGAACTTTGATTGATCCCAATGTTGGTTTATGCATACCAAGCTTCAACATTGTTGAAAACTCATGCTTCATACTCACGCTATAGACAATATTCCACAAAATACATAGAGTGTGTAAAAGGTTCAGAAACATATTTGAGCTACTGGAATTCCTGCAAATAAAAGTCGCTTGCTGTCTTAATACAGAACCAAACAATTCGAATACACAAAAAGGTTTTTGAAATAGTGGTCTACTAGTTTGTTGCTTTATGATTAAAGATGTGTAGGATATTGTTAGAGATAAATGACATAAATTTGCCAAGAAATATCGTTTCTGATTTCATTTCAATATCTTCTCTCTCTTAAAATGAACAGCAGTTATTAATTATGAAGGTTAAAATTTCCTATTTGATATTATACTTTACTTTACTTATATCTATTGCTTGCTAGCTGATCCCTGCCTCATATACCGTACAATATACGTAAAGCTATTGATTCCACTCATTGCAAGCAGATAATGTGCCGTATCACTAACACAAACAACTCTAATCATAACACTAAAACTGCTTGCATCACAACCACATCGCCGTTAAGGGTTTTACAAGTTATAGCAAATTACAAAACATATGTTAGAAGTTGACACAAACCAACCGTTGCTACAGTATAAACAGAGAAAAGGCTTCTTAATCACGTACGGTTACTGGAAAGCATATGTTATACGGAGTAACTATATAATTTCATGGTACAGAGGTTGTGATGCTCATGCTAAAGATAGGCAGCTATATACTGTAGGAGAATGTGTATGCAAAAAGCAGATTTAAGGTTTTTAGGATTTGATTACAGTTGTGACGGTTACGTCACGAGTCATGACTCATGAGTTGTTTTGGAAATGCTGAAATTCTATTTTGGGATCTTGCAATTCAGTTGCTGACCAAGCTTAAATTCTCCTTAATGACGTTCAGATAATTTCCTTGCTTGAACTGGTGGGCCACATATAAATACCGATGTAATGTTTGCAGTCTTTCCTTTTACTTTTCCCTTTCACTGGTTACTACTGCACAATGTAACATTCAGTAAGATTTGCTCAAAGGTGCAAGCCTTTGTGTCTTATAATAAATAAAAAAGGAACTTTATCATTTAGTAATATGCATAGAATGAATTTAAGCAACTAACAGCATTGTCACGCCGTTTAAGAAATGAGAACTCATACCATCGAAGCAAAAGTAAAACAAGGTATCCATTCAACCGTCCTCGCTTTTATCTGCCATACAGTTATATTTGAATTAAAATGAATATTTAAGTTAGATTAACAAGAAACTACGAAAAATAAATCAAGTGCGATTTTTCCGGTTGATTAGTGGCTGCCCATCAAGTTATAGGCCTGTTTCCGAATTAGATAAAAAAACAAGATGTTGTCAAAAGCTTTCAAGAGAAAGTCAAGGTATCTTTTGCATAAAGGATTATGGTGTAGGGGGTTCCGACATTTTAATATAGGCCTACATGCACGCCGCAATAGAACCCTATAGCTATACCCTATGCATAACAGTGGCAATTCCTTGATTCTTACTACATCTAAACATAGGCCTATAGCGTTTAACTGTCAAAGGCATCCTGAAATATCGGAATTGTCGACAAATATTTTTCAAGTTTTGCCATGCTGCTCTTTGTGCAGCGATTTATTTCGGTACGTATATACTGATGGCTTTTATATGTGTACGCCTTTGGGAATATAGGTATACAATGGGCTATATAAGTATATATCCTTCAGCCCCTTTAAAAAAGTACTCCTATTCTTACTTTATCATATATATGTAACCCATGTTTATATGTGTATCTTAATTGTTTATAGTTAACCATTTATGGTTAACTTCGATAGTTTAGGAAAATTTTGAAAGTTAAGGTTAGTTTTAGCACTACCGTATGTTGGAAAAAACTTCTCAAATTTTAGTTCCCTTGTTACAATAGCAGTGAACGTCATTGATACAAAGAAGAGAATGTATATTTTAATTTTTCAAAACGCGTTTTGTCACATAAAGTCAGTGTATTATTGTACAGTATTTATAGAAATGTTAAAAAACGTGTGATCAAATTATATTTAAACTTTATTATTATGTTTAACTTTTAGAGACAAATCGATGTATATAATAGACTAAAGTCTACATACGTATAATTCACTGAATTAAGATAGCCGTTTTTTGTATAATGCGCTGCTTTTGCATGCAGGCCTTCGGGGAAGTTGATAAAAAGATATGAAATATATCAACAATGGCACAAAATATAAAGCAAACAAATAGTTAGTCTGTAAACACATGCGATAAAACGCTGGTTTTCTGCAATTATTTTACTCACAATTAATTCCTATTTACATTAATCCTCCGTAACTACTTTCCTCAACGTATCGATCGAAAATCGTTACGCTACTTACAATTGGGCCAAGCGATAAAACAGACCATTGCACTGTTCCTTTTAGTCCATTTAAGGCATATAGTTTGTTATCCGTACCACCGATATATAAAGTTCCATATTTGTCTAGTCTGGGGCTGGACATAAATTCAGCATCTGCTGAAAACTCCCAAACTATTTTTCCGTTTTTAGCATCCAAGGCCATTACACGATAGCCAATTGCGACATATAGGAGCTTCCATTTTTCCATAAGTAATGGCGACGAAACTACTTCAATATCTGTGCTTTTTTCAACTACAATCTTCCAAATTATATCCAACTTGAGAGCATCTAGACACATGACTTGACCTGACGCCGTTACAATATATAAAATATTTCCATTAGAACTAAGAACTGGGGATGATAAAACTTCATCTCCAATATCAAATGTCCACAGGGATTTCCCTGTTTGCATATCAATTACGTTTAAATAGTTCCCCATATCTAACACAAACAAATTGTTGCTTTCGTGATCCACCACAGGGGATGCAAATACTGGTCTTCCCATCGTGTGTGACCACATTACGCTTCCGTTGCTTTCGTGCAACATGTAAACTGATGGATCTTCTGTTGAAGTTGTTTTTATACATATTATTAATCCTGGTTTATGAATGAAAGGACTAGACCAGATTTCTCCTGGAAAGGGACCACTTTTCCATAAAAGTGAAGGCCTACCATCTGCCGTGATATTGAAAGCATAGACCCATCCGTCAATAGTCGCAGCATACAAAATGTCTTTAATTTTATTCAGTCGAAGAGAAGCCACAATTGCGTCACTAAGCTCTATTTTCCATAAAAGATTTCCGGATTCTGTATGAAACGCATAAAGCTTTGAATCTTCATCAGCAAAATAAACAGTTTTTTCATCAGCGCTGACAACAGGAGTTGATCCAGCATCCGTGCTTATCGTATAATTCCAAAGTATAGTACCGGTTATAGAATTTACAGCATAGAAACATCCAGAAATATCCGAACTAAAATAAATCGAATACACATAAGCAGATTTGGATGGTGTATAAACTTCTTTCCAATTAGACTGAGAAACATCTGCGAGAGAACGATGTTGCCACATGCATTTTATAGAAAGAGAAGAAGATTCTCGAATGAACTTGGAGATAACCGTAGTGTGGTTTGCAATATTACGTAAGTTTTGCGAAGGTGGAAAATTGAAAACATTACTCCATAAATTAACAGATATGATTGGTGGGTCAAACGAAGTTACATGATGCCACCAATGTTCAGGCACGTAGAGCATATCTCCAGGTTCGACAGTTACTTTGTAGAAATTTATGTCAGCAGCAAGAGGATATTTGTCGAGGTCAACTTGTTCGGGATTGATCGGTGACAAACCGGGTTGTACATCATATAGATCAGCATAAGCCTTGTTTCCTTCTGAATAATTTGCTATTAACCAAGTCTTTTTACCAGATATTTGAAAAAAGAAATTTTCCGCTCCGTCTTGATGAAATGCAGAGGTAGAATTACGATTTGTGTATAACAATGTGGTCGACTGCGCCCAATCCGTGTACCTTGAGCAGCTGAGTGGCAACGGTAGCGGCATATGCTTAAATAAAGTGTTTTCTAAAGGAAATGTTGAATCCCAATAAAGCTTTTCATCATAGACCCTTTGTAGAAAATCTGTAAAATTAAGTCTCACTTCGCCCGGGTAATCCTGTGTCCAAATAGGTCTGCTGTATGCTCTACCAGGCATATCGTTTATGTGTGTTTGGAGAAAACTTGGCCTCGCCCAGTTCGAAAAATACCTATGCCAAGACGGATTGTTAGTTCTAATAAGTACTGGAGTACTACTTCGTATGAAATCTTCATAAAAGGCCTCCGGTGTTGGTTCATAGTTTAGAACTTTGATTGATCCCAATGTTGGTTTATGCATACCAAGCTTCAACATTGTTGAAAACTCATGCTTCATACTCACGCTATAGACAATATTCCACAAAATACATAGAGTGTGTAAAAGGTTCAGAAACATATTTGAGCTACTGGAATTCCTGCAAATAAAAGTCGCTTGCTGTCTTAATACAGAACCAAACAATTCGAATACACAAAAAGGTTTTTGAAATAGTGGTCTACTAGTTTGTTGCTTTATGATTAAAGATGTGTAGGATATTGTTAGAGATAAATGACATAAATTTGCCAAGAAATATCGTTTCTGATTTCATTTCAATATCTTCTCTCTCTTAAAATGAACAGCAGTTATTAATTATGAAGGTTAAAATTTCCTATTTGATATTATACTTTACTTTACTTATATCTATTGCTTGCTAGCTGATCCCTGCCTCATATACCGTACAATATACGTAAAGCTATTGATTCCACTCATTGCAAGCAGATAATGTGCCGTATCACTAACACAAACAACTCTAATCATAACACTAAAACTGCTTGCATCACAACCACATCGCCGTTAAGGGTTTTATAAGTTATAGCAAATTACAAAACATATGTTAGAAGTTGACACAAACCAACCGTTGCTACAGTATAAACAGAGCAAAGGCTTCTTAATCACGTACGGTTACTGGAAAGCATATGTTATACGGAGTAACTATATAATTTCATGGTACAGAGGTGGTGATGCTCATGCTAAAGATAGGCAGCTATATACTGTAGGAGAATGTGTATGCAAAAAGCAGATTTAAGGTTTTTAGGATTTGATTACAGTTGTGACGGTTACGTCACGAGTCATGACTCATGAGTTGTTTTGGAAATGCTGAAATTCTATTTTGGGATCTTGCAATTCAGTTGCTGACCAAGCTTAAATTCTCCTTAATGACGTTCAGATAATTTCCTCGCTTGAACTGGTGGGCCACATATAAATACCGATGTAATGTTTGCAGTCTTTCCTTTTACTTTTCCCTTTCACTTGTTACTACTGCACAATGTAACATTCAGTAAGATTTGCTCAAAGGTGTAAGCCTTTGTGTCTGATAATAAATAAAAAGGGAACTTTATCATTTAGTAATATGCATAGAATGAATTTAAGCAACTAACAGCATTGTCACGCCGTTTGAGAAATGAGAACTCATACCATCGAAGCAAAAGTAAAACAAGGTATCAATTCAACCGTCCTCGCTTTTATCTGCCATACAGTTATATTTGAATTAAAATGAATATTTAAGTTAAATTAACAAGAAACTACGAAAAATAAATCAAGTGCGATTCTTTCCGGTTGATTAGTGGCTGCCCATCAAGTTATAGGCCTGTTTCCGAATTAGATAAAAAAACAAGATGTTGTCAAAAGCTTTCAAGAGAAAGTCAAGGTATCTTTTGCATAAAGGATTATGGGGTAGGGGTGTCCCGACATTTTAATGTAGGCCTACATGCAAGCCGCAATAAAACCCTATAGCTATACCCTATGTATAACAGTGGTAATTCCTTGATTCTTACTTAAAATTACTACATCTAAACATTGGCCCACAGCGTTGAACTGTCAAAGACATCCTGAAATATCGGAATAGTCGACAAATATTTTTCAAGTTTTGCTATGCTGCTCTTTGTGCAGCGATTTATTTCGGTACGTATATACTGATGGCTTTTATATGTGTACGCCTTTGGGAATATAGGTATACAATGGGCTATATAAGTTTATATCCTTCAGCCCCTTTAAAAAAGTACTCCTATTTTTACTTTATCATATATATGTAACCTATGTTTAAATGTGTATCTTAATTGTTTATAGTTAACCATTTATGGTTAACTTCGATAGTTTAGGAAAATTTTGAAAGTTAAGGTTAGTTTTGGCACTACCGTATGTTGGGAAAAACTTCTTAAATTTTAGTTCCCTTGTTACAATAGCAATGAACGTCATTGATACAAAGAAGAGAATGTATATTTTAATTTTTCAAAACGCGGTTTGTCACATAAAGTCAGTGTATTATTGTACAGTATTTATAGAAATGTTAAAAAACGTGTGATCAAATTATATTTAAACTTTATTATTATGTTTAAGTTTTAGAGACAAATCAATGTATATAATAGAGTTTAAATAGACTATAGTCTACATACGTATAATTCACTGAATTAAAATAGCCGTTTTTTGTATAATGCGCTGCTTTTGCATGCAGGCCTTCGGGGAAGTTGATAAAAAGATATGAAATATATCAACATTTGCACAAAATATAAAGTAAACAAATAGTTAGTCTGTAAAACACAAGCGATAAAACGCTGGTTTTCGGCAATTTTCTTACTCACAATTATATCCTATTTACATTAATCCTCCGTAACTACTTTCCTCAACGTATCGGTCGAAAATCGTTACGCTACTTACAATTGGGCCAAGCGATAAAACAGACCATTGCACTGTCCCTTTTAGTCCATTTAAGGCATATAGTTTGTTATCCATACCACCGATATATAAAGTTCCATATTTGTCTAGTCTGGGGCTGGACATAAATTCAGCATCTGCTGAAAACTCCCAAACTGCTTTTCCGTTTTCAGCATCCAAGGCCATTACACGATAGCCAATTGCAACATATAGGAGCTTCCATTTTTCCGTAAGTAATGGCGACGAAACTACTTCAATATCTGTGCTTTTTTCAACTACAATCTTCCAAATTATATCCAACTTGAGAGCATCTAGACACATGACTTGACCTGACGCCGTTACAATATATAAAATATTTCCATTGGAACTAAGAACTGGGGATGATAAAACTCCATCTCCAATGTCAAATGTCCACAGGGATTTCCCTGTTTGCATATCAATTACGTTTAAATAGTTCTCCACATCTAACACGAACAAATTGTTGCTTTCGTGATCCACCACAGGGGATGCAAATACTGGTCTTCCCATCGTGTGTGACCACATTACGCTTCCGTTGCTTTCGTGCAACATGTAAACTGATGGATCTTCTGTTGAAGTTGTTTTTATACATATTATTAATCCTGGTTTATGAATGAAAGGACTAGACCAGATTTCTCCTGGAAAGGGACCACTTTTCCATAAAAGTGAAGGCCTACCATCTGCCGTGATATTAAAAGCGTAAACCCATCCGTCAATAGTTGCAGCATACAAAATGTCTTTAATTTTATTCAGTCGAAGAGAAGCCACAATTGCGTCACTAAGCTCTATTTTCCATAAAAGATTTCCGGATTCTGTATGAAACGCATAAAGCTTTGAATCTTCATCAGCAAAATAAACAGTTTTTTCATCAGCGCTGACAACAGGAGTTGATCCAGCGTCCGTGCTTATCGTATAATTCCAAAGTATAGTACCGGTTATAGAATTTACAGCATAGAAACATCCAGAAATATCCGAACTAAAATGAAGCAGAAAGTAGTTTCGGAGTGGTTCAGTGGCAGATTCTGATAGTGTAGAGATGTCTTTCCAGTTGTATTGAGAAACATCTGCGATAGAACGATGTTGCCACATGCATTTTATAGAAGGAGAAGAAGATTCACGAATGAACTTGGAGATAACCTTAGTGTGATTTGCAATATCTCGTTTTTCTGAAGATAAGGGGAGTTCAAATACCTCACTCCATAAATTAACAGATATGATTGGTGGGTCAAACGAAGTTACATGATGCCACCAATGCTCAGGCACGTAGAGCATATCTCCAGGTTCCACAGTTACTTTGTAGAAATTTATGTCAGCAGCAAGAGGATATTTGTCGAGGTCAACTTGTTCGGGATTGATCGGTGACAAACCGGGTTGTACATCGTATAGATCAGCATAAGCCTTGTTTCCTTCTGAATAGTTTGCTATTAACCAAGTCTTTTTACCAGATATTTGAAAAAAGAAATTTTCTGCTCCATCATGATGAAATGGTGACGTGGAATTAACCTTCGTGTAGAGCAAGACTGCTGATTCTATCCAATTGCTGTACTGTAAACAGCTGAGTGGCAACGGTAGCGGCATATGTTTGAATAGTGAATTGTCCAAGGGAAATGTCGAATCCCAATAAAGCTTTTCATCAAGAGGTCTTGTGAAGAAATCTGTAAAATTAAGTCTCACTTCGCCCGGGTAATCCTGTGTCCAAATAGGTCTGTTGTATGCTCTACCAGGCATATCGTTTATGTGTGTTTGGAGAAAACTTGGCCTCGCCCAACTTGAAAAATACTTATGCCAAGACGGATTGTTAGTTCTAATAAGTACTGGAGTACTACTTCGTATGAAATCTTCATAAAAGGTTTCCGGTGTTGGTTCATAGTTTAGAACTTTGATTGATCCCAATGTTGGTTTATGCATACCCAGTTTCAGCATCCGTTGACTTTTGGTATGTGCGCAAGATAAGCTAGAGACCAAGCAAGCCAACATTAACAAATTATTGGCACTAGACATATTTATGGTTAGCTATGGGTGCCGTTTGCTTAACACAAGTTCAATGTAAGCGTACACAGAATTGAAGTAGTGTAATGTGCAAGCTTTCGCATATAGTTAATGTCTGAACTATTAATTACTATGGATAGTTTATGGGGCCCATTTCTCAGTCACGTCATTCTAATCCTGTATTGGTATAGTACCGAAACTTTTGTTCTAAAACTCGGCGATGATACTTTGCAGCTTCAGCCCCGGTTACCAAGCTTTGTTTGTATACATTTTCTATTTTTGTAACCTTGCCCGAATTCGAAACCTTTCACAGGACCACTGATATAGATGGCGGAACAGGGGGTGTCCCTCCATTTATTTTACTGGGGGGGGGGCTTCCCCTCCACTTTTTACCACTTTTAAAAATAAACTGAAGGATGGATTAGGATGAGCACTATGATCTTATAATTCTTCATGCCAGAATAAAGCTTATACCAGATCCACCCACAAGGCAACAAGTATATTTAGTGGGGTGGGGGCATTGACCCATGCCTTTTCAGAAACCCAATTTTTTGGGCAATAGGCGTTTTTCTTTCTTTTCATTCATCGTATTTTCCAACTTGTGACTCCTTATCATCTATAAGTTCAATGTTAGGTGCTATGAAAGTTTCACGGATATCGTTGTAAAACAGAGACCAGTCAAGAACAAAATAATCTCTAACAAGGCCGTGTTTCTTGCTTGTCGTTCTGGTTCACAAGCATCGAGAGAAGCATTTTCGACGACCTATATTTCCAATCAAGCAGATTGAGCATTGCCGTTAATGGTACTGAGTTTTCACAGTTTAATCGAGCTTTATAGGTAGATGTTTAGCGGAAGAACGTTACAAAAATCGTTATGGCGTGAGTATGGATATGAGTGATCAAGCTCAATCTATCAAAAGCTTCGCTTATCCTTGCAAAATTTACAATAGGTCGGTTATAATAAAGTTTCACAAAAACTATCTTATACAGCGTCTCAAAAGTAAATGTCAGAAATAGTCAACTACTGCGTGTGGGCTAAAATTATGATAAATTGGGAATACATTTCATTTCGAGACATCTTTAAGCGGTTTTTAAAGCGTAAAAGCGCAAATTTTATGCTCTGCGCGAGGCAAATGAATTAGATCAAACTTTAAAAATTTTAGCCCCCTTCGACCCAATCCTAACTACGCTACTGGGCCCACCCAGTTTGAAAATGGTTCCGCCATAACTGATCAGTGATCAATGAACGGTTGCAAACGTCGTTACAGTTCTGTACAATGTTAGCACCGTTGGATGGAAGCCTGACGTTCTAGCTAAACTCTGGAGCAGATTGTCCAATCGAAACGCCGCACAGGATAAAAAATTACAGAACTTTTTTAACGAGTACTGCACATTAAATAACATTAAGAGTATACGATAAATTTCCAATGGCCAGAGTGTTCTCGATAACTGCTTGCGGCCATAAGAGCATGGGCTAGTTTTCATTACTGGGAATACATACGGCTTTGCCGCTTTTTCCCTTTTGTGAGCGAACTTATTCTTTGACCAGTCTACAACGAGTTTAGCACCATACTTTTCGCTCCTTACAGTCAACAGCTAAAAATAAGCAATACAATTACAACGAAAACTTATCACTGGGCCGCATGCGTATTGGGCAAACATAGCTGCTCTAGAGTTTAACCCTGTGCTACCGAGGCGATCAGCGGGTTGTGTTATTGAAACTTTCTAATACTTAGTCCTTTCACAAACTTTTAACTTCAATGCTTTTTGTATTATTTTCCCTTCTACAAAGCAGTACTGGCCTATAGTAGATTAAAAAAAGGTTTAAAGCCACTGCCATCAAATACTGATTCTGTAAGTAATTACAGCTTCTCAATCACTCGAGCGTTGTTGGATTAAAAACTAAGGTAATTAATAGTCTTTTGATTATAAGACTGGTCTTGTGAGTACGAACTTAATCAACAAACAATTAATCTCAGGGTATACTTAGCCCATCTGCTTCCTTTGCGTACCAAAATGGAACACTTGAAAAACTAACGAATTGCTGAATATGAAACGACTCAGTCATAGCACTACACGCTCGACGCACGTTTGACCACGCTTGCTGTGGAAAACATGCAGCTACTTCCTTTAACGCACAGGACACATATGCAATGTAAAAGCTTCTGGCGGATATGTTCGTCCCGTTTGCAGTTTGGCAACAATGTCACTCAAGCAACTCCTTTCGCATGTGAAAGTATGTTTCATTTTGTGTCTTTAGAATAATGAGCACTCGCTATCAAAGAATAAAGGCAAAATGTTTGACAGTAGCAAATAAACAAGTGGCATATTGTTCAAATATGATGATTAAAAGATTTCTATATGTTTCAAGACTCATGCTACTAAACAGTTCAGCAATAAGCACAGATCACTTTGTGATTGCTGCGTATTCTGAATGAATTGGGGAAAATTAAGTACGTAGATCCAGATTGCCAACAGTAAGACGGAGATATAATTAAATGCAAGATCGTCAAGATGGCAACACTTATTTCTGCTGGTAAACACAACTAACAATTTCCATACATCCATGTATACCTATTTTAAATATACATTGCATTTGTAAACATCAAAATCCACTTTTTAATTCATCCTTGAAAAGAACTTCAAAAGAATTTTAAACAACGAAAAAGACATTCACGATTATACTTACAACTAGAATCACGCTCAAAAAATAAAGAAGGCAATATCGGAGCACCATGGTATTCTCTGTTAAAAATTGCTTGAAAAAGTACAAAAATTAGATGAAAAATGGTTTAATGTCTCACGAGCTTAGTCCAAAGCGAGTTTATGATGATACCAACCATATTCATACAGAAAATTAATCTTGTACAGGAGCGTAAGAATGAAACTGTAGAAGGCAAATGTCAGTGACAACAACAAAAGCATACAGCCATTATAGACCGATGGTGTAAGAGCGCCCCCCAGGGTTGTGTATGGAGGAAATGCATGGTTCCGTGATAGCCCATTCATACCAAACTTTTTGACCTAAGCAACATCGCCAGATATTGACAACTACTTTCTCCCCATTGTTAACCTGGATGGGGTTGAGAAGTGGAAAAAACAATGGGAACCAACTGAACATTCCTGGTGAATGAGATTCTGGAACAATGCTGATGCAGATATCCTTGTATAAACTACAGTAAAAATAGCCAGCTAGTCCATGAAGCACTGTATCAGAAGAAATGTCAAATGACAATTCGACATGACGAGCATTCCTTAACTGATGAAGTTTTGTGCCTTCATTGAGATTTTCAGTATTAATAACATTCTTTTCTTTATCCTTACCAGAAAAGCTTGGATGCTTAAATGTAAAAACAGGCTTGGCAGTTGCCAGTTCATTGTAATTATGTATGCGAACAACGTAAGGTGTTTCAAATGCAGTTTCTTTTGGCTTATCGCGATCAAGTGCGCTGGCGGCAGTGACTTCATTAAACAGTTTTTGTGACGAAGCTGGTGACAAATATGATGTGTAAGAACTTGGAATGCTAATGGCATCTGTTTTCAGAAAGCGCTCAGCCCCATCCAGACACTCTGGTGACAGCTCATTATCACCGAAGGACCCAAGCAATTCAGAAATAATGATGTCAGCTAATTCTGGTGCATTCCATACCCTCATGTCACTGGATACAATTGTGACATCATCATTTGCCCATTCTGTACGTTTTAGCAATTGCAGTGTAACTGATGCACTGGCGTTCTTTTCCACAGCATAGCACTTAATCTTACGTTTTGCATTCTGAGCAGCTTGAAGTGCTGCTCTCACCAAAGGTCCTCTTCCTGCACCCAAGACCATAACAATTGTCACAGTGGTGTCAGCATCCCGCTCTGGAACTCTGTCAATCAAACATTCACAAATAGCTTCCCGATATTTAACATATTTTACCGGGTCTTTTTCAAACACTTCATAAGTTGCAGATTCCAGATTATCCATTAGAGGCTGTAATGGCGATTGAAGATAATCTTCATATCCTTTGGCAAACATTTCATATTGATCAGGAGGAGGCTGGTTTTCATACAAGTGGGCAATATACTGCTGATATACTCTCACACCATCGTGATGCGAGTAATTTCCAGTGATTAATACCTGACAATTTAACTTGAAAAACTGCACCATTAAACTCTGATGAGCCCTAGAAAGTACGGGATAACCTTTTCTGTTGCATAAAAACACTGATGTATGTAGAACTACTACTTTTATTGGTTCTCCCAGCCACTGAGCAATTTCAGCCTGATCAGGTAAATCAGCCGTGATTTGTAATGCAACACCAACTCTGTTGTGATAATTGCAAAGTACCCTAAACTTGTTCCACCATCTCCAAGGGCTTACACTTTTCTCAGTGTTACCATTGCATTCACCA
Organism: Clavelina lepadiformis; assembly: GCF_947623445.1. NCBI lineage: Eukaryota > Metazoa > Chordata > Ascidiacea > Aplousobranchia > Clavelinidae > Clavelina > Clavelina lepadiformis. The sequence continues at coordinate 10,179,699 of NC_135244.1, forward strand.
TCGGTATGTGTAAGTGGTACACAAACCCACATTGTCAAGTTGTGGTGACTTCGAAGCAAATGAGTATAGACCAATTTTGCAAGACTTGCACAATCTTCGTTTTGAAGGTGGACAAGCATAGCTGGAAGACTTAAGTAGGCTGCAAAATTTAGTTCCTCATGAGCAGATCCTTCATCAGTAGCTTTATCCAAGTCTGATCCAGAAAACGATATCCACTGTGACATTTTGCCAACCACAAGGGTACTCCATTCCTGGCTTCTAAGCATAAAGTCTGGCTCAGATGCATCGCCAGTGCGATGCCCAGCTGAACATTTTAAGAATGGCGTTTTCTGCTTTGGGTCCACAAGGTCAACACAAACAAAGTCATAGCCTTCACTGCAAGCACCTTCTATGGATGCTTTTAAGTCCCCATCAAATCCCAAGTCCAACCCACATGACACTCTTTTCTTAGACATTGTTAATATCTATGAACAAAGATTCTCTTCCTGTAAGTCAATCAAACGCCAAATTAAGATGTCAAATTTTCAACTTAAGTAATTTATTTAAAAAGAACAGAACAAATTTATACTTACCATGTTTAAAAATTAGTATGGTAACTTAGTAAGATATCAGAATATTTATCAACAAAAAAGACTGAAGATAATCTTTGCGTGGCTTGACCAATTCGACGATTCCTTATCACTTAGGCCTGGTTACTGAGTATGTAGTATACCTTTGAAAATGATGCTCTTTTATTTATTGTTTGTAGTTTTGCCAAATGTCATGTTGTGCACAGGAGCAACCAAGGTCAATATGCTTTGGTTAAAGGCGTCACAGTGAGATTAAAAAAAACTACTTGCTTATTCTTTACTTGATATTGGTGTCTTTATAGATATAATTTGTTTCTACTTACATGATTGTAAGCTATCGACATAATGCAAGTGTGTAAAAATGCAAACAATATAATATTGTTTATTTATTTTTAAGTTGACAATTTTCAATACCTTTCTAACTAAAAATTTTGTTTTTTATTGCCAGCATGTTCTTCCAAATAAAATAAACCCAAGTGCCGGGCTTAAGATAGTGTTCAATCTCTATTCTGATTTATATTAATTCGGTGTGTCAGTCATTCAATTAATCCTCAATCATTTGAGTTTAAGTCTAGTCATGCGTGTGTAATTTAAGGGATATTATGTCGTTGAATATATTATGTTATTCAGAGATTTTTGTGGTGATGTGGTATTAGCTACTAGGGTAATTCTCAGACACAGATATTGTGTAGCGATCAATATTTGAATCTTATATCAGCATATATTGTATTATTATAATAAGGGAATTGTAACAGTCAGGTAATGTAGTACTGTTGCCAAAGCACTTAGTTAAGAACCTGAAACCGTTAACCTACTGTATAACAATGCAGGCTAAACATCTAAGGAAGACCCTTTAAACATTCAAGTTAAATTAACAAGATACTATAAAAATAGCTTCACAAGCGTCCGTTACCAAAATTGCAGTACCGTGACCAACAGATTTTTGCTGATAGATTTATTATTCGAGAACAAACCATGATGAATGATGAAAATAAATGCTGGTCAAACAGAATGGGTGATGTTCATTACATTTTAATTTAGATAACTTTAAATAAAAATCATTCCCATATGGTTCTTAAAATGTAGCATAGCCTATGTTTCTTAAGAAATCAATTAACGCAATTTGCTATCAATAACAATGCATGACTCGTACACTGACATGACCGTACACTGACTCCAGAATATAAGTCAGATTCAAGCAGAGAAAAGTGGTTAAAAAAGAAAGTTACAGAAAAGGTAGCTAAGAGATAATTTTTGAAAAATAGAGGAATTAATGTGTATTGTGCAATTGTGCGAAAAAAGAGCTCTATCATTTGTTTTTTCGTCATATATTACATTGAAATTTCATTTTAGGCTTGAAAATCAAGTGTTTCTGAGGTGGGTGAGTTTAATCCAATGGAACTTAAAAAGTATTGTATGTAGAGACTTGAAATCATGTAAAGGCATTCATATGTTACTCAACCCCCAAAAAATGGTGACAGTAACTCAGAAAAGGTCAATTTGCAGTTGCCATGGTTGCGCCAAGATGTGTACCAAGTCCATGTAACAGCAACTTTATGTGGTTTGACCGTGGGCCGTACTGGAAATTATGGCAAATGCACCCTCGAAATTCGGTTTTGTGCACCAGAATGTCTTTTTATTGCCAAAAGAGGGGTTCTACAGGCTTTGTGTTAAGGCTAATGTTCATTGCAGACAGCAAATTGCACCTAGTACACCCTTTTGCACCCAGTGTGCTAAAATTTTAGCCTGCACTCGGTCACCCCAATTGAAACTGTGCTGCGCCCCCGAGATAAATAGACATCCATTTTTTAGAAGAAAATGAAATCTCTGGGGGGAGAGGCAAATTGGATGTCAGGTAATTCCCCCATCGTGAAAGCTTAAGAGCAGCACAGTAAGATTGCTGGGTAGTTATGTTAAGCAATAGCATTATCACATTTCATTTTACACACAAAAAATCATGTGCGCATAGATGCAAATTTTGACATAATAGCGTACGCTGAAGCCTCAATTTTTTTTTTATTAAATACAAATTGACGTTTAAACAACCAGTTGTTTTTGTTTGTTTATTATAAATCGGCATGAAGATAAAAAAGTTTGGCATGCATGTTGCAGCTGCCACACTTTCCACTTCGGGCAATGACGAGCAATACAATATCTTGAAAAATCCCAAAATTTGAGATCTAACTCCCCACTGGAAAGTTTGCTTTCAGTGCACCGGATAAGTGCGCCAATAAATGTAATGCCAGAGCTTGCACAACGTCAACATAATAAGTAACTTATAACATAGCGCAAAACGGTAAGTCTGCAACAGAAACCGGGTGCATCATACAAACTTTCCAATAGGGGTGTAACTCAGACCCATATCAGATATCCTGCTCGTTAATTGTTCAGAAGCATGTATTTTATTGTATTTAGCATCGTAACTTAGCTCAACTTGCTTACTTAGTGAGCGTTGTACCTTTCGCTCCGTACAGTTAATGGCGAAAAATGAGGAATATACAAGATCAGACATATTGCACCCTGTGTCTACTCTCTAGGTCTGGACCAGTGGTTTTCAACCTTTTTCATAACCTGAGCCTTTTAACAACCCAAGATGACCTGACGACCCACTTCCAAAATAATGCAGTTATGTAGCCTACACAAGTACAATTAAAAATAAGGCAAAAGTAATGTATGAAAGGTTCCAATAATTAAGTCTATTTATATTATATTCTACAAACACAGTACAGTCAGTACACCATAAAATAAAAATATATTCTTAAAAACTACTAAGAGTCTTTCACTTCCAGAGTCTAAGACTAACTGTTAAAAGTCTGTAGCAGTTACTAGTCTTCAGAACCGACCGTGTGACAATGTTTTACAAGGAAAGCGATGCTTACGGAACTGACAATGCCACTCAAGATTATAGAAGAGCAAATGGCGAATGGGGCATAAACAACAACTAAACCTGGTGAAATGAAATTCTGCTTACGTCTAGACTAACTGCAGTTTTCCTCCCTGAGTACCCCTCATCTGCTAAAATATGTTGGTTTGAGCCTTCATTTCAGCTGTATGAGACATGTTTTTGCCAACTTTTTAAGAAAGAGTAAAAAAATACAGTAGGCTAGGCCTAGTATAATAATAATATAATAAAGTACAGTAGTACTGTACTTGCAAAATTAAAAAAGAACTAGGCTAACAACGCTAATGCTTGAAGCATACAATTTTTTCTGGTGAAATGTAGCAGCCAAATTATTTCGTGAAGTGATTATTTCACGGTATGTTGGTCATGCGGCCTATTGTTAAAGACAAGTGGTAGGTTTGCAGAATGTGTATGCAAAAAGTTGATTTTAGCTATTCAAGGTTTTATTGGAGTTAGATTTAGAATAGAAAGAAGATTTAAGTTACTTGGTTTATGTTATAACATTCAGGCTAGGCTATAGGTTATAACAAGAAACTGTGAAAAATAGCTTTGAACGCACAACCTTTGGCTCTATATAGGCCTAGTACAGAAGTGTACATCCAGATGACCTCACAGTTTGGGCAACTGAAGTCTAGAATGCAAAGTCATAGCCTATTGTGGTTGTGCAATTCTGCACTAGACTCCGATTTCTTCCAGTGAAATAGTGGCAGCGACTATTTCGGCACTGATAAACTGACATACCTTGCAATCTGGGCGCTATGGCGTGCACTGAAGCCTCAATTCTTTGTTTATCTATTCATTATAATTTGCCGCAACGATAAAAACGTTTGCCGTACACGTTGATTAATCTCGAAGGTAAAGATATCATACTTTCCGCTATGGAGAGTGACCACACGGCATCTGTCATTCTGTCCATTGACTACAGCGTTCCATGCTGCAAATTGCACACGTTTTTTGAAGATCAACGACATCTTATATAAGAAAAACCAACACGATTGTTGATCGTTGCCGCCAGCTCATGCGCTAATCCCATAGATATCTTATATATAATAACTAGATATCCAACTCTCGCTGAAAAGTGAAGCAAGCCTGCGATGACACATGCGGCCAAAAGCGTTGGGCGAAAGTGAGAGAAAGGCTAAAAGCCAATTGTAAATTAGTTCTGTATAGGCCTAATTCTATTGAAGTTTTTCGAAAAGCCGAGGTGTTTGCACTGCGCTATCACCGACTGTTTTTGTAAATATTTGTATTTTAGCTGTATCAATGAGTAAGCTTGCCTAGGCTAATTGCCTACCGGTACCGTATAGGCCTAGCATAAGGCAATGTTGTAGCCCTTCATTTGAGTAAGAGTTGTATGATCCAAAGCAAAGGATTGATACATAAAAAATTACTTTCAACAATTTATTGCCAGAAACATCCTACCATTCGCACAAACTGCTCGCTAATGATACCGGTACGGTACGGGCCGTTCCAGTATCTAGGCCCATATTTAAACGCCAAACACCCTTTAACTATGCAATTGAGCTTTAGCAATATTGTTTAGCGTCGTCTGCATCAAAAAACGTCTTTCCATTTCATAACTATTTGCCAATGTCACATAATCCTTTCATATGTTCTGTGATAAATATATCAATTAATGTAATATAAAATTGTGTACCACATAGAATTCTCATCTATCGAATCAGTGAAGCATAAAACTGCGTGACGTAATCGATTGCTTCCCCTGTGCGTGCATTACGAGTCATCACTTATCAGTCGTATGTTCAACGCCGCAACATGTCTTTATGCTGTTGCTGTCACAATGTTCTATCTTGATTTATTCGTTCAATGAAGCTTCAATATAATCAGAATATATAGTTGTCGAGGTGTACAATTAATTCTAAGATTAAGAAAAGCAGACAACGACCTTGAGACTCATTTATCATCGAAGACAACAATTCAACAGACAAAATTGTAATTGAAGTGGTCGCCCTTACAGGCTAAGGAACGACAAACAATCATTTCATTACATTTCCTTTCCACACATATGCGCTAGAGCGTTTCTGGTCGTATATGTTGACAAAATGGCGGTCCCACACTGGCTTCACTTCTTAAAGCGCAAGGTAGTTGGATATCTAGTTATTATATATAAGATATCTATGGCTAATCCCCGCAATAATCCATAGATATCTTATATATAACAACATTGTATATTTAACAACATTGTTATATATAAGATATCTATGCAATAATCTCACAAGACCCTAGACTAGAGAGCAAACACATATCGTACGTGACGTATTGACGTCGCACACCATACAATCATAGATAATACATATATAAGAAAGCAGGCAACGTAGCGTTTTTTTTAGTACTGTGAGAGATAAAAAGTTTGCGTTGACGTCTGGGGCCATTAGTGGTTAAGGGACTTGTTTTGCGGCAGATAACAAAGTCGTACTTTTGCGTTGTTTGACATCGAAGTTTTTAGCTGTATCTGGATGCGTTCATCTTAATATTACCTGGATTTTTAAAGCAGATAAAGCAAAATTTCTGCACTGATAGTCAAACAAGACAGGTCAGAGGTGATCGCGTTATAGCGAAAAGTTGTTTGGTTGACAATGCGGTTGCTAAAAATTGGTTTATGTATTATTATTATCTATGTTGTATGACGTCAATTAAATATGTGTTTGCTCTCTAGTGACGTGTTTTCTCGTTGGTTTGTTTATGCATCAAGGTCAGCTGCTAAAGGTCACTAACCATGCTAACCAGTTATTCATTCTACTTATGTCACCGACAGGTGCACAATCTTTTATTTCGTGCGTGAAATAAGTGACTAACAGAACAGATTTGTTTATGCGGCAATCTTCCGTGCTGCTGGGAAGAGCTCGTACTTCAGAAATGAGGCAGTTATCGTCGTGAGTTTAAGTTTACGTACGATTGAGACAAAGGACCATCTGTGGCGTTCGTGATAATAATTGCAATATTTATACAAATTGGCATTTTGCATGAGTTTTTGTATTTTCTCCAGTTTAGATAATGTAATGTTTGCAAAGCTGCGTATATTCGTGCTAAGCTCTTATTCAAACAAGGAATTCTAAACCGACATATTGGACGCAGATATAAGTATTTCAAGTACCTTGTATTTACGGCGTAAAGTTTGAAGTGTACTTGATGAAATGTATGGATGACGTAGAATAATAGATATTACACATATAACTTATACGTAGCAATGATAAATAGAACATGGCGTTAGCTGATTGGTTGAGGTGTATGATATAAAAGGTTAAGCTTGGTTCAAATCGTTCTGCTCTGGCTCGGGCTGACTAGTCTCTGAGGGCTTGTCCCTACAGGACTGGCTAGTAGCCTACCTCTTAGAAAACTCTCTTCGAAACTTCTCTTTGCTATTGCTTATGTTCTGCTGAATTGAAGTATAGCTGAATTATTCGGAATTGGAATCATTATTGAATTCAAGTTATAGCGATGTTTAAATGTGGAAAGATGGTGTAAATGTTTCTAATTCGATACAACCTATTCGGACAATATAACAATTAGACTTTATGAAGTTGGTGTTGATTTGAAGAAACATTATAGAGACAGTAAACGCAACGGAGTCAAAGACAATTATCTCGGAGTCTAACAGTAAGATTGACAGTCTTGGCTGTACGCCAAACCTAAAAGCAATCCACCACCATCATCCCCATACATCTTTGACAAACTCCACCGCCGCACAACCAAGGAAAGAATCACGCATTTTTTCAGATACAAGAAGTTATTAATTGCGTTTTGCATTTAATAAACGTTTTGCGTAACAACGTATGCTACGTATTGAATTTAATATTGATTTTTCATATAAACAACAGGATCGCAAAAATACAAGCTATATTTAAGTTTTTGTGCACAATTGTGATGTCAGTATCAAGTACGAAAGCAACTAACGAAAACTCGCCGCTAACACGACCATTTTACTTCTGTCTCATCGATGGTTGACCACACTTACGGGCATTTTGTGTACGTAATAAATTTATCGATTAAATTATCGACCTTTTTTGCAATTCTCTTAAATCCGAGTCTTGCGGGCAGATTCGCGTTGCATCTTTTATTTTGCATGAAATAACATATCAACTGCAAAGTTTTTGTTTGTAAGATAGTTAAATAGTTACGAGATGTTTTAGTATCATGTAAAAGCGGAATAGAAGACAAATGGATTTGTTCATTTGCCAACAAAATTACAAGTTTAAACAATGACATGACGAGATACCATAGCGAAAAACCACGACGAGAAACTCGGCCACGTGATCGCAGTTTTCTTTCTCCACAGTCATGATCCAAAGCATACATAGGGATCATTCTATATACCAAAATGTAGCTACTAAATATCAAAATGTAGCTAATGCAACTATAACGTAGCTACTAAATTAGTTACAATGTTTCTACTAAATTAGTAACAATATTAACGCACTCTTTTTGAACGTAGACTGCCGAGTTTTTGTTTGTTTTCTTTTGTCAGATTTCATTCGTCAGAAATTCACAGAGATCAGTTGGGAAGAACTCATTTGTCTTCAGAAACTGACGCTGCAATTGCATTCATATCAACAAAAAATTTGACATGATCATCATACAAAGTCTTACTCTATGCTGGTTCTGGATATTCTAAATCAAAAATCTCCTACAAGACGTTCTTTGGGCAAAATCAACAACAGATATCACTTTTTCTTTTTATTGTATATGGTAATATGGGAATGATGGTGGTGGTAGCTTTATGGGTGGCCTAAGCCAAGCCAAGTCTTACTGTTTGACTCCGAAATAATTGTCTTTGACTCCGTTGCGTTTACTATCTCAATAATGTTTCTTCAAATCAACACCAACTTCATAAAGTCTAATTGTTATATTGTCCGAATAAGTTGTATCGAATTAGCAATATTTACACCATGCTTCCAATTCCCAATATCTTAGTAATAACTTCAATTCAAAGGAATAACTCAGAAGGAAGAGAATTTCTAAGAGAGCGATTTAAACCAAACATTTGCTTTTATATTCCCGTATTGACCAATGAGCGCTTGCCAATTAGCCATACAGTCAAAACGTATCTACTTGTCAAATGTTCCAATTTAAGCTTTTATCACAAAGAATTCAATCGATTTACATCGTGTACAGAAAACCACTAGACACACTTAACTACGTCACATGTAAATTTGGAACTACGCTTTGAATACAGATTACTAGAAAACAATACATTTTTACGTACAAGCTATGTTACATCTTCTATTATACCGAAACCCTGACCAAGTACCTTCAAACATTACACGGTAAAATACAATGCTACTTGAAATACTTCAACTACCGTCCATACGTTAGTTTGGACTTTGATTGTTTGTATATGGGATTAACTCGAATAAAACATACAAACGTTTTAATATTCAATTTCGTCTAACTGGAGAAAATGCAAACTTATGCAAAATGCCAATTTATATAACTAATTGCAATTACTATCATGATCCCCACAGTAATATGTTCTTGTAAATTGTAACATAGTTCAACGTAATCGCTAGTGTGTAGGCCTATGCGCCATAGTCGGCGTATGTTTTATTCTTACGTAATAGCTTAGTTAAAGGGAATCTAGAGGCATGTGCGCACAGTTAAGAACGAAAAATAAATAATATAATGCACTGATACATCACGTGTATCAGTTTCAGCATTTTTTACAACTCATTGAATGTCATCCAGTAGATCCTTTATTCAGAATAACAAAATGAAAATGTTGCTAGACCGATTATGGTCTTCCGGGTCGGCAAACTTGATGAAGCTTTTTTCCACAATTTAGAAGAAGAGATCGTTTCTTTCAAATTGTTAACGGCGAGTAAAATGTTCTACCATTCCAATAACGCCCTTGTGAACAGGAGAAGGGAAACGGTAAAAAATATCTTTCCTTTTTAGGTTGGCCCTCACGTTATTTTCTAAGCTTAGGCGTCCACAGAAAAAATCCTATTAAAATGTTCCTTGTGAACAAGTGTCGGTTGTAATTTTTTGGACTTGTCGTCAATTTAAGGGTTACAGATATATTTTAATTTGAAAATACCCTCCAGGGTCCGGTGGCCTCAGACCTGCTATCTTGTGTAATGTAATATCTATGGTTGGTTGTGCCAACTTGAACATGGCTGGCAATAACAGAAACAAATTGGCTTTAAATCAAACAGTAGTTGTCAGTAAATTTAGCCTACTGGTAAAAAGATGTTTACTAAGATGTGTAGTGGTTAAACAGTTATTACCATGAATAAGTGGCAAAAATGCACATTCATAGTTTAATTATGATGGTTGTTCTTACTACGTTAGAAGACAAAGAACAATAGTGATGAGTCAGGTATACATAGGTGAGCGGTACCGCGGTACTATAGGCTAGTACCGAATTACTGTATACCGCGTTACTTTTTCAGTACCGATACTGGTACTATCAGGACTTTTGAAAAAATGTACATATTGCATTCGTAGCAGCGTCTTTTACACGAAAAGTACCGAGTACCAACAAAGTACCGAAAAACATTTTTAAAACAGTACCGAAAACCGGAACCGTCGGTTCAATTTTTGCTAAGTACCGGTACCGTACCCGATGGTACTTTCAAAGTACTGACTGCCCACCTCTGCTCAGGTATTTGGATCAAGTATGAATGGAATGTTTCCTGTGACAGACAAGTAAAAAGTATCGGTAATGGTAGAACTTTCCGAATTAAGGTCTCCAGTTTTTTGGGTGGCAAGATTTTTTCGACTGCCTATATCAAGGGTGGGCAAACTTGTTCAATAAAAGAGTCACTTGTGGAAAACTACAAAAACCAGTGAGCTGCAAAATCAGTAGTGACTGTCAATTTGGTTATTATAATATAATATTATGTAAGTAGTAGTAATTTTGGGATATTACTATTCAGCTAGAAAAGCCACAAAAAACATGTCGGAGAGTTGCAGTTTGCCCACCTTTGGCATATATACTTATAACAATTAGAAATTGGAATTTAGTATACAAATGCGCAACTAGATGACATCACAATTTGAGTAGCTGTTGTCTAGTATACAAAGGCATCCTGTCCTTGTACACTGTTATACTACTGTAGACCCGGAAATTATCCAACTACAGTGATTATTTTTTATATTACACGCGTGTTGGTCATTGGATGCATAAGAATTCCCATACGGAAAGCTTGCATTTTAGCACAAAGAGATTTACGCCAAAAAATCTCTGGTCTATGTTTTACACCATGCCAATATTAAAAGTCTAATTATTTTCCGCTGCAACACCGTAATTTTGCCTCTGCACTCTCGAGGTCTTGCCGAAAACTGCCATACTGCGCAACCCGGGGCTGAAACTGATATCTACTCCAGTGGCACAAGGATATTTGCTCCTTCACTGCACCGGAGTTTCTCCGGTGTGTGATACAAACTTTCCATACCGGTACGGTAGTTTGTGTGATACTTGCAAAGCACGTGAATGTAATAATTCAGTTTGTATTTCCTTCTAGTTTATTATTTTAGACTTTGCTTGACATGCCATATTTAGCCTGTGTAAAACACCGCAGATTACACTCAAATTATTGCGCACTTTTTGCCACATGCTTTGCTGAACACATATCCAGATATCAACCGCTGTAAACCAAGCACCATATTTTTATTTTTTGTCAATTTTTTTTTATTTTTATTTTTTATTTAAAGGAATTCATATGCTACTCACCAGTGCGAAATTATTACAATCCGATTCCTAAAACGTTTGCGATCAAAGAATCAAAGTGGTTTGTCAATTTCCTCTTAAAAATGGCAGTGTCTGTGAAATGACAATGAAAAATGACTTGACTCGAGTTATCATGTGTAACTTGTGTTATCATGTTATCATGTGTAGCTCGACTTGTTTTGAGTCGGTTCTTTTTGATAACGTTTCAGCATTAAAGAGTCATTCCATCATAATATGAACATTGGAACCGTCATATTTTTTTGCTTAAATGATTCTATTCAATTTTTTAGGATGAATGGTAAAAGTTTGACAAAAATTGGATTAATAGTTTTTGAGTTACGGACAAAAATGTTTTTGACCACCACTAGGTGGCTTCAAATCAAGAATCGAAGGATGATTTTTTGATCTACCCTAATGTTTTCAGCTGTGGGCTTCCTACTTACCCACATGAAAATAAGTAACAACCTTCACGGTTTTGAGAATATAAAATAAAATTTTCCAATTTCAACCATGTCAAATATAAACAATTTGTTTATATCCAAAAACAATACCTGATGCATTTCTTACCAAATACAGCTTGAATGATATAATGTTTAAGAGTTGAAACTGAGAATGTCAGATAGCCAGGATGTTATAAATTATAATTGAGAGCAAACGATAATATATATATCTGTAAGAAGTTAATTTAAATCAACTTTTCAAATGTGTTGTGCATTATAATGTGATATGTAAGAAAGATGCAGTGTTTGTTACATCACATGTAAAGATGAACTACAAAATAATAAAAACTGCAAATACAAAAAAGAAGTTGTTTCGTAGAAGATCAAAATAACAAAACTTTTTGCTACAATAGACAACACTTAGAATTATAGAAATTGACTACATTGTAGTGTGCAATGACTATTGTGTGAATAGTTGTGAATGTAACAATACACTGTTTGTGACACAATTCTCACTCATCCTTCCCTTTATGCCAATGTTTAATGAATAAACAAAAAAAACTGGACAATTGAATGCCAAATTATATTAAATAAACAAGAATTAAGAATTACTTTGAATAGTGTACGCCACCATGTCAAAATTTGCATTGTTGATTGCACAATTCCTTCTGAAAAACTGCACTACTTTCCAGTAGGGGTTTTGTGATTAACTTTCCATAGCAGTTCAATTCTATAATTGCACCCTGTCTTAGGGCTTTATAGTTGTCTGAATTTCAGAACAGTAGGCTACTTTGTACTGTTGGAACTAAACTAAAGCTTTTTTGATTTCATCTGAAAGTTTTATACTCATCTGCTCTTGTTTGGATTATGACAGTTAATAGCTCTTAGACTTATCGACAATCATCTCATCACCATCGCAAAAATATATATCAAGGAAATGTCTGTGAAAGGTAATAACCATAATGCCATAGGCCTAAATATATAGGCGTCAATCATACAGATAACAGTGTAACAATATAAGCTCTTTAATTCAACTTTCTCTATAAACTGAGGATCTCAGAAAACTTGAATTAACTCAGAGATAACTGCTCTTCGAAAATGCCTATTTAATACATATTGAATACACATACAAAAACACCATTTTTTCGAAAGTATTTTTATATGCTCCAGGGATGAACAGGGCTTCAGAACATATTTTTGTTGTTGTTACTTTTTGTTTAATAGGTGCAATGATGTTAAGAAAATGTCCTGGCAGTGCCCATATAATTCCACAAATTATTTCCCACTAATTACACCAAATTTGGAAAACCGAAATTCTATAAAACTTAGTAATTTATTATTTACCTTCATCTTTGAGTTAAATGAGTTTAGTTATTTCCATGGCAAAATTTTTATTTGTTATCAGTGATAATGTGAAAGGCATAATATCCTGAGGCTATTGTTGTTCGCAATATTTTGTAAACGTCTAATGAAATTTTTTTTTTTCATGTGGATTTTTCATTCAACATCAATTTCTAGGGTAAGTACTTAGGCTGTATTGAAGTAATTGTGTGAGATTTTTAAGTTTTAGCAATTCAGTCTGAGCAAGCATTGGAAAAAATATAATATTTAACGTTCATATGTAAGGACATACATGAAAGTGAGGGGCAAGTCCAAAAACAAGTTGGCCTTAATCAAAGAATGGTTGTCAGTAAATATACTGCAGAAAGGATTTGTGCTAATATGTAGCAGTTAAGCAGTTATTGCCATAAATAAGTGGAAAAAAGAGAAAATTAATTGCTTAAGTATGACATAAATGGAAGCTTTTATTCGGTCACAATATCAAAAGCAGTGAAAGATAACTCAGGTATTTGGACCAAGTTTGAACAGAATGTTTCATGTGGCCAACAAGTAAATAGTAATCTAGGTATAATAAACGCCGCTTTATAATCTCACCTCGGGACCAGACTATTTTGGACTTACTAAGCGGATGTGTTTATAAAGCAGAACGTGTGTTTTTGTCAATCAAGCTAGAGCCTATAAATGACTGCAAACAATACACAAACACAAGAAGTATGCAAGATTTTTTACACACTAGCAAAAGACTAAAGTTTCAGTGAGTTTTCATCACTTTTTGCTGCACACTTTGCTAAGTGTTCATGTTACTGTTGTCCTTAAAGTTCTTAATCTTTCATACACCGCAACAGCTACAGTACAATTATAAACGAATCAAGACCAACAATCAAGCTTATGACGCAGCAGTTTCATAGGATACTGTCGTTAGTTAGCTTGAGAGTGTGCAGAAACAATACGCTGCTTGGTTGCATTTAATGTATATCTTACCATAGCACCCTACTGCCATCATCATCTATATACTCACGTTCAAATTATGCCAAATCTCACCGAAAATGGGCTTATTAAACGGAGTTTTATTCTTAAAATTTCACTATAGGACCAAACGGAGTAAATCGAGACCATGCTGAATTGGGCTTATTGACTGCGGGCTTATAAAGCGGTGACTGCTGTATAGTTAAAGCGTAAGTTACTAAAGTGTATAACAGGAACATATTGTGTTAAATAAGCCTAAGTTAGCTTAGTCTTTGATTTAGGACCAACTCTTTTTGTAGCCATAGATTGTGACAGCTTTCACTCCAAGTTTTGTTTTCTGTGGTAATTTGTTATATTTCGCCTCTCTATTCAGTCTGTAACCCAGCCTCTTATCCAAAACGCATTTTTTTCAAATGATAATATTCCAGAAACCATTTTCGATGCTGGAAGTCTTCATTAATATCACTTAGATAAGAATTAAATGATACAACAATTAAAAAAAAGTGTGTCACATGAAAGTCCTGTGCAAAACAGTTCATGTCTAACTTTATTAGTGATGGGCCGATTGAATCCAAACCGGCATACATTTGCCAAATATTGCATGGGTTTAATATTCAGGCAAATTTGAATATTAACGATGGTAAACCCAAATAGAACATTATTATATACCTATAAATTTGTTAACTTAGGTGAAATATGAATCTACCTATAAGCTTAGTTTAGGCAGAGACAGCATTCTTTGCGATAACGGCAATTATGTCCGAAACAATTTAACTTGGCAATTGCTATATGTATATATATATATATATATATATATATATGTATATATATATACATTTAATTATCATTAAAGCAAGGCTTTTTGGTCATGTTATCAATCAAATCAAACTTGTTAATAAAACTGTATCATTTTGTCCTGATTAGAATAGAAGCAGGAGTCTTTTATATCTATATGTTTCAGTGGTTCTTAAACCTGTGTCAGGTAGAAGCATTTCAGTCTCGTGCCAAGTAAAGTTTAGTGTGAGATAAATTTATAGAAATCTTATCGCAAAGGATTATTGGAAGTCCAAATGCTGTAAAAAGCTTGTTAGGCTAAGGCTAATTTATGACACTAGAAAAATCGAATACTTTTATTAATGTATATATACCAGGTACGTTACTATTATTATTAGTTTGTGTATTAATACGTTTATCTATTAAAAATATTGGCAAACGTATTAATAATAATACACAAACTAGCTATAATACTGAGTAACATTTTGAAGTTAAACAGTAGGGTATATGAAATAAGTTTTTGTGAAAATCTGCATGAATACTAAACAGTTTTGAAGTGAAAAACTTTGGGAATGACCTCATTTATGGTTTCTACAGTGATGTACATGGTGGTACATTTTAAACAACTTTGTTTTTAGTTTGGTTTTACTTGCTTTATCTGGAGCAGCAGCATTGACATTCCTCATGTTATCTTGTGCCCTGCCAGAGTTTGGGTAATTATAACACTGGTTGTTATTTGTAATTTTCTATTTTAAATATAATTACATTGTTAAAAATATGTTTATTTACGTAACTTCAATTCAGGCGGTCATGCACATTGGCTGTAGACTTGTTGCTACGGTGGTGCAACTACACAGGGCTTTTCATTTCCAGTAAAATATTTTAATGCTTGTGTAATTGCTATTATGCTATGTCGCATTTTTGAAGACCATCTGTCACATTAAACAACAGACAACATTTAATCACAATTCTTGCAACTGTATTAATTAATGCCACCTGGGTTGGGTGAATTGCACATTAGTGCTTGTTTCATTACTGTTTAAAAAATTAATCTTGATTTACAACACTATTTTGAAGTCATAATTCATGAAAGAAATGTAACATATATATATATACTCTGTGAAAAATATCCCAAAGCGTTTTATAAAATGTTACCTGTGTTTATTACATTTGCAAGTATTTTTGCTACTGCAGTAATTACACAACTTTGAAAATTATGCCCACCTTTTAGTAAATAACATACATGCATACTGATAATTACTGTACACTGTAGTACACATCATGGTCTCATTGAGAATTAATTTATGTTGAAATGATAATGCTATACGTTGGTAGGATATTGGTGACTGTAATGCTCAAGTCAATTTTTTTTTAGAGTTTACTGGCCATTGTTTGTCTTAATGTTTTACTTCCTTGCTCCTGTGCCAATGCTTATTGCTCGTCGTTTGGGTGCTGATATGGATTCTACAAGCACTGCCTGCAAAGAACTTTCAATCTTTTTTACCACTGGAATTGTAGTATCAGCATTTGGACTTCCATGCATTCTTGCACATGCTGGCGTGGTACGTAGGTTTTTAGTCATGGTGTACTGGTTGTACAGTAAAACATTTTAATGCAAGCAAATTTGGTAAAGATTATAATGAGGTGTTCTTTTACCAGAAGGCGCTTGTAAACTTATTTAAGATGTTTTCAAAAAATAAATTGGGAAACGAAGAAAGAAAAATAAGGCAGCATATATTAAACTCGCAAAAACTGTATATATTATACATTCAGAGTTTTTTTCGCTTAAATATTTACTTAATCTTAAAGTTATCAGTAATCACATACCAACCTCAGTGTAACCCTAATCTATTAACTAAATTAATTCCAATTTTATCCAATTGATTATATTCAATTTTAAGTGAATTCGGTTTTATTTTTCTCCTGACATAGTTGCCTATCTTAAACAATGCAATGCCGCTGAAATGGTAACTAAGTCATTTTTGCAGCTTAATACATTTACAACTCAAGACATTTTTGCCTGAAGGTGTAAATGTAGTAATTTTGTTAATACAACCCCGGTTAATTCACAATCAGTGGATATTTGGCTATGAAATGGGCCTACTTTTATCTTCCAAGAAGATTTTCACCAAAACTAGTTTATCCGGGAAACAAGTTTAAGGCACATAGATTGCAGCTGTTCTCAGTAAAACTTTCATCTGTGCGTTTCAATGTTTAGCCATACCATGCAGCTGAAAACAACTATACTTCAGTCTTCAGATATAGGCTACATTAACTATCATGTATTTAGACAACTTCATAGCATAAAGTATGCGAATTTGAAATGCTGTGTTTAAAAGTTGTTCGTAAACAATAAATATCACTAAGTAAGACTTTTAAAAATCACATTGCTTGCTCTCTAATACCCCATTTCCATGTCCACTTTTCAGGCCTAGTACTAGGCCTTACTTTCCATGTTTTGAGGTGATGCAACTTACGCAGACGTAATACTAGACCTGAATACTACACGTTGTCATAGGGTATATAAAAATAGGTGGCCCAAGAGCACCTATTTTTTATTTCACCTATTTTTCTGTTGGTTTTCAGTATTCGCGGCCAAACCGTAGGGCGTTTTCTGATTATTATTAAACATCTGGATATCGTTAATTTACAGGTGAATTTTCAGGCTGTTTTGTTATGCTGTGCCTATAAAACATCCTGTGCAAATAAACTAAATAGCTTGTTACGGTACCGTAATATTAGGCTCATAAATCCTGATATTAGCTACTAGCAAAGTGGTTACTTAATAATTTGGTAAGAATAAAAGTGAATTCTACCTACTGAAATAATGGATCGCTAGATATCAGTTCATTAACAGAATATTGATCGATGCATGGCATATTATTATTATTAGTTGTTTTGTGGAGTACCGTGACCCAGCGGTACAACAGCTTTTTTCTCACAAACACAACCTGTATTAGGCCTGGAGCTACAAGCTAGGCTTGCCGTACGTCGGCCAAGCCTGTACTTGGACATGGAAATGGAGTGTATGTAATCTACACCCTTAGAAAAATTGTGAATTGAAAAACCAATAAAAAACGACGAAAGAATTAATTGCAAGTATTGCAACAAAACAGTCAGGGAAGGGTATTTATTTTTAGTTGCAAACTGCTGACTTATTTGCCAAATCCAATTTGGTTTAGTAGAAAATGATTTTCTCATAAACATGCTTTGCATCGATATGTAACAAGATCTTAAAATATTAGGATAACTTTAAACAACATATATACGTCCCCAATGTCTGCTTTGTTTCTATTTTATCTAAAAAAGCAAAGGCTTTTGTGTTAGCAAAATAAATTATTAACAATTTCATTTTAACATAGTTGCAACTTTTTGCCTCTTAACAGGGTGTAATCAGTTGTAATTAAATGAACTGGAGTTAAATAGACCGGAGTTTATTTATCCAGGGATGAATTAATTGACCACCCTATTTCTGCAGATGCAGTGGGGTGCATGCGCCTTCGTCCTTGCTGGAAACGTCATCGCATTTCTAACAATATTAGGATTTTTTTTGTATTTCGGACAAGATTCAGATTATGACTTCCAGCGGTGGTAGTGCACAATCAATGGCAATACATATACTAATTTCATTACTTTTTTCTTCAAAGCTTGCATTGTATTAAAAACTGAATTGTGTTTATCAGTATAACTGCTTTTATTTCTGCAACTGTGAACAACCTTTAGCTTTTTTGTGTCCTAAGTTTATCTTAAAGGTGCAGAACTTAAATGGCTAGTCTTAATTTTTAAAACAAGTTTTGATAAAAAAGGCTAATTTTTAAAAAGACACCTGGTCTATAACTAAGATAAGGGACAAGTGCTAAAATAAGATGACCTAACCGGTAAATCAAAGAAGAGTTGTTAATAAGTATACCGGACAAAGAATTTTTCAATAATAATTTATGATTTAGCAATTATTGCTAGAAAGTATGTTGCAAAAACACACAAAATTGTTGTTCATTAGGACGTCGCAATGTGAAGTCCATGTATAAGACAGCTGTAATTAGAATAGAAATAAAGCTCCATATTTTGCTGTTACAACTGCAATGATGTGACTTAAGTCATTTTGGACTCTGTCTCGAATCAATTTATTTACAACATTTGTCGCCAGTATAGTTTATGGCAATGACAAACACTGACATCTACATCTTTTATGCATATGCTTCGGTAATATTTTTGAGTGATTGAATCATTTTTATTTTAACAAGTTACTTTTATGTAGTGATTAAATGTGGCTCGAATACTCCTGTGTAGAATAGATGATTGAGTCTATGCTGATTTTCATCCCTTCTTCCTCTCCTGATTATTATGATGGTTATAAGTCCATTGCTTTGCTTCAAAGGTATCAGTTGCCAGGTACTCAGCCATTTACACAAGACAAGCTTTTTCTGTTTTACGAACATTTGTTGTATTATACATATATTCATTGATATTTACTTTATTGTTTTCTGTTTACATGTTGTGTACGCTTTGTTTACATATTATAAAAACCTTGAGGAGTTTTGCAATACAAATTGTTCCAAGTTATTGCTTTTTTTTAGAATAGCATCAAATTTTCCAATTACGGTACTAGACTGCATAGTCTAAGTTATTGCATTGAACTAAAATTTAGTTGAAGGGTTGGGTTTTAATCGCTTTAAAAACCTGATTTTGATACACACTAGAGCAGAGGTCGGGAACCTATGGCTCGCGAGCCAGATGTGGCTCTTTTCACGACGGCATCTGGCTCGCAGATAAATCTAAACTGGCATTTCTTAGCTCGATTGTTACGAATAAAACTTTTTCTGTAATTTTAAGTCGTATTAACAGTAAGAAAGATGTTATTAAAGAGTAAATTCAGGCATTTACCGTAGTCTAAAGTTGTTGGTTTTGCTTAAAAATGCACACGTTAGTTGCATTAATTGTTGATAAATATCATATGGCTCTCACGGAAATACAATTAAAAATATGTAGCTTTCATGGCTCCCTTAGCCAAAAAGGTTCCCGACCCCTGCACTAGAGTAAGGATACCATTGCTGAAGAAGCACAAACCCTGACACATTTCTTTCACCAAATTTTGCGGCACTCAACTCACACTTTGATATTATGACACGCATTCTATCAAAACATTGCAGGCTAATCAACGTACACGTTGTTTTTGGCTTCTTCAAACGCAATATTTTCGCCTAAACGGAATTACCTTTTGAGGATAATTCTAAAAGCATTTTTGCAAATTAACTTTGCTGGACTGGCAAAAATGCCTTAGATTTCTCATACTGCGTATTAGCGACCTCGCAAGGGATTGCACGACGACGTTCAGTGGTGTACACCACGTGTAAAGTGTACAGCAATTAATAAAGCTAATGCTGGGAAAAAATTTCTCATAACTGGAGCCCCTTGGTGCATGTTCCGTGTATTACACATATTTTTTTATCGTATTGTCTGAATTTAGAACCGTTCACCAGATCCGCTGAAAAGGAGCAAGTGTCGTTATTGCCCAAGGGCATTACCAAGGTACCGAAGCCGGAAGGAACACTTGCCGCAATATTGCGAGTCCAGCACTCGGCCATCGAACCGATTGGAGAAATGAATGAATTTCTATTGTTTCTTCACTTTTAATACATTACGCTATATTTTTGTTGTTGAGCTGTTCCTGATCCACAGCTGCGTCTAACTTGGTATTATTTTATTGGTAAATAACATGTGCCGAAGCAGAGGTATAACTTGACGCGGAGAACCATCTCAAAAGAACGTCGTTATGCCTCCTTGTCTAAAAGACGACCCAATCGAAATGCGAACAGGAAATAAAACTACAAACACAACAATTCTTTGGGCAAATAATCGTGGTGTCCACCGCTATCTAGCGGACAGGGTGGTTAACACTATATAACACTTTTCTTCCTTCGAAAAAGTGAAACGGGGGGTAAGCAATTTTTCACTTGATAATAATTAATGCAACTACAGAACTGACGGTGAAAATTTACACAATAAACTAAAGCAGATAGTACGGTTCGGCCAGCGCATTCCAGAGACAACAAAAAGCAGTAAATGAAGAACAGATAATGAAAACACAACGGGAGACAGGAAACAGTAAAAAGAAAGTTATCGATCTGACGTTGGTGATTTTAGACATATGGAGACCAGAGTAGACTATAACATATGAGACGATATAGGGCAAAACTGTAAACAATAAGGTTTAAACAAATTTCATATTATAGGATACTATCCGCAGACATGATAAAAAGTTAATAACAAATGCGAACCATCAAAACTGCAGTGTACACACAGCTATAATACAATAATACTTTTCAGAAGATTCTTTCTGTGTGAGCTGGGCGTCGACGCCTGTGTGTTAATCCGCCGTGAAGTATCGCTTCAAAAGATAGGGCCATGCCCGAAAATTTGCCAAACAGATAAAACGACGTCACGTCCATTCCATGTTGCCAGTTTCCCGTTCAGGTGGTCAAGAATCTTTACACAGGTCGGTTGTGAGCGGAAGTAGAAGATGGTCACATAAGTCACTCATGTCCAGCCAGATAGTTTGATCAGTTTGTTTGAAT
Organism: Clavelina lepadiformis; assembly: GCF_947623445.1. Taxonomy (NCBI): domain Eukaryota; kingdom Metazoa; phylum Chordata; class Ascidiacea; order Aplousobranchia; family Clavelinidae; genus Clavelina; species Clavelina lepadiformis. The sequence continues at coordinate 10,200,956 of NC_135244.1, forward strand.
ATACATACATCGACAGTGATGTAAGTGCCAGGAAGAGACGAACATATCTAACGCCCGGTTGGATCTTGGAGCAAGCGATCTTATTAGCATGTCAGCTTGCCACCGTATATTTACCACAAATATAACAGAAAATATTAGGGTTATTCTTGCACTTTCGTCGTTTCTGGTCCATTTTAATTGTGTTAAATCTCTGATGAGAGTAAGGATTTAGCTAAATAGATTATATGTGAAAAAACAAAATTTTAAGTTTTTGTTGCTTCTTGCACTAACTTTAACTTTAGGCCTATTGACTAGCTAAATACTTTAAAATGCTTCATTTCTGAAGTCTTGATAAAAATAACAAGCTATAACTTACAAGTCATTCTTGCTTTTATTCGCATATACAATGTCAATTCTATAGGTTTCACGCAAAAGTCTAAGCTTTTCACTGCATTATGAAGTCGTATAAACTGATAACCGGCACCATTCATTAAGATCGACTATGATATTTATACACAGATTAAGCTGACAGAAGATCTCACTGTAGTTCTGTAACAGAACTTTTTCTTTCGTGTAGCCAGGCTCAATTTCCACATTCACGGTGAACCGCGACACCACCAGTAAAACCCAAGAAATCAAGTCATTTTATTCAACAGCCTCTACGACCCAAAACCAAAACCGACCTGCTCAAATCACTTAACGAACGGCTTTTATAGGGTACAAAAGGCAAGGCGCCAAATTAGTGATAAGATAAAAGTGCACACAACGTGAGACAAACAACGGTAATTGCAACCAATCAACGCACTAGAGAACAAACTCACAAAAACGGTAAAATACAAAATACTGTGAATAACGCGTGACATAATTTCGTTACAGTTCCAGCTTGCCAATAATATAACTAACTCCCTACGTAATTCAAAAACAGTTGATAAGGCAGTTGAGCATTTAAAAGCATCGCAAGTGTTTATAAAATGTGCTTACAAGTTAGAAGTAGTAGGAGGTAAATTTTGAAAATTTCGATAACAGGTATTTCAAAACTTTGTTAAACAATGCTAAGCATGTATTATGTAGCGGCTAACCCTGAGCAGATGGGCAAAATCTGATGCAATTTTTGGAATCAGCGCTTCCAAAAACCCCAAATCCGTTCCAAACTTCAAGTCCCCAAAAATCCTGTATACCAGTTTTATCTAGTATTTGCTACCGGAAATAGTTAGCTTTCTAGTCTTGCTGTGCCAGTTAGTAACTCTTAAGTAGGCATAGGCTACCATATTTTTCTGATATGATATTTTTCTCAATTATTATATAGCTATTTACTAAGATTCTATTTTGCATACCTATTGTAAAGAAATGAAAAACCTCATAATAGCCTACTAATTAAATTATTATTACTCAACTAGGAATGCGCTAACAACCAATCTACTACTGTACCAGTAATGGCATCACTAACAATGATGTAAAAATAACATTTTTATCGAACACAACGAAACAAAGCTGATGTTGTCTGAATCGTGTTAATTAAATTTTATAGTAAAATAAAAAACAAGATAGAGTTTGGCGTTTTAAATAATTTTTGCCATTTCACAGTACACCTGAAGAAGCAAGCTTATGCTTGCGAAAGCTCGTGTAGAAAAATATAAATAAATTTAACGTTCCAAACTATATCCTGTTTTTTATTTCACAACGAAACAAGTAGACTTAAAGTAACAAACAAGATCACGCATTACTTTTCAGTAAGTAGGCTACACAGAACAAATCGTATCGTTTGTTTTTCGACATGGTCAGTGGTGGAACGAAAAACAAAATGCTAACCATTACAACATAGAAACATCACAGTTCAGCCAGCAGACAATGACGGGAAAGAGCAGCAAAGCCCAAGAGCTTAAAACGTGCAAGAATGATGCTAACACAAGACGAAGACGATGAATGGTTAGCACGGCCACTAAACTCAACGAGCAAATAACAATCAAAAAATGAAAAAAATAAGTGTTACAGTTAAATTTGAACACTTATGCAATATGATAATTGAAAGCTGATAGTAGAAATACGCATCAGTAACATGGTATTGGTAACAACAACAAACAATGAGTTGATTAAGATTAGTGCAGCTGAATGATGAAAAGAAACCCCATCCCAAGGATTGGAATCCCGTTTCCGTGGTCAAGGAGGAGGGATGATAGTAGGGCCCTCTGATGCACTAAATTCATTGGATTACAGATGTCAGAAATAAGATATTGAGAACTTATACGTCTTAGATGTCCAATAAAATATAATAAAGTGAAATGTTACACTAACACAAAACTGAAAAAAAAACACGCGCACACACTGAGCCGTCGGAAGAACATGCCCGGGAGCAAATCAATTTGAAAATGAAGAAGAGTATGGAGAAAAAATGATGAAACCAGATCAGATCAGTAATCTCAGAATGACCTTGTTGAGAATCTTTACAGACTTTCGGTAAATAACAAGAAAAAACAGACTTTTTGATTGCCCGTCCGGGACAAGGCGTTTAAACCAGGACTGTCCCGCATACTTATGCTTATGGCTATGCCGGCGGCTAAAACCGGACGTATGGGAGGTCTAGTCTTAAGTTTAAAAAGTTAGTGCATTACGTCACACACATATATAGGCTTTTTTATAGGCTACAGATTAGTTTATGGTCTTCAAAATGCTTCTGTTATTAGTTATTACCATCATTTAATAGGTTACGTACACATTAAACATAGGCTTTGAATGTAGCCAATAGTAGTCTACATCGATAAAAACGTTTCTGCTTTCTCAGTTTTCAGTTTTTCTTTGTTTATTATGACGTCAAAGATTTGGGCTCGCACAAACTTTGAATTCAAAAGCCCAAGTTCGCACGAACTCGAGCTTTTTTTATTTTTCCACAGTCCTACTATTGTTGATCTGACTGTTTAATTTTACCTAATAACGAATTTTTTCCTTCAGAAACTAATAAAGTTTAGTATTTGGATTTAAAATCAAATCGTTTAGGAAATCGGCATGCATTAGCATCATGTTTTAGTTCTTCCTATGAATCTCATCACCAACAATAAAACCTTGTGTATCGACAAGCAGCTTATTGTTTCTACAAAAGTTATTTCGCAGGCCATACAATTAAGCTTTTACACAAACGTAAACGAGAGAAAATTTGTCGAGTGGAGTTTCTTCAACCGCTAGATGAGGTTGTTGTACCAAATTATTTAAAAATCGTTTGTTGTACAACAATTCACCGTAATCTTCTTACCCTAATTAACGTATTATTAAATGTTATTATTTTGTTCTCAACAAGGTAAAAATTTTACATTTGATAAATTTCAAGTTTCTTTTTACAATTTCCAGTTCGGGAGCGGTATATCGGTTAAAGCGCCGGGCTTGCAAAGAAGCGAACCAATGTCCGGTAACTGGCAGGGGTGGATTTAGGGAGGAGCACCAAGTTTCTGACCAGCTACATTATGTCATAAATGAACAAAAATAAACAAATGTATAGCCTAATACAAAATAACTAACCAAATTCAAAGTTTTGCTAAAATCAACTTTTAATTTTTCCAACATTTAAATTGCATTGCGTGTTTACTTCGTTTTAATAGTTTCAAGCTGCAATGAAAAAAGGTTTGTTTATTATCTAAAACTAATTGAAAGCCGGCTGCACACGTCGATGACTCAAAAAAGACTTGCTAAGACTAACGTATTTACGGAGGTGGACCATAATTGGGTCATAACCCCCTACAACGGAATCAATTTTGAGGGACCATAGGTATTTCCACGTCTTTTTGTTCATTGCTTTTTTCCTTTGCGACTCCTCATCGGCTATAAGTGCTATATTATATTGCTATAATAACTAGTACAATACTGCATATTTAGTATCTTACGATGCTATTTGAAATGAAAGCTTCAGACAGCATAGTTATAAAACAATAAAAAAAGTTATGAACTGGCTGATCATGAAACACGACAGATTGCTTGTCGTTGTGGTTAGCAAGCGCCGAGTGAAAGTTTCAAAAGAGCCTACTTCCAACAATGCATTGAGCATTGCAATTGATGATACGGAGTTGTTCACTGTTTCATCAAGCTGTAAAGCAAAATAAGGTCATCCATGTTGTCTAAAGTAGATTTTGAAAGGAAACGGTAGCCTATTACAAAACTCATTGTGAAGTGAGTACGGCTACGGTCCCTACCCAATACAAGCTTCATTGATAGTTATGTTCAGATATTTTTTGTTAAAATATAAGTCATCAAGTAAGGATTAAAATTTTCGTTGCGGTCATCGTGGTGTAGCCTACTATTGAATTGCATAGGTATTTTCTAAATATTTTTCGGACAAATCTATTTCAGCAGATTGGAGTGAAATTGCCGTTCAAAAAAACGTCAAAATCTTAAAACATTTTCACATAGTCTGTCATTTACTCTCCTAAATACTATTTTATGTTAATACTAGCGTATGGTATTGAGTCATAGCCCTTCACAAACCTAAAGTTTTTAAACCATACGCCTTACGTTTTCAACTTTTTTGTTTATTGCATTTCCCTGCTACAACCTACACAGAAAACGTGTTACGGCGATTCAAAATCGATGTATACGGTTTTACAAGTTATATACGGCGTCTCAAAAGTAAAAACTATTATTTGGCTGCTGTATTGTCTAGATCAGAGATGTCCAACCTTTTATTATAGTGGGCCGTATTGTCACTTGAAATAATTCAGTGGGCCGCAGAACCTATTAATTTTCAAGAAAAATTGATGAAATTAACTACTTTAACAATATCAGTCATCAAAGTATTCGGAGTGAAAATGACTAGCGGGCCGCACAAAAATCTCAGGCGGGCCGCAGGTTGGACATCCCTGGTCTAGATAGCTATGAAAATACATTTAGTTTAAGACGTTTGAAAGCGGTATCTGTCACCTAAAAACACAAAATTTTTGTGTATCCGAATATTTTCACACTGACGCTGTTATTTCAAGTATTGGCTAGTTGCGCAATTCTTTATCGATTGAACAATAACAGCAACTGGCTCGTTTAATTAAACCTACAAAAAGGTGTTGATGTTCATAAAGCTAAACTTGGCTCATATGCGCTTAAATTAAAACTTTATTAATGAAAGGGCCTCAGGGCACTCCACCATGCAAATCTTGCGCTGGTATCTGGTGGTGAATGACGATGTCATAGATAGGCTTACCGTAGCAATTTACTTGAGTAAGACTTTAACGACGCTTGCTCTTGTTTAGCAACATCACAGAAAAAAAACAGGTAAAAACGCATCTATATACGAAAATCGTAAAACGTACTAAGACAAGCTCGGTAATCAGGGGCTCCAATGATGTGAAATCATTATCGAATTTTTGCTTTCTCAGTCCGAAGATTAACGTTCCGATACCACAATTTTGTTTATCTAAAATATTATGGATTGAAATAACGAGATGACCTTTGCCAACAGAATAAGTTCAAACCAGTACACAAAGTCACACATGTACACAAGCCAAACAAGTAACAAGGTAAGCAGGAGCATTTGGGCAACTTTGTATGACAGGTCTCTTGTAAAATAAAACGAGTTTTCGAGAGAAATTTGCCCTGTCCCATAATATAGAAAACCTATTTTTGTAGTTTCCCTTGATATGTCAGAATTAAATTGGAATTTTTTCATCTATAATGTCAATCAGATAACTATAAATTTGTACAAAATTTCTACTTTCATGCAGTAGCTTGTAGAAATTATAACCCAAAGCTGTGTTTTTTATCATCGCATGCTGGCATCATGAGACCGTATATAAACAACCGCTCTGAAGTACCATACGTTGTATTTACATTTACGCAATCCAAATTTTATATATAAAGAAATGTTTGGCACTAGTAAGAATACTTGTAGTATAAAAATGATGATCAGCAAACAAATTACTCACATCTAGCATGATATTTTAGTTGCTGTGTCATCAGCACCGAAAAAAGTCTACGATTAACACAAAAACACTGGAAATATATATCGAACACACAAAATTGTACAAATTAACAGTAATATTTTAAAAAAGCACTATACGATGAGTCACCTTGACATGAAAGTCACACATCTGCTATAAGTATATAATATATATATTTAATATAAATACTATAAGTTATATAAACGACTGCAATTACGTATGGTGATGTTTTAGATGATGGAATTGCTACTTATTAATTTTTCGTCATGTATTACGCGCACAGTTTTGTGGCGAAAGATGGATGTGGCGCATTGAATGCGTTAATCGTATTTCTTTAGCTACGATTTTATATAGCAATGTCGTTGGCCGTATTCTTTTAAGAAGCCCGGTGAACTAGACCCAAAGTATGATTTTAAATCTTTTTAATACAAATATGATGTTATCTAAGGTATTCCCTGAACTACCAAATTGATTGCTTTCGTCTAAACTCTAAAGGTTTTACAAACATAATACGGTTTAGATTTCAACCTGATAATGTAGGTTTGAAGTAAGCGGTGCGCGCGTAAGAAAACAGATTCGTCTGAAGGCTTCCCGCACAATTATAATGATAAAACATTTATGTGGACAAAGTAGTTAGTAGAAAAGACCCGACGCCCTCTGATTAATAGTCAAGAATCTATCTTTAAAATCAAATAAGTCCTGCTGAGGGCAAGCGCATTGTAAGTCGCGACCCGTTTGTACTCTCGTGTAAACTCGCTCTTAGTGATTGAGTATTGATGCTGATCAATTTGCTAAGCTGCTGGCTACGATAAATGGTTAGCAAACAGCACCCCAGTGAGAATATTTCCGAAAGAGATCCTTAACAGCGCGCCACAATAGCGAAACTGTCATTTTAGGGTGACAAATTTTGTCATCAATACAACAATGGAAAAACCAATATTCAAGTCTTATATGCGCTTAATCAAGTGATCAATCACAGTTATAAACATGCTAACGATAAAAAGGATCGCATAATTTAACGGATTTCGGTAACTAACGGCTTCTCGTGTACAAAGCAACTGTTAGGACCAATATAGGTTCTTAAGATAGTTTTTTCCAATTGATAACATTCAATTTGATTATATTGTGTAAAGTTTTGCAATTTTACCTGAAACATGATGTATATAGAATCTTCTTCTGTTATGGTTTACAGACACAGTTAGCTTTGGCAACAAGGCGTAAATGAATGGAAAATGAAGTTGATTCCAATTGGCTTACCTGGACGCAGGATTTCGATAGGTGACATTGTATCCTAGTGATCGCACAATTAAATAAAACAGATTAATAAAGGTTTTTACAATTCTTACTATTTGAATAAAATTGAAATGGTTAAGGTCTGATCAATGTATCAAGCAAATTACACTTCATCAAACGATTACACATATTAACCAATATATATCATACGTATATGCAATGAAATTTTATTACACATGTCACCGTTACATTGAGATTTATGGTTTAGCATGCTAAACATGCTGCTTCGAAAACGAACAAATATGATGTTCTATATATCTGTTAAAAACTTTGTTTTCTCGCTCCGTTTCTTTTGGGAACGCTTTGAGTTTTTTTATCATGAATATATTCATCATACAAATTTAATGAATGCTTATTTAATAAACTCAACCTCTAAATCATCTTGCTGGTAGTGGGTGGCAGCTGCGTTTGTTTCTTAACAGACCCGGTTGCTCTCCCACGCTTAATTGACTCGAAATTTCTGCTGTGAAGGTCAACGAAGGTCACCTTCGTCGTTATTGTTTTGGCCCATTTCCCACCACTTTCATATGGTTAGATGATATTTTTCGAGAACTGCCAATGAATTTTCTTAAAGACGCTTTAGTTTAAAAGTTTTATGGCTAGTTAACCTGTTGCTGACAACCATGACGTCAAGCGAGACGTTTCAATTATACTTATGAACAAGCTATATACAAAGCAGGCTATGTCACCTATTATGCATATCATAATAAAAGCTTATTAACAGAGTTCGCAAATTAAATAAATTGTTTATCTGATAGGTTGCATTGTGTTTTTAAATAAAATATGTATGCGGTAGTAATTAAGTAACATCCACTTTTTGCATTTTTGCAGCCACAGAAGAAGACGCACAATACTTTAGTAACAGATCGTTTATTTTTCTTATACGAGAAAGCGAACATTATCTATCACAACTCGTAAATACATGTCAAAATGATATACACCTTATTTACTATATAAACATCTTTTCGCACTCCATAACAAGTTAAACACCTGACCTTACGTGGGAGGTGGATTTTTTCATTATCATTCCGCTCCATTACCCAGCTTCATCCTGTTGGTGTCAAGAACACTTTCTTAACCACGAAATAGTAATTCTAGCATGATTTCCAAAGCCCTAATGATATGCAGCTGGTCAGGCTTTTGAGTAATCTTAGCTATTTGGCTACTGATATATACACTTGTCTAACCATAGTCAACCATTACTTATGGACATGTTTAGTAACCAAAAAAGTCCATGGGTTTTGGTTTTGTTTTCACAGTTTGGACACGATGTTTGTTAAGTGGCAAACAAATCAGGTGATCTATAACGCAAAACGCATAGTTAGCTTAAAATCTATTGTTTGTACAGTTGATGGTTTTGATAAATTTGTTAGATAGGCTTAATAACACGGAACGAAGCAGTTCCTGGTTTATGCGTCATAACTTGTAAAACCTGCGTTTTGTTACAAACTGTAATTGATAAAAAACGTGTAACAAAACTCCGGTGTTCAGCACGTGCTTGCGTGTGGGAGGTAAGCGCTGACGGACAAAAGATACTTTTTCTACCCACCGCTAATGAGGTTCAACTTATTATCCGCAGCTTGTAGAAACCGATGATTTGCGCTGTTTGAAGACCCGCCATTAGTCTATTAAATACTTTAATGTCAAACAACTCGAGTGTGCTTAATCCAGTAGAAGGATTTAAGAAGGGACTAAGATTTCAAAGGATTTTTATTGGTTAAGAACCAGCGACATGAGAGCAATAAGCCAAGTTGTGTATTTTGAAAATTTTCTTGAACAACCAATATTTTTTGCTAAAGACAACAAATAACATGATCTCAACCGGAACGACTTTTGTAAGATTACTTGAATTAGACAAAGGAGACAAGTTTTTAAGATCAACCGAGGGTTTCGTGATACCGGCTTCAGGTTTATATAGACGTCACACGCGGGATCTTAATCGTATCACAGTCCAATTACTCCCGAACCTGTTCAAACAAGAGTCAATGTAGGCAAGCCTATCAATTTTTAAAGCTATCCCGGTAAGTGTGGGTGGCCCCATTGGGTCCATATGGATCATAAATGACGAGCCACGATTTTACAGTCGCTTCTTAGCTTGCATTTCTTTTTACGCAAATAAGCGTACAAAATGCGATCAAGACGTGATGCCTCAGCCGGATAATAGCCCTACCCTTTCTCTTGACGGGTATGTTAATTGGGGTTTAGGATGGCCTTGGGATCATCTCCTTACCCACGGTAGTTATCGGCTTGGGTGGCCTTCTTCAAGATGCGCAGTATACCTCCTTATAAGTGTGCCTTGTTAACATGAATCCGATTAAAGTTGCTGCCTGACCTGCGAAACGCTTTGTCGAAAGATATTGTGAAGAAATTGTAATGGCGTAAATATCTCACATATACAACAATCGCGGCCTCCTTTTGAAGAAATAGGACAGTAAGAACACAGAAAAGCACAAACTAATATTATAACTGCATTAAACAATTACATTGCTTAAAATCATTGTGTAAAACACATTTTATTATATCATGACTATATACCATATCAATCGGCAACTACCTATAACAAAAATAAATAAAACAAATTGTTGAAGTTAAAATGACATTATCCCTGTCCAATTCAGCTGACTGTACCTGCAAATTAATTTCCAAGTAGCAAATCGACTTTAAGTCTGTCAGAGCCTACTTTTTCGCTTCAGTGAAAGGTTGCTCACACATTCGGATATGTTAACTAAATTCAAAAACGGCTGAATTGATATTCAACAATTTATCACGTATCCTTGTTTACATCGGTTTTATAAAGGCGTGATTTATCCTTGACTTTCTGTATTGACACTAAAGCTTGTCACGCTCTCCTGCCTTTTACGTGCCAATTTTATGCTTTATAATTCCATGGAAAAATACCTGGATCTCTCATCGAGAATAATCAAGCACTATATCTTGCATAAAAAATTTGAAAAACGGGCGTAGTAAGACATATCCTGTTATTTTTTGTTTTCCTGCTCTTCTTTTTTTGGTGAAGAAATTTCTTGAGACTTTTCCTCCCATTTCTGCACCTGTTGTCAAAAAACCGTATGTATATTTCAAATTATTTGATTTTTTAAATAATAAGCAACATTTAGCGTAAGATACATTACTCAAATCTGCTGTCGTTGCTTTCTCTTTACATTTTAACAAGAATTATTTGAGCTACGATAGAGCATTATGCCAGCACGCAAATGCTGGGTTTTGCACAAAAATGTGCAGCATAGCTTACCTTTTCGATACTATAATCATATAATTCTTTACTTCTACTACTGCCTTTACATTACCAAACGCGGCAATTAAATAATGTACATGGTACCAGAAAAGTACGCAACTGCTGCGCGTGTGTACAGAATATGCGTCCACCTAGTGCGCATATCGCGCTCATAGTTCGCCTGGCGTATATAAATATTATGCACATAATAGTAGCCTGCACGGGGGCATTGTTTAAATAAAAGAATCGCACACATGTGCTTGTTAATGTTACATTTACGATATTAAAACGTTTAACAGCGAAATAAATCAGTAGCACTTTAAAGTCATAGGTTTTGTGTTGATCTACTTTTTTTTATCGAAAACGCGCTTTGCTTCAGTTTGTTTTTTTTTGTTCATAGTATACAAAAATTTGTTTTGAGAATTTAGTTAAAATTCTCGTAAAAATTCAGCATCGAAATCAAATGATAGATTTCATCAATATACAGGATTTGAAGCAATCTATTTTTAGACGTCCTCTAAGCAACCAAAAAGCTTACAAATGAGTGTAAAACAAACCGTTTTAATATCGTTTCGCATTTCTTCCACATCGCGCTTTAGTTTTGCTCTACGATTTTGAAACCACGTGATCACCTGCAAAGAAACATTTTACAGCTTTACAATTTTACAGCAAATTAGATTAAAACTAGCACCATTTTAACGAATCAGTACACCGACTGTTGTATTTTTTATGTCAACACATCAGACCTGTCGACCGAATATCCATATGCTCTAAGTTTAGGAAGATATAATACTGTAAAAAAGTTTCAGCTTGATTACAAATTTGATATATGTTGTAACTGCTAAAAACGTACCTGCGGGGCGGAAAGTCCAAGTACGTGTGCTATTTGATCTCGATCGGCTGGAGTTAGGTACTTGTGACAGGCAAACCTTTGCTCAAGCACAGACAATTGGAAAGCAGTGAAAGCAGTTCGACATTTACGTCGCTTTGCTCTGACTTCTCGACCAGCAGCGACCGCATGTAAATCGTGTTGTTCTGCCAAATACAAGACATTAATAGCGTTGTCTTTTAGCGACATTGCTGTCCATAAAATGTTAACCGACTTGTTAATAGTAACTAAAAACGTAATGAACAAAACGCGCAACGTGCTTAATTATAGCATCGTGGTTCGTGGGACACTGTACGCTTTTTAGTCGTTTTACGACACCAACTACACACAACTGTATACTCACTTTCTTCCATTCCTTTGAAAGTAGAACAAGTTAGTCTTTCTAGTGCGCTCAAGGGTGAGTCCTTTCTATCGGATTCATTAGACCCGATTGGTAGTGCATTAAGCCCATCTTCGCTATCTGAACTTGACCAGCTTCTACGTTCGGTTTCACCATTTTTTAAACGGTTTTCCAAGACCTTCTTTGCCTTGAATTTATTTTCAGACTCCGAGCAATCAGATTGTGCCGCCGATGGACTTCTTCTTCGTTTCAAACAACCTCTACCTTCCCAGCTGCTCCTGCGATCTAATGGCGCACGTTGTTCTTGGCCGATAAACGCTTTATGTGCCGCCAGATCATCGTGGGGTCGTTTAGGACAACACCAGCGCAGAGTGTCTAAATGGCGGCCGAATAGTTCTGTTCGTGGCCGATAGTCGGGAAACCAAAATGGCTTCAAAGTAGTCGTCGAGTAGAGCCTGTGTAAATTTTCCAACCATTTCAAATAATTTTCTTGGGTCCACAAACGTAATTTGCCGTTCATGTCTTCAGAAAATTTCAGGTTTTCTGGAGCAAAGTCATTACTATCGCAGTTGGTTCTATCGTCTTTGCAGTGTTCCCAATCACGAACTTCGGATTTAGACAGAATGTCGTCAATAGAAAAGGGTGTTATTCGCTTGTCAGCATAGATAGTCTTACTTTGTCGAGGAGACATTTGTTTGTTCCTGTTTGTGTTTTCCAATGTGCTAACAGCCATGTTGTACAAAGAAATTTTGTTTATACTTAAAAACAACAAAATACAAAAATATATTGGAATATAAAATCCGTGGTTTAAATACGTGTAAGCTACAAAGGTGAGCTAAATTATCACGTTAATACCAACGTTACTTAAACTTTGACTAAATGGAACACATAAATTAGCGCATATAGTTTTATCTGTTGTTGATTTTCTGCCTGTGCGTATTCTGTCACTTATTTTGTTCTTACAGTAAATTGCGATCACTTTTATGACCTTACCCAAATGTGTAACCTGTGAAGCTATGCCTTGCAGGTGATCAGAGATTTGTTAAAGTATTTTACATTTATATGATACCTTCCACTATCAAAGCTATCGACACCTTTCTGGGTGAAGGCACAAAGGCTTTTTGAACTTTCAAGCCGCTAAGATAAATATGCGCATTTGTATGTAACTGATTTACTTCTAGATGAGAACCCAGACCAAAGAAGCATAGCTTCTAAATCTTTCTCAGCTTTTGGTGATAACGCGAACAGTCGTTGCTTAACGATGCCGTTCTCTATAACATTTATCTACTTTTGAGTCTACGCGTGACTGAAATATTGCTCACAAATATATCGTGCCGTTAACGTCAAACTTGTCAGACAGTTAGCAAAAAAGCAAACATGAAGTAGATGCGCTATAATACAGCAAACGGTTTTCTAAAGATCACTTTTTTCTGCACTTTTATAATAACAATTAAAACTAACTATCGAAATACTTTTATGAAAAATTAATTATGCAGTTGCAAAAAAAAACTAAAGTGTTTTTTCCTCTTTATTCTATAGGAAGTAAGACAAAAGTTTTAAAAATAGAAGAGTTTTTGAACAAAACATACAAATACAAACAGAAAACAACAAAACAAATACGAGTTTTTCTCGCCGATGTTTACAATACAATGTTGAATAAAATCCCATTCAAAATATCTATTCCAAGTGAAACATTCTTAAAACAACTTTTTATAATCTGTCTGAACACAAGACAATATAGATTTAGTCCAAGTACATTACCTAGTCATTTACGTAAAGTATGTTCTTCGCTCTTAGATGGTCACGCATCTGTTTCGTTACAGTCCACTATAATAGAATTGCCATAAAATAAATTTATTTTAGATCATATATGGCCCCTTCGAAAATCTAATCTGAATCAACCTGCAATCTCTTTCGTCTTCTTATAAAGCGATCACTTCGAAGTCAAGTGATTCCTATGGGATCGCGCTCGTGCCTCTATTTTTCGACGACTCGCTATCAACAATGCCATGGCCATAATGATGCCCGTGTGTGCCGCTGCCCCTTAAGGTCATGCTCTCACATACACGATACTTCTCACGAAATTTACTCACATCTTTTTTCGTCCGTCTGATGTGAAACGTTTGAAGCAACCAAGGAAGCGGGACTGTTTTGCCAAGTAACGATTCTTAATAAAGTTTGAAATTTAATAATTTGCTAAGTAGTTGACTGACTGGAGGACGCATTTTTATACCAAGTACAGTATCGTTATATCATCATCGGAATAAGTTCAAATGGCCTAAATAACTCTATCAAAGCAGAAAGTTATCGTACTTTTTCCATACTTACCCAAATACTGTACATGCAAGGACTTAGTCTTATTCAGTTCCTTGACGGTCTTACTCCAATCATTTTGTTTCCGTGTTGATGTTATTCCTTTGATGAAATTCATATGGCCGCCCTTCAAATCATATTCTAGAATTTTATTTCATCGTCAAAAACTAGATTTCAAGGTACAGCACTTGGAAAACACCTTTTCTTTTTTCTTTTCCAAATATTTTGTTTGTGGTAAACATTATTCAAAACCACTGCGACCAAAGATCAATCTACATAACGATAGAAAATAAAAAGCAATGTATACTAATAGCCGCGTGTTTGTCGGTTAGGCATTCTACATCAAGTCTTTTCCGTAACTACTCATATCTTGAAACTGACTAATAAACTGAACTTGACTAATTGTCATCACCTCTGTTGTTTGAAGATATGTCATAAATTATTTCGATTCATATCCCTGATTAAGCAGCTTAACGCAAACTTGCTGACAAGAAACATCATGTAATATATCAATTTGTGTGTAATGACAAGTCATTAAATACAAGTTGCGGTGCTTCTGGATTTCGTATTAAAGGCTCATTATCGCTCGTGCCAGGAAGTCTGTCGACAAATGTAGTGTGACTAAAGAACAAGTTGGACCACTAATTTAGCTACAAAGCGATTAGAGCAAGCCTACTAATCATGTAACAATAGATTTCAATAAAATAAAAAGTTATAAGATCTATAATTTCAAACCAAATTTGTAAATTCAACTTTCCGTTTAAAATAAAAGTTACGAAAATAAAATTATTTAGTAAATAAGCTTTTCGTTAAAACGCAGTGTAGTGATTAGACTTAAATTAACGGGCGTTTATACTCAAGAGAACAATTAACAGTCCGAACATTTCGGGAATTAGATTTAAGAAAAACGATAGCTTGCTTTAGCTTGATCAAGTGTTCGAATTAAAAAATAACTCAACCGTAATTGCAAACAATCTATGTAATTTGCTTGATTAAAACATCAGGGGCATTTTAGACTCCCCTGTTAAATGTTTGACATTGTGACCGTTTACGCTTCAGCGATTACGCTTGTATTCACACTTTCGTGCTGAAGAAGCAACACGATAAAGACGTCAAACATATGCCCGATTGATTGAGCGATGCGTTGTCAATGCTGTCCATTATGATTGACTGAGATGATGTGGTGAGAGAAAGTATGACTTGATTAAATTTTATTGCCTCTAGATTACCGATTTTTCATTCAAGGACAGATGTTCTCGATAACTTATCCTATTTCTCACGACGCACTCTTGGGAACTTTCATGTGCATTTTTCTACATGATGACCATGAAGATGAAGGCCATGATATGTTTACAATCGTTATGGAATGTCAATGTGTAAAGCTGTTCCAGTAAATACACACGGATGCAGCCCGAGTAAATTACACCTATATACATTATACACACAGGAAAAATCAAAAAACAAAAATAATAGCCTACTGCAAAAACCGAAATTTAATCCTAACAGATAAGTTTTAATAAGTTAATGCAATATTTTGGACACCTTGTGCTTCGTTTTAAATGTAATATGGATAAAGATAAATAAACCTTTGTTTTTATTTTACGCCGCTTATTGCATATTATATATACCAGGATAAGGTTGAAACCCAACTTTTAAACGCCAAACACTGGTAGATAATACAAATATTAGCTAGCTTAAACCTCATGCAGTTATATATTTGAAACAGCAGTATGAAATAGATTTACTGCAGCTAAAAGAGTTGTTCTTGAATAAACAACCAGACTACAAACTATGCATCACGCATAGTTTCTGCAATGATATGCACGATATGTAATGCAATGGCTTTTCTCTGCCATCTCTTTCAAATTTTTATGGCTATCTATTATTGAAAATGTTTACCACTTTTTCTTGATTAACTCACGGCTAATGTTTATCTTCCGTTTTCTATTTTAAACACTTCTAGATACAAGCACATTCTTTTACACATAAAATTATGTCTCTAAAGTAATCACACATCACCAGCTATTGCAGTGCGCTACCCCACAAACAAGGTTTTAATCACAAGACGTTATCGATCGCCAAATAGCTATCAACCAGCTAAGAATATGACGTCAAGGTAACACAGACGCACAGTATTCAAAGTTGATGGTGGCTAAAACGTATAAACTTGAGTATAAAATAAAAAGGCAGAACATACCAACAGGAATATACAGGCAAAACAGGATTTAGTGGTTTGTATGCACTGCCCGTTGTAACCAGCTTTTATGTTACCGAGAGAGGTGTTGGTTATTCTACTTCCTGCTAAGTGAACTTTACCTTTCTCAGGTAGTGCACAAATTTTACAAGTTATTAGCCTAAAAGTTTATTATATGCAGAATTTAATAATTTATCAAGACATGAAGTTGTTTCAAACCAAAATTCAGTCACTGAGCAGAGGTCGAATTTGCTATTTTTAATTATAGGGGTAACACCAAAGTCAGAGTTTACTGCAAAGTTTTCAACATGGTCATACAGTTTATGTAGGCTATATCGTCTTTAAAATCAGCACAAAAACCAACCAATAGTAAAAGTTACGACAAAAGTTTAAATTATTAGTGGGCACAATACTTTAAGAGTTACTTAGCTTTTAAAAGAGACTTTCACAGTCTCTTGCAAAAGGTTTCTTACAAAACAATGAGTGCAATGGAAAAATACCGCAAAAGTCTTTACTGCAAAGCTTGTGGTTAACCGGTTAGTATTCCAAATATTTGAAATAAAATAGGTAACAAAATAATAATTTTTTACCTTAAATTAATGCCCTGTGGCAATACCAACAATATTATCGAATTTCCAAAATTATCACAATTTGGTCAGTACTGTTGAGGAGTTTACCTCAAGTCAGTACAGGCTATTGCAACATATCGTAAAATTTATTTGTTAAGTATATTTGTTCACTTTCGTTTTTTGCAACGATATTTTTGGTGTAATGGCATTAATTCGCGAAAAGGGTGTGCATTGTAAGTACGCTGCCCACTATGGCACTATCATTATACTAAAATTTGATTCAGATTTTACTCGTCGTCGTTAACTGGTTATGTCATTCAAACGAAGGTTGTAACCAGGTAATTTTTTTCTAACACCAATAAAGTTCCGTCAGTTCGAGTTGTGACTCCAGTCAAGTCGAATCTTTTTAAAATGCGACTTAAATCAAATCAAATCAAATCAAAAGCTTTACACTTTTAAACTTTAATTCTGACGTTGTAGGCTACTTTGAATGACGTTAAACTGGTTACCACAACAGCATGTCAAAATAAGTCTGGTTGATAGGTCTACTTCCTTTTAGAAAAGTGTAATTTGTTAGAAAAATACTTGTTTTTGTTAGCTAAAACATTTTTGCCTTCACAGATGTTGTCACGTGAACTTAGACTCGATAGAGTTAAATCAAGGAAATTTGTGCATTTGACTATAGTATCAAGTCAAGTCATAGAAAAATGTGATTTGATTCAAGTCAGTGACTCGAGTCATTACAACACTGAATTTCAAACATTAAATTTGTCTTGTTTGCTGATGCTTAGCCCAATGTGGTTGCTCTACTATTTCTATTATTTGCAAATTTAGATATCGTTTATGTTATTTTCTAAAGTAAGTTTCTTCTTATCCATTATGAATCATAAGTATGAAATCACTTGATCAGTTTTCCTACATCGCCACTGTACAGTATTATAAAGTTGAGCCAACCGCTTATCGTTATTGACGTTATTTAGCGCTCCCTAGCGGTGCTACGATGCAGCGTTTACCAAGTTTCAGATGAGTTAACACTGAAAATAAGAAAATGTTGCATATGGTGACATCAAATATTAAAACTAAACATAACAACCGAATGGAAGGTGTCAAAAAGCGGTCAGGTTAAAGCTTTGCAAACCCATTCTCCTAACCGTTAGGAGAATGGGTTTTCGAAAAGTTTATTTTAGTTAATTAGGATTTAATTGAAATTAGATTTATAATGGAAGGAAGATTTAGTTTCCTATGTTATAACAGTTACGTCAAGTAAACAAAAAACTGTGAAAAAGAGCTTTGAACGCACGATTTTTCCGATGAAATAGTAACAGATATTTTTTGCAAGTTGTGAGATGAAGAATGCTTGTTATCTCAAAAAAATTCCGTAGCATTAAATTGAACTAAAAAGTTGATTATGGGCAATTTTTCATTAAAAGAGCCAACAAGCTAGTTGTCTCAGTGAATATATGTGCCAAGACACATGGATAACAGGTAATAGAAGGTCAAAGATAAATGGATTCAGTGTGCGTGCAATGGACACGGTTGCAACTTTTCCTGCCCGGCAAGAAAAGTTTCTCGACGTGGACTATAGTGGATGCTCCAACTAGGCGCATCTTGATTGTACAGACGAAAAAATTGGTTTAATCTGTCACTTCTGCGACTAAGTATTTACGCCTTACAACCTAAAGATCTTAAGCTAATTCTTTGTTTCCTTTAAAAAAAAACTGCACAAATAACCGCATGTGGTACAAAAATTTTACTTATGTGTTGAATAAGTCAGCTACTCCATATGGCGAGTTAATTTGTTCTCACTGTCGGGTTTGTTGACTCAACTCATTAACAATTTTTATTCCTTTGAAACTTTAATTGCACCCCCATTATCTAACCGAAAACAGTCAAGAAGTTAGAGTAAAGCTCTCCATGTCCGTGGTGTGATTTTCAACTTAAAAGAAAGTTACATGTATTTAAGTGGAAAATGATTCAACTTACCCGAACTTTTCCTATAGGCCTAAATCATCGCTTTAGAACGCCTCGAAATAAAAAGTGTTTTGAAATTTATAGGCCTACGTATAATAGCTACGGCGGATTCTATTGCACAATTTTGAAACGTCGTATAACATGTTTATCCTAAATTTTCGTATGAAAGTCTTAAACAACAAAATGAGATGAACGAGAAGGAATAAAAAATGCTTGTTGTTTTAATCGACTTGTGGCTTCTCCCATACACACACAGGAGAAAGAAAACAAAATTAACTGAAAATCGATGTTACAGATTTATTTTTAACTTTTTGAAAAGCAAAATCATTGACAACTCTTTGGATATCAATCTCATATGCAAGCTCTATTTTCACAAGAAGAATAGTAAGACCTGAAGCCTCTAAATTTAAGATCAATGCTGATAGAGTAAAGCAAACCATAATTAGCTTTAAATAACGTTGTCGATTTGCTGTTGTGTTTTTAGGGGGTTTACTGAAAGATTATAATAACGTTGTTAAAATTTTGTGGTCTCAGTAAAAAATGACCGTCCAATGTGAGATGCAAGCCCCATATGTTATGCCATTGGTGTCATTTGGCATAAACAAGTTGATAATCATTGACAACAAAGTTAAAAATTTTCAGTGCAACAAAAGTTAAACCCGCCCATGTGAGTATTTCTGTGGAAAGCAATTGTCTACCCCAAACTCATTCGCGTCGATGGCACAACCTTAACTTCTCATTTCCCCAATGCTGTGAATCCAGTATGGGGGCCTTCTCTTTCTTGCTGTATATGTGTATACGGCATTTCCTGACCAGACAATGAGTTGAATATGTGTAAATTTAGGGGTAAAAAGTTTTGATGTTCGGGATGGAATATTCATTGTTTAAAACGACAAACTGTAAACTGGACTCAAATATACCAAAATGAAGTTCAAATCCACACGAGTTTTTCTTTTCTAAAACCATATCACATAGCCGATTACATGTTTTATTGCATCTTAGAATACGTTTCTTCAAACGCTATAAAATATCTCATATAGAACAGATGACTTTCTTGGAGACGACAAAAAGTTCAACACCATTACGGCAGCAAAAATAGACTGAATACAACAGTTAGAACCAACTAAACATATGTTGTTTTAAACGGTATCAAATTATTCAAATTGATTCTAACTTAAGCCAATCTTGCTATGTATGAGAGAACAATCCCACGTTTGGTAACATTATTGCAGGCATGAAACGTTCACATTAAAGAAAAAATTAAGACAACCACTGCAAAATTCGAAGTTTTTTACAATTAACCAACAAACTAATACTGCACATCAACAAAGGTTTTAAAAACAGTCAGGTGGGTTGATTTGAGTTGTTTTTATTTTTCATTTGTGAGCTAATCTGAGCTTTACAACTGGCACAATTCCTTTGCTATTAAAGTGAGATTGCTGTCAACACAATGAAAAGACAATGCAAAAACACGTTAAAGTTCTTTTGGCAATTTAAGCTGTTGATTGAAAAACCCATAATACAAATAAAATTCTTAAATTAAAACATCACCAGTGTGGCAACACTACTTGTTCAGATAAAATAAAGTACTTAAATAATCAAAAGCAAAACCGTATACATGAAAAGATTTATTACAAGCTTGCATATCAAATTACTTCAACTTCAGAAATTCTTCCAGAGTTTCATTTTCTACAGCTTCATCAAATGCAGCAAAGTCCTGAAAAATAACTAGGCATTAGCATTTAAAAATAAATTATTCAAGACAGTAGAGATTTTGAAAACACAAAAATGAAATAAAATCAATGGTTTGTTTATCTTATATATACTGTATATGGTATAGAGACACATCGGAACTCAAATGTTTCCAAATTCGAAAAATGTTTTTGGAGAAAGCAGTAGGTGAAATTGTTAGCTACTAGTAAGTCAAATTTTTCTTGGAACTTTATGGTAATGAACAGCTACCGGTACTGTGTACAGGGGTATACCAAACGTTCTTGACAGGTATGCTCTCATTAAAAATGGAGAATGACATTCAGCTTTGTCTGACTATTCTAATGCTACATCGTTCATATTGTTTGAGTTGTACATACATTAAGACATTTACTCCAGTTTTTCTGAGTTTTGGGAAACTGACATGCTACAGATATTTTCGTCTCCTGCCCATGAATTAATATATTTCTACATATTTCTTTTGGGAAACATTTTAGCACTCACAGCAGCAGATCCTAAAGATATGCAATGACTACATAGTAGAGGTTATTGGGTGATTATATCTAAGCCAACAGCATCTTTAATAATCTTCCAACTGCCAATACTTGACATGCAAAATGATATTTTTGATGTATACCTGACACATAACTCCCCTCATATTTTTGTTTTCAAAAATTTAAATTGCATATGGTTATGGCCTAACCATCAACTTCATTCAATGAAACGTTTTGAAAACAATTGCCTATTTGATATACTTACAACGATAAATAAAATTTTGCAAAATGTACTGGGTTTCAAAGTCATGAAAAATGTGTATGAACTAGTACCTTATCTTTTTCTTGTTTATGATCCCAATTAAACACTTATAAGTTGGGCTTATCTTATCATTGTTGTGAGAAAGGGATGAAAAGGTTCTTATTTACTAATAGCCTCACATTTATCATGCACCCATGCACAGGCAAAAAGTGACAAAGCCAAAAAGGTTTAAAACATGCATGAAAATATTAATGTTAATAGGTTGCTGAAAAAACTAGCACGGCCACTTAACACAATGTTTTTGACCAGTTGACCAATCTTGTTTTAAACTTAACATTACAATTTTACTGATCACAACTAACCAAATCAGATTTGGCTTCCTTTCCTTTGTACGAATACAAGAGTTATGCCAATACCCAATTAAGTATGACTACTAGGGCACCTTTTAATCAAATACAGAACGTACGATATACTAACTTATTGCTTAGCATGCCCACTATATATTATAAGTCTTTTGTATTTTATCAAGGTACATGGACAAAAATAAACTGCTTGCTGGAATATAACCTATAGACAAAAAGAAATTTTATATTTTAAAAGACATCGAAAGGAAAGTAATTAAACTTCAGTTATGCTAGGAATCGAAAACCACGCATGGTGAGTTGTCCTAGTCAACATGGACCATCACAAGAGGCTTTTGGACTTATACGCTTCTCAGCTGCATAATACCGACCTATATAGGCAGAAGCTTAAAAAAATTTATGTACATGTATGTGATCTAAGACGAAGCCTCTCCCTACCTTAGATGATATAACAATCTGTTTGAATTTGCCAGCATGGGAGTGATGGGACATGCCACAACAAAGTTCAGACAGCCAACACAAAACAGGTTATTGGCTTAAAACCAATGACCTGAAAAAACACGTTCAGATATGAAAGTGAGAATGTGTGCAGTGATCTTATCTTGAAAGTATGGCGAGAAGAAGGATTGGGCAACACAAGGATGTGGAAAGCGATGTATTTTTTGCTTGTTTTATTTTAATGATGGGTGTAGATCTTTTGCAATGCAAACATGAGTCAAGCGGTCACGTTCAGAGTGATATGCAAATGTACATATTTCTGTTTGCAGAGATGGGTAGCTGCTACTAAATTAACAGAGCTCCTGTTACTTGATGAAAAAAGTGGCACCGATTTTGTAACCATGGCCGCTATTTTTGTCTCGCTGGCTATGAGTATAACCAAGTTGGCTAACACATTTTCAAATATAATATTACCTATAAATTTATCAACTTTGGTGAAAAATGGTGATCTAGTATCCTGGCGAGGATACATTAGCGCCAACATTCCCCACAATGAAGGTCATTTACATAATGTTGCTTTCTTAATAGCCATGTAGAAAAATTATATATTGAAACAAAGCAATTACTTTTTTATAAGCAAGATTTGGCAAATTGTGGATAAAATTTTATTGTCTGATGCTTTAATAAAGAGATTTGAGGTTTGTTTGGGTTGACCTAGACAATATTCAGGTTCATACTTGAAAGCTTAGCTACATGATATTATGGATCCTGGTTCGTGTTCTGCAATTAGAGTTATGTTATGAAAGCCTTGGAAAAACGGTATTCCTTCAGAAAATAATATTAATAATGGTAATCATTAATATATAATAATCCAAAACATATTTAGCTGACATAAGACAACGACATGGCCTAGCATTGACTGCACAGTCCATACAGCAGTAACAATAAGCTTTGAAAATATGCAGGCTAAGCTCAGGTTTGACAGTATAAGGTTGAGCATTACTTTTTGGCATGCCTAGCAGATGAATACGCTAACCGGTAGAATATTGTATGGTAAACATACCTGAAATATGTGACACATGTTACAGCATAATAATAACTGAAGAAACAATGGGTACTACGCTAGCACGATTGCAGTATTGTCTGAAACTTGAATCAAAATTAGGTGGAAGAATTATAAACTAGTAGCTGGCAGGCCAACTTCAATACGAATCAAAATCTAACTCCAGATCTTCTTTTAATACAAATGGCCAAATGTGTCACGTTAGTGAAAAAAAAAACAAGTCTTAGTGGTCGTGACACAAGTCAAGTCACTAACAGCGCAAGTTCAAGTCAAGTCGGGTCATTTTACTTACATTCCCAATTCAAGTCAGGTCAGTAAAGTTTATCAAGTCAAGTCCACATGCCAAGTCACAAGCAAGTCATTATTTACGATTTATTTTTTGTTTTAGGTCGATATAATAAACGGCTTTCTGAATACTCGTAGCGTAAATATAAGCATAAAATATGATTTCATCCATTTCTGGCATGTTTGCACATTAAATAGAACGCAATGCGTAGTGATTTTTGAATAAACTCTTTCATAAATATAAAAACCGATTCTATAACAATTTGAAATAATTTGTCTTGTGACTTGATTCAAGTCAACCGAAATGTTCTCGCTGACACAAGACAAGTCAAGTCTTTTAAAGACTAAAACATAAACCAAGTCAAATCAAACCTGACTCGAGTCTTTCCATCTCTGTGTCACTTATCTAATACAATCACGTAGCAGAATAGTTTTTATTTTGACTACCGATATCTTGTTTTATGAAATTTGTCGCTAGGTTCAATTTGAGGAGGAAATTTTTGTCAAAACATTACAAGCCGTACATTTTACACCATTCTGACCACAATTGTGTTCGAGAATCACGCACAGATTGTAAAGCGCTTCAGTTTTGTTAAAGCATGACCGACTCGATTGCGAACTGTTTTGGACCATTCAACACATCAAACAGACCTGAAAAACAATGTGTAAATTTCCTAAATTTGTTGTTTTAAAGGTGATGACGTATGCACGGTTCGTCACATGAAGGGAATTGTGACGAATAAGACTTACTTTTTTAGCCAGGTTTAAGGTCAAGTGTATATCTCCTTTTTGTCCCAATACTTTTGTCAAGAAAAGGGGGCTGATACGCCGGTAAATACAGTAGTTAAAACAAATTGGCCTTCAATATAGTGCTATTTTCACTAAATAGCATAGGTTGGCAATGATTGCTTAAAAAGAGCAGCGCTTACACTTTCGCTTGTCAAAGAAAAAACAGGCGCCAGTTCCATGAGTTCACGTTCTTGAATAAATATATAAGCGCGCTTGCCTTTACAAGAAAAGAAATGAGTGTGCTTACACTCATAGCCGTAAAAACTATTTTTGTCTTTTCTGGAAATTTGCAATAAACAATTGCATTGGTATGTTGTAATGCAGAACTTGTTTCTATTTGTAAGTTGTCATTTTAACATTAACAAGTTTGAGATTTTTAACTGCAGCACATGCAGATTACTAGCTGATGCGATAGTGGTTTATCCTACTTCAAGGACGTCTTATTGGAATTATTTTATTTTTATTGGAATTTGTTTATTTTTATTTTTTATTTACGTTATTAAAGAATAGACATCCTATATACAAACACGTTTATTAGATATGTGTTGACATATACGATAAGTATTTAATTTTATTATAATTTTCATAGCTTAAGGATATCCTAAGCCTAAAAAGCTGGCTTAAATCTGTTTTATCTTGGGCTGTTGTGGTTGTCTCTTGTGACCACTTGAAAAGAATTCAGTCTATCAACAACGTGCTCTACAATGCAGCCTATGGGTACTAGAGGTGTACAGCCCGTTGCAGCTAGATGACTGGCTTTGCTTTTTACACCACCCTCACCTGAAAAGTACAATTAGTCTCTAAGCGATCAAAACGTTTAGGATTTTTAAGCTGCACGGAGCATTCACAGCGTATTTTGTGCTAAATAAACGAGTGCGAGCAGAAGACTGAAAATATGTAAGCGCACTCGCGAATGCACTTGGTATTGGTAAATGAGTGTTGCTCGCAAAAACGAGCACGTTGTGCTAAATAGTCAAGAAATCGACATTGCCTGTAAAAACTATAAAGGAAAAGCTGTTTGTTTATTGTGATAAAATGAATTTTAAACACATTTCAACTAACATTAATACACCCTTTGCAGCCGCAAATTGATTTAGTGGAATTTTGACAGGCACTTAATCCAGATCCAGTGCACGTGAGTGAGGTTTTTTATGATTTCAACACCCGACCTATCTTGGCCCAATGTCATTTCTAACACGAAGCAAAATTAACTGAAAAACATTGTAAGAAGTTCTTTGCATCGATCACGACCAACCTTTTTGGCCAATGCATGAGGACTGCAACAGCTAAAGTTTACGGATGTGTTGACTGAAATCATCTTGAAAAAAGTTTACCACGTGACAACGCAGACACTTGCAGAGCTTGTACAACCACTTTCACGCAGAGCAAAAATAATTTAAGCTTAACTTTAAGATCTGTTGCAATATGTAAGTTACACTGACTATACTTTATATTATTGCAAAGAAGTTGTGAGGCAACACTATTTTTAGCCCTGTAAGAAAATGTGTTTAAATTGTATATAAACCGGAAACCTGCAGGAACTCTGATAGTCTGATCTTGCGCAAGCAAAATATTTTTAACATGCCTTAATATAGAATTGCGGACTACAATCTATTAAATTATTTTCATATTTATACCCCTAAATAATCTTTGCCATTTGCTAGTTGTGGGGGAAGAGCTTTAGGATCTCCCGCTATCTCACGCATTTCATCTTTTTTGGCAGAGTCAGATGTAATATCAATTTGCTCAAATGGAAATTTCTTCCCTTCTAAAGTCATAAGAATCTTTTGTTGTTTCTTTTTTATCTGCAATATATGTAAAAAGGTTGGATTGTTAACAAGAATTATCCACGTTGTGTGCAATTTTCAGCAAAAATATTTGTAACATTTACCACTGCAAAAATACTTTCTGCTGGGAAAATATAATGGAATTTCTTTATCTGTAGAAAGCTTATTAATATCAATATACCAACTGCAAAAGTCAAGTTTTATTGAGGTTATAACTTTTTTTGACTATGAAAAAAGTATCTTGTTGTCTCTATCTCGCAATGATTTAAATGTTTTATGAAGATATTTCTGAATTCTTCAAACAAATTAATGCACCCTATAGTTATAGCTGTCATCTTTTTTAAGTGGCAAGACAAATTATTTTCGAGTGTTTATACTTAACAATCATAGGTGATAATTTTTGCCACTTGAATGATGAGTAAAGGCTTTTCCTAAGCAAGCAAAATGCGCTCTTTCCTAATTTATAAACATCAAAGCACCTTGTTATTTTCTTCACGAAAGTCGATAGATCTAATAATCGCACTGAACATATACAAACAAAGTTGAACTTTTTCAAAAATTAATTTTAATACGATGTGTTTAGGCGAACAACTGTACAATTAAATCATTCATCTCTTAACGGTTTCACTGCCAACTAATTTTTGCGAGTTTTAATATTGAGTGCCAGGTAACTGGAGTGCACGACACACCCGGACTTTGGCAAGATGTTATCATTTTTAAAATCGTAAGATGCATTAAAACGCTCAAAGTTTCTCTAAATTAAATTTTTAGTAATCTCTAACTGGTTTCTTAATGTGTCAATGTAAGTACTAAGCTTTATTTCTGGAAATCGCTTTGTAGTAAAGATCTGTTTAAGCATAAACTATTCATACTTCAAAAAATTCGTGCATTTTTGGAAGTCTGGAATGTAATAAATTCTATGATCATTAACGGACACTTTTAATTGTGGGTTAAAAATTATGCCATGAAATACTACAATTGCACCTACACGCTCCTTGACACGGTAGACCCATCGACTACAACATACTGCGTGTCGTTATTTGAACCCTGCAACTTGAAACGTATTCTGCGTGAGGAAGGTGGTTTGTTTCCTTCGCTTTTATTTTGTGAAAGCAATAATTAGTCCTATTTTGCAAGGCATGTATTCGCTCGATCTGTTCTCGTAGATAGGGTCATTTACCATTGATGTGTTAGGTGCCCGAATGAAAATGTTTTAATTACGTTAAGTGTTTTCAGTTGTCAACAATGTACGTTCTAATAAGCGTTAATGCATACAAAGTTTGCTTTGATTGGATAGTCATATTTCTCTTCAAAAAAATATTGTTGTACCAATTCTCCACACAATGTGAAACATCTTACCATTACGTTTTTATGTTGTTTGAATGGAAAATTAAGAGTAACTTTGGCAATTGCTTAACTACAAAACTTGACATGCTCTGCTTTGCACATGAGGTAAGTTCCTTACGTGACGTCAAACGGAACGTGATGACATCACGCCGCACAACCAGTTATTTCGTTAAGCTGGCGCCAATGATGCAGATTATATAATTATTAATGTTGACAGTATTCATACATTGCTAAATACATGCAACAGAATTGAATGACTCTGATATTCAATTTGTACCAGTCCGAATGAAGAAAAATATGTAATGAACAGTGTTACTACGCCATGTCTGCAGAAAAAACGTAATCCAATCAACTTTTGTATCAACATTTCAGTAATCAGCTTGGCGTTCCAACAACAAAAATATCTGAAGGAGAATAGATCCAATCAAATATGTTATGCAAGTGATCAAAAAGTCATTTTTACATACATCATTTAACCAGTGATGTATCATGTGACATTGTTCCTATTAAAGTGGGTTTAGTTGAATTTGGACTATGGCTCAAAATTAAAAAGTTGTTGAAATAAAACGATTAAAGAACGAATAGCAGGTGCATTGTGTGTTGCTTTCATTCTACAAGGGACGAATGTATATAGTTTCGGTAAAATATGTTTGCTATAACTAAATATACACTGCATGACACACACTGCAAGTTTCAATAAGAACACGATAACACATTTCAGTAAGAGACGTCCCAAACGTCTACAACCGTAACAGTTTTTTAGATACAGAAACTTTTTTTGTTTCGTTAGATGTAAAACGATACTAATGCATATTCAGCGAAATAATTTCAACATTCGCCATACATTATGATGACAGGTCATTATGACATTATGCCACATATCGCGTTTCGTTTTTCACTACCATCTTCATAATATTTAGGACAAGATGACATTTGCCCAAAAAAATTCAATTTTTTAAAAAGCTTGACACCCATGCTTTAGGCTATATATACAGTTCATTAGTTGATAATATACCTCAACATTGCCAGTTACAGATGCCATATACAGCTTAAGTCCTGACATGTTCTTCAAGTTGTAAACAATACAAATGAGTCTAGAATTATTACATTCAAAAATTTCAAACCTGAGAAAAAACGTTATCAATAGCAATGTTCCCTCTAATTTTTCACGAGTTTGAGCAAACACACTAACTCCCTGAGCGGTCTCTTGGACCACTGTGAGCAACATCAGACGTGCGCATTGTGGCCATTATTATGCATTTATTTTATTTTCAATTCAGGTTAGATGTTTTTCTTGTGCACAGCACAGACTTTCTGTGCGCGGATACCATGTCAGCAGTTCGCATTTGCGTACGCGCACAGCTTAGAGGGAACATTGATCAATAGTCAATATATAGGGCTTACTGGCCTTTACTTGCAATTTATTTTTGTTATTCCAACAAAACAAAATTACCTATGGCAAACTAAACTGCGATGTGATTGCAGTATTTTTTATGGCTTCAATGGTTCTTCAATTTTTGATTCTTTTTTAAATTACAAGCGTTTTGGGCATCACATTGAAAAAATTTTGCTCAGGTATGTAAGCATATGAATTCCTTTGCACAATAAAGAAGAAAATTTGAAAATATGTTGCCTCGTTCTTACTTTACAGCGCTTTGAATCCTACGCACTGGACTTGTTCGATACGAAGTCACGTTACGTGGTCAGCATTGGACGCAACATAAAAAGCGTAAGAGTTTGCGTGGTATCTGCGGCATGTTTGGATGCAACAATTCGGTTTGTATTTACTTCTAGTTGCTTCACCTGCCAAACAAAATTATCCTATGTAACCCGCCACAGATAACACTCAATTTCTTACGCATTTTACGTCGCATGCTTTGCTGACCACGTATCCAGACGTCATACCGAACAAGTCCAGTGTGCAGGATTAAAACCGCTGTGAAGTAAGAACTAGACAATATATTTTCAAGATTTTTACTTTATTACATGAAGGAATTCATAAGCTACTTACCTGAGCGAAGTGATTACAATCCGATGCCCAGAATGCTTGCAAGTTAAAAAAGAATCAAAGTGAATTGTCAATTTTAATTGTTAAATATAGGCTAGGCCAGTGCTTTTCAACCTGTGGGACGGTACGCACTTGTGCGGTTGAAAAAAATTGCAGTGCGGATGACAAACGCGGTGCGGATGAGTGCAGATGAAAATTGTGCATATTTTTTACTTTTTCTGACTTGGAATTATTCAAGAAGTTGTGCCTAACTGGTCTGAAATTGCCAGAAACATTCAGCAGCAACCGAGTCATTGATAAAAGTTGTTAAGTCTCTTCATTTGAATGAAAAAGTGTTAAGTCTCTTCATTTTCTTTTGTGTAATAATTTTCGGTTGGTTTAAAGTGCGGATGAAATTTTTGCGAAAAAAAATGTGCGGATGGTTCTCAAAAAGGTTGAAAAGCACTGGGCTAGGCAATCAAAAAAATCTTGCCACCCTGACAGTAACTCGGAAAGGGTCTAGGCTATTCTTAACTTGCAGGCCTGTTTAAAGCATTAAATACGTGTTATGGAGTAAAATGTATCATATAGGCCCAGTAAAAATAGGTGGAATGAAGTATAGTAACTAGGCCTATTGCACTACTTACATCGAGCACGTACCGGTAGTCGTTTGTGAAAGGGTTAATTAATATTTATCCAAAATTAAGAAAATGTTGAAAAAACAATAAAACCCCAAGTTTTTATTATGTTAAATATAGGATTTGTACAAAAAGTACAGTTTTGTTTTACGCAGGTAGCATTTTACTTTAAAAGTTATTACCACTAAAGCTAATATTAATATAACTTAAAGTTACAGACTTTGGCTTTGTGTGACGCGGTAACCTTGGTGATGAACTGCAAGGACTGTTGAGTAACGGCAGAAAGCCAAAAATTGGGCTTTGCAAGCAATTTTGCTCATTAATTACGGTCCTAGTAGAATCAACTCACAATGGTAACAATGAGCATTGGAGTAATACTCAAACGAATCAAACTCAAACTGAAAAGTTACGCAAATGGACTAATACTGGATAGAGTACTCGGCCCATCCCTAGCTTCAGACATTCCATGTTAAAAACCAACGCTACATCATCCGTCACAGGTGTCTTTGCCAATAGACGCTTAATGCGTACAAAAGCCCCTAACTGTCTGCAATTCACACATTAGTGAGGCGGATGCATCCAATACAGTACATACAGGATCGCCTGGATCGCTTGGACCGCCTGGAAAGGAAAATTAAATTGAAAGTTTTTTGAAACCGTGCATTTAGTTAAGTGATTCTAGAGTATTTTATACATACTTTTTAAAATTTGCTACAACTAAAGCTCAAATTTCATATTAATGTTTAATAGGTTTACGTGTTGTTCTATCTTGGTTTAGTATGGTTGTCCAAGATGGCATTCTTCGTACCGGTATTCTAAAACAGCAAGCAGTAAAAACCAGTTCGTGGACGATTTTCAGCCGGGCCGCAAAGGTTTCACACATAAAAGATTCCTCATAGTGCTAAAAGATTTGTTATTCCTCCCATTCATTTAACTAATATTGACGTGCTTTATAAGTGCATGTGTTGTGATTAGGGATGTAAAATACAGAATACTTGGCTATTCTAGAATAATCTAGAATAATTTATTCCGGATGTAGAATTTCGGATCCTATTCTAGGATAGTATAAAAGTTAAAAATATTAAGTACCAGCAGTGCTTTTGTTTTGATTTTTCAATAGGCTTACAAAATTATTTTGGTTCAAGCAAGCGTTACACTTGTTTGTGCTCTGTGAGTTTTCCCTTGCGGCCGATTATTATGCCTCAGTCGCTTAGCTGTAGACCCTGTTCAGATGATACTACAAGAGCAGAGCAATTAGATGCCTTGATTCCGTTTCAAACTGACAGTAGCTATGAAAGTACAAATGCCGCCAAAAATACCAGGTGTGTTAGACGGATTTTTAGAAGCATCTGGATGGTCAACCGAAAACACTATTAAGGCGCAGCCAAAAGATCCTGTGTTGCAAAGACTGTTTCAGTGAATGAGCCTGGAACGTCGACCAGCATTGAAAAAAGTCAAAAACCACTGTAAAGCTGTGCGTCACTATTGGAATATTTTTGGTGAAATTTTTGTACATAATGGTGTGCTATATCGTAGAATGGAGAATTCTATGAAAGAGATTTATAGTTACTGGTGCTCTCAACAATGAAGAATGATGCGTTGAAGTCTGTTCACGATTTCATTCACGGAGGTGGACACATCGGCGTCATAAGAACGTTTGTCAGGCTAAAGGAGCGTTTTTTCCGGCCATTTGCTACGAAGATGTCGAAACATACTGCAAAGAGTGTTGCTTGTGCGATTTAAGAAAAGTACCAAGGCAGATTGTTCGTGCCCCATTAGTTCCATCAGAGGAGAATACACCTACGCAGAAAGTTGAAATCGACGTATTAATTGGTCTACCCGAAACGCGAAACGGTAATCATTACATTCATGTCGTAGGCTATGTGACATCTACACAAAATAGCCTACATGCAGTGTTGGCCAATGAAATTCCAAACTGCCAAAGATACTGCTTATTTTTTTTACCATCGTTGGGTGACGATACATGGTGTCCCAGAAACAATTCACTCCGACCAGGACAGCAATTTTGAAAGTATTCTTTTCAAGAGCTCTCACGCTTAATGGGCTGCAAAAAGACAAGAACCAGCCCGTATCACGTAATGGGAAACGGTGCTGTAGAAAAAAGCAATCAAACCATAGTTGCCAATTAAAAAAATTATGGTCAGGTTGACCCAATCTCTTGGGACGATGTGCTCTCCTCGGTTAGCGCTACTTACACTTCAAGTGTTCACGAGGACACTGGAGTTTCTCCTCATTACTTGCTCACTGGAAGGAATCTTAGGTTACCGGCAGATCTTGTAAGTAAGGCCCCAATTTTCACCCCAAAATGTGAAGAAATTCTTCATCTTCAAGACTGAATGAAATTAGTTAACCAAGCAGTTCAATCAAGGTTGGGACAACGTAGGTTGCAAATGAAGAAACATTACGACAAAAAGGCGTTTGTCGATCCGTATAAAGAAGGTGATGCAGTCCTGTGGCGAGTCAAGGCTCTTCGAAAAGATGAAACAAGAAAGTTTCACTTGCCTTATAAAGGCTCTTACGTTGTTAAAAAGTTATTCCCCGTGTAAATTATTTGATAGAAAATCGCGAAGGTGAAACTTGTACTGTATATTTATTCTAAGATTTTACAGTTTTATTGAGTCTCTGACGTCTCAGCTCCCAGTTCAAGCTGTATATTTATTTATCTAAGCTTCTTGGTGATTCAAGATAACATACACCATAATTTGTTAAATTTAAAAGCTTTTTGCCGAGTAAGATCAAAAGTGTTATTTATCAACGACACGTTGCAAAAAAGTCTTTATTCCCAACTGGATGGAAAAAAATAGTCAATAAGCTGTAAATGTATATTAAAAGCTTGGAACAAGAGTGACAATAAGCTGAAATAAGTTTAAAAAATGTCGGGAAGTTAAAAGAATTTTCATATCCTAAGTTAGATGTTTTTATCTTTTTGCAACTGCTTGCCGGATATCAACTCAAGCTGCTTTACCGGATTATGACCCGTTTTTGGACGAAGAACTTGCCAGAGAAACTTTCTTTCGTGCGAGCGACACACACGCCGCACCGGAGTTAAGAACTTGAAGAAATCATTTAAGGTACATTAGTAATTTCTCGATTTCGGTCTGCGCTTTTCTGCAAACCTCATCTGGCTGGAAGTGATGTGGCAGTTACGCAGTATTCTTCACATGGCTTACAATATATTTTTTTATTGTGTATAATGTCTGTTATTTGTCGCTATACAGTTATATCTCAATGTTTTATATTGCGACTGCATTTTTATTCAGCTTTCATTCATTTGGTCACGGTTTTTTTTGTCAAGCGCATGAGCTGCTTTCAGTTCAACTTTACCTTGACTCCTGAGTATAAGTTAAATTGAGTTAATTGAGCAATTACCGTAGGGACACAAACGCTCCAGTAGCACATGTGCACCTATGATGTATCTTTGCCGAGGATAAGCAACACCTGCAGCTAGTCATCTACGTGGGACGGCGTATTCAGTCCGAATGCGGTGTAAACACTACGCTACAATTATCGTACATCCGCACCTATACACATACATTTAAGTAAAATGCCATACGTCACTTGTGTTAACGTCACACTGTAATATTGTAATCGTTGCCACCATAATTAGAGACAAATTTGCGATACATTTTGGCGATAATTGCTAACTATATACTTAATATATATGTAATCTTTGGCAACTCTTCTTTGGTTTAATTAGCTTTTCGTGTCGAAGCGGTTGTCCCTCATTTCAAAGTAACAGGTAACATACGTCATAGTTCTTATGAAAAATACTTTGCTGCAACAATTTACACAAAAACGGTGGTAGTATTCGAAACACCTTACAACTCACGAATGCAGTATATGTGTTAGGGCGGCTGTATTTGAAGTATAACTATACGTAATTTGTTGTTTTATGTAGTCACAGGCCTACAGCATTTTGGACGTGTCGCGATGTGAAACTTGTAACCTGATGTATAATGAACCATGAAACAAAATCTTCAATGGCCACTGAGTTACTGTATATTTGGAAAAAATAATCCTGCTACACATAAGCTGGCATGGTAAAAATAAAATGTTTGCAATATTCTGATATATTTGGAAAATTTTGAAGGTTTTGGTCATGCTGTAGTTAGATGTGATGTAAGTTATATGTATAGGCTCTATAGAATAGTATAAAATAAATTTTAAAAATTGTCGCAATTGTGTGGTTAAGATTTTTATTAGCCGACATGGTTTAGACCAGGGATGTCCAACCTGCGGCCCGCGGGCTACATTGCGGCCCGCCTGAGATTTTTGTGCGGCCCGCTAGTCATTTTCACTCCGAATACTTTGATGACTGATATTGCTAAAGTAGTTAATTTCATCGATTTTTCTTGAAACTTAATATTTTCTGCGGCCCATTGAATTATTTCAAGTGACAATGCGGCCCAGTATAATAAGAGGTTGGACATCCCTGGTTTAGACTATATTTCGATGTAATAAGATTAACAGAGCTGTTTGCAACCAGGTGTCTTGATTCGTGTAGGCATGATCATGGGTTTATATCAAATTATATGGACAGTTTCAAAATCAGTGTTATATCATTTTGAAGTTTTTTTACATAAACACTGTTCTTGCTTGTTAAAATTTTAGATTTTTGCATATGTACAACGTAAGCAATAATTTCAACGAATTTTACGTGCAAGTATAGGCCTATAGGTCTATATGCATTAACGTTTAATACAATATATATAATTTGAAGGACATTGAGTTTTTCGAAGTTAAATTAAAGGTTTTGTCAGCTATACAAAGATTAACCCTATTCAAATCGGGCTGGCGATGTTACCATTTTAACTTTGTGTGGCCGACACTGCACATAAATTTTCAATCGTTGATTACTCGAAAACTATGCGTCGTAGACTGATCGGATTTTTACAGGTTAGTAGCAAAAACATCTGGCTTCCTGTAGACATCATAATAGTAAAACTAAAGAAAGAGCATTTATAATGTATATTATGTATTTCTATAAGTGATACATTTCTAGAAGTTTTTCTTGTTACGCCGCGCCCCCGCTGTGCGGAAAACCAAGTGACCGCGAGAAGAGAAGACAAGAGAATAGTTAGTCTAGTAACTAGACTCTAGTTAGTGGTGCGTAAATAAGTAAACGATAACGATGCGCTTCAATGCGGAGAGAGAGCAAAATTATGAAAATATGACGATGTTTCAAAAATTACAAAATCCAACTTTATAAAACAAAAATGGACAGATAGCTGAACATTTTTAGGAAAAGTCACCAAATTTAAAGTTTCTACAGCAAACAATGCAGCTATACGCCACGTTTTGCTGTGACTGTGTGCGGGAGAAGCCAAACCTAGTGTAAACTGTAAATAGGGTTAAGCTATAAACGATTTTCGTGTTGAAAGTGCTTATTATAAATTAATTATCTCCGAATTAAATTGCGTAATGCATTGCCAAAATGTGCTTTTAATTACCGTAATGTACGGTAATGAATACAAAGCGAGAAGTTAAAGCATTAGCATACGTGATAATTGAGGCTGCCTAAACTAAAGGAAGTGAAACACATTCAGAAGCAGAAGCATTGCTATATAAAAAATAACTGTTAATTCTCATTTTTCGGGCAAAATTATTTTCTGCCTGCGCCTATTGACTCATCAACTTTTAGACAAACAAATTTTTTAAGTAATCTAATTCCTGATTCTTCCTTAACTTTCACTACCCTATAACTATAAGCGAGTGCAAAGTGCAATTTACGTCAAAAAAACACCTACGTATATCCTTTCCTTCGCTTCCGCCCACCTGCATAAGGCACGTCTATCTTCCGCAAAGTAAACAACTACTTTTTGATCCATTGAGGGAGTTCGGTGACCGCAAGGTTCACTTAGGGTTAAGGAAAGTAAACGTCACTATAAAGTAAGGAACAATAATCATCGTAGAAGAGCAACAATAAAAGCAGGTTGCCAGTTGGCTTTTGTTGTTGAAGCCGATCAACAAACTCAGCGGAGAAATTGTTAAAAATCAGTCGGGAGAAAATCTCATATGGAGAAAAACAGTAGGCCATGTTGGTTGAGCTAACCGAAAGGCTTGTTTAGTTTTTCTGTGTAACTCACTCTAGACGACACCGATTTGCGCATGACTGAAATCAAAGAACTGTTGTCTGTTTTTAATAACGTGGCTTGTGGCAAAGTTGGACGTTATGAAAATAAATTTAATTGCAACAGGGTCAGAAAAAATTCAGAAGAACTTGTTGTAGTCAGATTTAGAGGTGTCTGCGTTTTAAGTGCTTTTAATAAAAAAGTTTTTGGCAGCGAGAATATAAATTTTTAAAAAATGACTTCACTGGATACTGTTCAAGTTACAAGCGAACCAACATTGATTGCCACAACGGGCACGTATAATAAAACGTAAGTAAAATATTTGTTCTCTATAAGATATAAATTTTTATTTTAACGACAACAAATTTGACCAAGAATATGCGTAGGTAATCTGTTTGCAGAACACCGGAAAGCCTAAATAGCTAGGAAATATGTTTACTGAAAATGTAGATTTATGATTTTAATCGATTGTATATAAATTATTAACATTATTGTTTTGTGCCTTTCCGATATATTTAGTTCATATTGTAAAAAATCTATCGCATTGATATCATTACCGTGTCCCATATATATACTGTACATAGGATTTACACAAAAACTTGTTTTTTTTTATAAACGAGTATGGCTAGAATAACTATATATATTACATATGTGTATTTCGTTTCTTGTTCATAACGCAGTGCTTTGTAGACTATAACATTGATCAACATTTTCCGTTATTAATATTTTTTTCTATAGTCAAACAATATTTACGCAAAGGTTGAGATCCACATCCACAGTATTATGAAATTTTAAGACTTTCATCAATACAAATTGGAGTGAAAAGCAACCCCGCCTCAACGATGTTTGCACCTTTCGTATTCTTGTTTACTGCTTTGGTATCTCGCCAATGACGTATACGTAGATTTAACTCGTGGGATGTTTGGCATCTTAATAGGGCAATAGGGCTGTTGCGTTTTGTGAGTAAGCGTTTAGGTTTGCGTAAAAATAGATAACATACAAAAATTTTGAACAAAGCAAGGTAAACTGTTATTGATGGTTTTCAAATGAGCAAACATCCAGTTCATCGACCGACGTTGGCGTCATAGTACGAATTCCGATTTCTTGCGCTACTTCTAACTTTCTTTGACGTAGGCTAAATACTCATACGCACGATATATACTGAAACTATGAAAATTAACTAAATAATACCCAAAGATAGCAGCATATACGGACATCCGGCAATTATTGTAAAACACATGATGCGGAAAATCTTATGATTTTATTGTTTTCAGGAGTGCTATGACATACGTGTTTCCATTCACCGATGCGTGGGTGATTGCATCCACGTGCATACTGGCAGTATTTTTTGTGTTCGGTCTTACGGCTAACGCCATCACGATGGCAGTAATACACACATCACCACGTCTGAAGTAAGTTTATGCGTGCAATGCGTAGCGACAAATTTGTTGTGTTACTTTTACGAATTTGCTATTTTTTTGGTTGAATAACATCAAGCATTGGATTTATTTTAGAACTTATTCTACACAAGCACGAGTTTATTAACGTCATGTTAATGTTGTTTAACTTCTCGTTACTACTGTTTGTTATATAAGTGAGTTGTGCTCACTAGGTTTAGTTGAGAATTTTTACATGTTTTATCATGCTGTGTTTCAGAAATCGGTATTACACCTTCCTGTTCAGCATGTGCATATCAGATATCGTGTCTGCTTTTGACAGCATACTTTTCTTGTATCGAAGAACTTGGGGTTTTCTTTATTTTGCTTGGCCAGAATTCTTCTGCAGAGTAAGAATCCTAATTCGTACAAGAATATAATGAAGAGTGCCGAAAAGGCGTGTTTATAATTATATGGGAAGGTCTTTTTGAGACAATTACCGTTCGTATTACAAGGTCAATTGGCTAACCGAATTAATTTTCCCAGAGAAGAAATGTGTTTCTGTATTGCTTTACAATCTGTAATTACACAGTACAAGAAATGTTAACTCGAATTTTTCTTTGATGCCATCGAAGGAAGTAGGCGTTAATTCGTATTTAAAGAAGACAAAGTACAGTGTACTTAATTTATAATTGATGTTTTCGCATGGGAAGTTTGGGATTAAACCAAGCCACATCAGTAGCTCTATAACTACCAGCCAAATTGGATAATTAAAAGTGGATGTCACAATGTCTGTTTGGTTAATGAATGGCGCATGGTATATAAACAATAAGTTATAACTATAAGCTATACATGCATATGCATATGCACTGTGCAGTATATACGATTTGCTCAATTTGATAATCTTTTTCTTTCATTAGTTGTACTGGGGACTCGATCTTTGGACAACCTTTGCCACTGCTCTTCACATTCTGTCTTTCGCAATTCTTCGTTTGATTGGAGTCAGATGGCCCACAAAATTTCAAAGAATTTCTTCTTTGCACATGAAGGTGTTTATGAAATTTGAAATTTAATTTAAATACTCACATTGTAAAAAATCAATACGAATTGAATCACCGGAAAATGTATCGAAACTGCTTGTTTATACTTGCAGTTTTGTAGTTTTACAGTTTTATTAAAAAATTTATTAACTTCTGTTTAATTCTCTGCAGCTTTGGATAGGAACAATTTGGACCATAACATTTTTGATCGGTTTTATTCCCCATTTTCTGTTTAACACAGTGAAAGTTATTGACCGTGAAAATGATCCGTCTGCTGCCCGTTGGGCGTCGTGCAGTCTTTCCAATTATTGGTTTGCAATTTGGCAGATATACGTACAAATTGCGTATGCCTTCATGATTTATTTGCCAGCTGCTGGTATCTTAAGTATCTCCATAACCATCGCGGTTCTACTACGAAAACACCGTATTCCCGGCGAAACCGTGCACATGAAGACAACAATCTCGTCGGTAACGGATGCAACGACCTCTAATGCTGCTTCTACAAGCTGGACACCAGTCAAGCCGGCTGCCAAGGTTGTTAAAGCAAATGCCAGGATGACTGCTGCCGAAAGACGGTGGAACAAAGACAAACAAGCCATTTACCAACTCTTTCTCATTGTAACATCCTTTCTTATTGGATACGTTCCACTGACTGGTATGTATGAAAAAACGTATTAAATTGGAATATAGTTAAATGTAGAATTACTTATTATAGCTATTTATAATTATTATTATTAACATCATGCATTTTATACTTTCATACAGCGTTCCATTTTTACACTGGATTTACTATTGACCAAAGCAACGCAGAAATTAACGCTTTTGACTGGCGTTTTGCGATTGTTCAGTACATAATGTTACGATTTTCCGAATGTCTTAATCCTATATTTTATAACTTGGCATCAAAGTAAGTATTTTTGCTCTGAAAATGTGTGTTTAAGTAAAATACTTGAAGACTGTTCTCAATTACAATTTCTACCCATAGTGAGGTAAAATAGTTAAAGATATGAAGTTTTCCTTACAAACACAATATCAATTTTTTGCAGAAAAATGAGAAGCGAGACGTTCAAAATGATTAAAAAAGCATTTCGTACATCTCACACTATGGAAACTCATCGCACTAGCAAAGGCACGTCAAGTGGTGTATAGATATTGATATAAAGAAATGCACATATGCTCATACAAAATGGTTATGAGATAGTCACAGTTCAAACAGGGGATCAATTTATGATGCACTTAAGCACGGCACAAAAACGTTTTGTTCTTCACTTTTTGGCAGTAGAGTATATGTTTTGTATTAAATAGAACACCGTTTTTGGATTAAAACATCGTAGTATTTTGCAGCTTACATCTATTTCAGTTTTAACGATTTCACGCACTAAATTATTTTCGTGTTATCGCTTATTTAAATTTTGAAATGTCGGAAACAGTCTTGCAGCGTTTTCCTATGCTAATTCTTTTATACTTTGTTATTAGTTGTCTACTTGCTGTGAAACCCATACACTTGTCCCTTAACAGTACAGTATTTCACAAAATTTTATGACTGCCGCATAGTTGGTTAGATATTATGACAAATAAGACCATTTTTAAATTTTAAGTTGTGTTCGTATTTTATTTGCACACCAACTTACTGTTATTTGTGCAGACTGTATTAGCGCATTTAGGCTCGAATAAGTAGTCTTTGTTGTATTTATTATTACATTCCATTCACTGTTTTATTATTACGAACCAATAAAACAGCCTACATGGTTGCTATCACAAAACAGTATGCTTTACACCTCCAAGCTACAGCAATGTTAGCTCAACGTTTCAGCTCATAAGCTCGTCAGCATATAACTTGTTAAAAATAAGTAAGTTTATGCATAAAACTGTTACATTTGGAATGGCGAAAGAATGCTATGTGCCCATTTCGATGTATTTCTTAATTATGAATCAATTTCTCAGCCTTAGCTAGCCCGCACAATTAAAAAACTTTTGACTTCGTAGGTTAGCTTCCACCTTGCACATTTGTCAGAATAACACTATACAGTATCTGACACTGTCATCATGAATATCAAAACAAACACAAATAAAAAAATGATGCATGGCAGTACCACTGCTTGTAACCAGATCTAAACGCGTATAAGCATTGGCCCTGCGACTCTTTGTGCTCTAAGTCAGTTGTGGGGAAATCGACTTCTTTTCCGGTGCTGGTTGTCCATTTTTCTGCAACGACATAAAACCAAGCAGTTTAATAAAACGCATTCACCACTTACAAACATTTTTAGCATAACCTAATTTCCATAACTTGTAAAGGGCAACTACACCTGAAGCAGAACTATCAGGAAATTATGGATAAAAATCATTTAGCTAAATACTGAACACTAGAACCGTTTATCTCAAAATGGAACTATAGTTGATAAAACTTGCTTCTTATATTTATTACGGATTTGAATGTTTTGCTAAATTTATATAAAATATTTAGTAACAATGGTTTAGAGTTTTATTTTGGCTGTAACTAAGCTACATACGAGTATACGTAATGTGCGCTGGGTCAACTGGATCTTTAATAACAACAGATGAAGCAAATTTGAATATCTTGTGACAAAAGCAAGAAAATTTTCTGGATTTATAGGCTGCAAATTTTTGCTTTTTATGTTTGTCGAGGAAAGGCATCGTACAACATACACATTTACGAATACGTCCAAGAACAACAAAAGAACAACC
Organism: Clavelina lepadiformis; assembly: GCF_947623445.1. Classification (NCBI taxonomy): domain Eukaryota; kingdom Metazoa; phylum Chordata; class Ascidiacea; order Aplousobranchia; family Clavelinidae; genus Clavelina; species Clavelina lepadiformis. Next base: position 10,242,021 of record NC_135244.1, read on the forward strand.
TTTCACAAGTCTGTATATACTGTACTTAATGACGTCAGACATGAACGAATCAATGTCTACACAGGGTCAACGGCATGAATAAAATCACTTTCTGAACTTTGATAGTTTTATGTGTCTTTTGAAAATGGTTCTCCATATAGGTCATTCAGAGTGCTGAATAAATACCATGTAATAGGCACTGCAAAATTGAATTATTTTTAAGTCAGTTTGTGTTTTACAGCAGAAGCGAGTGACACAATACTGTTTCTAATTACTGCAGTAAACTCAACTTACCCAAGGTTTTGTCGAAATGCGCATCAACGTAAAATGGTTCTTGGGAAAATGCTTCAAGGACTTTTGGCAGAGTATCCCGATCTGGAATCGGAGCTAGCTGCCCTCCCTGCAATGTTATAAACAATATCTTTCGAAGCATAACAAAAATGCAAACTAAATTTTATCACAAGTTCGCTTTTTTATCTTTTACTGAAATTTGAAAAGTCGACTATTTTATTTATACTATGTAACAACCATGAATGAAGTTTTAAGTGCTTGGCTACCTACGTGACGTTCTTGTCAAGCAGTGGTATAAACTAAACTTGTCTTCAAGCAGGCGTGACGTGATCGATCGTGATCACAAAAATGTGGAGCTGCGCCATCGATTTGACGTCACTTTTGACCAAACTGATTATTATTTATCAAATGAAGTCTACGTTTCAGACCATACGAAAAAAAAAGTGTAGAACGTTTTATTGGAAGTTCGATCAGTTTCGTTTTGCTAAAATTTTCTGTTAAAATAAAATAACGGGAGTAATATCGCGCATTTTATAGCCACTAACCAATGACATAACGAACAGGTTCCAGGTGATGTAATCACTAAACCCAGGATTATTTTATTTTAAAATGTCGCAAAGAGGTCGGGTAATCTTTTTTAATTAAACTATTTATACTTAAAAGTCATATAGCATACGACGCCGCTTGTTTGGTCGCAACTTACAATATTTCTAAACAATATCTCAATTAATTGGCTAAGAGCGAGTAGTTCGAATTCGAATTCGCATTTCTTAACTTACCTCCAACATGCATTTGCTCAGAGCTTCCGTGTAATTAGATTTGTCTCTATGTAAGACATAGCATAATGATCCATTCGTTAATCCATTTTGAGGACACCCTTTCTTCCAAGATTGATTTAACTTGGTTTTCGCCCAATTCACAGTCACACGCATTTGTTTTAAACGTTCTTGTAAGCTCACTTGCTGCTCATTATTTGCACCTACAGACTTCTTCAAACGATCTAGTTAAATGTTTACTTTATTTAATTAAAAGCTTTGAATATGGATAAACTTGTTTTTTTATACCGTTAAAGTTAGTGAAATAAAAGACAACCTATCTGTTTTTCGAGGTTGTGTTTCAAGCGAATAATTGTTGCTGACGACTCTTCACTTACATGTGCGCCCTCTGATACAATATCCTGAGTATTTTTATTAAGATTTCCAATCTGTTTAAAACAGTTTAAACCCATTGAAGTTATTTCAAGACACACTGAAAAAAAAAATAAATCAAGCAGTCTAGCATGATTTTAATCAGCATCCTGCAAGGCCATAAAAGCACCACTTGGTTTACTTACCATCACCAGCACAACGACATTTAGTATTAGAGATAAGCATGCAATTGAGCATGAAGCAGCAGTTATAATCTGCCAGATACGTGTTTTGTCCATTAATATAATTTGGTGCGATTTCTTAGTTTCACTCTTCGACCCTCCTGTAACAGAAACCATCTCTAATCAAGTTATGGAAATTGTTGTATTATTTTAACTGAAAACTCTTTAGTCATGAGCTTCTCTCTGTCTGTTGACGGACGATCCGTGTTATGGAATTTCAGTAAGCAATAGCAGCAGGAGTTCCTGGATCTATCAACTGGTGTATTTCAGTGTGATCTTAGATGTACACTTTTCGCCTACAACGGCATCATCAGTAGCTATAGGAGTAAATACACAAACAAGAAGTATAGATGACTACAAGCATAAAAATATACAGCTATACATACATTAAAATCCGTAATTTCTAAAACTGCTAAAAGACCAAATTTGAACAGAACAAATAGCTTTCTAATGTGACAAACGGCAACTAACTAGGCATAAATCAGTTGACAGATCCGCGAACTTCTTCTGCTGTTACACTTACACAAGCTAGTTTTATAATAAAGTACCACAAAAAGTACAATGCTCATAAAACTATACGAATAACTTTGACATACTGTATGACTGCAAAACATTTGAAGTGGTGGTCACACGGAACAATATAATGAAACCTCGAATGGTACTTTATAACAAAGGAAATCAATAAATTTTTTATCATCTGACAAAATTGGTTTATAAGTGTCCTTAATGACTTCATCAACGCACTATCACAGAAAACGAATAATAATTATATATATATATATCAATTAACAGTAAACAAGTGAATTATTGAAATGGTGATATCGATTTGGTTGGTGGTTCCGGACATACAACAAAAATGTGCTATGATGTTGCATACTATGGGCCATCGTGACAACAGGCAGCACACAATTAAACGCAATAGTACATATAAGCATAAATTGTTCATAATAGCGGTTCCTAAATCGGTGGGAAATAATTAATATATGCAATTTCGTTGTAAACAAAAAAAATACACACGAAAACATTTTGTGTAAATAAAGATATAATTTAGGCTACAGTTTACCATTTTATGCAAATTTTGCAGTGCAGTGATTGTCCAATCGCTAAATTCACACAAGGAGTGAAAGAAATGTAGCCAGCTTACACCTCAAATTACCTTAAGAGCATTATATATTACTGAGCTGCGTAGACTTGACATTTGTGGTACGTTTCAGAAATGTAGGGGAAAAACGAGTCACTGCAACAGCATCAAATTATCATCAGCAAAATTGACTATAAGCCCCATATATGGTAGACATATATTGTGTTTTAAGTCTTGAACAATTTTAAGGTGTCACAGTTTACAAATTCGTTCTAAATGTTTCAACATGATCCTAATTTGTTGCTAAAGTTCAAATTCTGTGCTGATGCATTTCTAATTATTACTGTGGTGTTTATGCGAATGTGTGTATCACTGGTAAGTTTAGTAAATTTCTTGAAAAGACTTCGTGGGTTACATCTGCAATTTGTTGGTCAGGACACTGGTATCATCATCTTTTATTATTGATACGACTATCTCTGCGGAAAAAACACGTAATTAGTTTACTTTCAAGCTCGCATTTGCGCTACGTTCATTGTGTTATATGTTATTATGTTTGACGTGTATGGTTACAACAAGTTGATTAAATTCAAGAGTTTAGTTGGTTACGTTTAACTATGTTTAGAAGTGTGGCTTACTTGAGCTCTTGCCAGAAAATATAGGGTTTGGTGGTTGGCTTTTAATGGGTAATCATATGAAAAAGGTTAAGAACCGCTGGCCTATAACCATAAAAGGAGCCTATAAAAATGTTTTTTCCTGATCTGATGGTTGTTGCATTATCTCAGGATCACGATTAAGACTGAGTCATTTTAAGGGGTCATGACCCAATTCAAAGAGATAGGCTTTTCAATGCAAAGTACATTAAATCAAGACGCTACTGTCGCAAAACCACATCATAAACCTCCCCTGAATTTTGGCTTGCAACGAGATCTAGGTTATGACTGTCTACAGTCTTAATTTGGACAGAATTCTTGTACTCAATTTTCTATAACAACTACCTAAACTTTACAGCAAGTTCTGAGCTTTAACTACTCCCAAATACCAAAAATTCAAAATTACAACTTAGCCTAAACCTGCAACTAGCTATCGCCAAAACAATAACAAACTAGTACACATTGACGTCACATGCGCATTGGACCGGAAAATTTCTTACTTTTTTTTATATGACGCTTTGAATGCAACATCGTCACAATTGCCGTTTTGCCGGCTCAAAAGTGTCTTTCTATTAGGAAGTTGATCGAAGAGGCTGGACCGCTGGAACATCGTAGGCCTACATTTTTTGGCTTTAGGTGATATTTTTTCCATAAAATTTGATGAGATTTTCAAAACGTTCTAAAAGATTGGTTTCTCTTATTTTAAATTTTGGAAACATTGTGATGAAAATAAACATTCCACACCACCGGTCTCGGAATGCAAGTACGAAGGTGTGTAGCTACATGATGATTCAAAAAACAAATCTCAGTCATAAAATATTTCTATAGGAAAAACTCTTATATTGAACAATTTACATTATTTATACCAACATTCATCAAAGCAAGAAAACAGAAAAAGATTAATTACATTAATGGAGTTTGATCACTTGTTGTTTGAAAATTTCCAGTTTGCTAATTTCCAGTTTAAATGTTTGCATTTACTATTTTCCTGCTTGTGTTTGTTAACTTCCATTTTCATTTGTACTGGAATTTTACAGTGCTCTACACAGAATTTTTCCTTGTATAAAAATATATAATTTAGTATCGTTTCCATTTTAAAATGTTCACATTGGTTAATTTCTGTTTTGTCATTTTTAGCGACGGCGTCAAGAGGGAAATGGGGGCTTCAATTCACCTCAAATTATCTATAGTCCCCTATTTCCCCATGTTTTACCCAGTAAATAAAACATGCCAAAAAATCACTCGGTATTGGACTTTGAAAGGTTTGTTTTTAGTTCTAAATAAATTACTTGGAGGTTTTTAAGCTTATAAGCGTTTGTTTCTGTTGTGGCGAAATAATTAAGAAATTATTCGGTGACAGTGAACAGTATTTATTAGCTTCTGTCAGCACTGTTTTCACGTGTGTAGATAATCCTTACGGTGAAAGTATGGGAAAGAATACCTGGGAGGCAGACGATCGAGTGAATAAGAATTATAATAGACGGTTTTTCTAAATTGCTTTGATCTTTTGTATTGCAATAAATTTTCCATCTTTAATCAGAAAATCCTTTGAAAAATTAATTCAAAATAATACGTGTGAAAACACAACTCGGCAGTGGAAGTGGTATGTTTTTTGTTGGGATCAAGTCATGCGGTGTAAAACTATAATCCATTGCGATGCAAAAGTTACGGATTAACCTAAACATATTTCTTTTTATAAATTAATTAACAACAAAAACAAATCAGAAATAAACTTATTGTGGATCCAAGAATGAAAACATAAAAGAAAGTTCTTGTAAAATATGTGCCTTCTAAGCTATGGCTCCACCAGTAGTAATTCAAAATTATCACTACGTTTTTCAGTAACGATTTAAAGATTCGTACTGGTGGATACTGGTTACTAAATTTATTGATATTTAGCGATAATTATGGTGATGAATTATTATTAATTATTGAAAATTTATCAAAACTTTTTCATAGATTATAACCAAAATTGTCAATGAAATTACTACTGGGAGAACAAATTCAAAAATGACAATAATAGTTTATCACGTGACATAGGATTATTATTTGGTTTAAAAGATCATTTTCCATTTTAAGACAAGGTAGGCCTATATGGTTCTACTGACTGGTAGTCTAACTACAGTAGCATGGACAAAACTAGGCAGTGTAGCTTAGAAGAAGACGATAAACTAAATAACCCTCACTCCAGATGTGACTTAGCAATATGTAATAAAAAGTTAAGAGAGCAACCAACCATCGTCATACTACAAACCCCAGTACAAATCATTCACATTCACCTATCGGTAATTAATTCACCACTGCCGACTTTTTCCAAGCCAAATTCATCTCGCACCATCAAAAACCTTTTACGTTTCAAGCAGAACTTTTCATGCTGAATCATGCTACGCATTTTGCGTCACAATGGGGAGGATAGATTATTTTCGTTGGACAGAATATTTCCTGACACCGCCACTGGGCACATTTCGATCTTTTTGTTTTGATGTTTGGAATTAACCTACTTGGATTAAAACAAGTGTCTGTATAAATTATTGCAATTTGTTTATTTTTGATTCAGATATTTCCAGCTAGCTAATTTTTTGTGTAGATTTTTTCATTTTTTTTATCATCCAATAACAATTTGTTTAAATCTGCACTGAAATTTTACGCTTCCTTCTATTGTTCATTTTAAAACCCTATACCATTTAAAAAGTTTTGGTCACTAGGTAAACTGATGGTGGTTGTTGTTAGAGTGCATGTGACGTAACCAAGTAACAACAAAGCTAAAAAATTGCTGTAGCCCCAGCCCTCAGATTTTGTTGGAACAGTACCGCGTACGGGTAAGCTTGAAAGTCTTATTGTTCTCGATCGAATGTGTTATGAGCTAAGCCGCTAAGAGGCTATTCTAGGTCGTTGAAAGCGTTATAACTGGGATTTCAAACGGTCGTCTTGTAATCCTAATCTTTCGTTTTCTGTATTTAAGCTGGAATTGTTTTTGTTACAGGTTATCAGTAGAGTTACCCGCAATTATAATGTAGGCTAACATTCAAAAATATTTACCAGTAGGCGGATAGGAAAGCAAAGAGTGTACCAAAATTATGCATTGTCGTGCTGTGTTATTGTTAAACCAAGAGTTGGTGCACTTAGCAGCTCAACCTTTATGGGGAGTTTCTGTGCATAAAGTTCCAAATCACCCACTTCTTTGTTTTGCCAACCTATCTGGTAAGGAATTTTTGTTTTATTGCTTTCTAGCCTAGCTATAAATTTAGATCTTTAGCCCAGGATGGAAGGTGTGCTGTTTTTGGGTGAGAAATCCCACACGCAATCAACCTAAAACGAAGCCATTAAAAGCAAACTTTCCAATCTGGTTTTTAGCTTAGTTTTTTTAATTTTTAGCCACATAAAAACAACCTTCAACACACGCTTTTAGTTTTTGAGCTAAAGAATTACTAAGCTAAATCATTTTGTAGTGAATGGTGTCAATAGCAGTACGTAGTAAAACTCAATAAATTTCAACCTTAAAGGGTTTCCAAAAATGAATCAACTTTTCCAGTTTAGACCTACTTTTGAGTTATCCAGAATTGGTAGAATTTCATGAAAATTTCGATTCTGGCACTGCCTCGTATCATTTTTCAAACCCTTTTACGTTATGTAACTTTGAATTTGACACCTTGTAATTCTTCTTAAAATGGCTTTAAACTTGTATTCACAGCCCAACAAAAAAAAATTTTTTTTGAGGTGCCAGCGATGTTTCAACGGATTTAGGGTAATTTGAGGTCCCTGATTCCGAATTTGGCATTGGTTTTGCTGAATTGGTTCTAGTTTTCGAGATATGGTTATTTTCTTTATTTCAGCATTTTTCACTATTTCTGGCATTAGTGACAGTGTTTTAGCTATCACGTCATCGTTTGTGTTTAGGTTGAAACCTCAGAATAGACTCAATTGTGATTCTCATTAAATAGACCTGCCTTATTTGTCGATGTACTGATAAAAATGCGTTAATTTCTCATGATTTCTTGAAATATTTAATGTACTGAAGGAAAGAATCGCTGACCTTGATCAAGTTTGCTTCTTTCGAGTTGCAGGTGAATAAAACGTTACTCTTCTTAAAACTAGTTAGTAAGGCGACCGGTTAAGCACTGCAAAAGCATTCCCTTACCTGCGTTTACATCAGTACCAGATTTGCAAGAAACAGATATTGAGGAATAGCATGAAATGAAACATTTACGAAGAAAGCTCTTTCACTCCCGAACAGTTCACACAAAAGGAGCTTAATGATCTTATCAGAGACTTTAACTTATCAAAAGAAGCATCTGAGGTTTTAGCTTCCAGACTGAAGGAGAAGAACTGTCTAAAGGCGGATGCAAAGATAACAGCTTACCGGACTGGAGAAGAGGAACTCTTTCCCTTCTTCAGTCAAGATGCAGACCTTGAATATTGAAATGATATAACTGGACTTCTCCTCAAAATGAAAGTTCTAGACTACAAACAAGAAGACTGGCGATTGTTTATAGACAGCTCTACCTGAAGTTTAAAATGCATTCTGTTGCATAATGGCAACTGCTATTCATCTCTGCCAATTGGTCATTCAACAAAACTGAAAGAAGAGTATGAAAATGTGAAATTAGTTTTACGGAAGATCTGCTATGCCGAGCACCAGTGGTCAATTTGTGTTGACTTAAAGATGGTGAACTTTTTGCTTGGACAGCAAAGTGGATACACTAAGTATCCCTGCTTTATGTGCTTGTGGGACAGCAGGGCAAAGACCCAGCACAGGGTAAAAAAGGCATGGTTCACAAGAGATAATGTGGAAGTAGGCAAAGCAAATGTGATTAAAGAACCTTTGTTTCAAAGAAAGAAGATCATTTTACCACCTCTCTATGTCAGGCTGGGGCTCATGAAACAATTTGTAAAGGCTTTATATAAAGATGGTGATTGTTTTAAATATTTTTGTAGATGTTTTCCAAAACTGACAACCGAAAATTTGAAAGCAGGCATTTTTGATGGGCCTCAAATTCGCAAATTAATCAATGACTCAAATTTGGAACAAGCATGAACAATGTGGAATTCCAAGCTTGGTCTTGTTTTGTGTCTGTGGTGAAGAACTTTTTTGGAAACCACAAGGCAGAAAACTATGCAGAGCTGATAGAAAATATGCTCGAGACCTACCAACAGGTAGGGGCAAATATGAGCATTTAAGTGCACTATCTCCACAGCCATTTGGAAAAATTTCCTGACAAATTGGGTGATTTTTCTGAAGAACAAGGGGAGAGATTTCATCAGGACATAAAGGTGATGGAAGAATGATACCAGGGAAGATGGGAGAAAAACTTGATGGCAGACTAATGTTGGTGTTTTCAGCACGATTGTACTGACGTCCGCCATAAAAGAAAGTCATACAAAAAGCGATTCACCATCAATTATATATAAAAACAGACTTATTATGCACTGATTGATTTAGTATTGTGATATTTATGCATTTGACTATATTACTGACTATTGTCCAAGTGTATTACAGTTGGCTGAGACCTGAAACCTAGTATTGCGTTATGTGTGACATGAGTGGAATTTCCGAAAGTGAAAAATCTAAATATCTCAAAAACTAGAACCAATTGAGAAAAATGATTGTCATTTTCGAAATCAGCGACCCCAAATTAGCCTAAAATCGTTGTCAAATCCTTGGCACAAAAAATCGTGTTGACCGGTGTTATCTATATCAGTATGTGGAATTTAACTATCGTGTACTGTATTACAATCAAAAAATAAATAAATATTCATAAAATTTAGTATTTATAAAGTAAAATTGTCAATTTATTCATCAGATATTTTTTGTAAAAAAACTTTAAAGGCAGTATATCAAAACGTATAATGTGTTTCCAATCTTTGTAGTGAATTACAGGGCTATTGTTTCTTCAACTGAAAACGGGTAAACTAGTCTTTGCTAATTAGATTTTAATTTAAAACAAGTTTATTTTTTGAAAAATTAGTGTATGGTATAAAAGCAATAGGCAGGAAACTTATGTGCTAAAGTGTAAGGTGATAAGCTAAGGAATACACACAGAACTCACTCTTGAAATTCAGTTGTCATAATTTCTAGTAAAAGACCAAAGGCAAAAGCTGGTGTCATGTAAATCCATTTTTACATCGCAGACTATCTTATGTCATAAGGGGTTTTCACAACTTTTCACAACAAACTTGCAAAACAATTTGCAATAAAGCTATAAAATAATAACTATATTTATAATTATTACTGATAGCTGCTGCAAAACATTTAACATTGACAGATTGGGTTTCGATATTATGTCAAATATCTAAAGCGAAGTGAGAAAAAAGCTAAATTTAGCTCCAAAAGAACTGATTTGGCAACATTGCATGATAAAATAAAATATTAATTACAAGTATTTGGTAGGTTTAAAACACAGCGTTTGGGAAAGTGGAATATTCCATGTCACATTGAAATTTACTGAACATTACAATGAAGAGGTTCCGGACGTCGTTTTCAATACCATTCCTTTTCATCCAAATGGTAATAACCTTTTGCACAATTTTGAATACTGCAAGTTGTCAGCCATTTGGCAAAAACTGTATTTATTCCTTTTAAGTTCATCCTATATCTGGAAAGTTGCAAGCAGACTTTCTGAATTCTCCTAGATTAAAACGAAATGGAAACATTACACTGGCAAACTTGTTTTTAAATATTCAGGTAAAACTTGTATTTATAATACACAAGAGATACGTTTGAAAAAAATATTGCAATTTAACAAGAAAGAGTAACTTTGTGATATTTGGTTTAATGAAAAAGTTTTAAATCTTTTACAGTATCTTCTTTCAAATCCAATACTGGAAAATACTGTTAACAATGAAGCAACTCAGCTTTTACAAAATGTTCCTCATGAGTATGAAAGAATAGTAAAGGAATGTGTATTGGAAAGTCAACATTTACATGGTATAGTAAACGTTAGTTGATGTTTAATTAATGCGATTTCAATTTTGACAATTCTAGTCGAAGAATTTACTTGGCACACCGCTTGACAGAAAATAACTGTGATGCGTATTTTTGATTTTCCATTTTGTGAAACAATTGTCAACTGTTTACGCAAACATATTTTTTGCCATTGTTTACATTACTTTATCTGTTCAATAGATGTTATTAATGGTACATTGCCGGAAGAATTGCTTGCATCTTACTCTGCCACACCAAATCGTGAATTAGAAATTATTTCTCAAAATCCTAAATCCATTGCAACAGAAACAGTAGCTGTGCCTTTAAAAGCAAAACAAGTTTCCTTTGATATCTATCACAAGGCTTGGATGCAATTTGCGACTACAAAACCAGTTTCTCGATGTATGCACAATGTTTCCATAAAATCAGTTATAAAAACCAATTAGTTTATGTATCTATTTCATATTGATATTTTTTTTCATTGTTTTGTTGAATGATAAATTAAGTTATTTTTATGGAACTCACATTCATGTCATCTTGTGTATGTGGCATAGACGTAGAATCGCCAACCAATGATGATCAACTCGCAATACAAATGTGGAATCCTGATTATGCAAATATACGTTCTCATTCTTCCGCCTCCACAATCAGGGTGGCACAAAATCGCATCCGATCCCCACGTGCTGCAAATGCCAATCCTAAAACCAACCCGCTCCGTCAGAAAAAGCTTGAAAGAATATCTGCTATGAAACGTCTATATATGAATCGAAGTGGTGAAGGTCATTTTAAGGCATTCACAAAAACTTTATTGATTTCTACCATGTAGCCAGATCAGTTGTTGGTGGCTTATTTATTCTCAATGAAATGTGTGATTTTCATGCTTGTGTCACAAATTTTGCTTTCAATTGCAGACCCTGGTACAACTGCACCTGCAACGTCCATGACAGATGTCATTCGACCCCTTACAAATGCTCGAAATGCCACAGCAGTTTCAGAGGCTTGGGAAAGGGAAGCTGATGAATTAGTTGCATGGACGGGTACTCTTAACGAAAATGCGATGTGATACGACCTTAATATTGTTTTATGATGTTTATACAATTTTGGTTTCATTTTACTTAAGTATTACTTTCTGAATCTACTTAAAATCAGTCAATCGCTTGAGGTTCCAGATATTTATTGTACCAATAATCATACTCTTTGTTTTATTATTTGGTAGACTGTTGGAATTCAGGGTGATGTTACGTAAGACAAACTGCCAATTAAGTTTGCCTTTTCAGATAGAAAAAGCATAGAGCTGTGATTGTGTATCTTGTACATACTTAAAATGTGAGGGAACATTAATTTGTTGCAGTTCACTTTTTTAAAGAGGGTAACTTTTGAATTCTGTGTCAGGGAGGATCCTGAAGGCAAACCAATCAGTTTTATATCTATCTTTGATGCTAAAAAACAGTTTGGAAATGGCCCTCACATTTTTGGAATGCACATTCTGTATCTAATAATAACAAGATGCAATAACTAAATATTGGTTATGCCTACAAAGCAGTGCTCTGCCGCCTTTTTCACATGTGACACACTTACCATCTTTTAAAGTTTGGTGGCACATGTCAACTAAAAATAAAATTTCACTTGTGATGTGGCAAAATACTATCGCAAAGCAACCACAGAAACTAGACATTAAATTTATTTCTCTAATAACTTGTTGTACTGCAACACGCAAATTAAAATTTGGATGTACTATTTGAATAGCTTTCTCGCTTTTCATACTTGTACGGTACAAATCGACAGTTGCGGAATTTTTTTTTTTAAAGTATGAAATAGAGTCGCAAGCTTTTACCTTGATATGGTTGCAGAGCACTGTTAAAACAAAATCTTTCCAATTCTGTATTTATTTATTTCCAATATTGTATTCAATGCTTGGTATTCCAGTTTTTTTTTAGATTGAAATCTTGACAATATGTACATTGAGGTTATTCAACATGTAAGACATTTTCAATTTATTTCATTGCATATATGTAAATCAAATAGTTGCACAAATTAATTTCACAGTGTTTTCTACAAAGCATACTAAATGATTACTGATCCGATTTACTACTGAACTCATACCACTACAAGAACTTCAGCCATGGACCTAACTTGCAGTATCAGTCATAGGCAGCATGATATAATATAAGTAAAAAAATCATAGAATACTACAAATATGTACGCAGTGTCATCTATTGATGTTAAATTTATGTAAAAAGTTCCATTCAGAACAATGTGGTATTCAGTTGCTGAAGTGCTAAAGATGACATCTTGTTCCGCTTAATTCTGTCACTTTCGAAGATGCATGCACCTGTTTTTCTACAATGTAGTCTCTGCTGTTTCCTTCCATCTCTTGCAAGTAATATCTGTAGTTGACCATTAAGCCAAATGATTGCTGAAATCCTTTAACGCTTGGATCAGCCAACCAATTTATCCTCCACACAACAGCTCCATTGCGAAGGTGAAAATTTGCAACAGGATCAAATGCATAACCACGGTATTTAACATGGTGCAAATAATGGGCACACAATCGCATTAACGGTGACCTTAAGACATTGCATGTCGCATCATCTTTCATCCAAATCTTATCTTGCAATACACTCTGCAGATGCTCCATGGATTCTTGGTCTCCATCAACATTAAAAAATTGCTTTAAACTGGTCATCTCTTCATGAGTTAAAAGTGCAGTTTCATCTTTGAGTGCTTGAGAAATCTGACCCATTAACCAATGATAAAATCGAGGTATGGGGGACAAACTTGAAAACTGACTTAAATTTGGAAGAGCTTTGCACAGTTCTTGAACAACAGCACGAATGATGTGAACCCCAAATTCTATCCCCTGCAAAATTTAGTTGTAAAGCGAATTGATATGCTGACTGATACTCATTGGTAGGATTCAACATTTTTAAACAGCAGCTTTACAAAGCTACTTTATAGTAGCAATGGCAAATAAGTATCAAATCATAGAGATACTACCACAATCAACTAGCTCATTCACTTTAGCAACGGTTTGCACAAAAAGACTGAATTCCACCACTGCTGATACCTAAACACACTTTTAATGGTTATGAAGTTCAATACACACACCTGTAATCCTGGTTGGGTTGACGTTATAGAATAAAATATAGCTGTGGTTTTGCTAGTTATCGCTTCACAGCTTTCAGGAGGTTTTCTAGAGTAATCCACGATATCCGTAATTTCCCTGGTGATGTCATCAGTAAGCGCAACATGAAGAAGTATAAGAGGTTCCCTAGGCATGCTACTATGATAAAATGAAAAACATCTGCGATTAACGCCTAAGCGATGTTTTAAATCAACCCAATTGCGCACTTGATGAACAGCTTCTTGTTTGGCAACCTAGAACAATGCAATAAGCAATGAATAAAAAAGTATGCAAATACTGACAATTACACAATTTGTAATTTTAAACACACCTTTTCTAAAATGTCTGCAGACGATTCCCATGTAACCCGTGTAAGGTTAAGCAGTCCAACAGAAAACCACAAAGACAAAGTTGATTTTAAGTGACCTGACAAATCTCTGTCAACAATATCTTAGATAAAGCTTACTCCAATCAACATTTTTAGATCAGATGACTCCAGAAACACTAAACATTCAGCAATAAGATAAACAGAATTTAAATTGGCATATGTAGTGATTGTACCTCAGTTTTCTTCCTTCTTCACTACTACAAGTTGGTTGGATGGCAAATTTAATTGTATCGCCACGCAAATCGGTCAAAAATTTTACACCACCATCTAACCTTCCAATCAGGACAAATAAATGATTGTAGAGTGGCTGGAGCTGAAATCTCAGTCTTTCTTCTGCTTGTAATAAAGTTGTATCTTTTCTCTACAAAGATAAACAAAACAGCCCCTAACAGTATGTGACTATTGATATATATATATAAAAACAACCTTTCAGTCTACAATCAGAAATCATATTTTTGTGTCGTAAACTTGCTGAGTCACATGATTGTGAAAGCTTTCAGTGCATTAAGAGATCAAATTTTTGGAAAACAAAGGAAACTTCAAAAAATGTTTAAAAATATTATGATAGTTCAGGTCTTTTTCTTATGAAAGTTGAAAAGTGGACAATACAAGGAAAGTTATGCAGATTATCAACACTATAACGTGGTTTATTATGACATATTACCAGAACGGTATCGATAAATTCAAAAAAATAACACTGGCAGTTTAACCGAAATTTTTGTTAATTAGTATTATGACATACATTCCATAATGACCTAAATCAAAAACAACACACAATGATTAAAAAAGCGAGTGAGTACTACAAAATTATAATTCTTGATAACTAACAATTTATGGAATTTGCACATATGGCAAATCACAACATAATTAGGAACAAATGCCATTAATGTCTTCCCCAAGGACACTACAATTGTATAGCGCCATTCGGAATTGAACCAGAGAAAAACGAGCCCCATTTATTGTGAAGCCAGCACTCAAGCCATTCAGCTACCAAGGCAATATTTATAGTCCAAGTATGGAGCAAACAACTGCATTTATATGCGGAATTTTTTTTCTTTTCTGGGGTCTTTAGTTCCGGCAAGAAAGTTACACCACTTTCATCCGTGCTCACACCTAAATATGGTACCATAAAAATTGATTCCACAATTAACATCACCATTGGATTGTTAGTATTTACTCGGAAGAATGACAAATGTTGCGACTAACAAACATGTTAGTTTTTATGCAAAATAAACATAACGTAGTAGCTTTGAACGTAGTGTTGCCCATAACTCAAAATTTAATTACATAATTAACCTGCTATGTGACCGTAACTAATTACATAATTTTTCGTGTTACTGCACGCATTGTGTTATGGTATTATTGTGATTAAGAATGCACAATACAGAATAATTAACTATTCTAGAATAGTCTATTCCGGACCCCGAATTTCAAATCGTATTCTAGCATAGCACAAAAGTTAAAATATTTAAGAACCAGTAGTGCTTTTGTTTTATTTTTGCAATAAGCTAATTATTATGGTTCAAACAAGATGACAATTGTCAAATTAACATGAGGCACGGTTTAATTCATAACGATTAGCGCATAGTATTGAAATGTGAAATAACAATCAACAACATTTCCTGCACGTGTCAATGAAAACCTTCAATCATAGAATGAAACTGGTTCCTAAGATTCGGAAAAAATACGAATATTGGATTTGAATCTTTTGAGATTCAGTTCTTTAGGATTCGTTATTCTAGAATGTGCATCCCTAACTGTGATATCATTGTTGTTTCTTGATAAAAGCATTTTTATATCTCAAGTAATTGATTAATATTGAGTTTCAGTTTTGCAAAATTTGCATTTCTTTTCGATGGTAGTCACTAGAACTTTCCCAGAAATAATCATCTTTTATAATAGCAAAAGGTGCTCAGTTAGTCACTGAAATCTTATATAAACCAATGTTTCCAAACCTATGCGAGTGAGCTTCGTCTAGGCAGATTACAATAAAAGAATAAGAAATAATTCTTTCAAAACCTACAAACAGATAAAATTTCCTAGATACGAACAATAACTAAGAAACGACTATGATGTATGGTATTATGACGTAAGAAGTGCAAAATTACATAATAAATCAAAGGTAAAAAACTAACAGTTAAAGGCAAACAAATATATAACACATTAAGTAGAGTATTTCCAGAAGTCTGATTTAAAATTAAATAAATGGGCATTCTCCCAATCTATTATGTGTTCTTTTTCCAAGGCATTTGTACTTCAAGAACTCTTTTCATATCGTATTGTCTTGGGTGTTTGTGGGTTAACAACGGATTTATTAGCGTACACCTTGCAGTCAATCAGACCAAGTTTCACAAAGTGCATCAATAAAAATGGGTTATAATTTTACAATGTGTCTATATACAGCGTTCACATATGAAGTAAAAACAAAAATATACCTAAAGGTAGCAAAAATATTCAAAATTCCTCACTCAGTTTTAACCCCAAAGGTCTTGTTTAACATTAACAAAGGATTTGTATGTATTCAGTTCACATATATGTATACAAGCTAATTAATTTGTAAATGGACTTTTAGGCAAGTAAAAACATAAGCTGCAACCTTACCTCAGCCTTAATGTTGAGCATAAATGATTCACATGACTGTGCCACTTTTTGATGCTGCACACCATATTCGTTAGACAAATGTAACAGAACCATCTTTCTCTTCTCTGCATCGAGATTTTGGTAATGATCACAAAAACCCTGGATTGTTGCAGTAGATACTAAGATACTTTGATGAGAATTTTTATCAAAAACCATTGCATTGTCAATGCATTTTTGAAGCAGTACTTTGGTTTTGTCTACGTTTACATATTTAGAATGGTGCATAGTTAAACCAAGAGTGCGCCTTGGATTACGGATCAACGACAGGTCTTTCATGAAAGGCGTCTCATCACTCCAATTTTTTCTTGGACGTAGATTATAGGATATACGACATAGAAAGCAGTTTTTAACTGAAAAAACCTTACTAATATGTTGCAGTAGCATCTAAAATAAATAAATGTTTAGTGGACTATGTCTGATAGCGGTCTAAGTCGGCTATGGCTAAACCACCCTTGTGATTTAAAGGAATGTGTTAACTATATTTTGGGGGCACACATTTCTAAATATAGATTCTAGACTAATGAAAAGTCTACACTATCAAATGACATTCGATTTGATCTGAGGCATGCCGCAAATGTACCGTCACACACTGACAGGTATAACTTTTTCTTCGCCAAGGAAATATTCGCAATGTGATCATTGATCTCGATTAACACTTTACAACAGCAGTTCTTAATCTTTTTTATACTGCGCCTCCTTCGAGCGATGGTTCTCCACTTCAAGCCCCCCCCTACACTTATAAATAAATACAAACAAACAGCAATGTTGCAATTGCATTTTATTTATTGATCACGTATCAGTAAGAAACTCAACATGCGCGCTTCTTAGCAACTAGGCCTAGCTCTTTTAATGCAAGGTTTAATCCCAGACAGCGGACACCGTAACTCTCCGACTTCCTGCGTGTTTCTGCACTTGGCTTAGTGAAAAATAAATATGTTGTAAAGCACGTTAGGGCCCCCCCCCCCCCCCTGCGAAGACGTGCTCCTCCAGATAACCCCTGCCTAACAGAGTGTTTTCAGAAATCAGTGAATGTGATGGATTTGTTTCCCCATAGATATTGCATTACAGGTAAACAGGCTTAAGCAAATTTTAACCAAACGCAATATGGACTCCGTGTTTATAACATGCCTGCTAACTAAAACATCAATATACTAAATGTAAAAAACTTTTAACCAAATAGGTAATTTTTTGCCCAAATTTCAGATTCAATAAAACATAGATAATAATACATATAGATGCACAGTATATGTATTATAAATTATAATAACTTTGAATAAAATTTTACAAGATATCTATTACCCTATTTTCTTTGTCTGCATGATGATATTTCACTTCGATCACGTGATATTGATAAACAAAAGACAGCTGGCACAAAAAAGAAAACAAATTTGGAGTCAAAGTTGAACAACCTGATTTCTGAGTAAGCTCGCATTTGCACGCCTTTTGCTATTATGGGTTTATGGACCTCAGCTCCCAATAAGAAGTTAGATTGTTGAAAATTCTGAAGTGGTTGATTAGCAGATATAAGTAGGCCTATTGTACAATGCTACATGATGGGAAAAAGGGGATAAAAATAAATAACTACAGGTAATCAGCGTACAGAGAAAAAAATAATGGCAACAATGAGTCTGTTGTGATTTGGTTTTTTAAACAAAGGAGGTGCATAGTGGTAGACCACATGGCAGCCAGACTGCAGAGTTTGGCACAGGCGCACTCAATACTGTTTTTCATGAGCTTCAGTGCCACACTAAAGGTGCGTTATTTTGCACTTAATGACTTGGACAGAACTTCTGTGCACTCAATTTTCTATTGATTTAAAGATTGAATAAGTTAAACTGTGTAATTGTGCACTTCCGTTGCATCTGAGTATTTTTGCATACCATACTTGTCATTTTTTGTTGTTTGGCGCACTCAAGATCTTGCTGAAGACGGCCATATTCTGCAGTCTGGAAAGGCAAGATATTATGTTTTAGTCTTTAGTAAATTTTCAAAAGGAAGGGAGTGTCATTCTCGAAAGCCTATTTGTTTAATGGGAGATTCAGCTGCTGTATTAGATTAGCAATGCTTCTTGAATTTTCGGATAATTTTGGAATGGGATATGGTCTTCTTTGCATGTTTTGATTGCTGATTTGTTGTATGCTTTTTTATTAATGTGTGTTCCGTAACTCTGGTACCAAAATGTCAAACAGTAAAGTAAACATTATTAAGTTCTATGTCGTATGTCTTTTTGAGGCTGTTTTATCATGTGCAAGGATAGCTATTAATCAAAAACATTTTCCGCAGTGTTTTGGCCTCCAAGTTTTCAGTTTTTTTTAGAGCAAATTTTCCAAGCTCGGTTAAGGAAGCAAACAATTAAACCCTTTGTCCATGTTATGGGTGCATTTGACTGAAAGTTTAATGCAACACCAGTGTGTGATTTCATTTTATATACCCAAGAATCAAACAGAGTATCTGCGATTTTAATCTCGACGTCAAGGAATGATAAGCTGCCATTTATTTCTTCCATGGTGAATGTAAGGTTAGGATGTAGTTGGTTGAGTCGATCAAAAAACTGATTAACATTTTCTGATTGGATAAAGTGATAAATGTGTCATCGATGTAGCAGAAATGTGTTTTAGTTTTGAATGTTAAATTTTATTCAGGTAAACGATTTTCAACATGGGCTAAAAAGAAAGTTATTCATTTGATATATACTAAAAATTAAATGAACCGTAAAAGGATGATAATTGATTAACCTAGGAGAAATCCCTCACGAAGCAGTCAGCATTGACATTGAAAATATGTTGCCTAGTTCTTATTTTACAGCAGTTTGAATCCTACGCACTGGACTTGTTCTATATGACGTCTAAATACGTGGTCGGCAAAGATACCACGCAAACTTTTACACATTGCGCAACACATACTATGCTAAACACGCAATGTGACCTCATGTCTAACAAAATGTGTGTGATTCAAAGCATTGTAAAATAAAAACTAGGCAACCTTTGTTCGATATTTTTTCTTTAAAGTGTAAAGGAATTCATATTATGGTGCCCACCTGTGCAAAATCTTTGCATGCCGATGCCCAGAGCGTTCACAATTTGAAAAATAATCAAAGTGGGTCGACAATTTCCATTGTTAAGTATAAGCAATAGATATAGGGTATATCAATAACTGGAATACATGAATGGTATGAGCAACATTTATTACTTTTCCTAGCAACTTCCTAAACAATGTGTTAAGATTATTCCAGCTAAACATAAAGACATCAAAATTATAGAATGCTTAACATAAAAAGTCGCTTGGTGCAAGCCGAACAAGTTGCCAACCCTGTTAAACATATTGAAGATTTACAAAGAATTGCTGGAAGGCAAGGAGAAGAAAAAGTGGTAGGATTGTTCACAACCATAGGAGGTGTACATGAATCAGACATCTTTCAAGCTCTACGTGTGCCTGATGAGTTTCAAACCAGACGATTTGAAATTGATCTTGTTGTTCTGTGTGGATATGGCTTATACTGTGTAGAAATAAAAAATTGGGGAGGTCAGCTCAAAGTTTGCAAAGATCCAACATACTGGGAGCAAAGAAAAGTCCTAGATTCATCAAAGTCTCGTTCCACACAGATTCAGTATTTCAATCCAGTGTCAGAAACAAAGAAAAAAGCCGAAGTATTACGCAATCATCTTATGCGAGCTGGCATATATCTCAGTGAAAATAATGTTTTTACACGTGTTGTTTTAACTAACCAATCATGTGATATTGACAACAGGATACAATCAGACTCGTGTGTTGTAACACCACACAAAATTGAAGATTTTTGTTCTTCCTTTAATCGCACTTTGAGTGATATGCTTACTGATCCTTTCATTCCTTATTTTGTTCGTGGCCAGTTGTCTTACTCGCAAATGAACCAAACAAGAGCTGCATTGAATCAAATTGGTACATGGGACATCCTTTTTTTAAACGGAGGAAAGCAACTTTTTGGTGACCTGAAAGGCTGCACTGAGCTGAGCTTTAATCGCAAAGATATAGAAGAAATGAATTTTTCTCATAATAGAAATGCAATTCGTGCATCATTATTGGCTGTGTTGGGCTATGTCCCAACTGTAACAGTGAGAATGTTTGCAAGAGGTGGTGCTGGGTGGTTTACACGTGCAACAACTGCATCAATAACAGTTCCTTATAACCTTGACATAAGTTTCCGAATCGCTGGGGAAACAACAGATGCCAAAATTCCAGCAAATGATATTGACAAGATAATGTTAAGCAATTGAAATCACTTGATTACTTTCTCAAAAATGGAACGAAAATGGTATTTAAAATAGTTGGATCCTATCTGTCCATTTACGCTAAAATTGGATGATTAACCAAGATTAACATATTAATTGGATTAGGATGTATATATATATATACAGAAAACAAACAAACACAATGATTAACCAAGAAAATAATGTCCTGTTGCAATTTGTTCAGTTGAATTTGATGATACCGTCTATTACACCATTAAGCTGATTTGCTTGGATAATAGCTTTTCACGACGCCAAGTGCATTAACAATAAACTTGAAATACTGTTTTTTGTCGTTTGTAACTGTACTTTCATTTCTGTGTGGTGCTCATCTTCAGTACTTGCCTCGCATTCTTTCATCAAGTCTATACCAAACTGCCACGTTTAAATATTAAATGTTGTTTATTATCAGTTGAAAGTTTTGCAAAGACGTAATGCGCATTTTTATTGATGAAGTTTTTTACCAAAAATTGTATATATCACTGTGTTGACACATTGTTTCGTCCTGGTTGATTTAAATACTGTACTGCAATGAAATGGTGTTTTGGTCCACATTTTTGTACACATTTTAAAGAAAAACATTCATTAAAACAAACAAAAACTGGCTGCATGACCATTATTTAATTTAACTATTTAAAAAGCCAAATGAAAAATAGTTGGCAAGAAAATGTTGTTTGTCTCTGCAGCATTCGTTAAACCTTTTACATTGCTTGGGGATGTCAACAACAGTGAGTTAATGTGACCATCTTGTGCAGTTCACTTTTTAAACAATCAATGTCAGTAAGGGGCAGGTAATTGCTTTATATCATCCATACACTGTTTATAAACATCTTCATATGCAGAATGAGATTTAACCATAATGCAACATGTTGGCCGCTTTGATCCACTGGCTGCACCCAGATCCTGCATGTAAATGTTGATATTTTCTGTTATTCCACGTACACAGAGAAAACACAGTATTTTTAACTAAATCAGTTTATCAGTTGTTTGCTGTCAATGACCCATTGATAAAATAGGGTTAAAAATGACATTTGATGTGTCAGGGCAATGCAACTATTTCAGACAATGAAACAAATGTTCAATTTGAACGCTTTTAAAACATACAAATGTTTATACCGAGCAGATCTCCAAGATTATATAACATATGTTAATGTATGTCATTCAAAGCCTTAAAATGTCAAGTTAAGAAATGAAATACATTCAAGTGCTTAATATTTTCAGATTTCTGTATATAAACCCCAATTTGTTTTTCTACTTTGTAACATTGTTCTAAACTGACCTCATTGCAATTTGGCAATTACCCACTTTA
Source organism: Clavelina lepadiformis (assembly GCF_947623445.1). Lineage (NCBI taxonomy): Eukaryota > Metazoa > Chordata > Ascidiacea > Aplousobranchia > Clavelinidae > Clavelina > Clavelina lepadiformis. Next base: position 10,264,039 of record NC_135244.1, read on the forward strand.
GCATGACTGGTTTCCCAAAACAGAAGCATGTCTTACCTGTTTTGCAGGAATATAACAATAAGGCACATCGGTATCTTCACACATAATAGGAATGTGACACATGACTTCAATTGGGCGTGTGTCTCCTGCAAACACTACAAATCCCTTCTCTCCTTTTTTTAGAAACTTTTGTACCTACGTCAAAACATGGTGTAAACTGTGAATAGTTGTGCTCATGTTCTAGCACAAATAAATATAATTTAATAAATACATTTCAGCTAAATATATCAGAGATTGAAATTAGTTGGGCAGGATATGAGCTTTGTTATACACAATACTACCAGCACAGGTACAACCTAAAGTTACTGTTAACACAACTTCGCCAAATCGCAATACTAGAACATTTTCAGGTAACTCAGATAATTTCATCAATTTAATAGGGCGTATGTTATAGTCTACTAGACCTTCGCTACTCAAATTGTGACGCCATTTGGTTATATACATTTTTGCACGAGGCCTTGACTCTATGTCTATAAGTTTAGCTGCATAGCAGTGTATGATAGTCTAGAACCGTGGTTCCCAACGCATGGGTCACGACCCAAAGTTGGGTCGCCAGATTATTTTTTTGGGTCGCTTGTTTTTCAAACATATTGTATCTTGGGCGAAAAATTACAATAAAAAAATTGAAAACTTGAAAAGATCACAAAATTTCAAAATATAAATCCAAGTAATGAAGCGTTTCATGTCGAGATATCAGAAAGCTGTTTTGCGTGACGTTTGAGTAATTTCACATCATTTGAATTTTGTCGTACAAAGAGCTCCCGCAGTGAAAGGGTTTTGAGCGCGTCGTGTGAACACTGAAGACCGCAGACTTATTTCACGAAGGTAGACTCATTTGGAAGATAGTTGATAGCCAAGTTGCATGCAATTTTGGCTTGCTAGCGTCAGTAGCTCGCTATAAACCTTTGCAGCATGTTCGTAGTATAAAAACTTTTGCCAGTTATTGTTTGCATTAGGTATCGCAGAGTGAACTATATTTTTGTTAATTTTTAAGTTTACGAATGGCAAAACGATCATACAATCATGGATTCGGATTATCAAGCTCTGCTGCTGCACACGGAAGTACGATGGTTGTCACGAGGTCGTGTCCTAAAGCGAGTATGTTGTTTGCGCGAGGAGATTGCTATCTTCCTGAAGCAACAGAACAATGTAGGATTAGCCGAGAAGTTTTTGCAAGAAGATTTCAACGCAAAAGTTGCTTACCTTGCCGATATATTTGACTCTCTGAATTCTCTAAATTTATCTATGCAAGGCAATTATTTTACGGTGATTGATCACGCCGCCAAAGTTTCTGCTTACCACAAAAAACTCATACTCTGGAAAAGTTATGTCACTAGAGATGAGTACGATATGTTTCCTGAGCTAACGCAATATATTTGTGGCAAGGAAGTTGATATCAAGCAAACTATAATTGGACACTTGGAACAACTTGCCCAAAAGTTTGTGCACTACTATGGTGAATCTCTAACACCTAATAGCCAAAATGATTGGATAATTGATCCATTTGCTGGAAAGGACCTGCTTCAACTTCCCATCGATGTAGCAGAACAGTTTATGGACATGACGACAGAAGCAGCAAATCGTATTTCTTTTGCGTCCTTCAAAGACAAATACCCAAAAAATCCTTCAAAGACAAATACCCAATACCACCCTTGCCCTAAAGCAAGGGTCGGCAACCTACGGCGATCCGGCCCGCCATGCGAAATCGTTTGGCCCGAGACATATTAATTAGTTATCACAAGAATACGGTCTGCCGTTTCTTATTGAATTTCAAACTGCAGTGTTAGCACTGTTTGAAAAAATTGTGGTATTGTTAAAAGCAAGCAGCATCAAGTGTCACATTAATGCTGTGTTGTTGAAGTGTGAATACATATATTTTGCTCTTTTTGTGATTGGTATGATTGAGATTGCAGCAATGTATCGTAATATACATAAGTGAGTGTGAATTATAGTATTAATGAAAATTCCGGCCCGCCAATGAGTTGTACACTCGACATTTGGCCCATGACTAGCAAAAGATTGCCAACCCCTGCCCTAAAGCATCAACAAGTAAAGCATAATGAAGCCTTCTTGGATCTGATTGTTATATCCTCAGATCTGACACGTCCCATCTCCACTACTGATTATGAAAAAAATCACTAATCTCCGACTCATGCTTATATATATGTCATTACTTTTGCAGCCATAAATCAGGAATAATAAAGAATGACACATATCGTGATGTATGCATACATCAGAATGAGCTCGGGTTCCAAATAGCGACTGTCAGAACAGCGACTATCAATAGAGCGACCACACGACAGCGATTCATTTAAAACAGCGACTGTCAATAGAGCGACTACACGACAGCGATTCATTTAAAACAGCGACCTCACTTCTTTTATTAAATCCAAGGCTTACGCGCACACGCACTTCCATCCCCCACACCTCTCTACACACGTATGCACGCAGAAACAGGCAAATACTGCGTAGTGAAAGATTGAAACCAAAAGGGACTTTAAAACAACATTTTATTTGGACTATCCATAGTCACATGAAGTCACATGATTTAAAAAGCAATAAAATAAAATAAAAATGCAATAAAAATCAAGACACGTTTATTTCTAAATTGCGAGCAAGGGCTCGAAGGAACTGCCGCAGATCATACTGGCCTCGATTTTGCTGTACAACAGTGATTCGTGTGTTCATTGTCACGTATCTTTTCATTCGCTGAGTCAGGTCTCTGCCTTGTAGTAGCTGGGTTCGGTTTGCCCGTTGAAGGGCTTCCTCCCGTCTTAAAGCTTCGATGAATCGAAAGATGGAAGGATGATGAGTTTCCGTTGATCCCTGAAACGCATTGTGCCAACTCTCTAGCTGGTTGTTGGTTCGTGGCAGTCCCGCATCTTGTCTGGCTTTCACACTCCACATATGACCGGGAAACAATGGCTGTCGTCTGTCTCCCCGTCTGTTTCTTCGGCCCACGTAGTTGTCTTCGAAGTAATTTACGAGAGGCATTACTTCTGCTGGGTAGTCTGCCACCAATTCATCAAAGGCATCGCTCACTTCATCCACTGGTAGAAAGGCAAGAGCAAGGAGCATTTTCAGTGCCATCCGAATATTGTCGTCTTGCACATATAACCGTTGCAGTCCGTTTTCCTGAATCTTTCTCCAGATGTGCGTTTGAGGAAATGCTTCAATGAGCGCAGCTTTGGAAGCTAGTTCAAAGTCGATCTGCACACTTCTTGGAGCGAGTCCAGGTTTCAGTGATTTGATTTCAGTCCACATTTGAGAGTATGTTACTTGTTGCTTATTTAGGAGTAGAACAAAAATGCAGGGAAGCACATTGTTTCGTATCATAGCATGCACAGTGTATACTTGATAAAAAAGGGATGGTGACACTTTGAATGTACCATCACACATCCAGTGTTCGGAATCGTGTAAGGTTTGAAGAAACTGATCTGCGGGTGATAAATTTCAATAAGCTTCAATAAGCTTTTGTATTGTCCCATCACAATAGGCAATTAAGCAATTGTTCAAGCCTATTTCAAAAAGCAATGATAAACAACAAAAAAATTTGGAAAAATGGAAAGCCTAGTTAAGTCGCTATCATAACAGTCGCTGTTTTAATGCGGTCGGCATTTAGACAATCGCTGTTTGGAATGTCGCTCACTTGATTACGTCGCTATTATGAAGTCGCCATTATGACAGTCGCTGTTTTGACAGTCGCTATCCTGCCTGGATGCCATCAGAATGTATGGTAGCATCCTTTTGTTGGATGCAACACAAAAATATTGACACTGAACTAGAAGTGTTGTGTTAATCAATACTTCAGTTTGGAAAGATGTGCTACTTAAGTAACAAGTATTACGTTGATCATTGATGTACTTGGCTTTTCATATTTGCTGTGAATAAAGGTGTATAATATATATACAACACAACTGAAAGTATGTAACAAGCAAACCTCTTTTACTCCTCTGCGTAAATTTTTCTGTTTTGAAGCTTTTTTTATGCATTTGTATAGCCGTTTGGTCAACTTTTTTGAAGCTAATGGTTTAGAAATTGGATTCAAATATAACAGTAACTCTTCATATGTTTTTCCATCTTCACGGACAGAATTGTCAAGAACAGAATCACTTTTTACTTTTCCCATAATCTTGTCATTAATATCACACTATTTCAACAAAACGAATCTATTAAAATAACAGTGAATAAAATTTTAGAGCACTTGTTTTTTAACAAGATGGATCGTGCTTTTTATGACAGCACTTCTCAACAAGGTAGTTTTCACAAAATAATGGTTTTTTATAGTTCAAAAACAATGACTACAACCCAAGTTAACTTAATCCAATGCTTTTAATAACTGCAGTTAATTGTGAGATTAAGATATCAAAAATGAGAGAAAATAAATAGTTTCAAACTTTCCTAATTTTTTCTGGTGAATTGTACATAAATAAATATAACGCATATTGGCATTATTCTCTCATAAATGAAAACTTAATATGGATTCATTTTACTGAAGTTTATTAATCTAAGCCTATCATTATACAGAAAAATGATCCTGGAATGGATTTCTCTATTGGTGCGGATCTATTATAAATGGATCTACTTACTAAACTCTGTAGTGGCCTGGGAGGCATTTTTAATACCATTATATCATTCGTGGGAAAGTGTTCGCCAGTTATTTATTGAAGTCTTGTTTATTGATAAAACTGCAATTGTCGTTTAATATTTGGAAACTTGCTCTAAATAACTTTATGTGAAAACGCCGTTTAGTACGTTACCAGGTGATTTCATAACATCCTAGTTTTAACTGAATGTAATCTCCTTTGCCAACGCTTTATTTTTATCGTTCGCACATTCTGAAATGTTCGTGTATTTTATGTCGGATATTTTCGCTCACACCGCTCCACGCTGTTATAAGCTCAAACTTCTGCGCGAGTAGCCGCTCAGACAGAGATACAGAATCGTACGAACGTATTACGTTAGTCGTGTTAATTGTAATTCTTTAGACTTGTTTTAAATGGTGAATGCTAAGTTTGTGATTGTGTGTAATATTCGGAACCTGTACAGTTCCTACAATAAAGAACCGTTTCTGATAAACTGTATCTGTAATATCGTAAGAGCTTTCGACTAACAAGACGTTAAAGAATTCTAACCGCACGCAACCACGGAGTCAGATCATTAATTCGGCAGGTAAACTAAGTCCAAATAACATAAGTTAAGACTGATAAACTGTGCAACAACCTTTGCAACTCCATTAGCTGTTTGCCAAAAATAATAATCTGTCAATAAAGAAGGTTAGCGTGACACTTCAATTACAGTGGTCACCCCAATAGAGGTGAGTATGAAAGCACAGGTTTAGAAGGTTTGATTAATACAGTCAAATCCGGTTAATTGCATTCTGGATAATTGCATAATTCGTTTTATCGCATAAAGAGCGCAAATCCCGAACCATAGTCTATCATTTGTAAAGATAATACTTCGTTTTATCGCATAGCGGTTTATTGCATAATCCGCTTAATTGAATAAAAATGAAGGTGATTTATTCGATTATTCAAAGGTTTTTAAAAGATAAAATTGAAAACAAAGCGCACTGGGAGCGCACACGCAATGCGTAAGCCTTGCGACTTGTACTGCGCTTTGTTACAAAACAATCAAACAGAAAATGCCAAATTTAAGCATTAACACGTCAATACGCAGACATTAACATTCGCACTGTTTTAGTTTCATTTAAGCGTTGCGTTAAGATGATACCGTAATATGTGAAGAAGTTTTACGAAACAAACAAGTTGAAAAAGACGACATCAATGAAGAAAGCTCTGCTGACGCAATCGCTGTGACAACACCAAAAAATAAAGAAGTTCTGCATGCACTTCATACAATTTGCCAACGACTACAGTTTGAAGTGGCGGACATGGCCACATTTGTTCATTTAGAAACACAAATGCAAGAAAGCATGCAAAATGTAATTAAACAAACAACAATCACGCAGTATTTTTTTAGATTAAACAATAAACGTTAGTGTTTTGCGTGTTGACGTTTTTACACGTGACCAGCTTCGCATGTCAAGTAAGACAATAAGTGGACTTTGCACTTTCGCATAAACGCATAATTCGTTTAATTGCAAAAAAAGGCTTGGCAAATTGACTATGCAATTAACCGGATTCGACTGTACCAGAGATTGGTCCTAGCACAATGACCTGCCCAGCAAAACATCCTCTTCATAGAATAGGTATATATGTTGGATTACCACCAAAAACATAAATCAGTGATTTTTTGCATTACGCTGCGTATGTGTACTTCACACATAAGTAGAAGAACTGATTTTTGGGAATTTAAGAAGAGTAACATTTAGCTAGATAAAAATATTTCCATAACAATATAGACTTATTCAATAAACTGGGAATGGATTAAAAGAGTAGTTTAGATCCTCTTCGGCAATTTGGTAAAGCTGGATAAAACAAACGGAAAACGAGGAAGAATCTAATCTGTTCTCAAACATCACAGCTTTTTTGTTTTGTCTTTGCGTAGGGACAAAACAAGCTTGACATAAGGTGGCATTATAAGTTGTAATTGGCAAAATTACTGACAAATGAAATGATAAATAAACTGCCTTAAGGAAATGACACAGAATTACATTTGGCACGCTCACTGGTTTTATCCTTTTGTGTACAGAAATAAAGTGCCAAGCGAAACCTAATTGCTCCAGCTGGAAAGTATGGTAGGCCTACACTGTAAAAAATCTTTTCTAATTATAAGTCAGTGAGACAATTGAGACTAACTATAAGCCATACTTTTCGTTGGAAGACTAACTATTAGTCTCAATTGTCTCACTGACTTATAATTAGAAAAGATTTTTTACAGTGTAGTCTTGGACGAAAACTTGTTTGTGTAACATGCAAATATTGGCATGATGGTGTGGACTGAAGCCTCAAGCCTTTGTTTATTTATTAGAAACTAGTGTTCAAACAAACAATTTTTGTTTATTTATTATAAATTGGCATCATGAGTAAAATATTCGATGCGTATGTTGATGAATCTCGTGCTTGCAGCTACCACAAGGCTAATTAGAAAGTACGGCAGTTTTTGATGGGAAATCGTGCTTGCAAAGAGGCAAATTTTGATGTACACTGAAGCAAGATTCTTTTCTTTATTTGTCATAACTTATAAATTGGCGTTCAAACAACCAGCTTTTTCTGTTTGTTTAGTATAAATCGGTGTGAAAATTAAAAATTCCTGCGTTCAACACTTTCCACTACAGCTAATTCTAATTACCGTTTACTGTATTCACCTTTTCCTACTTCAGAAAAAACGCAAGCAGGTACAATAAGTGTCTACTTCACCAGCCAACGGTTATCAAAGTAGGAAAACATCAATTCCATAACCAGCTAGCAATTTTCTGAAAAGAACCTTTATCCAAATTCGGTAATCGCCCCATCAGGCTAGTCCTAGACCCTTCCAACCATGCCATATGGTAGGTATATTGCAAGCTGTAACAAAAATTTAAAATTCTGACTAGCCTATGTCTCGTATTTCTATACAAGCTTAACTTTCGAGCCTTCTTAAGAAGTCAGAACTTTCAGTTATTGTGTTTTCAGTTTACCTTATGCGCCAGCGCCATGCACAGATCCTTGATTTGTAAATAATTATTGATAAAGCAATTACCGAATCACGCTTTTCAGTCTAATCTAGACTAGCCTATATGATTAAATTTCTATGATGTTTGGCAATGATGGCCATGTGTGAATCATAAACATCTTATACAAAAGATAGTATAGGAAGATAGGTGGATATCGGGCATTGTGCCGTGGACAGTTTGCAGCCGGGCGGCAAAGCAATAGTTTTACCCATTGAAAACGATCGAATTGATATTTTTACTGTAGCCTGCATAAGAAGCACACCTTGTGTGTCACTGTTTATCATCTATGTTTGGCTACAAGCTACAGCTATCACAATTTCGCGATTTTGAACGTGTAGGTTAGGTTGGTGGAGTCAGTCCAGAAAAAAAAACATCATGCTACAGTGACAGTATGGCAGATATTAATTCGTTGCAGTATTAATTGTGTCAAATATTACATAACAACCATATTCGCCATAAAGACCGCGTACACTGGTGGCTATTGTTACAATATGAACGAGGACGTTTGATGGTTGATAACTTGTTTTACTTTTGCTCCGATGATATGAGTTCTCAAACGGCGCGGCTATGCTGTTGGTTGCTTAAATTCTGTCTATACATATTACTAAATGATAAAGTTCCCATTTTTATTTATTATCAGACACAAAAGCTTTTACCTTCGGGCAAAGCTTACTGAATGTTACACTGCGCTTGGTAACAAGTGAAAAAGGGTAAAGGAAAGATTGCAACCATTACAACATTATAAGGTATATGGTAGGCTACAACAGTTCGAGCAAGGTAATTTATCTGAACGCCATTAAGTAGAAATTAACTTTGGTCAACAACTGAATTGCAAAATCCCAAAATAAAATTTCAGCGTTTCCAAAACAACTCGTGACTCGTGACGTAACCGTCACAACAGCATGTTTGACTGAATTTCTATACGTTATGGTCTTCTATTGTTGTAGCACCATTGTAATTTTCACCCTGTGCGTTTAAAGTTGTGTAACCTTGACCGCCAAAAAGTCGTCAGGGCTTAACGATACAATACGACTGTGAAAGGGCATTTATGCTATCACAAATATATTATTTTGGTAAACGTACAAGATAAGTCGGCAAAGATACAATGACTAACTGGTTGTGGTTGAGTTAACCATAGCCAAATTTACCAAGAATTATTCAGAGAAGAAAAGTTCACTAAAGCTGCGACTATTAAGTAGGCGTATAGAGGTAATCAACTAATCAATGCCTATCAAGATGAAAAATCTTCCAGCTAATAATCAAACTAAATGGAAACAAGAACTTCATCACTTCTCATCTTCATGCGGTTAGCCGGAAATTATTGAAGTCAATTACAATTGCACAATTGAAACGTCTTCAAACTTTCCTAATTAAAATAACTTTGCAAACCATTGTTACAATTGAGGCGATTTTCACCCGATTCGTCTGCTTTCCGCCCATTGAAATGGGTGGAAATGCGGTAATATTTTCCCATTCGAATGGCAGGAAGTATGCCTTTCTTTTCCTAGAGTAAGAAATATACATTTGGAATGGGGACATGTTTACTTCGGCAGAAATATGGTTTGTGGGAAACCCTATTGCTGAAAGCAGGTCCATTTTAATGGGCGGAAAAATAGACGAATGGGGTTCAGACTACATACTTGTGCCGAAGTAAAATTCTCCCCATTCCAAAGGCATATATCTTACTCTAGGATAAGAAAGGCATACTTCCGAGCATTACAATGGGAAAAAATCCCGTACTCTGGACTATTTTAATGGGCGGAAAGTAGACGAATGGGGTGCGATTTTTGTGTTTTGGTTAGCTCCAAAACTGCACTTCTTGCGATAGCAATCCTCAATCTTTGCTCTACATCTTTTTATTTTGCAAGAACGTAGAATTATTTTGAGACGATACTGTACCTCGTTTTGGATTAGCGCCAGTCTAAGAATTCTTATGGTAATTATCAACAAAGAAAGGCTAGTTGACATAGTACAGAAGGGAAATAATATCAACATGATTAATCAATTGTTTATTGCTATGTGTACGTTTTCATAGTTATAAATTCAGAGTTTAGAAGTGCCGTCTGCACGTGAATGAATTTATTGCATTGATAAGACAAGTACGCCAATCTGAGCGGGTTACCGCATGTGAGGCGGATAGAAGTATTGGCCTAGACTGCACCATACGAAGTAGAATTCTCTGTGAAGACTGGTCATACCATTTTTCCCAGTTACAGCAAATATACGATTTCTCCGGTTTTCTTTATCGACCGCTACAAAGTAACGCTTTCTCTTTGAGTAGCCTACATCATAATTGAACTGTGTAATGCATATGCCATATCACATCAAATAGAATAGCACAGACTTAAGCTTCTAGAATTCTGAACTGTTTTTAGTGGACCGAGAGACTCGAGACTTTTGTAAACCTGCTGTAATAAAATTAAGTCCTAATTTTGACGTAAAAGAAATTATTGTACTGGAGCTTTCTATGAATGTGATCTTGTTTTGGTAGAAGCAGAGATGGGAAGACTCGAGTTACTTTACGAGTATCAGAGAGCCCTTTATTATAGCCTATCGATCAAAAATGAAAAATAAATCGTATTATAAATGGTGACTTGTTCATGACTTGGCATGTGTTAAGACTTGCTGGACTTGACTTGATAAATGTTACTAACTCGACTTGACTTGACTTGGAAATGTAATTAAATGACTCGACTTGACTTGGACGTGCACTGTTAGTGTCCAGTGGAGTAGCCAGCTCAACATTTTTGGGGGGCCTATTTTTTGACTTCAAGCGATTAATAATACTTTGTTTGGGGCACCACCTATCCGAGTAAATACCGACGAAAAATGCTTATTTGTCAAAATAATTTAATAATTTAATAATTTAAAAGTTAAGTCGCAAGTTTTTACCAATATAAAATCCACTTCTCCGAACAATTTTTTTCTTTTAAACATAATAAATATTTACAACGCCATTAGCAAATAGTACGTCGATTAAAAGTCCATTCGTCGCTTCCCGCCAGCTGGGTTGGTTACAACTCGATTAATTTTCTCCTCATTAATCCTTTCAAGATGGCAATGAAGCACGCACGAGTCTGAGAGGCGATCGGAAGTCATCGCTGAGCGTAACCATGTCTTGACTCGTTTCATGCACGAAAAAGACCTCTCAGCCTCAACAGTTGTTGAGGGTAACGCCATAATGATTTGGATTGCATTGCGCACGCTTGAGTAATCTTGAACGCTCAAAAGAAGCTCCTGCAAACATTCGCTGTTGGCTTCAAAGCTCAAAGAAGATCTCCACAGACTTACTTCGCTTTTGAGCTTATCCAAAAAATACAAGCCCTCAATCTCATTTATCTTCATTGGTTTGTTTGGAGGAAGGATTGATAACAAAAAATGAAGGGTTGTCATTAATCGGTTGAAGTTAATCGTTCTCGAATAGAGCAATTTTGACCGTCGACGTATGAAAGATATACCTATAACGCTGAAAATACTGTGAGCCCGATTCAGCACAGACGTTTTCACAATAAACCTGTACCTCCACTACTTTCAGCTCTTTTACACCAGCTATTTCACAAGCTTCTTGATAAATGTTTGACACAATGGTGTAATCGATGCGTTCTTGATCCAGAACGCTTTGAAGAGAAGAAATGAGGCTCTTCACAGTTGGCACACTGATTCATAGGTGCTCTGTGACGTAACAGTGTATTGAAACTGAGCGGGCGTAATAAAGACCGACCTAATAACTGATTGTCTGTTCTTAAATGCGAGAAATATATTTATTGATAGTGCAAATCTTGGAAATTGGGGGATGGGGAAGGTCCCTTTGCCCGCATCCTTGCTACGTCTATGCTTCCATCACTACCAATCTACCATTAAGACTTGTTTCCATCACTGGGTTCAAACTGATAAATGAATTTAATGCAATAAACACGATATGGATATTTGTTATATGGAATGAGAGGGGTCATGCAAGACAGAGATGAGGCACCAGCGCAACCACCAAAAATAAAACACTACAACAACAGAATATTGACATTATTTAGTATATTAAGAATAGCATAGCCATGAAAAATCGACGATCAATGAATTGAAAAAGAGCTAAAGAAAAATGGTATTAAAAGGTTGTAAAGAACCAAGAAATCACAATTCTTTCATAAGCGTGTCAATACACACAGGAAACGCCTGAAAACCGCACTGAAAAGACTGTGGTGCTCAGAATAGCGTACATTGTGAAGTAATAATTTGTCGTACAAACACCGCCGTGAGTTAGGTTTCCCTAGAAGCAAATAAGTTATTAAGTAACCTAACAGGCAACCAACGAACCTTATTTTTTGAATAAGCAATGAGTTGGTAAAAAAATAGCAGGTATGCAAAGTGCAAACCAATTCTACCCTTTTTGAAACTATTTTTAGTCTATTTTTATTTTATTTTTATTTAAAATTATGAGAATATGACAATATCTCAAAAATTACAAACTCCAACTTTATAAAACAAACATGGACAGATAGCTGAACATTTTTTAGGAAAAGTCACCAAATTTCAAGTTTCTACAGCAAACAATGCAACTGTACGCCACGTTTTTCTGTGACTGTGTGCGGGAGAAGCCAAGCCTAGTGTAACTGTAAATAGGGTTATCATCAGTCGCCATTTTGAAATATATGTAAATAATTTTTTAAACGCTCAGTCAGAATCGAGAATACAACTCTATAAAAGTTCCGCATTGCAGAAAAAATGTTACAGCCGTTTCCAAGGAATTGCTCGTTGTTTTTTTTAAGTCATTTGAGTACGATATCCATCACACATAAGCTTATATAGTGATTGCGATATAAGCTATAACTAAGAATTGAGAAAATATTTTTGTTGCATGGATTAAGCTACATAGAAATGAGTGTGATCCATTATTTGTGAATTAGAAATTTAGTCAAATAGACACAAATTTCTGACTTAATAATCCTAAATTTAGGCGGAATTTAATGCAATGTTGTACGCGATCCTATAGACTATAGAGTATAGAGTTTAGACTCTTGAGGCTGCGTAAATCCAAAATTTTCCCACAAAAGCATATGCCTTTGGACCCTTTAGAATTAAATTGCTAGATGACAAACTACCAGTAATTTTGAAAATAAGATGCTTTTTGAAAGCTAGTTTGTAAGATATTACTGGGATTCTTACTAAATTAACTCAAACACATTTCCCGAGCGATGCGTGTCTTTTTATGTGTTACTGTATCTCCACCGCTATTTGTGTTATATATAACATACATACATAACAAAGTATACTTTGTCAGCCGGCGCATAGCCTACATATTGGTGAACAGATAAATATTTAACCTCTACGATTTCAAGAAATTCAAATTCAGAATTGAAACATACCGATATATTTAATAGATGTGTGTATTGTAGTGTATAAATAAAGATGCCTAAATACAGAGCGCATGTGGTGTGTGAATAAATATGGTTGGCTATTATGTTAACCCTATACCTATATTTTCGCAAAAAATTAGATTGGGTACACTTTGAAAAAATGATGTAGCCGCTAGCCAGACAATTGTACCAGTATACGCCTTCAAGTTACGAATATATTCGTTCATAAAGTCAGTGAACTATGTCTGTCGCATTGCTACTTCTCATCAGACTCGTTTTGTGATATAACGTAACGAAATTTGTAAATTTCATTTCAAACGTTTTACAGGACCTAATTATAAAATAAATATCATAATTAATTGTTTTGTTAGCCTACTTCAACATGGATCCATTTAGTTACATTAGTCGTGCGGCATCTGTTTTTTTTCTGGGAAAACATATGGAGAGTAACTATTTACTCGGAGAATATAGATCTCGCAGCCCGTTGTTAAAGGTAGGCGGTTAGGTAAGAAGAATGGGCATGCAAAAAGTTGGTTTTTGTTGTTTATAGGGTCTAATCGGTATTCGATTTAGATTAGAAAGTTGATTTAGGTAACTGTGTTGTAACATTTAAATTGTAGATTAACAAGGAACTGTGAAAAATTGCTTTGAATGTAAAAATTTTTTCGCTAAAATAGTGGCAGCCAAAGATATGTGGCATTCATGGTTGAGGTTTTGAGCAGGTTTGTGTGGTGAGTTATTCGGATTTCCTTTCAACAGTTGTAGTCTAAAACTACAACCGTTTCAAGTGTGCTCAGACGAGGATAATGTCGGTAAGCAAAAGATCACTGTGACGCAGTTACGCATACTTGTGAATACTAACATAAAGTGTGTTTGCCATGAGAGAAGTTAAACAGTTCTTAAAAGCGTCTCCTCTATACCGGGGTATAGCAAAAGTGACTATTTCACCACATGTAGGTCACGTAACCTGTTGGAGATATAGGCGGTAATGTTAGGAGAATGGGTATGCAAAAATATATTTAAGCTTTATAAGGGGTTTAATTGAAGTTAGATTTAGATTAGGTTTGGGTTACTATGATATAACATTTAAGCGAGGTTAACAAGAAACTGGGAAAACCAGCTTCGAACGCACGTTTTTCTTCTGGTGAAACAGTGGCAGCCTTTACAATATAGTATCCGAGTCCAAGACACTGTTCAGATAGTAGAAAAGAGCATTAAGAGAAAACATCTGTGTTATGCAGAAACGTCACAATTGGAATTACTATCCAGACTTAATTATCGCATGCCTCATTGAATTACAGAAGTAGTCTAAGAGTTGCAAAGAAAGTATTGGTGTACCCTATAAATTTTTAAGAATCATTTGGCTTTTCTTGTCCGTAATGTTGCCGGAGCAGGCTATCAGGAAAAGAATGGCTATACAATTCAAATGTATAAGTCCATGGTCAAACTTTTAACTTAAAGTTTTAGTTCTTGTAGCCTACCTATTGATGACTAAAGCAATTTTAGTTGTTCATGGACTTTGACATTGCAGATACTAAACTATATAAGGAAACTTAACGCCTTTTAAAATGGGATGGCATATTGTGCAAAAATTGGTTGAAGGGACAGGTCAACACTCAACTCTCACTGGAAAATATTGGATAACGTCTTTTTTTGTCTTACGTTTTCTTATAGTGATTTCATTAGCAAGTATGTGTCGAAGATTACTAAATAACGTTGTTAAGCAATTGCTTAAACATATAACCCTGCAGTACCGTTAAACTAACTTATTGATTAAGTTTAATTAGTTTAACTGTTTTAAATAGTTTAAGCTGTCCGTAGCGTTTGACACAGGCCAATATGGACTTTTTTAATGCTTTTGCTGTACATAGAATTAGCATTTTGATTACACATGAAATTACAAATGCCAAAAATTATTTATTTTGTCGATGCTCTATTCTGATTCTAACTTTGTATACATGATAGAACATAGAACATTTTACAATATCAACGATATTATACTCAATATACCACTATGATGAAATGTTTGCTTGTTCTAATATAGAAAGACAGAACCAGGTATACAATTGCTGTAATATTTCTGGGTCCATTAATGCACATTTTTATCGGCAGAATCGACTTGGAGTGATGCACAAGGCAACTTTGTGTGCAACACGGAATCGCCTGGTTGTAAAAACGTTTGTTTCAACGAATTCAGCCCAATTGCACCGGTAAACTACGCTCACTTGAATTTAATCCTGTTGTTGGGAAAAAACGCTTGTACAATTTCCTCATGATGTTTTGTCTATGTAGTTATGATTTATGTAGTTTATTTTAGTTTTGTAAAGAATTTGTTTTTCGATTTGGTAACAACAAGCTGTTGTTATAGACCAGGTATTGGGCATTCCAACTGCTAGCAGTTTCGATCATGACGATTGTTTTCAATGTATATACAACTCATAAACTGGCTTTAATAACTAAAGCAATTCGAAAGAAGCGTAAATGGAAGTCTGAGCAAAAGCAAAAGGTATATAAGCTAACATTTATTGCAGATAGCTTATTTAGTAAACTTCGGTCAGTTTTCCGACAACGCTTTAATCCAGGGGCGGGCGACTTCTTCGGTCGGCGGGCCTGATATGAGAAAATGAAGTACTTGGCGGGCCGGATTCCTGAATAGATTGGAACGCAGCTTTGTCTTATTAATGTTCATGGTCGAAAATGTTTGCTCACAAATGTATGTAGACCCGAACAGAACAAGTAGATTCATGGCCATCTGTCTCAGGTTGGCAAACTTGGACTTATTAAGTGACGCAATACAGGGATTAGACCGGAAACTGTCTGCGGGCCGCTCAAAATCCCGTCGCGGGCCGGATCCGGCCCGCGGGCCGTATGTTGCCCGCCCCTGCTTTAATCATACAATAGACAAAATCAAAAAATGAAATATGTTTTAGACAAAGTTTAAATTTTCTTATGAAGTATCCCTAATGTTTTGCTTTCATAAAGGCCATGCAATTAAAAGAACTAGCTAACAAATCAGAAAATGCCGTTGGTAAAAATGAAGGTAAGTTTGATAATTGCATAGGTATGTCATTCCGTATAATATAGGACGAAAACAAATATTGGCAGACCTGCTGTATATCTAAGAAAGTAAATAAATCGTGAAAGACATTTTGTTTGACCTGGCGCGGACGAGTTTCATCGCGTCAGAATGACTAACTTTTTGTGTTTGGTTGTCTGGACCTTTTAAGAAATGTTATCCTGTTTATTGATATAGCGCAGTAATGAAATGGTTCATTTGTAACCACTATGAATTTTGAATGACTTACATTTAATACTAAAAGTAACCAGTAAATTAATGAAAGATTTATACTTGTATATTTATGTAAAAGTCACTAACATCTTTCCAAAATCTTTCGGTGTATATGAAAGATGTTATAAGCATTTACTCTCGGTCCGGTATTCGTTTAAATTGGTTTTCGATGTGTTTTAAGTGAAACCTAACGAGCCAAAGAAAGATGAAGATAAGGATGATGAAGTTGTAGCAACGAAATTGCAAGAAGACCATCCTTCAAAACTGTTTTTGGCCTATTTTTTTATGGTAAGTTAAAACGGCTCAAAAGATATATCTGATACCTTTTAACGTTTAAAACAAGTTTCATGTTGTATACAATGTTGGGGCTTCTCAATATTAATAAAAATAATTTTTGGCTTCAAGATCTAGGGTTTTGCTTGTGATATCATGGTGGTTCTTGCAAAAGAAATTTGTACTAAAATGGCAAATTGTGGCCCGCATTCATCCTTAAGTGATCAATCCTCTGCAAACTTTGGTTGCCAGTATAATTGAAATGTTCACGCTTAATAACTGAATATTAAATATATTCTGTAATAATGCAATTTGTAGGTACTTTTTCGACTTTTAGTAGAAATTGCATTCATGGTGGGCCAATACAACCTTTACACATTCAAATTTGTGGTGCCAGAACTTTGGAAATGCCAACATTGGCCATGCCCAAATGTTGTCGACTGTTTTGTATCGAGGTACGTGCCTAGAAGCTAGAAAGCTTTAATTAGGTTATTCAACCTTTTGCTACATTTGTAACGGACGAAAAGCTGAGGTAGATTTAGCTGACATTGCATCTTCGCCAAAAGTTATCCAGAGATTCTATTCTGACATAAAAAAGAATCCATCTTTTTTGTTGCTTTTTGATGATTGACATTTTTTCAATTAATTTTTACAGACCAAAAGAGAAAACAATCATGCTCTGTACCTTCTATGCAACCGGATGCATAATGATTATGCTCAACATAATTGAACTTTATCACATCGGGGGCAACTTCAGCAAAGCATGGAAGACGAGACATCAAGATGTCACCAAAGAAGTGTTTGGTGACGAAGCAGTGCCAGTATTTGATGGGGCTGCAGGTGGGGTCCGTGCTTGGGGCCCAGGAGCAGAAGGAGTCTATGAAGCGGCTCCTACTGGTTATCCGGATGCAGTTGGTATTCCAATGTTATATACCAGATATACAAACCCACGTGGAAGAAAGTCTGGGCTACGTCGTAACCGTTACAACGATGAATATATGTATACGTAGATCTTATGTGCATTCTGAATCACATATCTGTTGGTTTTTTCAAATCAAAATAGTGGGAAAATAATTTTGCAATAACTTTATATATTTTAATAATTTCGAATAAGTAACGATGTCAGGTTTAGAAGGTCAAATTATTTTGCTTCTAGCGCCGCATGCTCTAAACCAGTGGTTCTCAACCCTTTTTTATTTGCAGATTCGCAAATCTCTCCATATCCCTTTATCATTTGTCTTACGTCAAGTTTGTCTAATGCGGTGCTTCTCAATCCTTTTCAGTAATGACCCTATAACTTTAAGCGTAATATGCCCTAGCGACATAATTTATCATACCATAATATAGAACAATTACACGTTTAACATTTAAAATGCAACGTTCTTGCTCTCAGATTTCGATATTTCAATGCAATTCGACAAAACTGCACAGAAAAATATGAAACTTCATACGTTATACTTTAAAGCTCACATTCACATGAACAATAAGAAAATTTATTATTTGAGGCATAGGTTATGTTATCGCAACGTGTATTATCGTCAAATTTCAATGTAGGAGATTGGATGCGACAGTAGCCTAAGTTTCATCCACCTCAGCATTTTGTTGACGCTATGGTTGTATAACAACATATGGTCCCTTATTAAGCATAGGCATAGGCCTATAATACGATGTATATATATTACAAAAGAAGTTAATTTGTGACATAGCTGCTTTTTATCTTTTCGTAGGATGTGTTTAGAGCTATGAAATGACCAAGAGATTGAGAAGCGCTGATCTGATTTATCTATTTTCGGTATGGGTTTTCAACATACAATTACTAAACATAATTGTTTTGAACAAAGTAGAAAAGAAATTAGGTTAGCTCACTTATAGACATCTATAGCATAAGTTTTGGCAAAAAAGGCGTGGGATATAGGTGTACCTACAGTGACCAATATCGAAAGCGGTTAATACCCACCACAAAACGCAAATAATGGTAGTTGACTAAGTCAAAAAACTGAAAATTGGCAACTATATCAAACTCATAAAAAAATCGTGCATTGCAAATTCGATCAAAGAAGAAAACAGCACTTTTGTGAAGAATGTTTTTATACGGCATACGCTCAGAACCATTAACATATATAGCAATATAAGCATAAATACCCCAAGTTGAGAACCATTGTTAACTCATGTTGCGGTTGCAAAATAATTAAATCAAAATCCGTACATTATACAGTAGGCTATACGCTAATTTGTTTAGTACTGTAGTAGCCCATACACCTTACTAAGGAATTATTGCTTGTGCTGCAAATCACATATAACGCTTTGTTTGTATATATAACGTTTTTTCTTATATCACATATAAGGAAATTGCAATTGACACTGACCAAAATTGCAATGACGAAATATTAATATGTACGCGTAATTGCGCAGAACACCTTACAGGCCTACATCTCGCTATCCTGGTACACCACAAGAAGTGATAAGTAATTTAAATGGTTGCTATTTTTTTATGAAGACACAATATGAAGGTTCATGTTGATGAAAAAGGTTGTGCACTTTTACTTGACTGCAGCGTTGTCACACCATGTTTTTATAGGGCAATCAAAATACACTGCTTACGAGAAAAGGATGTTTGGTTTTGTTGGACTTTTAAAAGATTTGTATTTAAAAAGCCTTTGATTTGATTTGAAGAGGTTTAACGGTATTTCTTCGAATCTTATCAGCACATCAAAAACTGAAAAAGAAAATATTTTTACCTACTGTATATAGGTTATCAGAAAAAATATATATTGATTTTCGTGAAGATATGACAAATTCAGTTTCATGTGTCACAGACCAAAGTGTTTGCTTGAAGACACACACACCTCGTGCGGTCGTACCCAACTGAAGGAGAAGGTCAACAGCCCCACAGCGTATGCCTACGTGATTAAACCGTCAGTTTGATGAATCAGCTTATATTGTAGACAAATGGTTTAAAAATCTCACAATCTAATTTTACTTTCACAGACTTTTCTTCGCTGATTAGAACCCATATATAGGATCAGCTGTAAAAAGCAAGACACCAAGCCTTGTCACATAAATCAAGGCGTGGCATGTATTCTAGAAAAACAATTCTTTTGGCATGTTAAGTTGGTTTTTTTGATGAAAACTTCATCAATTATTAACGGTTAACCGTAGCGACATGAGCTAATGAGATGAAAAAAGTAGGCCTATAGTCCGGGTTACCATTTCGTGCTTATTTCTAAGATTTGTGCTTATTTTCAAGTACAATGTCTTAAAAAATACTAATCATAGTAACTAATTTGCTTATTTCTGAGAAACGTGCTTATTTTTACTTTCGTGCTTGTTTCTGTCTTATTTTTAGGGCAGAGGTTCCTACTTTGGGCACGTCGTCCTTTTTAGTATACCACTTTGTACCAATAAGATACCAAAATTAAAAACAAGTAAATAGTATGCTATCTCTTTTTTTGTATTCTTTTTTCGTTTCCTAGTCGTTCTTATTTTTGAGTCCAGATCGATGGCAACCCTGCTTATAATAGCCTACTTACAAAAATATCAATTAACTTGGTAACTTATAAATAGCAATATTGTAAGTTACATAACCACATCACACATTTATAAACGTGATCACGTGAAGTGACCGTGAACAAATTCACCGGCGACAACTGGTAGTGGACAACTGACCGGCAACAAATTGGCCGGCGATCAAATTAACCGTGACGTAAATTGGCCGGCGATGAAATTAACCGTCGATAAATTGGCCGGCGATCAAATTAACCGGCGACAAATTGGCCGTCAAAAGGTCAAAATTCTAATTCACTATCTAGTCGCTATCTAGTCACTATCCAATTTAGTATGTGTATTGCAGTCAAGGTTGCCACTCGTAGAGTTTTTTGGCCCCTTGTAGGGTGTAGGGTGACCCTACGGGTTTTTCACCTTTATTCATAGATTTCCTATTGTTACATGCATTTTCCCGGTCTAGACGAGTTGTTTGATGAGATTATGAAACAATGCGTTGTAGCCTATCTCATGTAGTAACAATGGACTCATTGCAATAACAATGGACACTTTAGTTAAGTAAATTGTCAGATTGAAGCTGTACGTCAGGACTCCCCTAGTTTTAAGTCTTGTTTATGGTTATACTAATAATTGTAAATTGCAAAAAGAGTTGGAGATCAACTTAAACACAATAATTCAGCACTTGCACGGTCAATTTACCTCCCGGTCAATTTTCATTCCGGTAAGTCTGTTCCCGGTTAGTTTATTCGCGGTCAATTTACATCACGGTCAGTTTGTTCGCGGTCAATTTACGTCACGTTTAGTTGTCCCCGGTGAGTTTGTTCGCGGTCATTTTCCCGCGGTCATATGTCATGGAACCTTTATAAACTGTATATTATACATTTAACTACAAAAAAGGTATGTGTCGGCCATACACAGCTTGAAAACTTAGCAAACGATTTGATTTTGTGAGCTAGACCAAAGCATAGGCTTACCATATTTTTGTGATTGAAAAGCGGGACGCTTCAGAACAACAAGCCCTATCAGACAAATTTGGTTCATATTTTACTAGAAGTATGAGACTATTTTGGATTCCTATCGTCAGGGACAACTGAAGTAGTAAGACAACAAGAAAAACTAAAATAATGGATTTTACTAGGAAACAAAACAATGTTTAAGCATTTGTAAATTTACATAATCGTCCAATCATACTTTTCTGTAGACAATACTTTCTTCAAAAAGTCTTTATTCGACTTTATTTTCTCATAAAAATCACAGCAGGAAAAGTCAGTTTTAATTTTGCAGGTGATAAGGGCTTTCACATTCAAATGGTTTTTGCAGAAGAAAATGCAAACAAGTACCGGATCCGTACGAAATAAGTTCTTTCAATAACCTAACTGCAAAAAGATCATCTCCTCCTCCTAGCCTACTATTACTGAACACTGAACAAGCGAATGCGCTAACAATCAACTCACCACTGGACCAATTATCCGCTACAATGATGTAACAATTACTTTCACATTTAACGCAACGAAACAAGAACACGCATCGAGTATTGCTTTTCAGCAAATTGGCTAAACAAACCAATCACATCATGCTAATATTCGTGTAGTGTAGGGCAATGCTCGCTCAGTAAATGCCAAAGCGGGACTTTTAGTTGACTGACCGGGACGCCGGGACAAAGCCTTTAAAAGCGGGACTGTCCCGGCTAAAACGGGACGTATGGTAAGCCTACCAAAGCATAACAAAAAACGTTTAGTAAAGTCGAAAATAACTGGTGCTGGCATGCTGACAAAAAGCATTACAAGAACCATAAGGCGATCGTCAAGCAGTTTAAAATGTGAGAGTTTTAAAGTTACTCAAAAAACGTACTCCCATCTGTGTGTTTGAAGAAACCAAGCAACCAAGAAGAACCTAAGTTTAATGTTTAATAGGGTTAATGTCAAACAGGCTAGATTTGCGCAAGCGCTTTCTACGAACTAAAGTATATAGCTGGTATAAGCTACGCTTTTACTTTTTTCGTTTTGCGTAGACTGCATTGTTTTACAGTATACAACGCATTATTGGTTCACTTTTTCTGATGTAGCAGCGGCAAATTACAGACAAAAAGCGTGTCAGGAAAACATTAGGCCTAATAATAACAAACATATCATGTATAGAATCTAGGTAAATTATGTAATAGGCAGAATTATAAGGAAATTGTGCTAACCTCGAATATGTATATTCTAAGTGGAATTAGTTATATCGGATTACCCAATAATTACGGATGAATATTTTCATTTACAAATAAATACATAAGTATATTTGTACGTAGGCTATAGCATGTAATAAACTTTATATGCAAATAAGTAATCACATACTAGGTAACCCGATTCAGTTCTAAAGAAGTAGGGCCTAAGGTATAATCGGAGAACTGTTAACTAACTCCAGGTTGGTAAATTGATACAGGTGTAAAGTTATGTTAAATCTTGAACTTAACTATATGGCTTAACACATACAACTTTTTAAAATCATAATACTGTTGACACCAATAACATAATACTGCGAACTTAGCAATTATTATTAAAAAATTTTTGTTAAAATGTTTTTAACTCATTTTAAACACTTCTCGTTAAAATGTTTCTCGTTTAATTCGTGATGGTATAAAATCAAGTTTTATGATTTTCAGAGGTTGAAGTATTTAAGATAATTTTTTTCGAGAAGACCAAATTCTCAATTATGGGCTGGCATGTTGTGCAGAAATTAGTGGATGGTACAGGAGTGCATTCTACACTCATCGGAAAATATTGGATTAATTCTTTCTTTCTGTTGCGTTTTCGTATGTTTTATTAAGAGTGTGTAAGTATACATATAGTACATATCATACAAGCAAAAATTGATATGTTGTTCAGCTTGAAAACTATTCACACACAAATTTTTTTTAGCCTAAGTTAATCATCCCGCCCGTGCGGATGTTATTCATTTATTTTTTATTTCAAGTATCTACTATGTAACTAGAGTAGTTACTTTTAATTTTTATACTTTTACCTGAAGTTGATAATTACCAGCCTATACAATTTAATGAAAATAGCTTTGCACACTTAGTCTACTCTAGTTCATAACATACTATATGCAGGTTTGCAAAATCGTAACTTTTAAATAACACAGTTATAACTAAACAGTTGTTATCTGGTTATTCAACAGAAGACACTTGGAGTGACTCCCAAAGCAACTTCGTTTGTAACACAAAATCACCTGGTTGTAAAAATGTTTGTTTTAACGCATTCAGTCCGATTGCACCAGTAAGTCCTTATAATAAGATCTATAAGTAGCCTGCAAAAATGGTTTCACATTTAGCTTAGCTTGCATATAATCAAACAGTTTAACTTGAGACTAATTATTGTATTTTTGTGTTGAAGACAAGATTTTGGGCCTTTCAGCTACTGGCAGTCTCCGTAATGACGATAATATTTAACGTATACACGACTCATAAATTGGCTTTGGTTACAAAAGCTATACGAAAGAAGCGAATCTGGAAGGAAAAGGTGATTTTCTTATAAGTCGGCCTCGTACCAACAGCAGTCTACTTGCTCTGCATGGCAATGCTAAAAATTCAATTTGCTGTGGTTCATATACATTTTAGATGCATACATAAATGAAAAATGCATTTGCTCCAAATTACGTTAGATAAAATGAATCGTAGGCTACTCCATGCTGTTGTTACTAGTGCTGCATTACTTAGGTTAATTGTAAACAGAAAGTTATTGGCTTATATTTTGAACTCAGCAGAAGGCAAAATTAAAAGAAGCAGGAAAGGCAAGTGGTGGTAACGAAAAAAGTAAAGGTAATTAATTACAAAATATTGTTACCTAACGCGACTGATAATGAGAATTTCGTACGGACAGGGTCTGGCCACTATATCAAATTAAACTTGAAGAGGCTGAAGTGGTTGTTTATTACAGCAGTGCCAATATTTCAGAAAATATTTTACTTTTTAAACCACCGTTTACAAATCTTGTAAATTGCAAAATTTGCAGGCAAAGAATATAAACAAAAGAAATCAAAAGATGATGAGGATGATAAAGTTGTTGCAACAAAATTACAAGAGGACCATCCTTCAAAGCTGTTTCTGGCATACTTTTCCATGGTAGGCTCTTATTGGTACGCCATTGACTAAATCATACAATCGCGACGAGTCAAGTAGGGCAAGTTTTTTTTACAGCTTCTCAAATAGGCTACTCAGAATTTATGTTGTACGGTGTTTTAATCTGGGTTCAGGAATTTTATATTGCAACTTATGTCTTTTTTATATGCAACTTTTATGAAGTATTGCGCAAAACTGTATTTGGATTACCGATTCGAACTGAATAGTGACCTAAAAGCAATTGTAGAAATGACCCGGCCAAACATCAGTCCGAAACTGTATACCAAATTGTTAAATTGCCAAGCAACTTTATGTACGGTGGGAAAAAATTTATAACATGCTACGTAAACAGTTGGCAAAAGATCGCCATTTCTCCCCAGATAATGTTTTGGAAATATTTAGCATTATATTTAAATAGATCGCTTGGGAAACCACTATCGTTTAAAGTGCTTTTGCACAAAGGCAACTTTTTACTGCAACTTTTGTTAAAAATAAATACAAATTTCTCATGATTTTAATACAACAAAATCTTGTCCGACAAGTAAGTTATAATTTCACAATAAAACAAATAAAAGGTTAATTCAATCAACAAAAATTTTAGGTTTTTTCCCGGTTACTCGTAGAAGTCGGATTTATGATTGGCCAATACAATCTTTATGCATTCAAATTTGTTGTCCCAGAGCTTTGGCAGTGCCGACATTGGCCCTGTCCGAACGCAGTTGATTGCTTTGTATCCAGGTAAAAGGATTTATGTTACAGTATATTTAGGGCATGAAGTGTGAAGTTTAACATCCATGCGACCAAACCTCATGATGTTAAATTACATGTTTATAAATATATTTATCACAGTCAGCAATATAACAAAGATTATTGCAGTTTTGATTGCACATTTAAGTAGTATTTTCCGATGTTCAGGCCAAAAGAGAAAACAATCATGCTTTGTATATTATATGCAACCGGATGCATAATGGTTTTACTCAATATAATTGAACTATACAATATTGGGGGCAACTTGAGTAAAGCATGGAAGACAAGACATCAAGATGTCACCAAAGAAGTGTTTGGTGATGAAATAGTTCCGATGTTTGATGGAGCTGCAGGTGGAGTCCGTACTTGGGGTCCAGCTGGAGTGTATGAAGTACCATCCAGAGGTTACCCAGATGTAGTTGGCATACCAAGAATGTATGTTGCAGGACAACCTGGTAGGAAACGTGGTCAAAAATCTGTTTATCATAAGCAGAAAAATGAAGAATATATATACACTTAAATGTATGTTGTAAATTTATTACCAACGTGAATTTAAATTGCTTATCGTAAAATTCTAGTGACAAAATTGGCCTTGGATTTAAAGCAACTAACTTGTTTGAATATCATTAATATAGTTAAAACTGAAGTTTAGCAAGGTAATCCAAGGTTGGAAATCTTAGAGTAACGCTAAGTGCAAACTGGCCGAATACATTATTACGATATACAGTAGTTTGTTTTATGGAATAAAACAGCAAAGATTTTACAGAAAATGACTCACAATATTATTATCTCGCGTACTATATGCAAAGCTCTGGTCAAAACATTCCACAATAATTTCTGATGCAATTGAAGTGTTTAATTTTGTAGTTTTTGTGCTTTTGGTTTTATGATTATGGTTTACTCATATTAATTTTTTCATGCAGGACAATTCCATTGTTTGGAATTTCGCTTTATGTTTATAGCTCTACTTCGCTAGTGAGCAAAAGCAATCTTAATTAATTTAGAATGTAACACTGAAAGCATTTTTCCAAGTTAAAATTGCTTTTAATATTAGTTTAATAAATGTGTGAAATAATTTCTTACTTGCTCTATGTTGTTAGTTGTCCAGAAAACATACCTATGCATGATATTTTTTGCAGTGCATCAGCGAATTAAATAGAGTGTTCAGATAGATCATCACAAGTTTTTGATACTTTAAAATTGAATAGTATTTTAAGCAGAGAATCAGCATATTTCTTAGTCTGAGCAAAATGTTTTTTCCAATTTTGTCAAGTAGATAAATATTCAGACAAAGCCTGAATCAACAATCAGTCATTCGCATTTTTTATACTAACTACTGTTGTACTACCTCAGGTAATAAATATTGAAAGCTGTACATACCATAGATTAAGAAGAGTTTGCTTTTGTTCTAAGAGATACTGCCCAATGCAAGTCATCTGGTTCACACATTGGATTAAGATGTAAGGCTCTACTAAAACTTTTGATAGCCTACAAGTAAAAGCATAAAAATTTATATGATGTATGACAAAAACATACTGTAAGACTAGGCTGTTGGATGTCAGTAGTGATTTCAAATCATTTATTGTATCAAATTAGTTATATCAAATTTCAACACATTGCGAACAATATGCAACAGCTATACCAGGGGTCTGGAACCTTTTTGGTTAAGGGAGCCATGAAAGCTACATATTTTTAATTGTATTTCCGTGAGAGCCATATAATATTTTTCAACACTTAATGCAACTAACGTGTGCATTTTTAAGCAAAACTAACAACTTTAGTCAACGGTAAATGTCTGAATTTACTCTTTAATAACATGCTTCTTACTGTTAACGCGACTTACAATTGCAGAAAAAGTTTTATTCGTAACAATCAGGCTAAGAAATGGAAGAGCTCTTAGATTTATCTGTGAACCAGATGCCATCATCAAAAGAGTTACATATGGCTTGTGAACCATAGGTTCCCGACCTCTGAGCTATACTGTATATAGACACAATATATAAACAATTGATTTCAAAAATGAGTCATAACTAAAAGAAAAATTTATAAGCAAATTTAAAACAAGTGAAAGTTTTCCCTGAAAAGCAAGAGATTGAAAAAAATCAACGATAAGTTAATTTAACTTGCAAATTAGTTGACATAGTTCTACTTTAAACTTATCAGCATTATTTAAATTCTAAATATTCTATTTTTTCACCCCAACCAAAGTTGGTCTTACCATGTCGACATCTTTTATATTAATTTGACTTCTTCCCAGCGTTTGCCAACCAATCCACCAGTGCTTTTTAGTTTGGATAGCTTTCTCAGCACACTGAACAGCTAGAAAATCCTAAGAAGTAAGTGACATGGTATATATATATATATATATATATATATATATTATAGTATGTAAAAGTGGATTAAAACAAAAAAATCATAAACTAAATATCTGGTGACAGTACCTTTTCCAGAATCATCAGAACTTGGGCTTTCATTTCATACAAAATTTCATCGTGTGGATTAAGGTTGATTGCTTCATTCCACCTTTAAACAAAAAGCAATGTCAACTTACGGATCACCAATAAGTTTGTTTGATCTAATCTAAACACATACATTTTCATTTGTAAATATAAGCTAATGATGTGCTGTGTAGTTCAGTGATGCTACGGTTTGTCAATTAAATTCCGAGTGCAATAATAAAACTTTAATACTGTATCATGCTATATTTCCTCTTAAACAAATTCCTATGCTGCCCATATATATATGTACATTATCCAGTAACTGATACCCATCAGGAACCAATAACTACATAAAATTTATAAAATTACTCAATTTACATTTTTTCAATTTATTGATTTATTTTGAAGCATTTGTATTTTCAATAAAACAGTAAGATATCAATGAACAAACACTTTATTTATTATCATTATCTTCACAATTTTATTTCATTACATTATTCATTATGTTTCGAAAATGACAAACTTTTAAGTAATAGTAAAGCAGAATACTTCCACATACTTTTTTAAGGCATCAGAATATTTTTCTTGACCTGCAAGCACTGAACCCTCCTCTTTCAAAGCAACACTTCTCAGCAACCTTTCTTTCTCAGAAAAACTAAGATTTCTGCATCAAACAGTTACAGGTACATTTCATCAATTTCATTTAAAGGATCTTTAAATTATTATCTGATGATTTGAATATGACAGTCGTGCTATATTTTATATTTTAACCAATTTTTAGACAATACTAGGTGTAGTACAAATTTGAACTGGTGGTGCTATGGTAAATAACACAATATTTACATAAAATTTTAATTTACTGATCCCACAAACATAGACACAGACCTTGCTTTACTTTTTGAACTGGAAGATGTTGCTGTATTTTCTTGAAAATCCAGATCAACTGGTTTAGTTCTCAGCTTCTTGTTTGATTTCCAAACAAAACTATGCTTTCCCGATTCAGAAAAAAAACTAGCCATTATCTTTGATATATATGATACATGAAAATACAAAAATGAGCACTATGCGGTTGGAACTTTTCTATGTGATGGTAAAACTCAGCACAGAAACAAACTTCATCTAAATTATATTTTATTAAACATTGCCCTAGACGTGGGAAAACTTACGCTAACATGTGAAAACATTCAAGAATAACTTTCTAAGTGTATAATGTCGGACTGTATACAACATTTGAATCGTTTCCTTGTTTGCCCAACTGAAAAGTATGGCAATTTTCGACAAGAAATTGTGTGTGTAAGGATGCAAACTTTGGTGTGCGCTGAAGTACATTCAGAAGTAAATTCTTTGTTTATTTATTATAAATTGGCGATCAAACAAATTGCTTTCCTTTTGTTATTATAAATCGGCGTGCAAATAAAAAAGTTTGATAGCACGTTAATAAACCTCGTCTGTGCAGGTGCCACACTTTCCACCATGGCTTGCTTGGCTTTAAGAAATAAAAGGAGACTGATTTGATCTTTTTTAGTGAAAAGTAAGAGAATGGTTGAAAAGCTGCGCTTA
The DNA here is from genome assembly GCF_947623445.1 of Clavelina lepadiformis. NCBI lineage: Eukaryota > Metazoa > Chordata > Ascidiacea > Aplousobranchia > Clavelinidae > Clavelina > Clavelina lepadiformis. The sequence continues at coordinate 10,292,954 of NC_135244.1, forward strand.
ATCCAGTTGGCATTAAGTTGCAGCAACAAGCTTGAGATATCTCGGGGATGTAATTCTATCATGCATTCCGCTGTGGTGTCCTTAATAATGCCGTTAAGGTAAATGTAACCAAACTCTATCTGTTCATAACATTTTTCCTTTTATTTTTTGTGATAATCTTGCGTATGTTTTGTTATTTTTAACTTTTGATTTACTGTCTGGAAGTTAACTATGTTGTGGGTCTGGTGCCCATGCTAACCATCTTCAGAACTTACAGGATAATTGTATCAGTGCAACCATGCATGTTTCAAGCTTTTTGGCTTCGCCTCATTTTCCTGTTAATGATCGTCATGCCGATTGTTGAATGGATTGCATCATACTTTTCAATAAACAAAAAGATACGATGTGACGATTAGATTAACTATTTCAATGTAGATAGGACACCAGCCCAATCTTAAATATAGGCGGTTATGTTAGAAGAATGGATGCACAAAATGTTTATTTTAGCTATTTAGAGTTTAATAGACCCTTTTCACACTACGACCGCTATTTGTTTTGGGTGGCAAGATTTTTTTTCAATCGCCTGTACTTAATATTCATTCGTTCATTTTATTTTTCGCCGTAAATGTTGGGAAAGAAAAACTGTGCTCAAACAGGTGGCCGCGAACATATAAGTAATTATGATGATATTTACCACAAATAAGTCAAGAAAATGAGGCAAGGCTTCCAAGGTAAAAACATGCGTCAGCATCATGGCCACGAAACCCTTATCACAAAACACATAATTAAAACACGTTAAAATAGAACTAAGGTTAAGCTGGTAGTTTTTCAGAACATAAGCTTCTGTCACTGTCGAGATGGAACCAATCTGTCTTTCTGGATGGAATAAAAACCCCACTTAGAACAACACCGTCCAAAGGACTGGACTCTACCAGAAAGTTTACATCCAGTGCGCAGAATAAATGCACCAAAAATTGTGTCACGCCAACATTATACTTATAACATAGAATATAGAGCAATATTGCAATTCTGCGCCAGAAAGTTGACACAAAAACCAACTATCATACAAATAAAATCAGGCACATTTGTCCAGCACACAATGTTGGCTTCTGCACCAATTTTTTGGCACAGAATAGCCGTTTTGCCCTATATTCTATATTATAACTTATAATTATTACATCAGCGTGGCGCAAATTTTGGCATTTCATTTATTGGTACATTTATATGGCGTACTGAAAGCAAACTTTCCAGTAGGGTAAAAAATCCATTTCCCAAAGTTGGGTTTTCTTTGCCAGGGTGTGAAGGAGACACTAATTTCAATCTAAAGTCATCCTGTTTTTGTTTCTGAAAAACAATATTTACAACGCTGGAAAGAGTACTGGAATTTCATTTTACAGCAGCGGCTATTTAGCGTAATAATAGAAATTGTCAACCCACTTTGATTGTTTTCTAAACTAGCCTACAAGCAAACTGGGAGCCGGATTTTATAGATTTCGCTCAAATGGGTATAAATTCCTTCATAAAATAAAGAAAAAAATTTGAAAATATATTGTCTAGTTTTTATTTTACAGCGCTTTGAATCCTACGCACTGGACTTGTTCGATATGAAGTCGGGCTACATGGTCAGCATAACACGTAACACAAAATGTATAAGAGTTTGCTTGCTATCTGCTGCGCATGTGAATGTAATAATTGAGTTTGTCTTCACTTTTAGCTGATTATATTATACTTTGCTTGACACGCAAAACAAAATTAGGCTACTAATGCTCCGCAGATAACACGCAAACTCTTTCTATTTCTATTGTCTTATTGTTAACATATTTCTATTGTTAAGTATAGGCGAGCAAAAAATCTTGCACCCAAAAACACAGTGGCCGTAACTCTGAAAAGGTCTATTAAAGTTAGAGTTCAATTTGGAGGTAAATTTAGAGACCTCTTTGATGCAATGCATACGATGAAGATGAGCTTGGCGTGCATTACAAATATGCCAAACAACTTTTTCCGATTAAATAGTGACAGCCTACGATGAATAACATAGGCTATATACGACAGCAACAGTATGATTGAAAATGGCTAAGTTATAAGGTAATTCACTATGATCCATTAAGCCTATACATAGGCTATTTATCCAGTTTTGTAGAAACTCTACATAAAAGGCGATTAAAAGAACCTGGCTGTAGAGCATATTTAAAGACTTTCTCCAGCAGCTTCCTTGACCAGCGGAATGTACCATGGATACTTGATGTTGTCCTTGTCAGTTATTTGGACTTGCTATGTTGCTGACTGCACCTAAGCATGTGTTGCTACTTTCTTCTCACAACTAAATTTTAAATGCTGTAAAAAAAACGTTCGCCTTATGGGGATTACCCTATTTACCCTGACAAACTGTATGCCTTGTCGGCATATTTTCTCTTTCGTTTTCTGAGTGGTGGGTAAATGGCTATAAGTTTTCTTTGCTTTGTAAAAGCATGGACAAAGAACTATAAACTGTATTACTTGTGGTGACATTCCAATGTATTAACATTCCTTTGTTTACGCCTTGCCTCACGCCTTAATTGCTTCGCCGCCTTAAATAGAACTGTAGAACGTCATTTCAGTAGCAAACGCAGTGTCGGTGGGTCGGCTGCTTAATAGTATAAGTCACATATATAAATGTTATATAGCTGTCACGTTTCGCCTAACTGATTCTATTTGTTTTAGGTCTGTTCAATTCTGTTTTTAATAAAGCCTAAGTTGCTCGAATTTAGTGTTTGAGTTTCAAGGTTATGACAATTTATTAAAAACAGTATAAGACGAACAGATCATGGACAAGCTATTACTTCGACCGAAAGATCTCACGGTTAGCCCGGATACCGTCGACGCTCCTAAAGTTTTCAAGTATTGGTTACAGACGGTCGAAGACTACATTGCTACACTGGAAGAGCTACGCCCTACGCAATCGCCCGCTATAAACAAAACAAGAGTTGTTCGAAGCTGTCTTTCGCCCGAAGTTTTCTCCTACGTAGAAGAAGGTGATAGCTACGAGAGTATTGTAACTCTTCTGAAAGAGTTGTACGTCCGACCAAGAAATAATGTCTACGCTCGACATCTACTGGTCAATCGGCAGCAAAACCACGGGGAAAATGTCCTGGAGTACCTTCGTGCCCTTAAGATACTTGCTAAGGATTGTACTTTTGAAGCAGTCACAGCGAGTAAGTACCGCGACGAACTTATACGGGACTCTTTCATTAATGGCGTGAGTTCTTCGCTCGTACGTCAACGCCTGTTGGAGATAGATGATATCAACCTACAGCGAGCGGCCGATTTAGCCGATAACTTAGAGCGAGCTCAATTGCAATCGAGCTCAATGGGCTCTGTCAGTACCGGCCCTCGCCTGGTGGCTTCGGCCCAATCAACGTTGCCCGCTTTGACACCGAGAGAAAGCACACTACAAACTGGAGGATCACTAGCTGTTGCTCCGAAAGTGCGTGAATTGAGGACTCAGAAGACTTGCTTCTACTGTGGCGGTGCGCTACATAGTCGTAATTATTGTCCCGCCCGTGATCGAGAATGTCGTAATTGTGGAAAACGAGGCCATTTCTCAAATGTCTGCCGCAGTAATCGCTCTTTTCTACAAACTTCTAAGCAATCCAAGGAATCAAGTGAACTACCAGAACGGTATTCTGCCATCGCCGCTAAAACATCTGGGACCTCATTTCTGGCAGGTGCTCCCGGCTGCCTCCAACGTACAGTCGTCAACGCTGTCATTGAAGGCCGACTCGTTAAAGCCTTGTTAGACTCCGGCGCTTCAGAAAATTTTATCGATAGCTCTTTAGCTGAAAACATCAATTTAAAACCGGAAGGAAAAGTGAGTGACATAACCTTGGCTTCCACTGAACTGCAGTTGGAAACACAAGGTCATGTTAAAGCAGCCATTCAACTGCTTGGCCGGAGCTACTCTAACGTTGTGCTGGACGTCATGCATAACTCTTGTGCCGATATTATCTTGGGGCAGAAGTTTCTACAAAGACATGAGGCTGTTACTTTCGAATTTGGTGGAGCTGAAAATCCTCTTGTAGTGTCTGCTGCTTCGGAAAAGGTTTTCGCGGTAGCGGCAGCCGATGTTGACCCACCCAACTTGTTCGAATTTATGCAAAAGGATTACTACCCTGTCGCTTCTCGCACGCGTTCCTACTCGAGGGAAGACTCCGCCTTCATAAAAGCCGAAATTAAAAGATTAATTTCCCAAGACATCATTGAGCCGTCGAAATCGCATTGGAGAGCTCAATTACTCGTGGTGCGAAACCGAGAAAAATGTCGTTTGGTGGTCGACTACTCGCAAACTGTCAATCGCTTCACTTTGCTCGATGCTTATCCGCTTCCACGCATCGAGGACATTGTCAACAAGGTTGGAAAGGACAGATACTATAGCTCACTCGATCTACGGTCGGCCTACCACCAGGTACCGATTCGAGCGGAGGAACGCCCATTCACTGCGTTTGAAGCTTTGGGTTGCCTGTATCAGTACAAAAGACTTCCCTTTGGTGTTACAAACGGTGTGGCCGCTTTTCAAAGAGTGATTGACGATTTCATTCGACGTCATAAGCTAAAAAAGGTATTTGCATATTTGGACGACGTAACAGTTACTGGCACGACGATAGAAGAACACGATCAAAATTTAGAAGCTTTACTAAATGCCGCGAAGCTTACTGGATTAACTTTCAACGAAGAGAAGTCAAAACTGCGTCAGCAAACCATAAACCTGCTTGGGTACCAGACATCCCACAATCAAGTGAAGCCTGACCCCGAAAGACTCCGCCCGCTACTTGACATGCCTCAGTAGTATAGTGTTGCCACCCCAGGACTCGCCCCGCCACCGCCACCGCCAACCGGCGCCATCACGCCAACCCGCCAACCGGCGCCATCACGCCGGCAATCTGATTAGGTCATTCAAGTAATTAGGTCATATGAAAGAGAAAAGTGACGTCATAATTCCATAGCGCCACCACACGTAAAGAAAATGTTAGAAAAAAGTGTAAAAGTGACGTCATAGTTTTCGTTAGCACCAACGTGTGGTGTTTTAGATTTGTAGAGGAAAAAACATCTTGGGTTTGTGGATATTCGATATCAGTTACATCATAGTTTCAGTGTAAAGTATACAGAACGATGAACCGTATGCATTGCCACCTAGAATCATATGGAGAAAAGTCTAGAGTAAGAATGCGTTAATCGTATTTGTATACGCTAACATGACCTGGGTATGAATTTCAGCTTGGGTTGAAATAAGCCAGACTTTAGAAACAAAGCATTGGAAGGTATTACAACCAATCCATTTGATTCCAGATGTAAGAGAAGAATAAATAATAGTAAATTATAGCTGGCACCGAGATGTGAGTTGTCTTGACCCGATTATAAAGGCAAGTCCAATCCTGTCTGGTTGAAACAAGTGTGTTGGACAGGTCGAAAGGGTGGTATATTGCACAATCCAACCAATCCACTCACAGCTAGTTGTGAGATCACAGTCAGTTGTGAGAAAGAATAACGGAAAGCTAGCATCCAGATGTGATTTGTTTGTTTTGTTTTCGTGATGGGGTATATAATACTCGGTGTTTGAGAATTGAAATCATTACATCAATTCAGTTGTATATTTCAGTAATGCTAAACCAACACCTGAACCAACGTTGAGTAGTTCTCAAAATCCAGAAGCAAGCGATGAACGGTAAGTTTCTTTTAATATATATATATATATATATATATATATATATATATGTCATAACCACAATATGAACTTTGTGATATGTAGGGAAGAAATTTCGTGTGATGATCTTATCGAGATACAAAGAAAAATTGGAAATTGCAAGCGATGTCATTCTGAATTAGGTTTTATGGACGAAGAAAACTACTCTCAAAACGAGAACACACATGAATGTGAAAGGTATGTCACATGAGCAAGTGATGAACGATACGCTTCTTTTAAAATATATGTCATAACCACGATATGAACTGTGTGATATGTAGGGATGAAATTTCGTGTGATGATCTTATCGAGATACAAAGAAAAATTGGAAATTGCAAGCGATGTCATTCTGAATTAGGTTTTATGGACGAAGAAAACTACTCTCAAAACGAGAACACACATGAATGTGAAAGGTATGTCACATAAAAATTGTAGAGAAATTGTAGAAGTAGAGGAATTGTTTATATTAATACAATAAAGAAAAAATCATATCTTTTTTATAGTATCAAGAAGATTAAACTTCAACAAAAACACATTAGAAGGAATAGGAAACGCTGTGAATTTTGTGCGCGGACATTTACAAAGTGAGTACACAATAAACTTTATGGATGAAATATCATTTTCAATCTATACTGTATATTAGTTTAAGAGATTTGAAAAAACATATGAGACGCTCACACCGACCACGTGTAGTACCAAGACCCCAGATTCCGCGCGCTAGAACGATTGTGGTGGATGGCGATACAATCCCAGAGGATATTCCTGAAGATTACAGGTAAAAATAAAACATGATTGATATCAAATAACAATTCATGAAACGAGTTTATTTTATTTTTGAAGGCATATCTTTCAAAGCAATTGGCGAGCAATACGAACTCATTTTCATATCGGTAATACGGTTCAAGAGCGTTACACGTTTCGTATCCCCGACCAAAGCATGATCGATCAAGGTCTCGAATCATTATGGCCATACTTTCGTGAAAATATGTTCCAGAGACAACGACAAGCGTTCAAAATCCGGGTCGCATTTGGATTTATTTTACGACGTGAAGGAAATGAAGACGAGTCACCAGTACTATATCGTTACTTTCATCCGGATGATCACTCCAATTATTTGTATTTAGGCCCTGAAACCATGCGCGATCGAACCGAATTCGATCAATTCCTTATCGATATTCAACGGAAGAATATCAGAAAATGGTCGGATAGATTAAAATCGGAAAGTGCTTGGGTTGTGGAATCTGTCTGTAACGTTGAATTTTACATCAATCCACTTCGGTATATACCGATTGGTATACCAGAAGCATTACCTGAATTTATTATTTCAAATAAAGGTCTCTGTTCCCTATACCTCGGGAGACACGGACCCTTTCGAGATAACTTATGTTTCTTACGATGTGTGGCATTACATCAACAAAAGCTCCAAGGTATCACGAAAAAAAGAATGGATGTAGATCCTTCGAAAGTCAAATTAAGTAGAATATGTAAGGAATTATTTGGTACTCAAAATATTGATTCTTTTCCCGGTGTCACAATTCATGACTTGAATTTACTCGAAAAGAAACTCAAGACGAATATCAATGTGTATCAATTGGATGAGTGTTACGTGGCCACCATGATACGACGAGGTCTCAATCAATTTGAACATACACTGAATTTGAACCTATTTCGTCAACATTTTAGCTACATACACAACTTCAATATGTATGCTAATATTTTTCAATGTAAAAATACCTGTTGTCAGGTTTTCTTCCAGAACAGTCACGATTTGAGACGTCATCACTGCAAGACGTTGACCGAAGTCTTTCCCGGTAAAATTGCTCAACCACAGACAAATGTATTTGCAAAACTCGAAGATGAAGGTCTATCCTTTCAACCCGAGGATAAAGTCTTCCCTTATCGTGGTGTATTTGACTATGAATCATCGTTCTCAATCAGTTCACTCCCAAAATCTGGTCCGAGGACTACATTTTTGAATCGTCACGTTGCCATGGCGGTGGGGGTGCAAACCAACGTTCCAGGTTTTTCGGAATTTCAATGTTTTATAGGTGAACCGGAACAGATTGTCCAACAAAAGCTGGAATATCTCGAAAAAGCCTCTGCCCAAGCCTATGAACTGCTGAAACGGAAATTCTCATTCGTTTACGAGTTTCTGGAAGTTCGATTGATTGATCTCGAGGAAGACGAACGGAAAAAGCATCCATTGGGAAGGTTACTACTCGAATTCGATGGCTATCTAAAGTGTCTTCCGGTGTGTACGTTTAACGGTGGGAGGTATGATATCCCCTTAGTGATGAAACCATTCATAAAAGTACTCACATCCTATTCCAAGATACAGTTTGTCGTGAAAAAGGGAAATAATTATATGTGTATTGTGACGGAATCGTTAAAGTTTCTAGACATTACCAATTATCTTCCGGCTGGTACAAGTTACTCTGCATATCTCGATTCGTACAACTCTATGCAGAAGAAGGGTTTTTTTCCGTATGAATACATTACTTCACCAGAAGTCTTGAATGAAACAACCCTTCCTCCACGATCAGCATTTTACAGCTCACTCACCGAAAAGCATCTTTCGGAACAAGATTACCAACTATGTCAAAGAGTTTGGGTAGAAAATGGTATGACTACAATTCGAGATTTTCTCATCTGGTATGTTAGAAAGGATGTTGAGCCATTTTTGTCTACTCTACAAACCCAAATCAATTTTTATTGGACCTTATCCGTAGATATGCTTAAAGATAGTATATCTATTCCTTCCATTACTCTGAAGTATTTACTGTCAACCCTTGAAAGAGGTATATTCTTCAGTTTGATTGAGAAGCGTGATGCTGATTTACACCGTTTGATACGAGAGAATATCACAGGTGGGGCTTCTATCATCTTCACACGCTATCATGAGAAAGGCATCACCAGGATCAGGAATCAACAATACCAACAACAGGCGAAACTGTGTCAGACTGTACTAGGTCTAGATGTAAACGGGTTGTATCTACATGCTTTAGCTCAACCGATGCCTACAAGTACCTATATCCGGTACAAACGGGATGGGGATTCCGATCGCTTTATCCCAAAAATTGCAAATTTTTATGGTCGTATGAGTTATGAGTGGTTATCCTGGGAGGAAGTCACCCGTGGTTGTACGATTCGCCATATGTTCAACGGAACAGAAAAACGCATCGGAGATCGTGCATTACCCTCAGATGGTTGGTTAGCCTCGGAAAATACCATATTCAGTTTTTTCGGTAAGTGATTGGTCTATGTGTATAGCTTATGATTTCAACTTTATAAAATATTCTTTTCTCCAATAGGTTGCTACTGGCACGGATGTTGTTGTCAAGAACAAACAGATCTGATGAAAAAACGTAGTGAAGAGACAGAAAAAAATCTCTTGTATTTACGTGGTCTCGGTTTCACGGTGATCACGATGAGAGAATGCCACTGGAAACAGATTAGAAAGCAGGAAGACATCCAAGCGATTCTCAGAGATCGCATCCACTTGACACAAGCTTTCAGAAATCTCACGACATCCAAAGCCTTGAAGAAGGTGCGAGATGGAACTTTTTTCGGTTTAGTTCGGTGTGATATTGCAGTTCCTCCACGCCTACAGGAAGAGTTTGCCGATATTCCACCCATCTACAAGAACACGGAAATTTCTCTGGATGACGTCGGACCCTTCATGAAAACGTATGCAGAACAGAACGGAATGTTAAAGCAACCTAGAAGGTGTCTGATTACGAGTTATTACGGCAAAGACGTGCTCTTAATCACCCCTATGCTCAGGTGGTATCTCGAGAAGGGGGTCGAAGTAACTAGGATCTATGAAATGGTACAGTACACACCTAATACCTGTTTTAAGACTTTTGCCGACACGGTCACAGATCATCGGAGAAATGGAGAGGGGATCTTACCTGCAGTGTTCAAACTTATGGGGAACTGTTCTTATGGTAAAACACTTTTAGCGAAAGATAAGCATTTTACTATAAAATATTGCAATGAAGAATCGGCCATCGATGCGGTGGCAGATCCATCCTATGTCAAGGTGAATCAGATCGATGAGGATTTGTATGAGGTGACAATGAAGAAAAAACGTGTGATTTGGAATCTCCCCATCCAGATAGGTTTTTTCGTATATGGATATTCCAAGCTCCATATGCTACGTTTTTATTATGATTTTCTCAAAAAGTACATTGATCCACAGAATATGGAGCTTATTTTAACAGACACAGATTCCTACTACTTGGCACTAAGCGCCCCCGACTTGGGTTCGGCTGTTCGCAAGGATAGACTTCGAGAGTTTTACTCCAACGTCCACCTGTGGCTCCCATCCAAAGCATGTGATGACCATCGTGAGGAGTTTATTCAGTCAGGTGTATGTGGAGAAGTCTGGGATAATTCTGACAAAGCTTGTTGTCGAAATCGTGAGATCTACGATCGTCGAACCTTGGGTTTGTCCAAGGTCGAATTTCAAGGTGATGGATGCATCGCTCTCTGTAGCAAAACGTATTATACGTTTGGTAGAAGTGGTTGTAAGTTGGCTTGTAAGGGACTCAGTAAAAAACTGAATCATTTCACAAAACAGCGTTATATGAATGTTTTGCTTTCTCAAACTTCTGGGAAAGGAATCAATCGTGGTTTTATTTCTCGAAATAATCAGGTGTTCACTTATGAACAGGAACGCAGAGCCTTGTCGTATCTTTACATTAAGCGTACGGTTCTAGATGATGGTATCAGTACAAAACCTCTGTCAATATAATCGTGTTGCATTTTTTTCTGTGATCATTTTTTAAAATAAATATGTGTATACCTTTATCAAAAGTGTTATTCAGCATCATGGACGATCGGTTGAAACACCCTTTTACTTGTCTCATTTCTGGTCCGACAGGTAGTGGAAAGACTGTTTTTGTCACGAGACTTATTAAATATGCGTCAAAAATGATAGACCCACCACCAGATCAGATCCTATGGTGTTATAGCGAGTACCAAGCGGCTTATGATGAATTGAAGCAGGTAGAGTTCATCGATGGTTTACCCGACACAGAAAAACTAAACCCCACCCTAAACAAGTTGGTCGTTTTAGACGATTTCATGGGAAATTTCGATTCGAAAATATCAGATTTATTCACAAAGAAATCACACCATCAAAACCTAAGCGTGGTTTATATCGTACAGAATTTATTTCACAAAGGTAAGGCGCAAAGAACAATTTCATTAAATTCACATTACTTGGTTTTATTCAAAAATGTTAGGGACGCCTCACAAATCAAACACTTGTCAAGACAAATGTTCCCTAGCAAAAGTAAATATTTAGAGGAAGCCTATGTAGACGCGACCAAAGAACCATTCGGTTATCTTTTGATCGATCTAAAACAAAACACTCCCGATGACATAAGGCTGCGAACACATATTTTTCCAGATGAGAGAACGATCGCTTACGTATCAAAAAGATAAAAGGTCGTTACCCAGTCTCAAAGGCTTTCATTTTACAAATATGTCGTCCCGAGTCATACGTCATTCAGCGACATTACAACGCTTAGCAAAGGCTGATCCGAGAGTACGAAGACAACTTTTACATCAGGGTAGTTCGGATCTGGTAAAAGCCATTTGTGAATGTGCACGAAACGTGTTGGCGGGGAATGTGCCTTTAAACACCGGGCAAAAACTTCGATTAAAAAAATATAGAAAACCACTTCGTGAAATTGTCAAGAAGAAAACACCTCTCTATAAAAAGAAGATTATTATTCAGAGGGGTGGATTTCTATCTGCTTTGATTGGACCACTCATCGGAGCTGTTTTACCCGCCCTTACGAGTTTGTTTCACAAATGATGAATTACGCCAAAAAGATGATATTGATGGATCCGCGCCAACTACCGGATACCAATCGACCAACCAACTCCACTGCTAAGGCCATGTCTAAATTGGACCAAGAAATGGAAAATGTTTTACAACAAAATATGGACACGAACGAGAAAGTGAAACGTTACCAGCAAATCTTACAACGTTATATAACCTTTCAAGAAAAATTAACCGAACCCATTACACTGCGAATCCAAGAACCGCGAGTGAAGGAATTGAATCTCGAACAACAAATCACAAACGGTGTACCACTCAATAAGCGAAAAAAGGCTGAACAGTTATTAAAATTCCTTAAAAGTAGTAATTCTATTGCTTGGAATCAGAAAGGTGAATTAATAATTCAAGACAAGGCCATACCTCACAGTCATATATTCGATTTGGTAGACGATCTCCTCAGAAAGAAGAAGAATTTTTCACCTACCGGTTGGCGAGAATTCGCCTCGGCTTTAAAACTATTGAATGTACCCGAAAGCTTGGTTGGAAATAAGGATAGGTGGAATTTCATCAAACCAAGAATCGAAAATTCCGTCACCGAACCTCGTCCTTGGTTAAGTTATGACTCTGCGTGAAATCTATTATTCCCCATCCAAAGCCGGTAGTTTCGGTGGTGTCAGACAGTTACAAATTCAATCTGGACAAACACACAAAAGCGTCAAACAATTTCTATCCCAACAAGACCCCTATACACTCCATAAACCCGCGAGACGACATTTTACCAGGAGAAAGGTGATTGTGAGCGGAATCGATCAGCAGTTTCAAGCCGATTTGGTGGATTTATCCAAATTAAAACGTTATAATCATGATTACAGATACCTGTTGACATGTATCGATGTCTTTTCAAAGTATGCCTGGGCGATCCCTCTGAAAGATAAGACCGGGAAAAGTTTGGTGAAAGCTTTCGGGGAAATTGTACGAGAAAGGAAACCATTACAATTACAAACTGACAAGGGTTCTGAATTTACAAACAGACGTTTTCAAACGTTTCTCAAAGAGAATCAAATTCTATTCTTTACCAGTTTTAATGAGGTAAAAGCGGCCATTGTGGAACGATTTAACAGAACCTTAAAAACAAAGATGTGGCGGTATTTTACGGCCAAGAATACTCTAAAGTACGTCGATGTTTTACAACCCATGCTGGACGCATACAACCGTTCTTATCACCGTTCTATCAAAACTACCCCGGTCTCGGTAACTTGGAAAAATCAAGATGAGATATGGCAAAACTTGTACGGAAAACCGATGCGAGAAAGAAAACCAAAGTTTCAACCCGGGGACGTGGTTAGAATCAGTAAGAACAAACAAGTATTCGAAAAGGGTTATCTTCCGAATTGGACCGAAGAGATATTCACCATCGTCAAACTGATCCCTGGAAATCCACCTACTTACAAGCTAAAAGATTACCATTCCGAAGAATTACAGGGAAGCTTTTATGAACAAGAACTACAAAAAATTGTAAAAAAGGACGATGAATTTTTGATCGAAGCCATCCTCGAAACAAGAAAGCGTGGAAAAAGGAAACAATATCTCGTCAAATGGCTCGGTTGGCCATCAAGCTTCAACAGTTGGGTGAATGAATCTGATATGAAAGCGTACCAACCCTGATTCTATCGAGTGCATTTTTTTGTTTGTGTCTTACTCGTAATAAAAACTCTGTATTCGAAACAACGATCATCTATTACTATGGATACTCTACAGATAGCGAACGTATTGAGTCGAGATATTGAAACCAAGAAAGTGTTTCGAGGGTGTTTTCCGCGCGATGAATTGCTACTGTTGAACTATGACAACCCAAGCTTGTACGTGGTAAATAGTGACAGTTCTAGAAACCCCGGATCGCACTGGGTCGGAATATACATTGATCGTGAGAACAAGGCTACCTATTTCGATTCTTTCGGATGTCATCCGATTCACCGTGAGTTTTACATCTTTTTAAGAATGAATTCAATCGCGTGTACTTTCAACTCTCAAACCGTGCAGACGTTCACGAATGTATGTGGTCAACACGTGCTTTTATTCAGTCTCATGATAGTGAGAGATTATTCCCTTCGTCAGATCTTGGATATGTACTCGGAGGATCTGTTCTTGAACGATATATTGGTACATGACTTTATCGAGGACAACTATAACATCGATGTACCATTCCGTATTCTCCCTCTATAAATGGTTTGGAAGTTAAAGTCTCGTATTTATTTCATTCCAACTATGACGGGTGACGGAACGTCTGACGACTCGGTTCGGTTAACCGATTCGACGACAAACGAACGTAAACATAGTATAGTATTTATATGTCAAATTCTACTCGTGTTTGTGGTCGCTGCCATATCATTGTACAACCTCACTGTTGGAAGTGAACAGAAAGATCTTTGGATTTCACTCTTATCGAGTAGTATCGGTTACATCTTACCGAATCCTTCCCTCCCGAAATAATGTTTTATTTGACGCTTCCATCCAATTCTTCCATGAATATCTTTCCCGGAAATACTTTAACCAATTACAAAACGAGACTGCCACATCGCATCGAACTGGATAGTGGAGGAGATTATGAAATCGGATTGGGTGAGATACAGTATCCACACAGCTGGAATAATCTAGCCTTACCTTCGGTGGTGGCTTACGTATACAACCACGAAGTGATCGATTATAAGTTCCCCGCCGGAAATTACTACAAGGCGAAGATGATTATTGACACGTTTCGAGTATTAACGAAAAAGTTTAAAGAGGAATATAACAAACGTATCAGTGAAAGTGATGATGATTCCCTCACCCCTCTTGGGGAGAATGTAAAACCCCTTGTTGTGCAATTCGATGAAGCCACGAAGAAATTTTCCTTCAATAAAATGAAAGGTTTAAGAATAGCTGTGAATAATTCACTTTATGAATTTCTCGGAACGGACGATATGTTACTTCCCGATGGAGAGATTGGAAAACCGATTCACAGTTTTTATAATGTACCTGTACTCTATGTGTACTGTGACTTAGTGGAACCCTCTGTCGTGGGAGATTCGTTTACTTCACTTTTACGAGTCGTACCCGTCACAAAGAAACCGGGAGAAGTTATTTGTCATACCTACGAAAAATTGTTTTACCACCCTCTTGCTATCAAAACGTTTGATACGGTAGAAATAGATATAAGGGATAGCCAGGGGAATCCTATCTTATTTGAAGGTGGACGATTGGTCATAACACTTCACATACGTCGTAAAAGAAAATGGTGAACCACGGAGATCTCTATCAGAGGTATTACCTCAATCAAGCCGGATCAGGTCTACCTGTTTTTCATGGAAGAGAATACCAAAGAGGATACGGTATCGGAAGCGTTTTTTCCGGTCTCTCGAAATTGGTTATGCCTCTCATTAAGAGTGGTGCAAAGGCCTTGGGGAAACAGGCTCTTAAATCTGGCACACAAGTTCTTAGTGACGTCTTACAAGGTCAAAACCTGAAACAGGCGACTCTTCGGCGATCCAGGGAAGCTGGAAGGCATCTCCTGGAAACGGCAAGCGAACGTATGTTAACCCCACCCGGTGAAAGAGTGAATATAAACAGAAAAAAACGAAAGAAAAGTATCAGTTCCAAGAGGACAAAGCGAAGAAAGGTTATAAAAGATATTTTTGAGTGATGTCACTCATTCATCCTCTTTCCTGTATTTGTACGAAAAGCGAATTAGACTTATTTTCCGTTCCACCGACCCAGTCCAGTATCGAAAGTGGGGTATGGGTGGAACATCAACCTTTAAACAACATCTCGGATTCGGGACCGATTGAGTTTGCGATTCAATCCTCGACCGATGCCTATTTGGACTTAAGTAATAGCGTCATTTTCGTGAAGGCTCAAATTCAAAAGAATGATGGTAGTGATCTCGGAGATGATGCAGTCGTGGCACCGGTTAATTATTGGTTGAATTCTTTATTCGGTCAGGTCGATCTATCCCTGAATGATAAACTGGTCTCGGCGTCTACCAACACCTATCCGTATCGAGCCTATTTGGAAACTTTACTCAGTTTTGGGGACGAAGCCAAGACTTCTCAATTGACTGGTGCTCTCTGGTACATGGATACTGCCGGGCATATGAGTACTTTGACACAGGTGAATAATGGTTTTGAAAAGAGAAAAGCTTTCACTGCGGGAAGTAGCGAAGTGGAGATGATCGGAAAACTCCACTTGGATCTCTTTTTTCAAAGTCGTTATTTACTCAATGGAATCAACATGAAGTTGAAGCTTACCCGTACCAAGTCTGAGTTTAATTTAATGGCTGCTCGAGGAAGTACATTCAAAACAAAAATTAATCAGGTCATCCTATACATCCGCAAGGTCACTCCTTCTGTTGAGGTGGCATTGGCACATATCAAAGCTTTGCAAGTCTCCAACGCGAAATATCCCATTCGAAGAATACAGACCAAAGTTTTTAGTGTTCCACGGGGAAATATGTCTTGCAATCAAGAAAATGTTTTTCTAGGACAACTTCCTAAACGGATTGTCATCGGTTGTGTTAATAATACCGCATTCAACGGTGTCATAGAGGAAAACCCTTTTGATTTTCAAAATTATAAAATTTCCTTTCTGGCGGTATACGTGAACGGAGAACAGATCCCTTGCAAACCTCTCCAACCAAATTTTGAACAGCAACAGTATATTCGAGCTTATAACAGTCTTTTCACCGGATCGAACCAACATTTCAAAGATACCGGTGATGGAATCAGTAGAACGGATTATCCTAACGGATACACCTTGTTTGTTTTTGATCTCTCACCCGACCTCAGTGATGGTGGTCATTTCGATCTTGTGAAACGTGGAAATCTACGCATGGAAATGCATTTTGCACGACCTCTACCGGCTACCATCAATACAATCGTCTACGGAGAATTCGATAATATTTTGGAAATCGATCGTAGTCGCAACGTTATTTTTGATTATGCACCCTGATTGAATGTTATTTGTTTTCTGTGTACTTTTCGATTCAATAAAAAACATCCGGATGAATATGGTTCGTGGTTATGTTTTATTACACTCTATAAACCTTTAGCGTTTGGTAAATTTCAGTTCTACACATTGGACAGGTCTGTACTTTCACAACACATTCCAAACACATACATAAATGACCACAGGGTATAATTAACGCGTTTGTTGCATGGGTAAAACATACAACACATTTCTCTCTTTCACGGACGATTTGTAGTTCATCGTCTTCTCGTAGACTCCTCATCAGTATTTCACCAGCAGGCGTTGACCGAGGTAACATTCTTCGAATTCGTTCTATCTCCTCCGCATTCGCCGGATTGGAAATGTTAGGCCTTCTCAAATTCGGAAATCTCGAAACAACACCGAATACATAGTCTCCTCCTTTTCGTTGTAGAATATACTCGCATAAAGGGAACCATTTTGCGTGCTCTTCCCACGGGTCATCATTCACCTGCCATTGCTGTAAAACCCCACTACAGTACCAACACTTTACGCGATCTTTGTCTCCGGTGTAACACCAACCTGCTTCCGCAAGTTCATAAAAGCTTACGTTCATCTCGAACATGACCCAGCTTTTGGCATTATTTAGAAAGGTTAGAGTTCGTCTTTCAATCGATCTCATACAAGGTTGATGTGGAAAATAACATGGAAACTTTACCAATCGTTTCCTTTCTCCAACATCCATTTTAAAACTGAATATTCTCACTGAAACCAACTCACATATCACTCGCATTTATAGCATCGTTTTGTCATTTTATTTTTTCTAATGCGCTCTCTCTCACCAGTACCTAT
Organism: Clavelina lepadiformis; assembly: GCF_947623445.1. Taxonomy (NCBI): domain Eukaryota; kingdom Metazoa; phylum Chordata; class Ascidiacea; order Aplousobranchia; family Clavelinidae; genus Clavelina; species Clavelina lepadiformis. The sequence goes on from NC_135244.1 coordinate 10,310,254, forward strand.
ACACAAACACAACAGAATTTAACCGTAGCTTGTTTTATTTACATGTATTCCATTTTTTATTGAAACAAGACATTCGAAATGATTTTATCGAACTCCTTTTGGTCGTCTTCATCCGATAGTTTACAGTGTTTGTTAATGATTTTAGTGCCTGGTACTCTTTTCAAGACAAACTTCAGGTAGGATTCTGCATTAAACACAGGCTTTCGAGAAAATCGGATTATCACCCCGTCTGGTTTGACTTGTTTGCGAAGTTCTTCCACTCTCTCAAAATATTCACACATCACTGGATTGGGATCGGAGAAATACATCACACCCACCGAAACGAAGTCCGATCGTGGTTTTGTGAGTAGCATGATACATGGTCGATCCTTGAATATCAAACGAATCACGTCTTCAAGGCGTGACATGTCATAGTAATTGCCATATCTCGTTTTCACCGAGAGATACGCCTGATACACGTGTGTCAGCGGTTGATAATCAGTTTTCATCACTACCCTTTCTTCAAACACCTTTTGAATGGTAACAGCATCGAAATCGAGCTTTCTTTTTTTGCTTCTCGGTTCACACGACATATCGCTTCGTTTTGTATTCGTTGATGTAATGATTTCAATTCTCAAACACCGAGTATTATATACCCCATCACGAAAACAAAACAAACAAATCACATCTGGATGCTAGCTTTCCGTTATTCTTTCTCACAACTGACTGTGATCTCACAACTAGCTGTGAGTGGATTGGTTGGATTGTGCAATATACCACCCTTTCGACCTGTCCAACACACTTGTTTCAACCAGATAGGATTGGACTTGCCTTTATAATCGGGTCAAGACAACTCACATCTCGGTGCCAGCTATAATTTACTATTATTTATTCTTCTCTTACATCTGGAATCAAATGGATTGGTTGTAATACCTTCCAATGCTTTGTTTCTAAAGTCTGGCTTATTTCAACCCAAGCTGAAATTCATACCCAGGTCATGTTAGCGTATACAAATACGATTAACGCATTCTTACTCTAGACTTTTCTCCATATGATTCTAGGTGGCAATGCATACGGTTCATCGTTCTGTATACTTTACACTGAAACTATGATGTAACTGATATCGAATATCCACAAACCCAAGATGTTTTTTCCTCTACAAATCTAAAACACCACACGTTGGTGCTAACGAAAACTATGACGTCACTTTTACACTTTTTTCTAACATTTTCTTTACGTGTGGTGGCGCTATGGAATTATGACGTCACTTTTACACTTTTTTCTAACATTTTCTTTACGTGTGGTGGCGCTATGGAATTATGACGTCACTTTTCTCTTTCATATGACCTAATTACTTGAATGACCTAATCTGACAGATTACCGGCGTGATGGCGCCGGTTGGCGGGTTGGCGTGATGGCGCCGGTTGGCGGTGGCGGTGGCGGGGCGAGTCCTGGGGTGGCAACACTATACTACTTGCCTCCACCGAAATCCCCCCGGGAACTTAAAAGAATTTGTGGCATGTTTGCATACTATTCCAAATGGATCGAGAATTTTTCCGGAAAAGCTGGCCCCCTTTTTAAGGCTACCGATTTCCCTTTGAACGCTAAGGCGTCAAATGCTTTTGCCGAGTTAAAAGAAGAAATTGTTAAAGCTAGTCTCAGTAGTATCTCTGAAGATCTGCCGTTCGAGGTTGAGTGCGATGCATCCGACTACGCCGTTGCAGCCACTTTGTCACAAGGAGGGCGTCCAGTGGCGTTTATGTCTCGGACGCTCAGTAAATGTGAACGACGTTATCCTTCTATTGAGAAAGAAGCTACTGCTATCATAGAAGCGGTCCGTAAATGGGCCCATTACCTAAAAGGGAGAACCTTTACATTGGTAACGGACCAACGGTCGGTTTCCTTTATGTTCAGTAAAACCAACAAAGGAAAAATCAAAAACAACAAAATACTGATGTGGCGTCTAGAACTGAGTCCTTTCCACTATGAAATTCGCCACAGGCCAGGGAAAGAAAATGTTGTCCCCGACGCCCTTTCAAGAGTTTGTGCCACGGTGGATTGCCTAAAAGACTTGTCATCGCTTCATGATTCCCTCGGACATCCAGGCTACGCTCGACTCTATCATTTCATCCGTGTTCGAAACCTTCCATACACTAGCGAGGAAGCAAGAACCGCTTGTAAGTCCTGTCGTGTTTGCGCCGAGGTTAAACCCCGCTTTTTTAAAAGACCGCCTGAGACACTCATCAAAGCTACTCACCCGTGGGAACGTTTGAGTATGGACTTCAAAGGACCCGTTAAAGGGACGAAGCCATATCTATTAGTAATTCTTGATGAATTTAGTCGTTATCCTTTTGTTTATCCTTGCAAGAATATGTCTTCAGACACAGTTATCGATTGTCTCTCCGACCTCTTCTGCTTGTTTGGTTTTCCGGCATACATACATAGTGATCGAGGATCCAGCTTCATGAGTCGGGAACTTAAAGATTTCTTAATGGCTCGAGGAATTGCAACAAGTTATTCTACTCCGTATCATCCTCAAGGGAACTCGCAATGCGAAAGAGCCAATCAAACGATTTGGAGAACTATAAAACTCCTCTTGTCCTCCTACAAAACCTCAGAAGAACATTGGGAACGTGTTCTCCCTCAAGCTCTACACGGAATTAGGTCGTTGTTGTGTACGGCCACTAATGAAACCCCACATGAAAGAATGTTTCCTTTTCCAAGACGGGCGACTCTGGGAAGCTCGATGCCTACGTGGTTGCTGAACCAAGGAACCGTGCTGCTGCGTCGATTTGTGCGAAACAAGGGCGATCCCGTCTGCGACCCTGTCGAATTAATGATGGTGAACCCCACCTTCGCACGAGTTAAATATCCAAATGGAAGGGAGAGTACGGTGTCGACTTCCGACCTTGCACCTTGCCCACAAGCAAACCCGGCTGACGATGACATTGAGGAAGCCACAGCGTCGGATGTCACTCTACCGTTACGTCAACCGGAATTACGTTTGCCTACAGGCACTGGTGACGGTGTGCGGACAGAAACTGACATTCGAAACGATGGAGACCAGGAAACGTCTTCCGTAGAGACTGATTCACAAACCCCGCGGCGCTCCACGAGAGAGAGAAGACCTCCACAAAGATATGGCGAATGGACTTTGTAGTTTTTTCAAACATTGTAATTACTTATTATTATTAATACTTAATAATTATTTAACCGGGGGAGAATGTGGTGACATTCCAATGTATTAACATTCCTTTGTTTACGCCTTGCCTCACGCCTTAATTGTTTACGCCTTGCCTCACGCCTTGCCTCACGCCTTAATTGCTTCGCCGCCTTAAATAGAACTGTAGAACGTCATTTCAGTAGCAAGCGCAGTGTCGGTGGGTCGGCTGCTTAATAGTATAAGTCACATTACTTTTGGTTGGTTTTACTTTTCTGTTTACTGCAGTTCTTGCGTTTTATGAAATTGTGGTGCTACTTCAATAGTAAATTTATTCATTGTTGTTGTGTTACTGTATTGTTTATTTTTCGCCATTAACTGTGCGGAGCAAAAGTTACGATGTTAACGGTAGTAGTTATTGCTCAGTAAAACATATGCTCATGAACAATTAACGAGCAGGAATAAAGTGGAAAATCCCAAATTTAACTTGTTTGTGACGTAACCATCACAGTCATTGCTTTAATTACTTTACGATACCCATATTTGGTTGCAAATCTTAGTAGTTACTTAACATTTACGTTCGGGCAAGTCCTGTTTAAAAATGGTTTTACCACGTCTTTTTGCTATAAACGCTATGTCTTCGAAATATTTAAGATAAACGTATCTCTGTCTCACACCCACCTATTTTTTCTCAATAGTTAACTCAGGTTGCAGTAGCCTACTCGTATTGACCATGTTTAAAATGTCGAGCTTTTTCTAGCTCAGACGGTCGAACTAATAAAATAACTGGAAAATTAATATGACCTTATCTGACCAAATGCAAGTCATTCCTAGGGCAACTATTAATCAGCAATAATCACACTTTGAAATGAAATTCGTTAATATCGAGAAATAGCGGTAAACGTAGAACTTCACGAGCTCGACTAAGGGAATGAAGCTGGCATGTGAAAAAGACGGATGTTACTGTTCTATGTCCAGTAGCGCAGCACACAACCTTAATTGTCATAGTTAAGTTATTTAAATAATTTAACTTGTGGTACACAGTGATCTGTTGTTTCAGTTTAAGCAAGAGTTCTTTATTAAGTTTGTTCTGAGGAATAATTAAAGTAAAGAAATATTGTAATTTGTACTGTAGCGGTGTAGCCTATACCTTTGCAAAGAACTTTTGCAGATGCATAGCCGCGTTACTTGCATTATGCAAACAACAAGTAACTTACTTATTTTAAAACTACCGTTCCACCGAGGTATTTTTAAATAATTTTTAAAATTAATATGTGTAGCGGTATGTGTAGGGTGTATTTTTAATACCATTACATCATTTCTAGCAAATGTGTTTTCTAGTTATTGATTGAAGCTTATGAATTTGTTTTTTTGGCAAACACTTCAACTGTCGTTTGATATTTCGAAACTTGCTCTGAATAACTTCGGGTGAACATTCCTTTTAGTACGTTCCCAGGTTGTTTTCCAGCATCTGTGCTGATAAGAAATCTTTATTGGAAATACCTGCTTCTTAACTTTAACACTGATTAATTATTATTTATCTATGTCTCAATGTGTCAGATTTAGCTATATGTATCTCACATTGTTCAACACATTGTTTTCCTCGCTGCACATGTTATGAAAACACTTCTACCAGCGAGATCGAGATAGTCGAGAGAATCATCGAGATAGAGATCGTTAACTGCGTGAATCAGCGAAATTAACAGACGAGTTGTCTTAGCTAGTCATGGTGATTGCAACTAATATATTAGACATCTTATACTTACTAGTATTACTTATGCTCTTGGTTATTTGTAATATTGAGAAGGTGTACAGCACCTACAATAAAAACCTTTTCTTGTAAACTATTTCTGTTGTAATATCAAACCTTTCGGCCGGCAACAGGTTAGAGTATTCTAACCACACGCAACAATAGAATCAGATAATTCAACAGGTAAATTAAGTTAAGGTACCCTCTTAAGTCAAAAGGATCTCTTCAGAGCTTCCCTGCATCTCGTCAGTAAGTTTATATTTTCGCTTAGCCATTTTCAACAATAAAACAGTAACAAAGTTTAATCTTTGGCACTAAACAAATTCTTATTGCGAAAATATTGCCAGCTAAATTTAATAAAATGCTTCATTCAAAAACCCGGACATTTAAGCACTTTTTAACATTTATTCCTGCCGCAGATTTGAACAATAAAATCCCGGACATGTCCAGAAAAATCCTGACGTATGGCAACCCTAGTATAAACGCTTTGTGCAGATGTGATTGCAAATAAAAATTAATGCAAATCATCTTCGAACTAAAATACTGAATATTTTCTACTTTAACATTTGGTAACCTACACAAGTACGTCACTTTGGACGAAAAACTACTTAACTAAACGTATTAGTACCCATGAAGAAAACCAAAAAACTAATCCTAGCCAAAGTAGAAGAAGTTTACTTAACTAGACAACTTCGTTACTGACCACCACTGAACATTGCTATACCGTATTTTCTTGAATAGAAACCGCCCTTGAATAGAAGCCGCCCTCGAATAGAAACCGCACGATTTGATTAAAAATAAACAATAGAAGCCGCCCTCGCATAGAATCAGCAGAAGACAATGCTGAATTCGCTTCGGGGTAATATAAAGGCTGTCATAGAGAGCTTGCACATGCGAAAAACAGCAGTTGTCACATTACAGTAGTGATCGGATAGTAATACAATAAAACCTTTTTGTCAAAAGAGAGCGCAGAATTTTATTGTCACCTAATCAACACTACTGGTACTTCATGTAATAAAAATAGAAGCCGCACAAAACGTTCTATACTTTTTGTGCAAAGTGATTATTTTGTGATTTTGCGCAAAGTCGCGTCATGCAAAAACACTTTCCTTAATCCGAAGATAAAGGTTGTGCCTGTGGTACCATTCCATACCATACTGCATACAATTTGTGCCTATATTGCATGACGTCACGCTTTACATGGGGCATGTTCGTTGTACTCTCAGTACTACTGTTGTTGTTGTAAGTAAGATCATAGAAACTCGGTAGGCCTGGATAAGAAGAGACAAAGGGGTCAACGGAACTACCCATCATTAAATCTGAGTAAGGACTTCAACTTTCCCAACGTAGCCTAGTGTTTTAAATCCTATTCGACGAGGACCATATAATTTTAGGTATGTTGAAGCATTTCGTAACCTACTAGGTTATAGGCTAATACAAATTAACTTTATCGCCCATTCTGTTATTTTAACGGTAGCGTTGTATTTGTAGACTGTAGCTCGTATCTATAGACTAGACCTATTCCTCAATTGTTGTCACCCAGATTACAGAGTTATGGCAGTATGGTACGTTTACACCGTCAGAGATGTTTTTTGGTGCAGAACAGTACACCAATTTTGCAATTACACTTGGCTGCTTGGTTAAAGTTGCCACACAATACACCACACTTGATGGTTATATATTTTAAAATCTAGGCTTATCAAGACTATGTAATATAGGCCTAACACTGGCCTGCATTTTTTAACTTCAAAAATTTTTTTTCACTAAAAACATGCAAATACAGCTAATTTTGGGGCGCTGAATATGTGGTCTTTTTCATTCTATCGCATCAGGTTATTGAGATAAATGTTACACGTGATACAGCGTTTTTTTTTGGTGAATAATTTCAAAATAACTCATTTATTACATTGAAAATGCATGTCTTCCTGATTTTCTCACATGTTTAGTAGAGTCCTCTCTTTTAAGACACCAGCAGTAGTCAGCAATCGTATTGACATTCCACTGGCCTTGATAGCATTCCTCCATCATCATTATCTCCTGGTGAAAATGTCCACCTTGTTCCTCACTGAACGTCCCACATTTATCTGGGAAGTAGTCAAAGTGAGAGTGTAAAAAGTGTATTTTGACGCTCATCCTGCACAGGTACACTTGTACCCTGTTCAAGAAGTTTTTTTCCTTTAATCTTGACGCTAAAAGTTGTGCAGCTTCATTCGAAAGGTTTATCTCTCTTGTGAGATCATTCAGCTGAGTTTGTGAAAACAGCTTGGGAGAGTCAACGTTTAATTCTTCTTGATAGTGCTTTCCATCACCGGCACTTCTTTCAGATTCTGAGGAACTTTGCATCTCTGTTAGAGGATTTCGCACATGAATTTTATCACAATGCGGTACAGGCATCATTGCTTACGTTAAATTAGGGTACTTGATTTTGGATTTTTTTCTTCTGTTAAACTCCTTAGTGTTCACCATACAGAAATAACAGTCATTGTGATGGTTTTCTTGCTCCCTTCATACCATAGGGACGCTAAAAGATTTAAAAGAGTTACTCTTGAGTTATTTCTGGCACTACATATGTAGCTTTGATGCACACGATATGCATGCAACATGTGGGGCGAAGTGTTCATCCTGATCATCAAGTTTAATGCCAAAACAGGTGTGATAAAGTTTCTTTATATTCATTGTTATGCTACATCTGTCACCTGCAACTGTGAACTCTCCACAAATATAACAGAAAGAGTTTGGTGAGCAAGTACATTTTCTAGGCATTTTTATACTTAAAGTAATGAAATCTCATTAGCCTAACCTGCAAACAAAATCACAGGTATGCAAAATCATAATCATTTGTCTGCATTAGGTTTTAGAATGCACCTCACTCTTATGTAATCTTATTAGGCGCATCTAATATAATTTGCTTGTTTGACTCATAAACTTCATACTAGCAACTTACTCTTTTGTTTTTTTTTGTATTGCAAAACTGTACACATGTCAACAAGGATTTAAACTGCTGCGCAAGTTGATTAGCTACTAAGTGCAGCTACTCATATCTGATATCTGATAGCTACTCATATCTGACTCATTACTGATTTAAGCTCCTTGCTGCTGTAATATCAGTCTGTGATGCCTTAGATTTCACCCAAATTAAGGTGACTACAAATAGGCCAGATTTGTTGGTACGCATTCAAAAATTTACGTGGTTTCTGTGACAGTCTGTAAGTCCTGGCATCATTCATATTTTCATTTGAATACAATAGTGTAATATAAAAAAAAAACAATTAAGCTTTAAAACACTTTGGATCTAACACTAAAACACATAAGGTTAGTATCACACCAAAGCTAAACTAAATAACTTGTTCACACCTCCAGAAGTAGAGAAGTTGCTTCAATGGCTTAAGTAGTAAAAATGTGAACCATAGACTTAATTGAACGGTAACTATTGATAAAATTGTAACAGATAAGTGGTGGTTGTGATAACAAAATTTATCAAAGTTTGTGGTGACATTCCTTTGTTTTGCTCGTTTGCCTCGCGCATAATCACGCCGCCTTAATTGTGCTGGTTACATGTGTAGGACGTCATTCAGGTATAAGCGCGGTGTCGGCGGGTCGACTGCTCAATACTGCTAGTTTGTACACATAAGTACTATATAGTTCGTAACTGATTATATTTTGTTTTAGGGCTGTTCTGTTCTGTTTTTAATAAAGCCTAAGTTACTTGAATTTAGTTTTTGAGTTTCGAGGGGATGACAAATTTTATCTTGATAAATGATATCCTTTTGACAACAAAGTGAATAGTAAAGCAAAGGCGAAAAATTATGCGGCTTTTTGGCCATAATTTGAAAGGTAGGCATTTTTGAAAGCAGCGCACCAAAATTTGCTAGAAAACGTTGATATCATACAGAATAACATTTTCATGCAGACCAGTGAATCAAAGGTATAGTTCTTGACTTCGGTCTGTAGTTTTGTGGCAGCCCATAGTGGAAAGTGTGCCAACTATACACACAACATGCATGCTGAACTTTTTGTCTTTTGCCAATTTAATCAATAAACAAAGAAAAGCTGGTTGTTTGAACACCAGGTTATAATAAATAAAGAATTAAGGCTTCATTGCATGCCAAAATATGCATCCTTGCCCGAATGATTTCTCATCGAAAACTGCCTTACTCTGCAGTAGAGTGGCAGCTGTACACCCGACATAAATTTCAAATGTACACTTTTTGCACACTTGATTTAAGCCTTAATTTGCGAGCAAAATATACAGTCGCTTAATAGTATAAATTTACCCTCTCATAAAAAATTATATCCCTGCTAATTCATCAGCTATGCCTACTCTTGCCGACAAGATTTAAAATGCTAAATTTGCAAAACACAAAGTGATGACATAATCCATGAGTAAAGAGTGAACCCTCAATATATGAAGACGTCGGTGTGATAAAATAGAGCAAAAACGTTTGGCCCGAACCTCACCATGGCATTTAAAAGTGATCTCATGAACCTGAGTTTCGCTCTCGTACAGACGTCATCATTTACTTTTTTGCTTGAAAAATACAAGGTTAATTTTTTTTTGCTTGAACATTCATTTCAAATGCGATGTAATGGTTTATATTTTTTGTAAATTTTGCTCTCATGGTAGAGAAATTACAATGAGCGATACTTACTAAACCTAATATATAACAAATATTTTTACGTGCAAACTTGATGTTTGGTTAATTGCTATTTACTACCAGCAGTTTTTTGTTACTTGCACTTAACCCGTTATGTAGTTTACTTCTTTTGGTATATTCAGAATCCTGCAATTTGTTCGAGAGTACATTACGGTAAAGCGTATGTTCCGAAATAATCTCTTTCGCCACTTATATATGTTAACAACAAGTCAATAACTGAAATATACATAATGAGAATGAATAATTTTATTTGGGTTAATACAATTACACACCATGCACACAGTGCACAAAGCCACAGTTATCTACTACAAGTTGAAAACCCTTTCTTGTTAGCAGTTGTTAATTAGTGATTGTATAGCAGAAAAGTATATATACAACCTTGAAAAACAAACACACACCATGCTCTATGTAGGTCCAAGCTACAAGCGATCGCCAATTGACATATAAAAAACACAAACACAAAAACAATCCACAATAAAACGGCTAAAACAATTGAAAGAATCAATTGATAAGATAAGCTTACAAGAGTGTGATAATTGAGAAACGGGAAACTTTGTTTCCCTAGATTTCAATGTTATTTATTTGCTTAATTAAGATTTTTTATGTTCAAACCTGAAATGATCGTGATCATGAAAAGTTCATCTTTCTCGTGAGCATGAAGCTTTTTTCATATTTCCACAGTCCTATTACATATGAAGAGCTGGGTATGAGCTGGTTACTGTATTTTCACCTGTTGAACGACAGTCTCTGAAATAGTCAAGTTGTTTTTTTTTCCATTTCAAATTGTTGTCATCATATGACTTTAATTGCCATTATATTTAAATATTATCATCTCCTGATCGCGTATACCGACTTTTCAGCCACTTTGTGTATAAAAATTAATGAATGATTTTGTAGTCAAGATGCAGTACGGTACACAAAACTTTGGTTTGAGTTTCTTAGTTATTCGAGAGTTTGGAAATTTTATATACAATTCTAAAACGAAGCAATTTTTGTATATTTTTTTAGTATGTTATGCTTTTTGTACTTTGTAACAGGAATGATCCAAGAAGGTCATATTAAGAAACCTGATGCAACATCCAGCAAGAAAAAGATAGTGCAGCATGCTGGGAGAGTGGCAGTTCTGTGCATTGCATGGTAAGTAAGATGCTTAAATGCAATAATATTGTAAGGTTCAGGTTCACGTACACTACAGTAAAGGGTTAACAATAGATTGTAATAATAAAAGGTAAGTAAAATGTGTATTCTCCAAATTTTTTTGCAGTGCATTTGAAATTGAGGCACAAAGTTACAGGTTACAGCATTTTTTGTAATTTCCCATTCATTCAAGAAAATGAATGTTACTTCATTGGGTCAATACTATTTAATTTGTGTACAAAGTACTTTCTATTAAATACACTGCTCAAAATTTACCCAATAATTTGCCATTTTTCAAATTGGCTTGTTTTAGAAAAACAAATGGTAATTTTCTTTCTCGTTTTATTCATTTTAATTACTGTGTGACTTTAAAAAGTGCGATTTATCTGTAGGTATTCTTTAAGCTCGTGTGGAAATGTTGTGGGAAAAATTGTTTTGAATGATTTTCCTTATCCAGTAACTCTCTCAATGGCTCATGCAGCTGCCGTCATTATATTTCTTGGACCAATGTTGAAGTTATGGAAGGTAATTAGCTCTAATTGCAACTTTCATCGCAATTTCAATATACCATAGGTCAGTGTTTTTCAATCCATGACACACCATATTCATAACATTCAATCAGTATGTTCCAATTTTTTTGCATGGCTGTGGACCTATGGTTTGCGGTACCCTACTTTTAATTGTATCTTTTGGCTATAACCTACATACTGTTTAATGAACAAAATCTGAGAAAGTAGAAGAGAATTTTTGTTTATAAACTTTTAAAGCGGAAGCTTGTTGCCATGCCATTGTCACCATCCTGCGTCCCGCTATGACATCTTTTGATGTCATGCGGTAGGAGAACTATTCTGTTCTACAAAAATTACAATAGAATTGAATTATGAATGTTCTTGCTGCCTTAAAAACATTATTTAAATAACTGTTTGTATTGAGTCTTATTGCGATTTTGCAACAAATACGGCTGTAGGTAGTAACATTAAACCCAAGCACCTACCAGTAATGCTGATGATGTAATGTAATGACGATACCTGTCAATGATGCCCAAAACAATATGTGGAGACAATTAGCAATCTTAATAATGAAGTTAAAATATAAATACCGTTATTGTTTTTTTTTATAAAAATTGCCTTCAATTCTTCTGAATAATCACTGCACACCTGCAAATACTTTATTTGTGTGTTGTGGCACAACCGTTGAAAGCCACTGTTATACATTATATGGGATTTATGTAGTACATCCTTGAACTGCAATAATTTAAGCCATGCAATACGAACTTTAACTTCGCTTTTGGGACAATTTATACAATTTTGTCTAATAAGACAGTACATGATATCACAGATATATGATATATGATATGATATATGATATGATAACACAGACACAGACAGGGAACACTAAGTTTGGAAAGAAAAAACAAATTTAACTTTGTATATATATAATATTAAGAACTGCCATCAACATAAATATAATCCAAAAACTCTCAAAATTATATTAAAATTAAATTTGATGAAAATTTTGCTTTTTGTAATATAATAGTAGGTATTATAGGTATAAGGTACTACTATATCTCTTGAGTGATTATTCTACTCTAATTAGATGTACACAATTTCACAATTCCGTTGTAGTGCTTGGTATATGGAATGTTAAATTTGTCATGTTCATGATAGATTGTACTCTGTGTTTTCTGAAATGTGGTACATTGTTTTCTTTAGGTCCCACCCAGAGTACCATTTTCCAAGCAATACTACATAAAAGTAATTTTTCCACTTGCTGTTGGTAAATTTCTCGCATCAATATCATCGCAGTTTAGCATCTATAAAGTGCCCCTTTCATACTCACATACAGGTATATTTTGAAAAATAATAATATTTTTATTGAACATATAGAAATATGTTTCTATTCGAACTTGTGCTATGACAGAATATTTTTTATATGTATATAGCTGAACAGTGCTGGTGGACTTCAGGTTTATACTGTACAATTTTATCATTTATCTAATTAATGTCAAAGAACAATACTAACTAAATAAACTAGTTAAAAAATTATTAACATATTTTTCGTGGTGGTATAATTATTGCTAAAATTATATATATACGAGGTCTGTTCAAAAAGTATCCGACCTTTTGGCATAAAGCACACAACACAATGAATTTCACAAATTTCATTTAATCTCCTTCAAAATAATCCCCTTGGAGGTCCACACACTTTTCCCAGCGCTTCTTCCACTTTTGGAAACATTTGTTGAATTGCTCCTCCAGGATTCTCCATAGCTCCTCCATCGATTTTTCTATAATGTCTTCTCGTGACTGAAATTGTGTCCCTTTTAGAGTGGTTTTAAACTTGGGAAAAGCCAGAAATCATACGGTTCCAAGTCTGGAGAGTAAGGAGCCTGGCAAACGAGTGGCATGCTGTGTTTGGTCAGAAAAGATTGGATCACATGGGTGGAATGAGCGCGTGTATTGTCGTGTTGATGTTCTGCCCACATCTCTAGCCACTTTCTTTGCATAGCTTCATGAAGGAGACGTAAAACTTCCAAATTGTACTCTTTGTTGATTATCTGGCCTTCTGGTGCCTACTCGTGATGCACAATGCCGCAGGAATTAAAAAACAGGTCATCATCACTTTCACATTGCTGCGAACTTGTCATGCTTTTTTGGTCCTTGGAGATTCCACATACTTACATTGTGAGGATTGAAACTTGGTTTCTGGGTCGTAACCATAAACCCATGTTTCATCACCAGTGATGATAGTCTTCATAATTTCTGGGTCATGGTTTGCACAATTCAGCATATCCTGGGAAATTTCCTTGTGGATTTCCTTCTGTTGCTTCGTAAGCAGCTTGGGAACGAATTTCGTTGACACTCTCAGTGACTCTCCGCAGGTGCAAATCCTCGATTAAGATGGAATAAACTGAGCCCGTGCATATTCCCACATCTGCAACAATTTCTCGTACTGTTAAACGACGATCTTCCAGTACCAATTGGCAAACCTTCACAATCACCTCCTCGTTTCGGCTTGTGTATCATGGCCTCCCTGAGCATGGCTCGCTCTCTACTGACATTCGGCCATCTTTAAAGAAATAAAACCATTCTTTTATCTGAGTTGGGCCGAAGGCCTCATCTGCAAAATCCTGCTGAATCTTTCGAATTGTTTCCGTTTGACTATCAACAAGCTTTTGGAAAAACTTAATGCAATGCCTCTGTTTGATGCGTTCTGTCATTGAAATGTGATTTTGCTTGGAAAAAAATCACTGAGCACGTACTATATACCTGCATTTAATGCTTAACACAGAGAGAATGACGTGGCAGATCGGCTTGAAACGATTCACACGTATGGAGTAATAGTGTCATAACAATGCCCCAAAAGAACTTAGTGCAGGTGGCGCTACTTTTGACGGGAAGAGAAAAGGTCGTATACTTTTTGAACAGACTTCGTATGTCACTAAGTTAAGATTGGTGGTGCAACGTTTACCAGTAACTTTAAATTATGACAAGCCACGTACTTGCATTAAGGAAGCTAATGAAAGTTCTGGTATTTTGCTAGCTTTGCGTAGAAGAATTGTTCAATTGAAGCTATTATTCCCAGTTTCCTTGTAACCTAACTTGAGTTATTATAACTTGGTAACCTAATCCTAGGTGTATGATAGAAACAAAGGTCAACACTCTTGTTAAAATTCAAGAAAGTGGTTTATTGTAATCCACCATGCCACACGAGCATTTCACAATCATTAAGTTTGCAAAATTTTTGGTGTAAATTTATTATTAGAAGTTTCTTCGAAAGTTTATGGTCAGATTATTTTATTAGCAGATTTCATTGATTTTAAAAGAAACTGTATTTGTACTAGCCTTGTGCTGTAGGTAATTGTATAATTGCATTTGCCCTTAATATGTTCTGTGTTTCCTTTTTTCTGTTATACTGTGATTTTTATTGTTATTTCGTTTCTTTATATTTTACAGTGAAAGCATCGATGCCCATTTTCACTGTCACTTTAACTCGGCTGATTTTTGGTGAAAAGCAGTCTTGGCTGGTGATTTTAAATATGAAATATGTTACAGATCCACTTTTTCTGTTTTGTATACGTTTTCTTCCAGTTTATATACGAGTACCTTTGAATATGTATGTATGTACTTCTATTTACTTTTGTACATGCATTTGATATATCTAACTTTAAACAATGTGTTTTTTTGTGCGCAGGTATATTTTTCTCTTTTTCCAATTGTAATTGGAATTGCGATTGCAACAGTTACAGAACTGTCTTTCAACATCATGGGTTTATTAAGTGCTCTCTTTGCAACTGTCAATTTTTCACTGCAGAATATCTATTCCAAGAAGGTAATATTCATAAGTGCACTTAGTTGGCTTTGAATATTTTGTTGTGCAAAATGGCAAGTTAAAACTCCTGATATTCCTCTGGTGATTGCAATTAACATATAGTGTTAGCTTTTTTAATCTTTGCTAATGATAAAATACAAATTTCAAACTAATGATTGTATTATTGTGTGATGTCCTTGGTTTGAACCCGTAGTTTTATTGGTGGGAGCCATATATTGCTATATATCAATAATAAGTAATTTTGGAAGTGCGGCGTACTTGCTATAAGGAGTAATAGTACTTCACATCATGGAAATTTGAACTAATCAGAACTTCGTAATAAAAATCACGCATAAAAATTTCTGGCCATTTTTTAGGTATATTTACCTGTTTCCATTAAATGAACAGTACAGAACTTTGCCTGGCTAAAACCATTTAAATTGGTAAATATACATAGGTAATGCCTTAAGCATGTACTCAGGTTAACAATTTTAGTTGCTTAATTAATTTAGCATTTTCCAGGCACATGAACATGATTGCAGTGTCACTTGTCATGCTTGCTCTATTTCTGTTGGAAATTTTTTTGGCTTACCGTATTTTCTTGAATAGAAACCGCACGATTTGATTAAAAATAAACAATAAAAGCCGCCCTCGAATAGAAGCTGGCCTCGCATAGAAGCAGCAGAAGACAATGCTGAATTCGCTTCGGGGTAATATAAAGGCTGTCATTGAGAGCTTGCACATGCAAAAAACAGCAGTTGTCACATTACAGTAGTGATGGGATAGTAATAGAATAAAACCTTTTTGTCAAAAGAGAGCGCAGAATTTTATTGTCACCTAATCAACACTAGCGGTACTTCAGGTAATAAAAATAGAAGCTGCCCTCGAATAGAAGCCGCACAAAACGTTCGAAAATAAAAAATAGTAGCCGCGGTTTCTATTCAAGAAAATACGGTAATTATTATTCCATAATTACACTTATATCTCTTACTTTTTTTAGGTAATGAAAGACACAAAGATTCATCACCTTCATTTGCTTCATGTTCTGGGTTATATAACATTTGCCATCACTCTTCCCTTTTGGGTTTTGATTGATGTTACAAGATGGATGAATGATGACAATACAGAAATCAGTGTCAACGAAAAACAGGTTTTTTGTTGCCTTTTATCAATTACTATTTTAATGCATTTTGCATGTCATTTTTACTCTAAAAGTGACAACGAAAAAGATCATACTTTTTTGATCTATCAGTTGTGTGCACATGCTCCTTTTCGGCTGTTATTATTGGTTAAGCATAAAATAATAGGATCAAAATAACGACTTTATTAAGTAAGTAGCCTTGTGTCCACAGTTACATGGCAATTTTACATTTTCGCTTTTATCAACATGATTTATACGGTACATTAAAATTACTGTAAATAAAGTTTTACCAACACTACCAGAAATATGCCATGTAACCCTGTTTAGATTTGATAGGAATTCAATTATATCTGCACCACCGTCTTATTTTTTAACTTTTGGCAGTGGGCGCTAGAGAGATGTTTGCCATTTTCTAGCAGGGTTCTGTGAATGTCACAATGCGGCATGATTCAGTTGGGTACTGTGCTGCTCTAACTTCTATACTGGATTGTGTAAACCCAAGCAATCTAAACTTTTGTGCCATAGAGTACGATGTTTATTTACCCCACATTTAAAATGTTTATAATAAGGATTTCTGCATACTTTTTGTCAGGCAAAAGTTGTATGCACAGTTGCTGCAAAAACATGAAATAATAAGTTTAAACATGTTAACACTCTTTTGATCATATTATTTATATTTTTGGACTACGTTAGTTATTATAGTTCATCAACTTTTCGTTTTAGTAAAATTGTAAAACACAGATAATGCTGATTCGATGTAATAACAAATGCTTTTCTCTAATTTACAGGAAATTTATCCCATGGGGCTTGCAGTACTGATTTTCGTCGACGCGTTTTGCAACTTCGCCCAGAGTATGGTTGCCTTCACTGTTATATCACTGGTAAATATCACTTACACAATAAATTTTTCTTGTGCAATCTGGTATTTCTTTTGGCCTCGGTTTCTTGCACTGTATGTTATCCTTATTCATATGCTTTCTTTCAACTTTTTAATTTCGAGGTGCAGCAGACAGGAACAATTTGAAAAATTTCTTGCTGTCTATGTTGGCTGGTTCCTGTTTAAATCTTACCGACAGGTTTACTGCTGAAACACCACTACTACTCTGTCTCTTTGTAGATATCTCCCCTGTCTTACTCTGTTTGCAACGCAACCAAACGAATAGCGGTTATCTCCGTATCACTCATCGCCCTTCGGAATCCAGTCACTCCAACCAACGTGTTCGGCATGTTCGTTGCAATAGGTGGGGTCTTGTGTTATAACAAGGTAAGAATTACCTAACTTAACCAACTTTTATGTTTTATGTTACCTAGATATAGTCAATAAAAAATAAGGATTCTTTTTCTCGACTCTGACTCTTAAACCGAAATAACCTAACCATTACGTAGGAAAAAGACAAATACGGCTTTTCGTTGAACTATAGCCAATACCTGCTTCTGGTTTTGCGCAAATACCGCTAATTCCACAGTTTTAACCGCCTGAAGCGCAGTGTTGCAGCGACGGCCTTCTTATATTCTGATGTTTATAGCACAATGATTACAGTTAACTTCGGCGATAATAATTAGTGGAGAATTTTCTCCAGGCAAAATTTTTAGAAAAAATACGAAAAACTTGTCAGCAATATCGCTTTTGTAATTAAAAATGGTTACTTTGATCATTCAGTTATCTAATCCCATTATAATGTATGTATTTTAAACTCGCTTTCTTCAGGTTTGTTTTAAATCGATTGTGCTTTATTGCTGTGATCAGGACTGCGACATCGAATTTTTTCAGATGTGCCTAAAACTCTTCATTAATATATTGCAAGATCATGTTATGACAGCAGATGTGTGATGTGGTACTGTTTTTGTCCTAAAGATATCTTGTCTTCGGGTTATTCGATACTTTGTCTCGAAAATACACAGATAAGTTATAAGCAAACATGCCATACTACCAAGCGCGGGAAGAAATGGTGGTAAATGTTAACCTCAAGGTAGTTGTCTGCTATAGTTCCTATTTCCAATGGCAAAGATGGATGAAAAAGCTTGCAAATTCTTGCTTTCGGCGACGGCTGGCTCTCGGACCTCCTTTCATCATGATCCGAACGCATCTTCTGGATGCATTTGCTTTCCTATTATCGCATTTCCACGCATGCTTGGCTTTCAAAGTAACTTTCGCCCTGACTGGTTTTGCTCGTTAGGATCTCATTCGTTTCCTTCCTTACTTTTCGCACAAGAACTTGCTTTCTGAGTTTAACAGTCAGGTATTTTAAGTGTGCTCGGTCTCAACTGGACACTCTCTCACGTTACCCTTACATCTATAGGCGACGTTTCGTCATACTTGTCTAGAATGGAAACATTTAGATCGCCAAGATAGAGAGTGACGAAACTAATTATAAATTGAAACTTGTTAGGTGCTCAAGAAGCGTTTTAAGCATGTAAAGTGACCCCACCAACAGATCTTCAAACCGCAATACAATTTGGGTGTAAATTTTTTCAGTCTCTAGATTACAGCACAGTGGGTTCAGTGACAATCTGATATTCTAATATAATTGTCAACTCCATCACAGCAATTATCTCTAGAATACATTTACTGTGTTCTATTCTGTGTAAACGTTTTACCACCGCCATTAAAGTTGAAGTCCGGCTTTAATTCCCCCTGCATTTATAATCTTTGGCCGCCTTCTCAATGTAATTCGTTTGAACTTTCCGTAGCCTTATAATTGATCTTTAAATGTTGTTTTCCACGTGTGTGTTTCCGTAATTAAAGAGAAGCTTTTTACGAAGCAACAAGTTGCAGCCTGGTCTTGTTCTTACGATAAGCTTGCTGCCAATTGTTTGCTTGTGGTTTTGCCCATTTGTTGGGTATCTTATTCATCCCGTTACAATCCAACTTTTATTAATTTTCGTTTTTTCCGTAAACAATTTATTGCCTTTCACTTGCAGCCCACACGCGCCATTTCTTTTTCTCGTACAACGTCGTTTGTCTTCTTCTCTGTCAGGTTTCCATAAAGCCAAAATGGCGCCGGTTACCTGTCTCACCCGCTCAGCGGGCGAGAATTGTATATGACGTATCTTCGGTTTTGCCTAAATTGCGTGCTTTACTACCCCATCATCTTTCAAGCATGTTAAAAAATATGGACACCGACATTTGAATTTTTGAGCCCCCTTTTTTCAAATTTTATCAGGGTGTTCTGTTGAAAACCATATGGAATGAACCAAAAGTAACCTCGTTTCGACGGATGTATCCGGAGTCCTGGTAGAGCACATGGGTCTTTATATACTTGCGTTTGTATTTTTCAGCCAATTCTAGTTGTTATTCTAATGTAGG
The DNA here is from genome assembly GCF_947623445.1 of Clavelina lepadiformis. Classification (NCBI taxonomy): domain Eukaryota; kingdom Metazoa; phylum Chordata; class Ascidiacea; order Aplousobranchia; family Clavelinidae; genus Clavelina; species Clavelina lepadiformis. The sequence goes on from NC_135244.1 coordinate 10,329,694, forward strand.
TTTGGTCGCGTAGACGAAATATTGCGAAAGTTGACACTCTAACCACAAGATGGATTTGATAACCCAAGGTCTTAGATGCCGTTTGGTAAACAAAGTGTCCCACTATCGCTCGCACTTCTTATCGCAGGTTACGCATCCGCGAGTTTCTATTGGTTGCGAATCACCCGAAAACGGTTTTGCTTTTCAAAGTTGGTTCATTAACCCACCAATTTCAAGCATGCAATTCCTCCCCCGTATTGCAGCTGTTAATGCAGCCAGCTTAAGGATTGGGTGGCGATCATGTATGTTACCCCTTGCTGATTTTCGCTCAGTGAACACACATGCGCTACAGATGAGGACAGGTTATTCCTTAAACTAGACTCAACGGCACATACCTAATTTTTTCCGTAATTGATTCAGCAAAAAAGAGATTGCCAAAAATTAACGCGCTAGACGTGGAGTCACGGCTATTGTCGGCCTGTGGTCGTCGCTGCGTTGGATAATTTATGGTTTGCGCGATGTAACGTCTTCATAAAATGTAGGTAACATGACGTTGATTTGTTGTTGGGTGCCAAGAAGTCGATGGCGTAGGGCTGATTGCTCATCCGTGTTAGCCGCCGTTAGATAATGATTGATTGTAGACATAGGGGTACCTTGGGCGATTTCGGAAACAAGTTGATTTTCTACCGTATCTTAAACGACTTGTTTTTAAGGAATTTAGTTCTATTGTATGTGGAACATATTGTGCTGTCTTTGCTAGCTTGCCCGTCATACATCCTCGACAAGGGTGGCTGTATTTGAACTATTAATTTTCACTATTTTTTAAGACTTTCACGCCTGTAAGGAGTCAGTTACGCTGTTTTCGGATTGTAGTTTTACGTCAATCCAAGACTTGATCTAAACTGTTATCAAGTTTATATATTTTCGTTTTTTTAATAGTGTAAAACTAAATTTTTGTCTAAGCTTTTTTCACGCGCGTACAGCACGTGTCAACATTCACTGCTTAACGCCTTGACACGGGTGATACTTTCAGTTGACACAGCTTGCCTAAGCAAACAAGAAAACCTTTCATTGGCTGTAGAGTGTGTTTGAATCTCCGTGGCCCGATGTGACCTTTTCCGGACAGCATAATGTTACAAGATCCACATTGGCACACGATCTTTGCTGTCCTACTATAAAATAGATATGGTTTCAATTATCACGCTCCTTGCGCAAGCGATTTTTCGTGAGATGACGACGATTTGGTTATAGTTAACAGTTTTCTTCAGTACGTTACAGTTTACCTGCGGTAGATTTGTAGCGGCTGCTTCACGACATCGACACCAGTTGGCTGAGCGCGACTGACTAAGTTTTTGTGAAGAAGTTCGTTAACTTTGAACTTATTTAGGAACATTTTCAATAAAGACAACTACTTTGAACGTCATAGCCGTAAATTTAGTGCCCAATCGCCCATTCCGTCACAGCATAAACTAATAATCATCAGACATAAAGATGAGAAAGAGGTGCGCATTGTTACGCCGAATTGATAACTGTGAAGTCCGTTTCCACTTTCATAAATTCGAGAAAAGAGTTCTATATCATTTGACATCGCAAAACAGGTTATAAAAAGTTAACTATAGAAGCGCTTTCCATGGGCAAATTCTACTGCATTTTTGTCCGGGATCCGTACTTTGTTGTATTGCCTGCATTTATTCATGGTGCCATGATCGCGTTCAGACTATTAAAGGTAACAATTGCGTGTACTTCCCTTGAACCAAGAATAATTCAATAGACACGCCCTTCGCAGCAATCTGATATAAAGGTTTAACTATGTTATCGACTGCGGCAAAGGGGAAATATTTTCATCATGTATAGCTGATTTTAAGATTGCGTCATATTCAATAACTATAAAGCTATTTTTTCTTCGCGACATTCTATAGGTTTGATTTGCCACCAGTACTGTCATGATGAGTATGGAAAGTAAGAGACTGTTGTGGGGTACTTGCCACAATTAATCACCATACGACGATCATTCTACCGTAAACACTTAAACTGTACTTAACATCGTCAATAGGCAACCAGTAATTATTTCCATAACGCATAAGTTTTATAGTAAATGCTACCGTTTTTGTTGTATTTTGCTGTAAAATGCGCAAACACTCTAATAGACACGGCTTCTTACTTACCTGTCATCAATCACGCTGCCTGCGTACTCGACCTATTTGCTTGAAAATAATCACCCCATGTGTTAACGTAGCGGATTTTTACATTTTCTTCCAAGCCGAAACCATTTGTTGAGATTGGGAATTACTGTGATGGGATTTCCGTTTGTCAACAACCCTTCGCTTTTTACCATCGTTTAAATTTTTCCAGATGCTCTATTAGTAACTTCAAATAAACTTTCCCTTTTCGCATAATTATTGAACATTGTAAAATCGACGTTTCGTTAGAATTTGTTATTATTGACGAAGATGCTGTCGAAAAGGTAATTTTCCGTTTAGATTTTGTAGGAGGAAAAACTTCCCAAGAACTTAGATGGGAAAAGTACGGATTTTCGGTATGGAAATGCCCCCCATGTGTAGGTTACTAAAAATTCCTTTCCTAATATGCTCTTCAAATGTCTTTCATTATGTTTTTGTTTCGATGATGACGTCAGCAGTTATCCATTATTCCTCTTAATCGTCGTCTTTGTCGTTAAACATACAAAGCGAGTTCGATATAAAACCAATCAATGTGGGAACACACCTGGCTTTCCACGCATTTCTACTCGCGCCTTTTAACAAGCGCCAATCACTTTGGCTTCTGTGAAAACTAACCTGGTGTGCGCAGGCCACCTAACATATCATCCTTGCCGTAGGGCGTGAGTGCTTGATTATGAAAACTTGTTGTGATTGTCTCTGTGTATCCAGCTCGACTGTCCCATCTATTTTCGACGTGTTAATGCTTGCGTATCATTGATTTCTTACCGCACGGTTTGCGCTTGTTGTGTTAATTCAGCTCATGCGTTGATGAACGATCGCTTAGACCAGGTGATCAAAGCATATATTGGTGTAGGTCTGTAGGCTCAAACAAAGCCAAAATATTTCGAACAGCCATTTGGTTGAATTTTCCAAACTTGAGCTAAATTTTTTCCTTTCAATTAAAATTCATTTAAAGTGTTTTTCTGTCCCACTTCTCATTCTCAGATCATGACGCAATCCGATGCCTACTACGTCACTTACTTCGATGACGTGTTCCGCGTTAGAATGACAAGTGTTAATTACGTAGCGCGTGGGGTCGCCCTGTTGTGGTTACGTAATCTGTTATAAGTTCTGTGTCTTTGCCATAAACCATCGAACCTCGTTTTCCTATCAGGTTAATTAGTCACTGGTGGCGTTGTCTGCCAATGTAATTATTACTCAGTTTGCTTATGAAACTCGAGGCTTCTTTTTTAATCGCTTTTTGATACTATCGGATCCCTTGCTGTGAAAACTCGCCCGGCAAACATTTTTCTTCCTATTTGCATTGGATTAAGTTGGAAAGCATCGGATGATACTTGCAAATGTTCGTTAATGACTAATGTATCGAATTTTGTACATTTTTGTTTGCTTTTGTTAAGTTTTATTTATTCTAAAGGCTGCTAGTGCCTCGCTATAGATTGTGTTACGTTTGACGAATATTTAGTATCATCAATAATGTTGAACAGATGCACAGTTGAATCCCAGTTTGGCTAAAAATTGATCTATCAAATTCTTACACGACGGTCGGCTACGCATCGTTTCGTGTCTATATCGTTGTTCCACCTTAACCGAATTTGTACTGGGCCTCGGTAAGAATAGTGATCCGCTCCACACAGGGGACAATCTCGTCAAGTCTGGCTAATCCAATCATGTGTCTACCCGGCATACGAGACCTCACTCGCGGTGAATAAGATTTCATTCGTCCACGACGATCACGCCGCAAAAATAGTAGTCGGTGATCGTTGAATAAAGTATTATTAATTGTTCATGTGTGTGTGGTCTGTATTCCTGTGACAAGTGTGCCCCCTGCACTAGTCGTTGGGGCGACGGGCTAATAGTCATTTATGGATCACATGATTTTGTTGGTGGGTCCGCCACTTTTCATTTAATCTTTGAAGAATTCGCCTGTCGTTTTAGCATGTAAGGAAATTGTTGTTTGGTAATTATTCGTGAAATAAATAACGGGTAAAATGGGAAAACACCCCTTTTCAAACGACGTCATAAACAAACCTCGGTTGTTCCCTGTAAGTCAGCGATCCCACTCGAGATCAATGACAGTTCGTAACTTGCGATAAAAAGCGTCCAGAATAAGATTTTCGTTTGTGTCGTTATTGATATAAGACGATTTCGGACTTTCTCACGCTTTGTGCCTGCGCTACTGTGCGATCTCAGCCTCATAATTCATAATACGAGCATCCACTCAACTCTTATCACCTCAATAGCGTCCACTATATTTTGTGGAAAGATTAACTTAACGATTCTTCACGACGTAATCGGTTTTGCGCAAACTCTGTCACCTTAGACTTGTAGGCGACACATTTCATCGTCGCAACCGCATCTAGGGAACGTCGTGTAAAGATACCTAGTTATTTTTTTCAATGATCACTACATCCAGTACCTGTGTTACACGAATATCAGCTAAAATCAATTTGTGTCCATAAAAGTACAATTCATCCGAATCAGGTTTGAAATCTGCACAAAACTGGAAGGTAGACAATCGCATGTGATATATTGCACAAACAAATCAAACGAACTAGTTATACCAATGCCAAAGAAACAGCGGTACTAAAAAATTAACCGTTTAAAAATAAGGCCTAGTTTTGTCATGATCGACTGACCGACAAATTGGCCACTTTATCCAATTTCTATTTGCTTGAAGTGGGCGTCCGAGTGTCTCCATTGCCCCCTTAAAAATGTGCTTAACTCGTTCCATACTTGACAATTATAACCTCGTTAGTTGTTGGTGCTTTTGGAATGATATAAAAAAATTAAAGTGAACATCTACTTTCTGCTGTATGTTGTATTAGTGACATGCAGTTTGTTGTCTATTGAAAAACATATTACTGTTAGTTAGATTGATTTAATCATATCATATTTTATATGCATTTCTAGGCGAAATACGACCAGGCGCACGCTCGCCTGGCAGTATTACCAACGTTCCAAAACGGACTCGACCATCGTAGTCAGAATTTCTTAGGAAACGGCTCAGTTGCTGTAAACTTGGACGATGTTGTTCCACAACAGCACGATCAAGAAAGTGGAACCCATGCATACCATAGATCGCACCATACGCAAACTACCACCGACAAAGCGTTACCATTGCGTGGAAGCGGACTGTTATTTAGCCGAGATTCACCGGCTGTGAGGTCCTTTGACCCTGTCAAGTATCACAACGTGTGACTCTTACCCTCATTATTGTTATTGTAATTCATATAATTTAATATAATGTAGGTAATTTAGAATGTTATCCTTAGCTGTTTTTTGTAGACCGGCTGATGTTACAACACATTGTGTTAAATGTTACATTTTATTAAATTTCTATTCCGCTTGCACTTCGATGGTTCTCCCAGTTTTGGATTTTTTGTTTACACATTAGTTAGAATGCATTATTTACAGCAGTGCAATGTTACCTATATAGCTAACGTATGTGCATATCCGCACACGATTTGGGTGCCTCAAGTTGTCTGCAGACTTTTCTGCTAATCGTGCATTAGCCAAAACTCGGTTATACCCGGATTCCTTTTAAGAATTTTTACCCCTTCCTTCGTTTGACATTTCGTATTTTGACGCCGTTCGTTCTTTTACAAAATCTTGTTTAGTTTCACAAACGAAGCACACACTTTGAGGTTTTTTCCGTTTCACACTTGCTGCGTCAGGATTGTAATACCCAATTTCAGCTACAATATCCTAATATAAAATAAAGTGATATTTTTAGCAACAAAACGTCGAAACCCGTTCGTAAACATGTGTAATTGTGTAAGCACTCCTCTATGTTTAAAACGTTTTCCTTTTTGATTTTGAACTTGTGTTCTACTGATTTAATATTCATTTTGCAGATAGGGTACTTACTTATTACGCTAAACGTTGTTGGTAAACGCTGTGTCTGTTCTTTATTCACGTTATTTGTAACATTTGTCTGTTCACTGGAATTTTTTATTCGGAAATGTGCTTATCTGAAAAGTGTTTAAATCTTCTGTTTTTTGTTTACTACTCATTTATTCCAATGATTTCCACGTGCCTGTTACGTTATTTCAGTAATTGTGTATTTATATGCAAACCTTTGGTATGCAGAATTATACAATTTAGTAAGACAAACATGATCTGGTTAATTTTGGGTAGAATAAGAGCTGTAGAAACTGAGCAAATAATTTTCAGCGAACGGTCCCGTCCTCGCTACACTATCCTGCTAAACCAGCATCAGGCCCATGTGCTGTTAGAAAATTACAAGCAATAAGGAGTGAGTGTAGAAGAACATTATGTTGAAAATGTTCATTGATCCGCGTCGGCATGACGTTTCCCGCTTTATAGATTATATTTTTGTAACTGAGAGGGCCACGAAGAAGCAATCGTTTGGCCTTCCTATCTATCCCGAAGGTTTTCCAAACGCGCCCGGAAATTCCCAGCCACCCTAAGGGTCCGTTTTTCAGCAAAAACAAATTATACCTATATTTTTCTTGTAACATTTGTACAATCCAAGTAATCGAAACGTTACCTAAAAGATATTCACAAGCGCTTGTAACAAAAAACTAATTTTTGTAACATTTAGTTTTTTGATTAAATGTGCAAGCAGAAGGCGTCATTTTTCAAAGTGTCAAACCTAATTTGTCCAAACAAACAATTCTTGTGGAAAAAAGTTGCACTTTGTTGTTGGTACTTGATCTTTTTACCTGATTTAAGCTTTTTGCCGGCTCATTAATCTTTCAACGAACTCCCACATGGCTAGCCAGAGATTGGACGATAGGTTTAATTGTTTGAACTGGACGTTACCTGAAGCTCACCACGAGGCTGCATAAAGCGTGGTGGGGAAGATGCTCTAACATTTTTTACCCAGCTATATTCACCTTTTACTCTCGACCACGTCTTTAAATAATATCGTGGATGGATAAGCGATATTAAGAAGCAGTTGGGTAAAAGCTGTAATGCAAAAAACGTTGCCAATGTTTATATTTCTGAAATATATTCTGAATGCCTAAAAAAAGTTACGCAAACATCGTTTTATTGACCCAAACGTATTGATATTGTTACAGTCTATCTACAATTAACTGCATCTAACGAGGTAGTTTGCTTGAAAGGAAACCGACTTGTTTGCCTTGCTGTCATGCATCATTACACCTACTAGTTTTCTGCTCATAAAGGGTGATCTACCCCTTTTGGAACTATGTCGTCACATGGACCGGTTACCCTAAACGTGTCGCTGATACCATAGGAGTCGACGCTTTTTGCAACCAGTGAGCTAATTTTAAAGATCCAAATCTCTATGACATGAAGGCGTGGCCTTTGTTGAGTCACCCCAAGTTGCATCACCCCTGAAACTTTTCTGGTTTCCAATAAGCAACCCGCAAGCGAAGTTGAACAACATCTTCTCTGTTCATGTATTGATCCAAAATTGATGGGTGAGTGAGAGCAAATCGTTAATACTTATTCAAGTGACACGTTCCTCCGTTTGTGCAAATTTACACAAGATTAACTAGGATATGGAGTCACGTGTGTGGAATTTGCCAATCGATTGTGCATAAGCTGGAGTGAAATATAAGCCACGTAAAATTAGCACAAATTTCAACAAACCTGCTTACCTACCTGACCTTTTTTGATTTGAATTGTTGTCTGTAATAATTTTTTATCCTGTAGTGTGGCATACGTTTCTCGAAGAAGCTCTCGTTAGTTTTTCTTTAGCTAAAATTATCTATTTTAATATCATTCCAAAATTCGTAGTAAATCCATAACATATCAACCAATTGATTGTAAATTCCCGGAATAGCTTTAATGAGTGTTGTCCTATACAAGTTCTTAAATGATATTGGCCTACCGCCAACAATCAACTTTAACCGCCGACGTTCTTCAAGTAATGTTTGCTCAGCCCTAATAAATCCGACAACCTGGAACAAAGCAAATAAACTGACAAGTTTCGGGCATGCGGGTGGTAAAGGCCTGCACACCCTGGCGTTATGCACGAAGTGATTCAATGTTTATTTTTGATTGTTTGAATAACTTGGTTACATTTCCTATTTTTTTAGTCAGAAGAAGCGTGGGAAATTATGACGTCTTCAGTTGGTTTTCTAATTGACACAAATCACAAGGGAATACAACGTGGACGTATTTTGTTGTATCAATTGTTACAACTTGAGGACATGGAGTTTACAGAACGCTTGCCCTTTATTGTACTATTTTTAAAACTTGTCGATATGATACTTACGATTCTCTCACTTTTTCTACAAGGTTTGTTTTGCTTGACCGTTCATTGACTGTCGCAATACTTACACCAGTTATATACATAACCAATACATCGCGCGTGCCTAATCTATGGCCGATGTTGCATTAAGGTTTGCCGGTTATTTTCACAGCGCAAGTGTACCTTCCACAAACACAATACGGTACTGTGCACCCTATATCTTGAATGGGTTCAAGGACACAAAGGACAATCCAAACTGTTTGATTTTCGAGCAATGTAAGATATTCCGCTAGCTCCTATACTACGCACATTATCCTTGGAGTCACGTGGCGCTTACAATCATCTTACTGAAACATGAATTACAAACATTGTTAAAGCAACATATCAAAGTTTCGTGTATAATGCCAAAGATTGTATAACATGCATAGTATAGTATCAATAACCGTTGAAAAACAATCCAGTAATTCTTATTTGACCATTATATCCTGCTACTGTTTTGTGCTAAGATATGCCAAATTCGAAATAAGTGCGATGAAAAGCAATTAAAACAGCTGAGTATAACCTGATTGTTTGTAACACTCAAATTTTCTTGAATGAAAATGCAAGAATCAATTGATTTTTGTAATTTTTAATTCCGGTTTGAAGTTGAGTCGGTTGAATATCAAGCTCAGACATGCCTAGGTGCAAATTGTTTTTGTGTCAGTGAATCATTTCGAACAGCGTTCAGTGAGAGGGAAAAAGCTTTCAAGGTATCCGGATATAGACGACAGATGAGAAAACGATTCCTTTCACAACAAAAAATGACCTTCTCCTGGGTTGAAAAATGCAACTTTAGGTCGATATACATCGAACAAATGGCATTGTTTATGCTCTTTTACATCATGTAAAACGTTGATGGAATCTGTTTCCCGGCCCCAGTTCGGTCTTAATGCGCTTGACAAATAAAATCGTTCGTTTCGTCTGCTCCTTTGTCCGTTTCGGAGGACAATGGCCGTGTCGATAAAGCGTCACTGATCAGCAGTCGATGCTTCGTCCGGATTGTGCCCAAGTCTTCAGAAGTTGCATTATGACGACACGGAAGAATGATTCAAAACGACGCGACACAAAATCGCGAATGAATTACCTGAATAGGTGGTTGATAGGCGAGCTCCGATAAATCCTTCGCCTTAAGTGGCTTCGTGCTACTGATATGGTTACAAAATCGAACCAAAGCGATATCGCGATAATAACTCCAAAGTTATAAGCACCAACGAAGTTACAGGAAAAGGTTTTATATCTTTGTAATCGCTTTAACGTTAAACCGAACATTTTGAATTTAACGTTCTGCGCGGTTTCGTGTCTCAAGAGTTCAATAGAGGTGTTCTTTATTCGTTCAATTTTAAGTTAATAAATTAAAACAGAAACGCATTTACAGTACACTTTGAGTGGAGCACTCATAAATAGCAAAACGAAAAGTTATGAAGAAAAGCCAGAGAAGTTATTTATAAATTAATTTCATCATTGCAACAAAGGAAGGGGGATTGCTCTTTTGTCGGGACGCTCTCTGTTATTGCCGTTGCCTATGGAGCTCACCTGGTGCCGATTCTTTAGCGGTTGCACATTTTCTGGGCAATAAAAACAATGAAATTTGTTGAGAGGCCACTCCAGCACGAATCGTCATCATGCGATGCTCTTGTGGAGCACGACAAACCAATATAGAGCTGTTGGGAAAACCATTACCACCAGTTTGTGATTTCAGGGTAAGGCAAGATAGGACGGACAGTTAGGTCATGCAAGTAATCATGTACAGGCAAAACCAGCGATCAGTCGATGATCATTACTTTTAAACCGTTGAAGAAACAAGATTAAAGTTATTGAATGATTATTATAGCTTAGCAATAGTATTTTTAAAGTTGGAGATATTTGGACAAAAAAATAAACTAAATCTTGCTTAAGTTACTGGGAAGCCTATTATGTGTAAAGATACATAAGAATTTAATCGCTTATTATATTGTTTAAAATACCTAATTTATACAGAAAGGGCTTCGATTGATTAATTTCTTTCGGTATCTAAGTTACTTAGAACGATAATTGTCGGATTAAATTTTTTCGAAATGACGTTCCGAAAAAATGTTGGAGGTTTTTCAATTTATATTGTAAAGTATAATAGAAAGCTGCAAGTTTTTTTCTTGGCGATGTCAGACACGAACAAAGTGAAATTATTTTCTAGTGTTATCTGCTTTACCAACCCTATTCGAATTTGTTGAATATTTGCCCAAAGTATTTTGCTTTGTTAAGCAACAATAGTGACGACAACTTGCGTGTGTCGTAGACGTCGTGCTGACATACAAACATGATTGTAAGACTGATTTTTTTCTTTTACGTTGAGAAATCAGTTTCAAGTCGACAAGCATTGAAAAGAAAGATAAGTGTTCCCACGATAAAAAAAGAAAGCACTTAAATGAAAAGCCTTTGGTAAAAATATAAAGAAACCAAACCAATTTTTATTAAATGGTATTTTTTTAGAAAGTTTTATGTCGACTTATAAATCGGTGGATTACGTTTCGGAAACAGACTAACGAACAAACTTAATTTAGGAGAAATTCGGTAGGTAGCGATTTATAAGGGTTATGAGCCTAAGAGCAGTAGATATGATTCCAGTATTATTGAGTGACTGCATGGATTCCAATTCGCCAACTCCTTCTAATCCGATCAGAGTCATAGCTATGGAGGGAAGAAGCCCCGAAAACTCAGAATTTAAAACCAATCGCCAACATATAACTGAGCTGATTGGAGTTAAATCAGAAGCAGGTTCGTAAATCCGATATTTTAATACTTTTTTGGCTTTTTAACGTTTAAAACTTAAAAGAAATTGTATCATAGATTTTCTCTTCCATGACAAAGTTTTCGCTATTCAAACAGTGATTCAATTCCTTGTTCGACACAAACTATTAAATACTTTTTCCCCATTTTAGGTAGTACACCATTTAACTTCATGACTTCCACCGGAAACTTTGTAGATGTTGATTCAGCAAAAACACGAAGCGTACAGTTGAGTGAAGAAACTTCATCGCTCATTGGTATCCGGTCTAGCAGAGATGCCTCCGAGTCCTTTTTTCGCCTTCCACAAGCTACAAACAATGAAAAAACGATGCAGGATAATGCGTACTACATGCCCACAAGATCGGACCAGATTTCTTATTTGACTCAGTCAACGTGTGGCAACAACGTATTGCAGGCATTCTCATCTCCGACTTATTTGTCCAGCTCCTCAACCTACGCCAGTTATCAACCATTTGTATCTTCCATTACTGACTACGAATATGAAAAAGGTCGCAGTTTGCCAGAACAAAATCCTGACTTCGCTCTAAATGGTCCAGCTGACCTTGTGTATCTGGACCACAGTTCGACATACAGCGTTAAGCCGACTTCTATCAACGATGCCCAGCAAAGTGACGAGATCAAGCCAACTGCTACAGAAGAAACTTCACCGGGACAAAATACCTCCACTTCATTGCCAGGCATACGACTTCCGCCTCTTCTGCTGTTAGAAAAAGCTGGTAATGGAAAACTTGTTGAAAGCAAAAGATCAAGTGAAGGGTATGACAGAGCACATTTGTCAACAAATAAAAGAGACTCGCCAATAGACGATTCGATGTCTCCGATGCAGTATAAGGTATCTTTCTTACCTATTGCATTGATTTAAATATCAGTGTTGTATAGTTTTAGGTATATTTATCTACATGATTCAAAGTGTTTGTGTTGTGCAAATAGCAGTGAAAGAGAATAAAAGCCGGAAAACCGAGCTTGCAAATAATTTTATACAATATTCGCCATTATAAGAAAACTTCAGAATTAAATTCACTGAAGCTCGTGTTTAACGATAAAGGCTTTGCTTTGCTTGGAAACAGCATCAAGTGCGTAACGTTGTTAAAAACAGCGGAGTCTATTATTATGGACCTAATGAACATGTATAATAAATGATATCAACAGTATTCTAAGCATGCAAGCATTGATAACTAATATCGCCAATGCTGAAATATGAGCTAGTGATTTGAAAATGACAAAGGGTAATCAAGCAAAAAGTTTTCATCAATCAAAAATCTTACTTCGGCGTAGTTTAACTTTTGGGTAAAGGAGAAAAAGGCGGAAACGCAAAAGATTGCCAACCGAGCGAGACCAAAAGAGTGATCTGTCGAGCGGAGAGGCTTCTTGTCTTCGTGGTAGATTGACTCACTGGTCGTTGTTTAGGTACCCAGGTATTCCTTCACACAAGCAGACAGTAGAACAAGGGTGCCGTCCTGACTGGCCAGGTAAAAGTTATCAAAATACCTATCAGTCAACGCAAGGCAAGCCTGATAAAGGGTGATGTTGTATTATAGTTTAAGTATGTCTGTCCAGTGCCAACTGCTAGGAAAGTCGCATTTTCTGTAGCTATGCTTTACAATATCAACATTCCAAAAAATAACTTAATTTATGAAATTAAAACCACTAAACATAATTTTGTAGATTCTTTAGCTTTACGTTTTTGGAGTTTATTCCTTCACCAGCAGGAGTTACGTCTTAATTATGTATGACAGCAGCATAGAATAGTGTGTTTAAAAACAACAAAAAATGGCGGAACGATGCAGTCAGGGGAGATTCGTTGATGGAGAATGGAAATACGTATAGCAGTAGTAAAAGGATTTAATGAGGTTTCACTTTTTTTTAAACGTTTGCATTGAATTACTAGGTGGAATATACCTGGTGGTAAGAATTTAAGATGTCCCTATAGTTGATATTTTAGTTTAAGCAATTTGAAAAATCTCTACGCAATATATTTTCTGCCTCATTCCCCATACGTATGCGAAATCTTTTGCACCTATCTTCAACTTTATTTTCAGAAAGATTAAGGTTAAGCCTGCACTTGCTCTCTTATTTATACACGAGTTACGGGGATTTAGAACTTTCCCTGAGTCTCTAAAAATACCTCCCTATATTAGAAAGTACGCCGACACAAGATCCACAGCGCCAGGATTAAGTTACAACCAGCAATAATATTAGAGAGACATATTAGTCATTTGAACGACAACCGACAAACAGATATTTACTTTTCATATCGTTCCAATTTATATGTAATACAGAAATACACTGTTAATTGTTTTAGCTAAGTGAGTGGTTTAGTATTGGCAACTGAGGCTTATGTTGTTATATATTGTCAAATTAATTTTTTCGAAATACCAATATTTATGTTGTATGGAATAAATTTTTCCCTACAGGTTGTTAACGCTGTTGTTAAAAAACGATACTTGCAAACGAGTCAAATTAGTTTATTTTTTATTTGTACTGGTTTTGGAATTCTGGTCACTGCGCACGAGTTATCTCCATCTTCGTGATATTTTTAAATATGCTGACTTATTATCACGAGGTAAGTAGGAAGCTCGTTGTAATAAACTTATGCAATCTTCATAAGCCATGTAATGACGTTTGACAAGTCTCTTTGCCTAAATAACAAACGTTTTAAGTTTTATTTGGAATATATTTGCCTAGCACGAGAAGCATTAGCTAAATGTGCGTATAGCAAAGAATGTTGTACCCTCCACAGGTTGTTTCTTTTAAATAAAATCAATGCCTATAACTTGCAAGGATATTTGCTGTTTGTGGCTTCTTTTGACTGTTTTAAAATTTCCAGCACACAAAATCCAAGCAAGCTTTAAATCGATGCGTTGTTCAAGTTTTTTTCACTCACTCTTTAACCTAAATAAATATAATTGAAGCCGACGTTCACCTCTATATAACTTTCAGGTACAAGTCAACATAAAGCGTAAAATTATGGCAAAAAGTTTCATCATGTTTTCATGGTCAATTACTTCTTATCAAATAAAAATTAACTTCTCGTCGATCAAAAACGTAATCATAATTCAACAGACTTCTGCAATGTAAATATTTGTTTTTTCTCAAAGCTACGCTGAATTAGTCGGTTGACTTTTTCTAAGTAATTTTAAAATGTTCACAAGAATATCTAACCTGAATTTAATTGTTTTGCAATGAAACGAAACGATATTTGCCGTTTTTCTTCCCAAGTTAATTTTAATTACTTCATTGAAGCAATTAGGTTGTGGTTGTAGAAAATCGCAATAACTTGCAAACGCATTTTGCAATGGTAAGTTTTGGCCGGGTGTCCATAGACATTTTCGCGGTAAATGTCACCTCCGTCCTAGGCGAGCGCCATTTTGCTCGTCTCGGTTGAAATTAAAAATCACGTCATTAACAATAGATTTTCCTCTGTTACTATCAAATGCAATTAATTATTAATCAATTAAAACAGGAAGTAAAATTGTAAGTAGGATGGGGTAATAAATTTGTTGCATAACTGTTCTTATAATAATTAATGACAACTCGGTTGTCGTTTTACAATATGGCGACAGCAAAGCAGTTATTAATTGTATAAGGACAGTAAGAAATTGCAGAAAGAATAGATAGTGTAAGTTTATCTTATCTGAATAAGTTAAATTTTGTTTGGTGATATGTTACCGTGGCAATAACCGTTGCATATTGGTTACCGGTATACCGGTATGAAATTTGAAACGAAACCCAGCACAAGTTTGTTTCTTCGATTTGTCAATGCTGTCTATGGATTTTAGACTGTTGATAATATTTTCCAATGCAAGTATGCGTTTGTATTATTAGCACCAATTTTTTGATTCTTCAACGCATCGGCGAGTATAGCGTCAAAACCCCATTATCGGAAACACATTAAAGGTCGGCATATAACTTATCAGCTACTTTTTCCGGATTTTTGGTTTTACACCAATACTAAAAACTTGTTATTAAAATGCAAAATTATCATAATGTGTTCGCTCATTGCTTATGGACTGTGTAGATAGACCTATCAGTATATATATTTATCTTCTAATGTTAAACATTTTTTAAATTATACAAGCTAAAAATATACACTTTGTATATAACGTATTTAGCTGTTTTTTGCTGAAAGACTTGCATTTATAGTTTTCTGTACATCTACCTTAAATGTTTTTTTATACGGTAACTAATGCAACATTGTTGAGCAAATGGCTCAGCTTGAAAGTACAATAAATAGAAATTCCGTTTTACTGCTAGGTTGCTATTCATAAAATAAAATACATGATAAATATTTGCACATAAAAACTATTTCGTTTTCACGATCATACATCACTTTTTACTAGCGAACTTTTTACCGACATTGTCAAAGTGAATTTTGCTTAGATGTATTTTTAATGTCATTTTGCATTTTATTATAGACTCAAGGTATCCACCATTCGAACAATCATCTTCAATCTTCATCAAACCATCACCAGACGCTAGCTCAGCCTCATGCGATGGGTTCCTATCAGCCTTACCCAGATCATCATTTTGCAAGCCAAGCCAACCAGGCCTATGAGCATTCTAGTGATCCACACACAATCGAAAACCTCCCTTATCCTGCATTTCATATGGCGTCATCATACCTCCCCCAAATGTCAATCAACCAAAGGCCCCAGCAGCAAGTTAGCAATACATCCAGCTGCGAACTTCAATCGGTTCGGTCTAGTGGAGAAATTACTCCGCCTGTCGGCAATGATTCGTATCAGAAAAACCGATCTCATTCAAACAAAGATAGCATATACCAAAGATACAGGGACAGAAGCGGTCACCAAACTTCTATTCAACCGCAACCCGAACATGAAATTCAACAAATTAATTCGGTTGAAGCAGGCAAATCAGAGGGACAGTGTGATGTCGGTGACGTTGACGTCGACATTTCTGCGAGTGTGTCTAAACTAAGTGACTGCAGTGTTGATGATATAGCGCTCTCAGACGCTGGCTGCAACAACGCTGAAGATACTGGGAAGGAGCTGTCAGATACGGGAGAAAGTATTGGAAATGACGCATCTCTTTGTTCAAGTTCTATCGCGGTATCGGACCCAGACGTTGTGACAACCACAAGTTCTGGACGTCGAAGGAAGCGCCCCATACAGCGGGGCAAACCCCCTTACAGTTATATTGCCTTAATAGCCATGGCAGTGGCAAGTTCTCCCGAACGTAAGCTCACTTTGGGTCAGATTTACAAATTCATAATGGAAAGATTTCCTTTTTATCGAGAGCAGAACAAAAAGTGGCAAAATTCTATTCGTCACAATCTGACTTTAAATGACTGTTTTATTAAACTACCACGAGAACCCGGGAAACCGGGAAAAGGTAATTACTGGACCTTAGATCCAGCTGCTGAAGACATGTTCGATAATGGTTCCTTTTTGCGCAGAAGAAAGCGATTCAAGCGCACCGACTCCGAGAAAGCCTTGCTTAGTTCCTACATGCAAGATCAAAGCGCTTTTACACCGACAAATGTGATGAAAGCCTATGGCACTCAGCACCCCTCTGCCAACGCTTATTACGGTCAACCTGGCGTTATGCATGGCAATTATTTGTCTCCTATAATTCATTCTGTAGGAACTGGAACAGCACCTCATCAAATGCTGAGCCATTATCCTTCACCAATGGCAGCATCTCCATCGAACCCAAATCCCCGTATGTTCAGCATCGAAAATATCATCGGTTCATGCAGTAGACCTTCCGACCACCCAACAGAAGATATGCAGGGAAGCCTGTATAATGAAACAGGCAGAACCAACGGTCTTCACTCTTCCAGGCAAGATCCAACTCGGCAACCTGATAGAGATGCATCGGTGCTTCCGCCGGTTTCTCACGGCCACGGAAATTCCTCAACAAATAATACCGTGAGCCCTTCGGGTGGATACGCTGGAATGACTCCGCCTATTATGCGATGCATGCCACCCACAAATCCCGCCGCAGATTCTGCATCTGGAAGTGGAGCATCGTCATATTCTTTTCCCGGAAATTCACCCGGTTCGCTTTCCATGAGCATGCAAGCTTATTCGTCAGGAATGACCTCGACGACTCCGTTTATTGGTAGCGGCAATCAGAGACGCTCAAATCTGCCGATAAGATCCACCTATCCCGGCACTTTTGCTAGTCCTGTTCACCACTATCACAGTGAAGGCAGTACTGGGGTAACAAATTTAGGTGCTGACTTTACCACCTTGCAGACTCCGCAGCTAAATACTTTATCGTCCACCTCATACATGAGATCTGCCAGCGGTTATGGTAATTTTGAACGCTACATTCCTTCCATTTAAGTTTAGTACTATATCTCGTAGTTTTTGAAAATATTTTGCGTATTTTAACCTTAAGCAAAAATTGCGTAGCTTTTAAATTCTCGTGTAACCTGTTGTTTTCAGCGAAGGTAAAGTATAAATTCGTAACTCATTATTGCATTTATTCTTTGTGTCTTTAGACTCGACAGTTTTACGAAATGTATTCCAATTAGCAAGTATAATCGCTATTTTGCCCAAAACGTACTATATATGTGGTGTCTCATTTGCATTTATTGTAAACGCTGTCAGTTTTACAATGAAAAACACATGTTCGAAAATCCATAGGTATTTTTAAATGCAGAATATTCAATAAAACGTCGGTAACATGTTGATGTTAAGCATATATTTAATTTGGTCTACCTCAGCGTAAATTTTTTTCAAAAAAACAAGAAACAGGAACATCATTTCGAAATTTTCTGTACTATTTAATATAAGTGATATAAGCTATTCTAGAATTGTGGGCATGAGTTAATAACATTCTAACTATGGTCATGAATTTTGTTATGAATCTTGTAGAGCTTTGTTTTTGCCTCTGATTGTACACATATTTTCAGGAGATGTAAATGCAACTTATATTTAAAAATTTTCATTCCACCACGTCAGTATGAGAAAATGGCATAAAATATCTGCATATATTGCGATCGATTATGCTTTACACAATAAAATTCTCAATGTTAATTTTGTGCCTTTATGTTCTTTCTGTTGCTTATACACCCGAACAAAACGCTTTCAAACGTTCAATGACTAGATATCACGTCCTTTGATTCGGAACAGTGGAAAGTTTGCTATCTTTTCTCAACCTGTTTGCTGTTTATGTTAAATGATAAAACGTTACAAGACTGCACTCTATAGGAATGCATAGTTTAGCACTAGCACTATAGAAAAGGTTTTTGTCCTTAGATAACGGTGCGCGTTGTGGCGTTGTGGCGTTGTATGTATCCTTATGGTGAATTTTTGTAGACGAAATCCTATTCACCAGGGTGAAGGTAGTTACCGGTTCCGTGCTACTTACTTTTTCGGATATTGATTCATTGTCGGCAAACATCTTTAACCACACGAATAAGTAAAGGAATAAGTTTACCTTTAACTATGTATTAGGTAATAAAATTGATATGCGAATAGCACTAATTAAAAAATATGCACGTAAGGTAACCAACTTCACGTTTTGAATTAGTAACTAAAAAAAGGGTAATCAACTTCACGCCGGTATCCGATTCTTTTGGATATCTTCTTATTTATATATGCGATGTAAACAGAATTTGTCACTGGTGAGTTTCGCAAAGGAAATATTTTAGATCAAGACACATGTGTTTAGGCTAAATCTGTATGATTACATGGTTTATAATGAAAGGGATTGGGTATGGTTCAGCAGTTTTCTTCACTTTGGGTTTAAAATGCAAGGTTTTTCTCGAGAACGTGTGAAGCCCAGACGGAGTAAAGCCCTTCAGTTATCTTTGTCTTAATTCTTTACAGACTTTTCTCATGTATACGCGTCTTTAGACTTTTAAAATCTCCCTATAATTTTTATATATTCCCTTACAGTTAAAACTATTTGTCATAAGCACAACATTACTTTTATTTCATTGATGTTAATTTCTCATATTTCAAGACAGTTGAACAACAAACATTTCCTAGTGTATAAGAACACGTTACAATTAAATAAGAAAAATTCGAAATGAAATACAGTAAATACACTATTGCAACCTTCCAGTTAATCATAAAACTATCAGTGAAAGCAGGTGGACAGTATGGTGAAAACTTATTTTTTGTCTTTACACAGTGTGAGGCGTGATTTTAAAGTATGATGCGACTCCATGACAGAAGATGTCAGGTTTGTCGGTCTCTTTTATCTAACCCGTTTCAAACAAATTCATTATCAGTTCACGAAAAAGAAAAACTTACCCAGCGAAATGGAAAAGTTTAGATTGCTATCTCGACTCAAGTCCTTCAAAACAAGTCTGTTCTAAGCATTTCACGATAAAAGAAAGAGACTTAATACTGCACCAACTTTTTACCCTTATATCTTTAAAACAAAATAAAATCACTTCTTCTTTCTATATATATGTGTATTATTTCATATAAGACTAATTTGGACAAATCCCTTTTTCAATATCTAATCAAAAACATCAATAACCTATTGTTCAAATTTGCTAGATTTCATTCTCGTTTGATTTAAATTTATTATAATTTAACATTAAAATTGAATATGTATTATTGCTATTGTTATACTGGATTAATTGATTATTTATCTATGAAATATTTGAATTGCTTATTATGCAATATTATACTCAGTATCCAATTACTTCTTTTGTTGCCTTACAAAACTGTCAAATCACTATTTAGGAAAATTTGATTTGAGAAATTGAAGGACTTTCGTTATTATAACCTTAAATCGTTTTGTTTAATTTTAGAATAAGATCAACCTATGCTGTATGAACCATACTTTTAACATGTTGCAAAGATACAGTGATGAGAAGAACATTCTTAAATAATTTTCGTATAAACATATGAATACCATATAACAGCAAGGCACATTATCATATACGGTTATAAATAATAGCAGTTATAATCAGGGTTTTATATATGTTTCATAAAACAAGATTGGTCATTACCATGCCTTTTAAACCACTAAACCTCTTTTCTTTGTCGTTTTGGTTTCGTTTTATTGCAAAGACTCAAAACCTGTTAAAATAGCAATAAATTATTACGTTTTCTCCAATGAGTGGGGCGCAGGTCCATAGCAGGGTAATTTGTTATTGCACATTAGTTTATCACATACCAAAGATATCGATCATGCCCTCAAACAAGCAATGTAGTGAAAAAACAACTGGATTAGGCAAAAACTCAGCTTTTCGAGCGGTGGCTAATAAAATATCCAAGCGTGCAAACACAACAATCAAGCAATCATGCTCTGAATTGAGTTGTGTTTGAGTGCTCTGCGCCAGATTGTTTATTTTGCGAATCTTCATGCTCGCTGAAAACGATACACAGAAGCAACAGTGCTGGTCACCTTCCCACGTGATCATTATAAGCGCTTAAACCCGTTAAAGCAAGGATGGAAATTTTTGTCTTGATTATCCCAAGTTACCGTCATAACAAATTGATCCTTGAGATGCTTAGGAAAACGTAGGATTCTTGCAGCTCGACAAGGGAAATTCTACTTTGTGGTAAAATATGGATACGCGAAATTATTTCTTGGCAAATTTTCACAGTAAGCCACTCTATATACAAGTCTCACTGAACAAACTTGTTGATCTCTAAAGGTATGCTAAAACAGGTGGTCAAACTTGGTTTAATGTAGCTTTCATCAAACTGATAAAAATTTTCACAAAGTTGATTTCTCACAGATCATAAGGGACGCCACATATTCTCATTCCAGAGACTGTTCATTTTGCTGAATAAAAGAATTAACACTTTTTCTTACAGGATAAAATAGGAATTACCATGCAAGGAAAAGCAATTTGGATGGGTTTACAAAAGTTGGTACAACTGTACACTCATACTTATGTGATTTACCGAAAATGTTGTCTACTCCAGTCCTCCTTCACAAGCAGTATAACAAGCAATTGATTGATTGAATGTTGTTTTAAGACGTACCCGTCATAAGACATTGTCTTCCAATTCAGCCGATTTCTGAGTGACCTGCAAAAATTTATATTGACACCTGAACCTAGTCATATCTCAAACCTATATTTTTGCAAATACAGTTATACTGTGAGCCCAAGACGTTTACACCTAAACAGATTTTTGAATAATGTTTTGCGTTAGGCATAAAGTTTATACGTGTAGGCATACATTCTCATCAATGTTGTGTTGAAATAGTAACTAAAACAAAATGGCGATGAGCAATGTTTCCAAACAATACAGCACACATATGAAGAAAATTAAGTTTTAAAACAAATTTTAAAGTAATTGTGTTTACCATGCAGATACTGCTTATGTAAATTACACAATGTTTCTAGTTTTAGTAACCTGGGGTTTACGCTCTAAGTTCAACACTTTTGACTTTATTTATTCATAGTTCCTGTTAATTTGTTTCTTTCTGTTCTTCGATTTTGAGCCAAGTTTGTTGCAGTGTCCAAATCTAGAAATTTAAATTACTTGAAAATAATAGGTTACAAAAGTTGGTAAGTACTACAGAAAACCGTAGCAAAGAAAAATGCTAACACTAAATTTACGACGTTTTACAATATGTTTTAGTTCACCTGAAAAAACATTCCTTCCTTCTGTCTTTTTCCTATTTCAATTTCTTTGACTTTATAACATTCAAAATCAACAAAACTGTAACCTTAGGTTGATTAGCTGCAAGAGATAATTTTTGAAAATTTTCTAGCTTTAGATTTCACCAACAGACCTCCAGGTAAAAGATGCGTGCAGCCTTAAGTATTTAGTCAGGCAACCGTAGCGCTTGAAATAACGGTCAATGTCTTTTTGTCTGTCAAAATTTTGCTTACTCGTTTTATTGTTTTTTCGAGCGATCCAATTTTCTCACCAGCGATTGATCTACGATAACAATCAGCACCATTGTGCTAAACAGCGTAAAACGTTGAAATTTGGTTCTGCTCCGCAAGGGACAAATATCAAGTTCACATAACCATTTGTGGAATTTAGTTTAGTAAGAAAAAGATTTTAACATCACCGTTTCAGTATACATCGTTACTGAAAATATAAATATCTGTTTAAAATGGTACTTTTCTGTGATATCATGCAGTCGTTCCTCGAACTATAAGTTTCAAGAAATTTATTTATAAAGAATAGGGCCAGTGACCGTTAGTGGTACTTAAAGGAAGCTGATGAGATAAAGCGATAGCATTGGTTAGGTTAAGTGTGCTGCCATTATTCACAGTTTTAGCTTGATTTGACATTGCTGCTTGTCAAAATGGCGTCACAAATTAATGTCATATTTACGCTGGGTATTTAAGATAGGTAACAGTAATAAGTTGTTGTTTTAAGTGCATTTCTGGGTGTATATGGTAATCGAAAGATGGCTGCTTTTTGTGGCAAATGATGATGAACAGGTTACAGCACGGGTTGCGAAACCACGCATATACATTAATTACCACACGTTCATAATTCTATTGAATACAAAATCAATTTTACATTTTGTTGAATACTGTTTATTTAACCTTGTCGATGAAGTGTTTGCCAAATTTTTAATTTAAATTGCTGCCACAAAAACTGACGTTGGTACTATACAAAAATATGTAGCCTATTTCTTTTCTTATGGTTTCGATGACCGACTATATGATATTGCATTAAAAGTTATACAGTACATCATGATGTCATAGTAAATTTTTTGGGAGCTTCACAAATTGAAAAAATATTTTTCAATAGTGAATAAGGATTACAATATAAGATAATCGTACAAGGAACATGTTAACGTGATATATAATGTTATTATCGTGGTTTGTTTTGTTTTGTTTTCGCAGATGTTAAAGAAATTGTAATTTGCTACTGAAATTCGATTGCAAACGATATAATAATAATAGGAATACTATTTCCATTTTAAAAATAACTAAACCATGATTTTATTAACTTAGCTACCTTGGCTTGTATATATAGTCATGCAAAAAGCGTAATTATTTCCAGGGCTGCCAACTTCTCGTGGGATAGAATGAAATGAGACAAGCGAAATGAAAATTGTTGCATAGAAAGTTTTTGAAATTATTAAGATACTTTTAATGAAATAATTATGCTAACCAATTCTGGAATGATTTAATGGTATTTTTACTTCATATGTAGTGAAATGTTTAATACCATTTCCCTTTAACAAAAACTGCGTTACTCTTCTGTAAGAAAATAAGAATATTTTAAAGTTTTGATCATTATATGCGTATAAGTTGTTAGGCTTAGAAGCAGGAAATGAAATGTGATATAATGTACTTTGTATTAATAAAATATTAGGGAATTCACATGCGTTGAGATAAAACAATCTTACATTACAATGCGATGTGTAAAAATCGGACAAAACAAAATTATCCCATTGATAGCCTTGTTTTCCGGTATTTTGTTCACGTTTTTCCATGGAAATAATTTTTTATGATTTTAAAACTAACTAAAAAGAAGATGATAACCATCAAACGTTTTTACGGTGAAATGTACAGATTGCATAGTTATTAAAGTATCTATAGCTAATGTACAAGATAAAATTAAAAAAGCACAACATATGTATGCCGTGAGGTGATATTGCGTGTTGTCCTATATTATAATAAACGATTATAAAAAATTTGAATAATGTAAAATAAAACGCAATCGGGTTCAAGCTTATTTTTTTTCGAAAATATGGGTTTTATTGTAATTTTATTTATGTAGTTGGGTAAAAATGGTTATTTAATTTTCAATTTAGACTTATTAAATTTCTTTTTGTGGATTTATATTATTTCCATTATATGCACCTATCATCATATTTGATTGACAGAAAACAAGCAAGCTCTTAGAAACTGTCACAATTGTTCATAGCTAATGATTGTTCTTCATGGAGATTGATTTTACACCTTTTAGTCATAACCCAACATACCCGAACAAGGAACAATGAATCACTATCAAAGAGAAAAGACATCCACCATGCCTTAACAAGAATACTGTCGAAAAAACAAAGAGACTTTGGTTTATTTGTTATCAGAGACGCAGAAAATGAATGTTTTATTAAAACCATTTTTGTCATTTGGTGATTTTTTTTGATCAACATATCCCAAACAGAAATTAGTATGCGTTTACAACAGATTTGCTAACTAAGCCAGCTGATTCTGCATTTTAAATACCAAGCAAAAAATCATGTAAATAACGACACTGTTACTTGCATCATACAAAAAAGTAAGCTCACAATTAATTATAAAATTTTTGGCTCCTGCATACATAGAGAACGTTTAATTCACTTTTAAATGATCTCAAGGTAGGTTAAATTAATACGCTTTCCACTTTGCATTTCATGGAATATTTTAATTTGTGCCATAGATGAAGTTTATAAACTTTTCGACATCTAATTTGTTTTGTATGTTTAGTGTGAATACTTATTGACAAGACCATTCCATCCGTGTCCTTTTTTTGCTATCTTTAATGTACTTCTGTTTGCTCTGTTTTTTTTTCGTGCAATCTTGTTTGAAGGTTTGTGCAATTTGTCCAACGTTTTTGTGAGTATCAAGTCTCACTAATGTGAAAAAGTACAAAATTAAAATAATTGCGTATATTTGAGATTATCGTTAAAAGAACACTTTATAAAGAAACACATAACTTAAAGCTTACAAGATAGGTATAGCGCAATCACAGAGATTGATTAGCTTTAAAAAATAAAATCGCCAATTATTCAGCAGTTAGCGAGGTAGTTCTACCGTAAATTAGTACAAAACGTGGAATTTTAGTTTTGTAATATCAAATGAAGATGCTCGGTTTTTCGGTTTTCTTGAATAAGGTTTCTAGAAGTACAGCACATGAATGGCTGCCAAATATCGAACAGGTTTTTTTGGATTGGTTATTTTATGATTCTGACCCCACAGCGCCATATTGTGCCGGAAACATATGTTATTTTGACCAGTATATTTGGTTGAATTCTTGTTATATCCTGTTTGTTCTCTTTAAATTCCACAAACGTTATTGCCACATCTAATGAGAATTGAAAAAAAGATTGTAGAACAATAAAATAAAAAAATATACTATTATGCACTATCTTCTAATACTAATGGAAAAATTACTTTTTTATAACTTAATCACTTTTGTTACATTATCCATGTTTGAGTTAACAGTAAAAAACATGCTATCTTACAAAAAAAGCTAAGTTTGTGAAATACACGCTAAGTTACGTTTTGGGTACAGCTGGTTTGTTAAGCGACCTTAGTTAATTTTGTAATTTGATACGTAAAGGCATTTCATAAAATACAAACAATCATCTTTGTATAATCAATAGCTGTCGGTTTCATTTTGAATCATAATTGAGACAAATAAACAAAAGTTAAGTAGTATGTCATAAGCAAAATATTAAATGAAATAGTATCTTTGTGCTAATATGATATGCCAAACAAAACCTGTTACGATATAAAAGACTAAAGGCGGACTGTTCAGCAACAGGTGACGAAAGAACCTCCCTTATTATGAACAGTGCTGTAATGACTCGGGTCAATGACTTGACTCGAGTCGACTCGAGTCATATTGTTAAATTACTTGACTTGACTGGAGTCAAAGCTTGAAATGACTTGACTTGACTCAAGTCTCGTAAAGCAACTTGACGCGATTCATTAAATCCTTGGTTGTTTATGTATTGACCATCTGAATTACAGACAGTTCATTTCGTTACGAACGATCTGTTAACGGTGTAGCCAATGACATGACTTGATTTGACTTGCATTATATTTTAACTTAACTTGGCTTGATTTGATCCGGTTAGTAATTTTACTTGACTTGACTTAAGACTTTTATTGTCAACACTTAGACTGGGGCTCGTGGCGGCCGTTGAGTGCATAATGAAATCCTAATTACTCTTTGTCAACACCAAGTGGGCAAAAATGTTACATGACTGTGAATTGTAGTTCCAAAATTAATTGACATGTCATCATTGCCAGAGTTAAACGCGATAACGAAGTATTAACCAACCATAAACTTTATCAGGTCCGTAATGCAGATACTCTATAGTCCACAAGCAATACAAGCGCTTCTTGGCTTATTGCAAGTTTTTCACCATTGTGGTTTGTGCAAAAGAAAAGGGCAATTATTATTTTTTGTCGCGAAGCAGCGCTGAGCTCCGAAAAGCGCAAAATAGACCTACGGCCAACCCTGCACATGAAGGCGTGAAACCGCAGTTACTGACTCCATAAGATTATTTTCTATCTCAGTTAAAATCTCTCGATTTTATTGATAAATGTGGTTTTAACTGTGAGTTGTATACGTGCATTTTGGTTTACTAAGCTACCTAAGAGGCAATATTAACATCTTTGAAGATACACTAAATCAGATTATAACTTATTTAAAACTTCAAACAAGTCCTCAAGATATGATTTAATTTCAAGATTAATTCAAGATTCAATTTTAAACTATCAAAACTAATTTTGACAATAATGCCAAATAAAGCTCACGTAGCCTACAAATTCAAATATGGTGAGCCAGCAATTGCGTTTCAACCGTGTTTGCGTGATTCAAGCTGCGTTACAACAAAGCTGGATCAATTTGTTTTTAGTTATATTTTTACAATCTTTCGTTCCCTTTTAATCCTTGAACGCTTTTGGTCAGGAGACAAACTGTTTCTTTCAAAGAGTTAATTTCTTCTTGTAACTTCTGGTTTTCTGTCTGTTAAAGTTACAAAGTCAAGTGTAAAATGATACATTTGTAAAACGTTTACCACAGCTTTTTGTACATAACTTTACTGCAACTTACCTTGTATGGATGCAAAAAATTATCAATTTTAGAAGCTTTTAGGTTCTTTTCTTCCATCAATAACTTGATAAAGAAATGTCGGTTTTTATATTTATTTGGTTGCACTATTCTTTCTCGAATTACCCACCGGCGACGAATGAATTCGGGCAATGCGAATTCCATGTTTAGTAGATTTTCAACCTATTTATGAAAACGAAGTTGATTGTACAATAGTATTTAAAACATTACACGAAAATTATTATTAGTTGTCTTTAAAGCATAATTGTTATGAAAATGCATCCTCAATGTTATTGTAAGGAGCAAGGATTTTTAAGATTTTTTACCAGTTCTGCCTGGCGTTTGAACGCTGCATTACGTTGAACAAGCGAAATGTCATCAACAGCTATACCGACCTAATGAGTATTTATGAATAAATTGTTAAGCTTGAATTAATAAAACAAATTACATGTAGACTACATAGTTCTCCAAGCACAGCGACTTACCAATAGGTTGGTCATTAGCAGGCTCATCATCACAAGAAAAACGACGAAAATAAGGTAAGTACTCTCCTCATAATTGACCCTGTCGGCGTAGCTGCTGCTTGTATATTGAGATAGGAATATACTAGAGTAATCAAACTCACCGATCATCATGACTAAGCTTTTTACCATGCTCGTTAGTGGCGTGTCAAATTCGTACTAGAAAATAAAAGCCTCGTTTGAGGCAACGCACAGATGGAGAAAATTATGCAATGATTTTGATACACGTTTCGTATTTTTATTATGTTTAACATTAGTTAGTATATACAAAATATATTTCACCTGATTCTGTAATAACACGTAGAAACTCAAAGAAAATCCCACAAGAAAAACCAGAACAATTAATGCAAACTGCATAAAAGAATATGTGACACTTCGGAACATAAAGAGATATACTCCCAATCCCGTGTGACGAACGTACAAAACTAAGTTTATCCACGCAAGTAAGATGATAAAAGCTCCGCACTGCCACTGCCAAACCTGCAATAGATCCATTGTGTATACTTTTATGTGATTACTTTTTAATGATTACTTTTTAATCACAAATCCATTAATTCAAATAAGTTACTAAAAAGCGAAACCTGAACAGTACATTGTATTGGGTGCATACCTCTCTTATTCCTGTGTCTTGAGCAAGACTATCAGTATTAACAAATACAAGAATGGACAGTGAGTAGAGAACTACTTCTAAATAATTAAGTGGATCCAAGAAATATTTGTACCGATGATGAAGAAATTGCAGAATCTAATTTTTATAAAATTAATAAAACCTCAATCAAATTAATTTATTCTATTACAGGTGAATAATATTAATAGAATTGATGCTAATTTTTATGCTTAGTTTTTCAATAATGTTGCATTAAAGTTTTAAATAATTGAAAATACTGCAAGTTTTGAAAAACCAATTAGGTTTATGCTTACTTCTTTAAACAATTGAATAGATGAAAATGAAATAACTAAAACAGTGGTGGTATAACGAAAACCACTTCTGTTGTTTTGGCAGGCAGAGCCCCAAACACTTTGTGCATCAAAGATAACTCTAAAAAGTTTATGAAATGCCATCACTTAACGGTCATTTTCAAAAGTAAATATAATTACCTAACAGAGCAGGAAATGTCATAAATATTTAGCGTTAGAAATTTGCTTTAAAGCGGTTAATATCATTGTTTCTTTCAGAACTGATACATAATTCCAAATACCTGATACAATGCACGCCATTTTCAAAATCAGTCCGTGCCAAGGTGCTGTTAATTGCAAACCGCGGAGGCGTCGTACACATATAGATGTTAAGCAGAATCAAGTAGATAAGATAACCACAAAGGTTCGACCAGTAAATGTAGCGCACATGTTTCCATTTGTGATTGGCGAGACAATTCACCAAAGGATGAGACAAGAGTCTCGGGCAATTGTGTTCAACCTATAAGATATAAATAGGTATACAAATGTAGCTGTTATTGGTTCTTTCTTAAATACTTAAAAGTATGACGATTACCATCAGATGCATTGGATGATTTTCAGAAAGCGTGGATGACTTGTTGACATAAGGTTTCCCTTGTTGCTTGTTAAGTTTTCCATTCTTGCCATATATTTCATCAGATCTTAATTCTACAGCCCATGGCATAAGGTCTTTTTGCGCTTTGCGATTATAACGATTGGTTTTCTGTCGAGTTATTCCTTTTTCTTCATTAGTGTAAGCCATATTTGTCTTTAAAACACATAATAATGTGAAAAGAGCAAAGAATAAAAATCACATTACATCCTTACAAACTGGGTTTCGACGATCTCCGGCGATGTTTTGTGGGTCTCCGACTGGTTGGCAAATGTACTTGCAGACAGTGCTTGTGATTCAGACTGACGTCTCCATTCAGCGATCAAATATGTATCTTCCAGGAATTCGAAGTTGTAAGCTATCTATTTGAAAGAAATCGCTTTAAATAACTTATACTAAGCATACTATATGTAATAGGATGAAAATGTAAAAAAATGTATTCAATAATCACAACACATAAACCCAGTCAAAGTATAGTGTACATTAAATTAGCCATTATACAGGCTACAATATACAAGTTTTTTACAATGCGTTACTTTATACTCAGAATCTTCAATTCTTGCTCCATTATCAGACATGCATTTCGTCATGACAAGCTCAGCAACGTCGGGTAATTGATCGATCATTTTCCGGAACGGAGTTGTTATTCGCCCTGAATGGAATGTTTTTAGCTGGGTTATTAAACAAAATAAAAATACAAAAAGAAGTAGATTTATTGTTTAAAATATTTCCGATTTACCAGGTCCCGAACAAAGAAGAGCATTGCTAAGAGAACGCTTCCACGATACATGCTCTATCAGGGTTCTTGCACAGCTTTCATTCCTTTCGTCTAGTGCAACGTCTAATGGATTCCTTCCATCGGATAAACGTACCGTTACGTCAGCATCATATTCCAGGAAAAGTTTTACTAGATCGTCGTTTCCATGGTAGCATGCCAAGTGGAGAACAGTTTCCTAAAGTTGCATGTCTTTTGTCAGATCACGTCTTACAACAACGTATTTATTTAAAAAGCTAAAAAAGTATCCTACCATGTCGGCTGTTTTGCAGTCAATCAAAGTTGATTCCGTTTTAAGCAAGATTTTTGCACATGTCAATCCTCCTTTCTCGGAAACACATAAATGAAGTGCAGTACACGAATCAGCATCGCTAAAAGGATACCCACTTTATCTTTTAGCCTTAAAAACGCATTTACTTGTTTACAAAATAAGTTACCAATACTCACATATCTTTCGGGTTGGCGCCAAGCTCGATGAGTTTTTCAAGAGCGGTCTCACAACCATAGAGTGAGGCAATATGTAGAGGTGTTCGACATTTTTCATCCTCATCGAAGATCGTTACACGGTTTGTTGTTATGATTTCAAAAATGATGTCGACATTGTCTTCCATTGCGGCAAGATGCAAAGGTGTTTGCTCCAAGTCGTTATGAACGTTACATTTGATTCCAGCATTAAGTAAAATCTTTGCATGAATAATTGCAAAATGTTTGATTATAGCGATTTTGCGCAATACTAAGTAGAAAATTTAAAATCAATGAAGTTTTAAAGTAATTGAGTAAATTCTTACTTTGAAAATATTGACATCGCCTTGAAGAGTGGATATGTGCAACAGAGAATTTCCAAATAGATCTGTGTCACACAGTAGAGCCTCAATACCAGGAGAGGACAAAAGAATCTAAAGACAAGAAACAGTTAAACATATAAAGTTTGCAGCCTGCAAGTATAGTTTTCTAGACAAAGATATGAACTTATGTAGAAGTTAACCTGAACTACGTCGAAGTGTCCTTCTTTGACCGCCAACATCAAGCAATTATTATAGCTATGATCACAAGCGTAAAGACTTGCACCATGATCCAAAAGCGATTGCACAACTTGCATGTTGCCCATCTTGCAGGCGGTTAACAACGGCGTAAAATTATCACGGTCTCTCGCATCAATAGGACTTTTTCTAAAACAAAATATAATACAAAGTGATAAAGATAATCTATAAAATAAGAAAATAATGTACGATGTTGTATCAGGAGCCTTATCCTTGGGCAGAATATGAGGTTGTCTCGGACGTCTTTGCAGACCTAAAGCTGGCGATGATCGTTTACAGAACTTGTCTTTGAGCAAGTTCATGTAAACTGATGCATTTTTGCATTGCCTGAATTTAAAACTGCTCACTAGCACTATACTGAGCAGAAGCAAGCGTCGTTTACGCCGTGCTTGAAAGCATCAAGACTTGGGTTATATTGGTGGTCAAATCACACAGCTACCGAGCCACATCATTATCAATAGCTAACGTGCCTGCTCAACAAAAACTCCATGCATTCTTTATGGTTGTGTTGTGCTGCAAGATGTAGAGGTGTTACCAAATCCTCATCACAAGCGTGTGGGCAAGGATCCTTTTCAAATAGAACTTTAAGAATTTCCAAAGAACGTGCATCGACAGCCAAGTGAAGAGCAGTGTACCCATCCAAACGTTTTAAGTCCACATATTTTTCAGTTGTTTTGTCTACAGTTAACACAACATGCTTGTCAATGTATAGTTATGACAACATTGAATGACAAATTTTAAAGAATGACAAAACCGAGTTGTCATTTTATCATGCCTATAGAGAACACTTAAGTTTACAAAACATTTATATGATAAAATAATATAAACTATACAGCGAGTAAATCATACGTGGAACTTATAAGGTTATGTGCATTTTAAAAAAATTTTCCGTAATAGAATGCAAATTACTTTTGTGCATGTAAGTGCTTTCGCAAGTAACCGCAGTTTCATCCCATATTTTAAGCAAGAGTTTCACCATTTCGACCTGTCCGCTTTCTACGGCAAAATGTAGGCAAGTATTTCCTGCAAAGTCGCGTTCTAGCATTCTTGATAGAAGATTGCTTGGGTTTTTTAACGACAAAAGGATTGCCTTCGCAACCTGGGGTGTAGTACCAAGCAGAGAACATTTAACATATCTTAACATTAAATATATATTTTTAATAACGATATTTTTTATATAACGTTTCTTGTTTATATGCAGCTACAGTATAGTACTAGTTATATTATTTAACAACTTAGTGGTCACTAATCAAATAAGCATCTTTCTGTTAAAGAGAACAGCGTTTACAAACTGTTTGGTCTCATTCGAATTACTCTACATTTAAGCCTATGCACAATTACACAGTGATGGTGTTTTGAGGCACCAAAGCGGCCTCCTTAATTTCTGCAACGATCGTTTAAAATTTGGACTTCTGTAATTACAGTCGAAAATTAGCAGTTATATCGAGATTAAAGTGTTGTAATATGTCTCAGCGATCACCAAAGCTAAACATTAAAAAACTGTTTATACGTAAAGCCTGTATATCAATAAATATCTAATTTTCTTCTTATTGATTTGGAACGATAATATAAACTATAGGATAAAATTGATGACATGCATGAAGTCATGATTTCATCTGACTGACAAATAGGAGAAGATCTAGCGTTCATTAAACTATATTTTTCCCAAGCTCAAGTAAATTTCAACTACCAATTACAAAATATTTCAACAACTCTAAAATGACACTAATGTAAGTCATACATAATGTGTTGTACGAGACCTTACAGAAGATGTACCTCAGTGTGGCCCTCTCTACAAGCCAGGAGCAGTGCGGTGTAGCCATTCTTGTCCTGTACAGAAATTAACGTTTGCATGTTATCTCCTGTTTTTGATAGGAGGATGTCGACCACCTCATGGTGCCCGCCCTTCGATGCTTCGTGCAAAGGGGAAGATCCATTGTCATCGTATACCTGTCGTTCATTGACGAGTTAAAAAAAGATGATACATGTATCTATTTTGTTTTTAATCTTCTTTAATAGAATTTATTTGCTTATTGTTATTTTAAGAACTTAAACATAAAACACAAATTTAACCTCCAGCATTAAATCTTTGGACTCTAGCAGTAATTCAACTGCATCTAGATGACCTTTGTTGCACGCATAATGTAATGGGGTGGATTGATATTTATCGCAGCCATTTACATAAGCCCCATGATCCAGAAGAACACAAAGACATTTCAGTGAATTATCATCCGTGATGAATCGATTTGAAGAGTCTTTTGTCGTTTTTTGCTATAAAGCAAAATAGTTTTTGCTAATTACCATGATTCAAGCAAAAGTGTGCTGTGAATGATATTTCATAAGGTGTCATTTTGCCACTTTTACTTTTCACTCAATAAAAACTTAAAAAGAGTAAGGCACAACCTGCTGGAATGTTGTCCTATGTCGTGATTTGAAAAATT
Organism: Clavelina lepadiformis; assembly: GCF_947623445.1. Taxonomy (NCBI): domain Eukaryota; kingdom Metazoa; phylum Chordata; class Ascidiacea; order Aplousobranchia; family Clavelinidae; genus Clavelina; species Clavelina lepadiformis. The sequence goes on from NC_135244.1 coordinate 10,362,875, forward strand.
TAACTGCGTGATGTATTGGAAGCTTCCCTTCTTTGTCACGTGAGTTAACCTTAGCTCCACACTGTAAAAGCAATTCCGTTGCTTTTGCGTCTCCGCGTCTGTCAAGTCAAAATATTTTCAGCAAACGCGATACCACGTGGTGTATAATTACATACATATAGCCTATACACAAAGTCCACATTGAAAAAATCCGAAATAGCTACGTAAGAAAGAGCATTGTAAAGAATCAATTTTTACCATAATTTAAATTTTTAACAATAATTTTGAGGGTTTCGGATATTTTTTAGATTAGATTTACGAAAAATATAATTAATTTTTGTTACTGAACGTTCAGGATATCATTTAGATAATTAAAATTTAGATTTAGCAATGATAATTAGGATACAGTTAGGTTACCTTTAGATAATTTGAATTATTCCTCAGTACATATGCGAATGGAAAAGTATATAGGCACACAAAAAATACTGTGCTACAAATTACAAATGCTATGTTTCTACAATGCGTAAACGACTAACTAACTAACAGAAAAAAATAGAACTATAAATTGTGTTTGGTATGATGGGCTTTTCGTCCCGGCGTGACTTTTCTGATATTTTAATAAAGGTTAAAATATTGCGAAAGCACTCATTGTCAAGAAAATAATCATCCCAATATCGCAAGTAGTTGCAACAAAATAAATCGGTAATGAAAACAGGTCAGCGAAAACTTAAAACAGAGCATCCATTCCCACCCCTACTGTTTACATTTTTAGTAACTTCAATTGCTCTGATAATGTATCGTATTTTATGCAAGTTGCCTATATCTATCATACGCCCTTGCACAAGTGTGCAAAGCTGTAAGATCCAAGATTATTGTGTTTTACAGCTTTAACTTTAAATGCCCACGAATTGCAAATACAACAAAAAGTTGTTTTCCGGTCTCAGCTAAACAATCAACTTTTCTTATTCGTGACCGCACCCTAGCGGATTGTTCGCAGTCAATGGGATGACTACTTGAGTATACACGTAATTTCAGATGTTTACCACACTTTCGTGCCCACATGTGTAAAGCTAAACGATGAAGATTTACCGTAATTTTCATTTTCTTATTGATTTTCGTTTTTTGTGTGTCTTTAAACATTTGTTATTTTCACGTTACCTGCTGTTTTGTTGAAAAAAAAGTTTATAGCCTAAATAAGCTACAAAGGTTTCTAAAGCTTTTGTTGAACAGAAAGTACATGAAAAAAGTTACTACTATACTTCCAAGTTCCTAAGTTACAAGAAAATAGAAGTTTATTAGAGGTTAACGTTAAACGGGGGAAACTTCTCCCGTAAAAACCGAAAGAGCTTTTAAGGTCAAGGCGTAACATTTGTTACCCTTTCTCGAAAAATAGCTATTTGCAAATCAATTAAGCATACAAGTCAATATTTGCATCTTGATTCATGTTTAATTATAACCTTTTAACGGCTACCATCTGTTCATATGGAAAGAATCGCGTGTAATTGGTCTGTATGTCTGCTGTCTCTTATACCAGTATATAATTAATCCTCTCCACTCACAGCACAAATCCAGCCAAAGTCAAGGCCATCCGGGCACCTAACGTTATTCTAATTCCGAAACGATTCAAGCTACGTAATTTTAATTCGAAATATTTCTTGGCAATTTTTTCAATTTTATTAAATGCTGTTGCTTGTACGAACCCAAACTCTTAAAATTAACCAAAATATTTAGAGCTGTCGATAAGCGTTTATTTTTTATCTGTTGTCTTGAGGGATTATTCCAATATAGGTTATCCTATATCGCTTTGTTCTCGCCAACAAATGACATATAGATTCAGCCTGCATGATGGCCGTACGTTTACCGCAAACAAACATTGCGATACCCTTAGTTTAATACAATGTTTGGATATATTTTCAACGTATCTGTGACTTCATAAAATACTAAAACTCCCAACCCAGTTACCTACTTTGAAACTTGCATGAAAAAGTATGGAGTAAATGTTACATAGGTGAATAAATAAGTAATGCATGGTTTTCACTTACAAAGTATACAAGGATGCTACAGTATATACCTGGCAGTTACATGTAAAAGTGTCAAACCACCCAGTTTGCTGATCGTATTGCAATAGAGCACCTTCTGTTCTTCGGATAGTGCAGAAAGTATTTGCATGAGTTCTGCTAAATTGCCGCTTTGAATAGCCTATATGAAAAGCGAGTAATTTCAATATAAACGAATACCTGCAAACGTTGAATAACATTTAAGGGTTCCAGTTTTAGTTGCATGCAATTTTATAAAATACCAAATCCTTTAGATTATTTTTTTGCAGGAAGCATTGAATTTTTGTACAGTTATATGCAACTATATTGTACGCTGGGTAAGCTGACATATTTGATAACAATATCAAAACATAATTATTTATGTGGATACTTTCAGATACTGATTATGAGATAAAAATAAAATCAGAAATTGTTTCTCGGGTTTTTTCTGATAAGAGTTCAGCTTCATAGTCTACCCGAATAACCAAGATTGATACAGGCTATTTTGTAATGTTTTCATACCCTTGGTTTTTTAGTTGTTAACCGGCTGATGAGTGTGTATATATAGTCTTGCCGTTTGGTAGGTGGATTATACAGTACAACGAATTGAAATTGAATCCGTTTGATTTCTTTGAATTTTACTGGAATGTGATACTCTGTGTAAATTTTTACCATTTGACTGAGAAAAGTGTATGCACGAATTTTCGGACATTTTTTGCAAGAAACTGAAACTGAAAGTTATCGGACGTTTTTTGCTTGAAACCACCGAGCTTGCATTTTTATGTGAAAAAATAATGTCACTATTTCATCAAACAAATATAGGTTTGAACATTTGTTTAGGAAAATGCTTGAGAATAACGATAACGCAATTAATTTTCAGCGCATATATTGACAAAAAATAGACTACTCAAAAGTAGCTCTTCGTGTGCACATGGTGTTAGTGGCAAAAATTGCTTTAGAACTACCTAAAATAAGCAAACAATTGCAAACAGATTTAACCATGTCTGAAAAAAAACTTAAAAATCGATAACTCATTACTTTCTTTCCTAACACAAAGTGAGATCATTTTGATACTGCGTAAGCAACTAAGCAATTTATCCTCTGTTTGATGACCGGGCTGAATTAACAAATGGATTGAGCTGATTATTATATGCTGAATGTTGAATATTTAATTAATTATGATTATATTGTTTTTCTGAAATGGACTGAGATTCGTACACCATATATGTAAGCTTACATATAGACACACGGTATTTTGCTCATACAATCTTGAAAACAGTTGAGACCGCATGCGGAATAGGACCTATGTTGGTTTCACCTATTCAAAATTATGCATATTGGACTGGCTCGACTGATTGGACTGTTACGCCGAGATACAATTATAATCGAAAGAGATCTGGAATTAGAGTTACTTGCCATATCCATTCTTTCAGTTGCATCAGAATGGGGGCCCTCTTCACTCATCCTTGACCTAGTCTGAAAAAAAAACTTTTTTAAGTAAATATCGTTTTTGATTGTTGGAAGTTCAACGAACCTGCCATTAGTTCTACCACAAATAGCTAAAACATCGGCGACTTTTAAAATTCCAAACAAATAGTTTACTTGGCCTGTCCCAAAAACATCAAAAACAAGTGTTTCTGCTACTTTAGAGGATATACTTAACCCAGTAAAATAGTAGACGAATAACGTTAAAGTTATTATATAAGTTACATCAATAACCGTTACATAAATTGAAACAATCGGATTAGCATTCTTTGAAAACACTTACCCTATACAACTGCTTTCGTGTGGATTTTCCGCTGTAACGAGATTTCGTGATCTTCTGCTTCTGACGAAACGAAACATCGAAAGTAGCATGCATATCCACAAATAACTGCCGTGTGTTGGAATATTTATCGTCAGTTGTTCGTTTCTTTTTTCCCTACATTGCTCTATTATTATTATTCTTCACTAAGGCGACAGAAATATAAACGCGGACTGCTGTATATAAATAAGATTTTAAAATTTTCTTGACAGCACTAAGTTCTACTTGACCTATTTGTTTCTATACTTTGATTCTGCAATGCAATGATAGAATTAATAGTAGTGCAGACTAGTACCATTTGATGAGAAATTCCTTTAGTTAAGCTGAATACTGATACGATATAGGGTATAATGGTTTGCCAGGTTTAAAAGATTGCTCTCCGTACATATCTTTATTAATAAATTTTAATACGCTCCAAACTTAAATTCATTTGTTTCTAAATTGTTGTTCAAACACGATGTCAGCCAGTGATATACCCTAGATTAAACTGTTGTTAAAAGAACTTTGACGGTGGTGAAACCGCGTAACGGGCAAGTACTAGCCTACAAAGAGTAGACTAAAAAATTGTTTGGATTAATTCCTAAATTTGATGGAATTTTAACGATGTGTCTCCCGCTTTCAGTATTGTCAAACTCTAACGAGACATTGAGTGCATAAATCTACTCCAACAACAGCTATTGTTGATCTGCCAGGTTTAATCTGGTAAGAGTTTGTCTGTGTATTCCAGAAACTAATGAAGTTTTATTTTTTGGACTTGGACTTAACGTTTGCAAAATCAGTTAACACCGTATTTTAACTCATATTTATGAATCATGTCAATAATAAAACCCTAATTGTGCTTTGAGTAAAAAACTGTTCTTCCGTTATTCACAAACTGTTTTGTGATAGCGGGTGAGTAAATGCAAAATTTATAGTTCTTTCCAACGACATTGCTTACAGAACCCATTAAGCATTTCAAAACAACGTTTGCCACATTAGGCAAAAAACAGTTTCAGTAACCTTTATATCAAGCAAGTTTATATCAATATTTTACAGTGCCCACTCAGGTCAAGGGTGCATTAAATTGGTTTGGTAATGAGTGGAAAAAGAAACAATAGAAACAAGATTTAGCCAAAGAAAGATAACCCACAATTGTTGTTCCATGTTAATAGGAGCAAAGTGTTAGAAGTTACGATTCATACGTATAAGTCGTAACCAACCACTCGTACATGTTAATTCATTACTTGTCTAACAAAGCCTTGCTCCCTGAAATTCAATTTGCTGCTGAGAAATAGGCTAACTGTGTTGAGATATGTCTGTTCGTCGGAACTGGGAACTTTAGAGAACTAAAGATAATTGCACCACGGGCGTGTAATGTTGCATCATATATCTGTCCCTGTTCACTGTGGGAAGCGAAAAGAGTAGTGCTAACCCCGTTATAGGAAAATATAACAAGAAATATGCTCATAAACAATTCAATCAACGAACAGAAAAGGCGGCCAAGCACGGAAGGTTATAACGTGCAAGGTACATTGCAAGGTGCATTGCAAGGTATTAATGATATAACGATAGAAGACAACCAGGTTAACATGGCCAATAAATCTAAAGCGAACTTAAAGTTCTATTTCCTGGCCAAAGCAGTGAAACACTGATGCAAGACTATGTTTGTATTGTATAACTGATGACTGTCACTATTTCACCAGAAACAAACGCAAACTCGGAGGTTTTTTTCCAAGATTAATTCTTGTTAACCTCAGTTAAATGGTATAACATAATATACTAACCTACACCTAACTTAAATTTTTCTTCTAATTCTATCAAATAAACCGTACATAGCTAACATAAACGTTTTTCGTACCTCATGACCGTTCTCCTAACCTAACCACATACCTTTTAGGACGAACTGCGTGAACACTTAACGCTGAAATAGTCACTTTGTAAATTGAATTCTGTAGGTTGTTTTGAAACCGACTTGCTGTAATGCTTTCTTGTCAAAATCCCGGCCCGCGGGCCACATTCGGCCCGCTTTAGAATCAAATTTGGCCCGCAATGTTATTTTATACATTGAACTACTTCCTGCCCTCGAGAACATTGTACAGTATAACTTACTTTTTTCAAACAAGAAACAAGATTATAACAAATCACACAATACAGCAGCACAGCAGTTGCCCCACCATACGATAGAATAAATAGATTTATTTTAACGCTTTGAATCTGGGCTGCTTTTTTTCTTTATTGTTTGTTAATTCTTTAATGCTTTTGCAAGGAGATGAACGAAACATAATGGCGTAAGAGAAAAATAATCAAAACTAGCCCAGTCAAAAATTGTCAAAAACATGAAAAATTTGGTGTTGTTTCTCTGCCTGTTTCAATTCATGTACTCGTGTCACGAAACGTTCAATCAAGTTTTATCTTTACGGCCCGCGGCGTTAAATAAGTTTTGAGTTTTGGCCCCTGGTGTGATTGAGTTTGACACCCCTGAGTGTAATGTAATGCTGTAATGCTACTAAGGTTTTGAAACCGACTCGTTTTCAAGCACAGATTTTTACCAAAATTTACCAAAATTCAACCTGACATCCTACAAGAAAATTGTTTTGAAAGCTAATTGCAAATTGAGCTGTTGGTTACATCAACTCGTATTTCACAAAATGCCGCATTGTTACCTCACTGTTGCGTCTTGCCTTATCTAACGATCCCAGATCCCAGCCAAGTAAAAGCTGACAGTTTTGACTCGTCTACAGAAGTGACACATATTCTTAATAGTCGTCACGTTGATATTTGAAGGGTAAACATGGGCTCATTTAAAGGAAATCGGTAAATGCTTAGTATGCTAAAGGAGTTGAGCCTTGCGCAAATAATAAAAGCGAGACCTCGACCTAGCCAAGCGACAAACTGAAAGGGACATGTCAATTACCTATAGGTCAATTCATTTAGTGCCAATTCAACAGCTTAATATTAGCGGTATTATCATGAAATGTCACAAAACGTACCTCCTTTTAAAGGTTATCATGGCTTTATTTGTTAACATAGAGGATTATTCACAAAAGATAGATCGATCAAGGGAAGAGTCTAAACTCATACCGTCATTACGCAAACATTCAAAAGCCCGTATCGGTGCTATAGCATTAGCGTAAGAAACATTGTGACTTCCTATAACTAACTGTTATGTATAATTGCACGTATTTTTCTTTTCAAAGATTAACTTTAGGTCTACTATTCTACTCATTTCTGTTCAACAGGAACACGTTAAAATCTTCAATAAAACACCTACAGCCTTACAACAAACATGAAGGCTGCTAAATTTGGTTTGTTAAAAAGGTGATCGTTTTTGCCTAGTTCTTCCTTGTCATTATATTTCTAAAACTTTGACTTGTATATGCGCCCTTTCACAATGCTTAAAAGTAATTTGTTCAAGTATAAACTGCTATACATAACTATAGAGCAATATTTTTTTAAGAAACTGAATTTCACTTACCATCTTTCGGCGCCAACACGGTTTATACTGAATATTATATTAACTAACAACTGTATGCTGCCACAGCCCGTGCTATGAATAAATTATTAACTATTATTATTAAGTGCACGACATAATCGAATTTAAAAAAGGACATATTTTCCGACAAAACAACCTTCCAGAGACCAGATGGGTCATGCCATGCTCTTCGATAAATAATGAATTTCGTTATTTTATATTTTTAAAGAATTCGACAAAACTTGGTATGTCTGTATGCTCGGAAATAACGAATCGTACACAAGAAGAGTTCGTTATGATTACTGAATACTAAAAACCACGTATTATCTCGGCCAAAGACAAATTTGGTAGCTGCGGACATCGTTATCTATTGTAGTTCGTAAAAGCTTTGGGAAATTGGAAAGATATAGCTTGATGGTACCTATTCATAATTCAAATAATAACCTCAAGCATCGGCGTCGGTAATTTTCGCCCAGTTTTATTCACCTTATTTCTCGTCTTTTTCTGATTGTATTCTGTCATTAAAAACTCGTAGTTTTCTTTTACTAAATCTAACTAAAAATTGGATTCACTACAACTCCAAGGTCTGTTATGATCATTATTGTCATTAACCCTTAACCTTAACTTTTACTACGTTGGGAGCACACAATATGATATAATTGATAGCAAAGCACCAGATATGATTGACAGCACTCATTGATTTATTTAGGCCAGATGGCATGATTGGGAGTGAAATTTTTCAGATTTAGGCTGTAAGGACTTATGACGTCATAATTAATTTGAACCGACATTTGGTCCCATTCACTTCCATGTATCTGGGTTCCCATTTTAAAAAATTTTCATTGGTACCTATAACATGAATGCAAGACATTTTCAATCAGTTTGAAAACCGCCTTTCGTTTGCTTGCACTAATTAACACGTGAGATTCTCAAAAGTAGCAATGATTGTTAAAGAAAGACAGAACGGACATTTATTTGTGGTCCCTTAAAACTTGGACAGAAAATTTATGTTTCCCGGGCCGCGTCAAATTGGGTAAAACCGATATTGCGATTACTAGGTTTTCAAAATTTGGTCGGCCTTGGTGTTTCTTGTCTACTTGGCACAGGGTAGGCCTATATGGATTTTAAAAAGATAACAAACAGTAGCGGGCTGGATTTAAAGCTGTTAGTTGCCAGACGACGAAGACGGTCCACAAAGATAGTATCGCTAATTTCGTAGCTAACAACATTATGAAATACACTTGTGCTGGTCAATTGATACCAAAATTGTTGAATTTTTAACTTTTCGTTATTTTGAAAGAGTAAGTTTTACATGCACACACACACGAAGACCTTAATATAGAAAGTCCTTATGACAAAGTAATGTCATTATACTCGAACTTGATGTCGGGTTTGATGTAGACCTTGCCACTATGTGACGCTTGCAACTATGGTAATGGGCTGGAAGCGAAATTACCTGAGTGCCATGAAAATATGTTTTCCAAATCGAACCGCAAACCGGGTACAATATATTTGAATTGGCGCATTTCACACAGGGACAGATAAAGACTGTATTGAGCTCGTCGCTAAAATTGAGTCAGGGGTCTTGTAAAAGATGTTGGTATATTAGTAGTAGGCCTACTAAGTGATTACGTTGTAACGTACGTACTTAAATTTTAACCAACAAATCACTTATCATGTAAACAAAGATACCAGAAGTTTTAAAATGCTTTATGTGTAAAATTGTCCCATAAGAAACCCACAAAGCGTTTATTCCTAAATCGATCGATCATACCAACAGTGGAATTGCTGAAAATTTTTTAGTAATTTACCTTCTTTCATTCATCAACATCGTGACAAGTTATGTATGGTTCGTTTGCTCGTCATCAGTGGTTTTGTTAAGTTGAAAGTCCGCAGATTCGGATTCGTAAAAATATCAAAGTCTATTAGGTATTAACTACTGGTATTTCCAAATTGGTATAAGGTTTTAATATTGCTAAAATACTGCGGTTAATTGGCAGTTCTAAAACAGTAAAACTGGTTCGTCATCATGTCGTTAAGAACGCGAGTTTGAACGACATGACCTATTTGCTTAGAAATAGAAATGAATGAAGACAACTTTTTTAAAACTACATTGTATGGTATCCAAATGAAATATTAGGTTGTTAACGATTATAGCTTTAAAACTAATCTAGAACCCCCAAACTTCCTCTTAAAAACACCAAATTTAAGATGTCTGTAAACAATCTCCAAGTTTTTAGCCAGAACATTGTTCTTTTGATGGAAAAAATTTGAATTATACGCTTACTTTACAAATTTTCCAGGGTATATTTATATGTTTTTGTATTTTTTAAGCGTAGTTAACACCTGCTGGACACAATATGACATAATGTATCTTTGCTAAATACAACAAACTTTCTTTGTAATGTGCTACGAAGGAGCTTTGGTGACGTACAATGTATATTTTAATTAAAAGCTATTTATCTGAGTTAGGTTTACTTCCAGTGTCATTTGGAGAAGATTGTATTCCAAAATAATATGCTTTGTTATTTTATACAGTAGTGAAGCCATGTTTGCAGGCTCAGCTAGATAATTACATTGCTACACTTTTAATTTACTGTATTTCCAACTTCCCAAGATAATGCATCGATCAATGTGTTGGAAATATTACTCTTTTTAATACAGTAAACGTTTGAGTGTGTTGTAGAAATCGTCGACATGCTTTTAACTTGCAAAAACTTAAGTGACTATTTTTTAGTTGAGTATCAAAAGTTTTTAAATTGATCATGTTTTATCTGTATTGCTTGCAACTTTCATTAAATTCTAGTTACCTTGAATTTAAATTATTTTCATGTTTGCAGAGAACGAGGTCGACGAACTTGCCTTTAAAAAACTTACTGAAAGTGATTTACACTTGATGTATCCAGGGAAAGTGGGAATAGTGAAAAAATTGCCTGTGTTTATGGAAATGCAAACAGAAGTAGTCTAGAGTAGTGTAGTCTAGTCTAGTGGTCTAGAAGTAGTGGAGTGTCACCTGTTAATATTTTTCAAAATTTGAATAAGATCAGGAATAATACGGTGACAGTTCAAAGCTAAATTACTGTTATAGCTAATAATTTTTCCTTTATCTTTCCAGCTGTCATGTGAATCACATTGTTCAAACAGCAGAGAGACTGAAGTTATTTCTGAAGTTTGTGAGGGTGATGGAAATGCTTTTGAGAGCCATAACACAGTGTTACCTAAATTCAAAGAAGAAGTTGAGCTTATCCTTGCTGCACCTGTCTTAGACAAAAGAAATTTCCATATTGTTGTCGCAGAAACGGCTTCTTTTTTATGAGTTAATGGTGATATCAAGACCAAGTCTGAGTATGAGGCATTTGGAAAGCAAATGCTGAAAAGATACCCCTCTTTAAACTTTCCTGGAACTTCTGATTCTACAGCAAAACCTTGGGTAAACATTTAATTTTGATAATTTAGTAGTAAGAAAATTGTTGAATCAACTACATTTGTCTCTTGTGAAACTTTAGTGGGGGATGTGCTTTGAGGGAAAAACGTTTGAAAACTGCTGCTTTAATGAATTAAAAATTAGTATAGAATGAAGACATAATTAGTGATTGAAAGTTAGTTATGTATGGAGTCTAAAGCAAAAGTTTTCAGTACACTGTAATGATAAATTTCTTACATTATAAAATATTTTTTTACTTCGTAAGCTATAACAATTTATAGTAAACTGTTTCTTTAAGGGCTTTTTCTCTAGAAAGTTATCGGAAAAGCTTAGAAATTTACGTTGGAAGAAAAGACATCCACCTGTGTCATCACATAGTAAACGACCCTCATCATTAGGTTTCCTTCAGCTGCAAAGACTGGCAGGTGAAGCAGAATTAAATTTTTTTGATGTATTGAGTTAATTTTGATGTAGACTGCACATGCCAATAAGTGTTGCTTCAGTGGTGGATTGGTTTAGCACCAGGTTCCAACAATGCAGCTTATTGTCAATGTCCAGTGTTACTACTTTTTGAATGTTCTTGGGTAAGGCATTATTAACCTTTACTCTTATGGTCCTGGTGAGCAGTGTCAGGGTTGGGCAATACGTTATAAAAATCAAAAAGCAATTAAAAATTGTGCTTGTATGGAAAATGCAGGAATCGTGTTGGAGTCGTCCAAAGACGTTGCTCAGGCTGAGTAAAGATACCCTATCAAAAATCTTAACTAATTACTACATCTCACTATTGTTTTAAAATATAAGTTATATTGTTTAGTGTTATATTTGTAATTACTGTAGATTCAGAATGGACAAAAGAAAAAGCGGCAGAAGTTATTAGACAACAATTAGAAAAGGAAGAATCAGAATGGGACTATGGTCAACTAAAACAGGCATTTAATGCCAATGCTGTCTTTCGACAAGAAGCAATTAGTTTAACGAAAGATGGTTGCGTCAGTGGAATAATTGAAAAGTTTCCATTATTAGGTCACATGCCTTTTGTGAGTGTTTGAGAGAAACTATGATAAGGTGTTTTAGATTTTGATGCTTTTGTTTTGATTGCAGTTGTAAATCATGTTTAGAAACTGCAACATGGTTATTGTTGTGATGATAAATTATGCAGATTGAAGAAGAGTTCAGAAACGGTTATAAATTTTATTACAATGCAATTGAAGAGGGTTATGTAAGCATGCTAACCACACTTGACAACATATTTAACAGCAATGTTGAGCGGCAATGCCATGAGACTGAGGTGAGCAATCTGAGCATTCATCCAGCAATTAACGAAAAGCAAAGTTGGTTGTTTGTGTGTTAGTTTATTGCTTATGCTTTGTTGAAGAATAATGTGTTCAGATCTTGAGACATTTGGAATCTATTGAGGGAAATATAGATTCATTTGAAATGGTGTAACAACCTAACAAAATGATTGTCGTAGGATCCATCATCAGAGGAAGAACTTAATCTCTTTTTAAGGTTACAAAAACAACTTCAGCCAATTCGCAAAACAAATCTTTTTGATACAATTCAGACTGTTGATGTGAGTTGTAATTGCTTTATTTAAGTGGTGGCTTTACAGAACAATTTGTATGCATTGACATTTTTGTTTTAATTTTTGAAGGCATTTCGGATTAGTTTAAACTCCAGAAAGAAAACACCGTCAAGTTTGCTTGTTTCTTACAACGAAGCTGGCACCATGCAAGCATTCATTGTCGCTGATTCGATCCATGTCAGATGTAACAACGATTCGAGGGTGGTTTTGGGCTATTTAATGCAACTTATCGGTTGTTATTATGCTTGGCAATTGCAATACCCAAAGGCTTACCCTATTTTGGGTTTTTTACAAGCTCATCTCTTGAAGGATAGTCTGTCTGGTTATCATAAGTCTTCCAAATACATCTTCTTTGAGAAGCAATATGAACATGGAACATTGTGAGCAATGATTTGACACTAAACTTATTGCAGCACATTTACTCACGGTCGCCTGAGGGCAGAGAGCCCATCGCCCCCTTACCTTTTCTTTCTTTCTTTACCACCAAGGGGCGTATGGGAAATTTTGTGCAGTTTATGATTAACAAAAAAATTAACGTCAAAGCAGATTTAACTTATTTCATTTGCATGATGTGTTCATTTCAAGCAATTTTTTGATTTTTTTTTTCTTTAGTAAGTGCAGTTTATTTGACTTGATGTTGAGTCACTCGTTGCTAAAGTGTCTCTACTAATCTTGTGTGTATGTATTTTCTTTTAAAGATATGTGAATAAGTGTAAAGGCATTTACGTTGGAAGTGATAAATGAGCAATAATATATCTTCTGTAATAAAACGCCAGGAATCCGAGACGGCGCAAATTGCCAATAAAATGACATTCAAAAAGTGCCCTTTTTTTAGAATTTTTCCCCCTGCCAAAAATAATTCCGGCGCCCATGGTAGTACCTGCCTTGTTTCTGTTGCGCTGCTGTAATAAAAGCTATTTTGGAAATTTTGACTGGTAAGTGACAATACGCATCAGATAATAAACACCTAGTTAGTAAACATGTACAACATTTAAACATCAAACAGAATAAACATGTGCGATTTAAACATGTAACCATTTTAGGTGTTTATTTTTGGCCTCACTTTTCGTGTTTAATTGTGGTGTTTAACAAAATAACAGTGTAGTTTAATAAATAACAAAACTTTGTTGATCAACGTTGTCAACAAAATCTACATATTATATAACCACAAGAGGTCGCAAGAAGAACACGATTCAACAGAATTCATTAACTGCATGGCGAGTAACGAAGTGATTTAATTTTCATCACTGGAAAGTGACAAAAAAGGGGGTTTATACGTCAATTTGGGAAAATTTGGTTAACGATAAACACACTGTTTTGAAAAAAGGTTATACACTTCAAAAGATATAAAAAAGCATTTGCTTAAAACTATTTGTTTAATATATATATAAACAATGTCATTCAAATTTGGGTGTGTATACTGTGAGTATCTTCATGTATGAATCAACTGCTCGTATCTCGTATCTCGTATTTATCTCGTAAAACTGTGTGACTCAGCAGCAGATGAGTATAAACAAACGTTCCTTAATTAGACAAAACGTTTGATGTTATTTTTGTTTTGGGTTTTGATAACATACAATATTTATCACAAGCAAATACAAGGCGTATCTGAGGCTTGAAATAAGTTTGGATCTTTGGCTTTGTAGGTGCGCTATATCACCTTTTTCACATTACCTGTTCACTTCAAAGGTACTCAGCAACATTATCATCGTTACAATCTACGTTTTCCTGAAACTTGCACATAAACAATTGAATGGAACTTTTCCAGAAAATAGGTTACAAACTTATCTGACACAATTTAAAAATGGCCGAAAATCGATTCGGTGTTACAATTAATAATTTATTTTGCACTATTAATTAAAGTAAACTTATAAGGTAAAGTTTAACTGTCATCTTTGGAAAATTAAAATCTTTGAAATTAAAAGAGTTTGAGGATGGCTAAAATCCCGTATTAAATTATTTCCTTCAAAGTGCCCAAAAAACAAGTGTTAATCTTTCATGGTAACTCATCTTGTTCTCGTTACGACAGTACGACAGAAATGTTTAAAAATATAACCTTAAAGATAAATATGGTAAAATTGTGAAGTCCTAGTCTATATTGTTTACATCTGCGTACAAATACAGTTTTTACAAGTATATTTTTGGGGTTTGCTAAATTGCCAACATATATTTGAAAGAGAAAATCTTAAGTCAGCTACATAAATCTTTCTTGAATACGTTCCCTGTTTCCTTGGTAGATAGAACATTGTTAAAAATAATTTTACATGTTCCGGCCAGAGAGTTTACAAGTCCGGACTACAGATTAGCTCATGCAAACAATGTGCTGGTTACAATAGCTTGTCTGAGACCACCCTGAGTTCATCATGTATACCTGACAAGCTATTTGGCTTGACTTAACTTGGCATTTTATCCTCGGGCTCCGTAGGATGAGGCTGCAAAGATAAGTATCGTGTCTCTCTTTCCGACATATTTGGTGTTCTCGTGATTTTATCGTCAAAACGTTTTAAGCTAAAAAAGTAGATAAATACGTTAAAGTTTTCCTATAGAGAAATATAGTGTCATGTTGTGTTTATTTTGCCTGTATGAAGATAGCAGAAAAATAGAACAGTAAATCTTGGATGATACAAAATTACAAATGCAGGCAACAACATTTCAGTAATGTTTGTATTGGACTTTCGAACCTCGCGTCAACATGCTTATTGATTTGAGTAGCATTTATTTTGTCATAAAAATATTATCTTTGTGCAAATGTTGTAAACCCATTCTTACTTATTGTCCTTTTAATGAACTTTTTCTTTTCTTCGGCTTGCTTTAGGTTGTGGTCCTTCAATTAGCCTTTTCATATTTTGGTCAACTGTTAAACATAACATTTACCAAACTGGAAGTGTTATGTAAGATTTTCTTGCAGTTCATGTCCTTTGCGTTTAACATGTTTAACAGCAGAAAACAATTAAACTATGTCTAGAAATATATGCAAACATTCGCTTTAACTTTTGACTCCTCAATTAGCCTTTGCATTTTTGGCACCTTATCATAAAATTTACCAAATTGTAAATGTTATGTAAGTTTTTTCCTGTTCATGTTCGTTGGGTTTAAAACGGTCAACAAAAGAAAAATTTAAAATATCGTCTGTTAAGGCTGGCAGTGTTGCTGATTGTTTGGATAAATGTGCAAAGTATAGCGATTACTAGGAGTTAAATATTTGTAATACATCGTCATGTCATACGTAATCGATACATACTGACAAAAACTGATGACGTTGCATAGATTTTATGTCAAAACGTTTTGAGAACATTGTAAATAATCGCTCATATTTTTGCTGGCTGTTGTTTGAAAGTATGTTTCCGGATCGCTGCCGTTTTAACAATGAATGCTCAAAAGAGCTTCTCTGTAACAGCTATTAGACCAACATTGAATCAGCGGCCGGATACAGCACAAGACTACATAGCTCATATAGCACACAAAACTAATTGAACAAGCTATATTTGGATAAAACATAATACACAGTATAGGAGTGATTTCGGTTCAGTTAAATTATTCGATTTTTCAGACATGTTGTCATATGTGATGGCTTTTGTTGGTTTTGTTGTGGTAAATATGATTGGAACGTAGAGAGCGAACATAATACTTACAAGATCGCTTTCAAGCATTATAAATAAAATCATTGTAAAATATTTTCTTTCTCCGAAGTTGGCAAGACTATGTCGAGAGTGCTATATCGAGAGTGCTATCTTCAGTGCACGTCGATTTCTTTAGGTTGTATAGATTGTACAACTCGATGTAGAAGTGTTCAAGACGACATAATTAACTTTAACCTTTTATTCGGGTCACGATCGCACATAAGTTTGACGCAAGCCACACGTCTGTTAAAGCATATAATAAAGGGCTGTAGGAAAGGGCAACGCATAAATAAAGTTCCACAAGTTGACTTTATGCTAAAAAAATAGAATAGGTCAGCAGGGGTGCCCTTTTTACCTTTGCAATTAGCCCTTATTAGTGTCTAAATACCGGCAATGGTAAGTGTAGGTACCAGCAACCGCAGGCACCTGATGACGCACCAATACCAGTCGTACCTCGCTACATTGATGTCAAATTGTAACGTTGGCAACTGCTGTGTCCCCGTGTCGACGTTATGTTTATAAGCGTTACACATTGTAATTACAGTAATGTAACTTGGACAACGCCTTTACCCTTAAATATTGTATAAGATAAATCTACTAAATTGCTAGTGTTGAAAACAGACTAGTAAGTAATTATCCCAACCTGCTTAGCATTATTTTGACAATGGGAAAAATTTGATAGTAATTATGTCAGAAACCGGTTTGTACATTGTCGGTAATATTTCCAGAAGGAAATTATAGCCGTCTGTTTGTCTAAATACAGCATATGTTCATATTGCCGATGATTAATTTTTCGTCTGTCACTATTTCACCCAATTACCGCGGGAAAAATTTTACATTTGAAAATATTTTCTCAGTTCCTCGTAGACGTTACTTGAAAATTATAACACAAGAACCTACATAATGTCCAAATGTAAATTAACCTTCAACTTAACAATAAGTACTTGAAATATTTCTGTGACTTTAACCTTTCCCCGTCTGTTCTTCTATTGTTTGCAAGAAGATGCTTGACTAAGCTTAATATACTTTCGGTGAAATATTTACTTCCATTTACCCTTTTTGCAAACTCTACTGCTAATGTTGGAGCAATTTTCTGAAAATCAATGTCGTCCTGACATCATACATTGCGGACGCGTGCAAAACATTTTTAACCAGTGATTGATTTTCAACTCAAGACAATCGAGCCTGTACTTTATTTTTGTTTGCCGGTTATAGTGAATCATAGAAATAGATTCTCTGATTCAATATATAATTGCACGAAAATTGATACAGGTTTTCCCAGAGGGTCATCAAAATGAAATATTAGCTTGTAATTTACTTTTATACATAACCACTGCTGTCATGGCCCACTCGTTTATGATATCGAACTGCTTCAAAACAAACACTATTTTTCTAGCATTTGCAAGTGTCGGTAAAGGTGATTGATATTGATGATTGAGTTATGCGCTTGACATAACTTCGTCAATAGTTAGACAGCTTAAAGATTTGTTTTAGTGGCGGTAAAGTGTAATTTTAGAAATTTTAGTTTTTTGTCGTGACCACGCGTTATTTACGCCCTCAAACAAATGGTAGGCGTGTAAAGTAAAAGTCATAAAGAACGTCGACAATAAAACTAATCCAGAACAATACAGTATTGAAGTAGCGCAAACATGAAGGTGGTGTCTCTGACATACGGGATTTCCTTTATATTGGAATATATATAGCATAAAGAATATTGCTCGAATTACCAAGGCCTGCCTTAGCTACGCACGAAACGTGGATCAATTTAGACCGATACGTCTTTACGCAAGGTTACGTTATGTCATTAAAATGTGAAAAATCTTTTGTGCCCACTTACCCCACCCACACACGCTTCAGCACCTACCAAAGTCAAACAAAAGAGGTTAGCTTAAAAGGAAAGTTTGTCCCGTTTTGTAGAAGCGTAAAGCCACAAAGACAGAGACGTTTCCTACCTGCGTTTTATTTGGAGAGCGAGTTGGGACGCCGCCCTAATCGTCTGCTACTTTCCAAATATTTATAGCAGCGGATTGATCTAATTCCTTTTGCTATGTTTGCGGCAAATGGTTTATGAAAATTACATGTAATCGAGTTTTATTATTAAAACCTTGCAATAAAATTCCCAAAGTATGTAAATGTCTTTGGAAAATCTGCTGGTCATGGAAAAACAGACAATTATAATTGTTTGGCTTTATAACAAGAATTTTCATGTTTTGGAATACCACACATGTTATGTCAGTTGCCACACATGTTATGTCCGCTAAAAGGCCTTGGTACTGTATTTATAAACCTCATTTTGCTGACTCGTCGTGATGAAGCAATATCACATACTGCAAACCTCATAAAACTGTCATTTGTCTATGAAAATATTTTGTTATATTTGTTTGACGTACTAGGTTTTACAAGATAGCTCGCTTTTATTAAACTCTGAGAAAGTGTTAACATGGGCGTTAAACAAATCGTCTTTGACGATTAGCATTCTAAAAACTCGAAAATTATTACATCACATTACCTGTACTCATTGGTCTAGTCGTCTTCATGAAGACCGTTGACAATCGCACACACTTATATGCCGAGTATATTTTCCCCTGCTTTGGTCTTTGCGATTTCTATGCAAGGAATATATTTTTGGAAAACACAAGGTAGTGCAATGTCGAGATGACGTCACGTTGAGTGCTTTGTAAACTATTTTACCGTCTTGCGCAACTCGTGCTGCACCCATGATTGCACCTTAGATGTGTTACCTACCGGCGTCATGGTTAAAACAAAGTAGCAAGGGCCAAGCCGAATGTGTAAATACACGACTTTTTAATCATGGGTTTTCGTGGACTTTGACCAGCATATAGTCATGTGAAAGTATTGTACCTGTGTGCCAATGTTTTCAAAGTTTAACTGTCTTCAAAGTCTACTCCATATCACGTGTAAGTTTCCAAGACATTAATAGATTCTTCAGTTAAACTAGGCAATACGTCGCAAGACTATATTTAGACATAAGCGATGGTAATTACTGTAAATTGGAAAAGTTATTTACAGAAGGTGTGTTGTCCCGTGCAAGTCTGCAGCATCCCAAGCTAGTTCTTAAATGTGGCTATCAACTTTGTAATATCTATATCTCCGTTATTAGTCTGTAAAATGACGTTAATGTAAACATTGCCGACGCCTCCGCGCTTTTATTTTTGCATGGTATTTTGCTTGTCTATCACTGAAACGTCCGAGGCCGCACAGCACACACCGAAAGGTTTAGTGCGTCAAAGAATCTTGACGGACCAATAAAAACGCCACCACGTTCATTGAATCACTGCGTAGAGTGGTAACCGCCATGCTTATGCTTATACGCTTTATCGTACTTGCCTATTTCCATAAGGTTAAATTCCTTCAGATAAATACAGCTTATATGCGAAGAAGAGTGATTCATTTTGCTTTTGCCATAAGCCGATACATGATGTGCCATATTAGGCAGGTTTTTAACTTTGTTATTGTGCCGTTTCGTGAGTTTGTAAGCCGATTTGTGGT
Source organism: Clavelina lepadiformis (assembly GCF_947623445.1). Classification (NCBI taxonomy): domain Eukaryota; kingdom Metazoa; phylum Chordata; class Ascidiacea; order Aplousobranchia; family Clavelinidae; genus Clavelina; species Clavelina lepadiformis. The sequence continues at coordinate 10,382,284 of NC_135244.1, forward strand.
TAATAACTTGGTTAACGATATAAGCCAAACCTTATATGCTATTTTGTAAGATGTTTTTATACTAACAGAAAATTTTGCTAATCGTTAAACAATAGTTTTTACATTGGCCAAATGGTACGCAGCACACTGCAATACTGAAGGGTCTTTGTTGAATTTTGCTGGTACTACAGACGGTAACATATGACGCATTATAAAAGAAGTTGACAGGAAGACTGGGTATACATCTACAGTCAAAAACGCTCTACGAATATTACCAAAAAACTAATCTAATATTACGATGACTTTTGGGGACAGATATTAATCTTAAACCTTGAACATCCCATCGCCAGTACATATATTGATGTAGTTGGCTGTCTGTATCTAGGTCGTATTAGGTGGCGTTTCCCAACAGTGATATAGAAACAGTTGTCAGTGACAGGAACAAAGAAAATGTTAATAGACTCTAATGAAAGGGTATAAAATATTTAACGTAAGGTAAAGTTACGCCAACTGGCATCAACTTAAAGGGATATCGCATTTAATTTTGCGCTGAACAATAGCAGTGCGCAAGCCTAGACGATAATTTACGGCTTAAGGCGCCGATTCTGGTGATTATTAAAGCAGATGATATCCTTTCGGTATAAACCTTTGAATTTGTCTCGCTTTATAAACCACATCTTTGGGAGGAAAAAGACACACCTTTTCACAGAAATAAAACCGGTACTGTCAGCGCTAGACTTACCGCTATCACGCCTTGAAAGTGCATGTCACTAACACCGCTAGCGAATTAATTATTACTGAAAGTTATACTAAATTGTAGTGATAAAGCTGATTAAAAGACATACCGAACCGGCAACAGCTGCTTTACAAATGAAACTTTCCGCCCAATTCCTAACTGTCACTCAATTTCAGCTCCTTATTTTATCACCATATCCTCCGTTTTAATGATATATGAGCAGGAACTGAACTGTGGTCATTACGGATCCATGATACTATTGCACTGAACGTTGTACATAGTCACATAGAATTACGTGGATGTTTAGCTCAAAAGCGAAAAATTAACATGGAGTGAAATTGAAGGAAAGGAAGTGAACATAGACAACCATTAGACCGTCAATGCTTTTCTAAATCGTCAGCAAAACTCTTTAAAATAAAGATTTAAAATATCTATAAGTAAACTTAGACATAAATTGAAAAATATTGCACGATCAGTACTTTTGCAACTAAACACAAGAAAAATAAATGAGGTAAGCAAAAAGGATTGGAATAAACATATAAAACCATTTCAGATATTTTTCCTAGAGAAATATTTTACAAAAATTTGTGTTTACGACAGACTTTAATTAGCGATTGACTCACTGCTGAAAAAGAATGTGGGCTATTAAAAACCCTTATCCACACTTGCATTGAAGTTTTTTCAAAGAGCGTTCTGGTATAAGCTACAGTAACTTTATTGCCGATTACAAAGAAATAAACAGCAAAGGCTGTTTATAGCAATTATAGCTTTGGGGAATTTTAGCGCAAATTTAAGCATAACCAAACACACACCTACACAATTGGCTACCTACAGTTCATGTCACCATTGATAACATCAACTGGATGATTGCTTACTTTTAGTAACTTCATGGTACTTAATCAACAGGATCAATTGCGAAGTACCGTATATAAAATCGTCCTTGCGCAAACAATCCAGTTGCTGAATTAAAAGGTAAATAAACAAGACGCTTGAATCAAACCTCTTATTGAACGCCGATGATATTTTCATGGAAAAAGACGGCTTCTGTGGGCTGTATTTCCTTCACGAAAGTCAGGAGTTTATCTGTCGCATATTCAGTTGAAGGAAACCGTTGGACGCGACAAAGATGACAATTACATTCGTTTAAATCACGGTTACACTCCAAGAGCTAGTAAATAGTAAGGCAATCGGCTACTATGTAGAACTGAGTTAAAATGGCTCTTGGTTTCAAAGCTTGTTAGCAAGGGGCACTGTACAATGTATGAGCACTCCAGATGCAAACCACAAAGGTGAGAAGTAAACGCAAAATAATAACCAAACAAAAGATATTCATGTAACATATACGAGCTAAAAATTTTAAAAGATGATGGAATGTTGATTTTGCCAGTTCAAAATGTTTATCGAGAAACAAAATTGATAACAGGAGAAAAGACATTTAAGTACGGATTTTAAATTAGACACCCTGACACTAAACGCTTTCTGCAAAGCATTTCCTTGAAAACATTTTTCACAACTAGTCGAGAGCAGTTTTTCCAAGATGTCGTCTTGCACTTGGTTAGGCAAGGCCATATATGTTTACAGGCCTTTATTTGATGGTTAGCAAGATAAATGAGACCCGACATGGTTCGACTCAATTAAGGTGAAAAACGTGACGTTTCTCTGTAATCTTATGGAGGGAATGTGAGTTTTTTTATTGCAACTTGCCTTGTTTTTTTTAACCTCATAACTTGACGTCGATTGGTAATAACCGCTTTGGTAAAGTTTATTTAAGCTAGAATCATCTCGTTGTTATATATATATACAGTGACTCGGCGGCCGTTTTTCAAACATTTTCCACCAACCTGATATATCATGCAGCAATACAGAAAGTCAAGGGTAGAACTTGAACCGTAAATTGATAGAATCGATGCAATTAAGGTTGAGTTTTGACTTATCAAACCTGTAAAGACCTTCCACCATTGTGCCTTATTCGTCATTTATACTACTACACTACTACTAATACATATGTTAGTCAGAAATAAACGATAAACAGCCATGAAAATATTATGCAATAAAGGATGTCCACAAAGTCTTTCGACAATTTATATTAATAATGTTTTTTAAATTGTTGAACATTTTGTGGACAGCATATGTTTAGCAGAGTTTTCAAATACCCATATAGTTCTCAAAGAATGTTCTGTTAGATATTTCATTCTGATAAAACAACGCATGTCAGGTATGGGGTAAAACTTTAGTAAGTTAGTTTAAGGTTTACAATACACTCAAGATAATATGATGCGTTTTTTAACACATGACGCACAACACGTTAGTAAGCTCACTTACGGGAATAGGCTACGTGCTGGATAATGTCAAAGATAAAATCGTTATTTAAAAGATTAAATAGAGATGAAGTATTAATAAACATATATTTTTTATTAGAGCACATCGTAAAACAGTTATAAAAAACAATATAATGCCTTACATTAGGAAATGAAAATGTGTCAAAACTAATATACAGTACATATGTCTGTAGTAATACCAATGCGATAATAACATTTATTATTCATAAAGACTTATTGCAATTCACAAAATAAGGCAAGCACATACATCTCATGCTGCAGTTTGTATTGCTTTGAAATTGGTGAAAACCTTAGGCAAATTTTGGCATACGTATAAAATTGGATGAATTTTCTAACTTTTAACCGGAACGCAACCCTCCAACTTTCTTGAGTTGATTGTCACTATTGTTAGATAGAAACATATTTTCAACGGACGGCTTTCATGGGGTGAAATATGCATGCTGGCATGAAGCAAAAATTGTCACTAAGAAAAACATCGTAACACCGAAAAGCCGAAATCACTTCAAATGACGAGTAATCATTTTTAGAGAAGTAGTCGACAGACGTTCAAGCCTTTTATGAAGAAGTGTTGTATTCTGCAAAAACAAAAACATTATACAGGGTAATGCTTATGCATTGTAATCCGTTTAAAATCTAGTACCTGCTCTAGCAAGCACTTATGGCCCAGTATCTATACTTTTATCGAGATAATCGCTTGCAAAGTAAACTATTATCTACTCACTAATTACAAGAGAATAAACAAGTCTGCAAACTTCTGCAAGTCGGCCTCCGAATGTTTGGATGCCGTGTTACCAAAACGTGACAAATGGCAAATTTCATAAACATTGAGCAGAACAAAAGTGTAACTTAGACTTGCATTTACAGGACTTTGTTAGTGTTAAGCAGTAAGTGTTTTCAAGTCTTCGCTCTCCTAAAGATTAACAAATCTATTTCGGGACTCCCAATCCTGTACAAGCCAATCGCAGCTTAGCGACAGAGTTTATCATATCTCGTGTATTATGACAAAAACCGGTATCTCTTGTGTCAGCAAGTCGCCACATCAAGAGGTTTTTTAAAAACAAGTTGTTTTAAACAGAAACTATACTTTTGCTTATCGTTGACGAGATAAAGAACACTGAAACAAACAGGATATCTTGAGATTGTCGAGTGTCTCATCAGTTGGATGGAAAGTTATTAAGATTGCACAAAGCTGACTGTAGAATCAAAGGCACATGATAAAGCGTGTTGAATGACGTTGATTAATGTCTTTTAATGCCACCCGTACCAGGCTCAGTAACCCTGCTGATCCTCATTAGCGTGAGCTAATGAACTTCATAAATTTCAGGTATCCTGTAATATGAATACGTCGGTCTTTCTTAGGCACGAGGCCAAAATAGTCCGATTATGTTAATGTTCACAAAACTATTTTTCTAAGAAATTATCCTCACAGAGATTTTGCTAATGAAGGCTAAAGTTTACCTAAATCTGACTAAAGCCGCAAATGTGGTTCAGTGAATTTTGAGTCTTTAAAAATGTGACGATGACGTCTGCAGTAGTTGCGGCTCAGTGTTATAAATAAAGCCAACGGACTGTGATCGAGATGGTATTTTTACACTGCATTGATGTCTTTGTAACCGTGGCTATAAGCCTGTTACAGTGAAACGTGATGGTCAAATTCGCACTCACCTTCAAATACATTTAGCAAAAGTTGAAAGGAACTACGTATGTTCAGAGCATCAACACATTATTCTTTATGATAACGGTTGGAAGAATTAATTGATTTATTGACGCCTTTTTGCCACTTTAAAAGTAGGACTTAGTTTTACATAGACTGGCTCAACGCTCTTGTGAAAACAGGTTCTACTACAAGTTGCTTTGTCGTAATAAACAACTTAGCTGTGTTGAGTAACTACGATAAATGTTTTATGAGTATTAGTCATAAAGAAATACTGTAACAACCCAACTGATTAAGGCTTTATTTTTGAACAATTAACTTACACATCCTGCGTACATCAAAGAACTGATTTGCAGTGAATCTAAGAAAAACGATAGCGTTGATTCCAAACAAATGTTACGAATCATCGGAATGCATCATACACTACACTCTTTGTTTTCTGCTGAATTGTTTAAGGAATACCGTGCGTTGCTCTAATAAAGCACAGCCTTGTCTGAAAGGTATCGGATAAAGGTTCTTGCGTCGCCTGATGATGCCAAGGGATATCGCGCCATTGAGTTCACACAAAGTTCTTTTTACAAGATTACTAAAAATTTATGACCAACCCGACGCGAAGTTGATGCAAGTTGCCTTAGCTGGCGCATATCGAAATTACGTCATCAGACAGTTGAACAGCATGGTTTGATTAGTCAGGTCTTTAGGTTTTGATTTCCTTTTCACAACGAAGAAAGTAGACTACTGGGAAATCACCAGCAATCGGCTTGAGAAATTCTATCAATTACGGTTGGTGCAAACAAAGGATAACAACGTCATACAAGCACTTTCAAATACCTGTGTGTTTGCTATAACAAATCCATTACGACATACTTCTAATGCCCGTGACAACCGTGTTGATTCTTTTTGTTGTTTGGTTGTCATAGATGTCCATTGCACGTACAGTTATACTAATGGAGTATGCCGGACGATAACTCTATTTACGTGTACTGCTAAAACACAAAAAACATAACTTCGCACTTTAACTTACTTAATATGGTAAATGGTGTAGCCACGGAATCAATGAGGTAATGGTTGTATGTTGTATTGACTTGTAAACCTTACCACCAGGCTAGCATAGTTTTGTGCTGATGGGTCTGACGAGTGTACTGAAGTTTATACTGGTGAAACAAACACGTGTAACAAAAGCTAAAGTATTTCCTAACAACAAGCGGGTTACGACAGCGTTACGTAATCTTGTCGATTGAACGCTTGGCGTGTTTCAAATTCTACGTAACAAACCGAACTCACTTCACTAGTTCAGACTTTTGACCAGTACCAAGTATTTTGATGTTGTTTCAGACCATATTAGGGGTTAATAGGCTATTTGGTGAAATCCCGGTGACTGGCACAAAGAAGCATGAAGCCATCCAGGTGTTCTAATTACCCTTACGTGGACGTCAGCAACAATTATAGGTGGTATTATTCTTGATAGGTCGACCAATAACAACAGCAACACGTGCCGCATGTGCTCAATAGGCCTCAATATTGGGATTTTGTACATAATGCCGGGATTACGCAACTGTGCGTAAGCTGTACGACATTTACTAAATTATTAAAATACAGTATTTTGTATTAACGTCAAAAAATTCCATAAAATTAGGATTAAACGTCGGATCTTGTATACGAAGCATGCCAAATAGTGGGTTTCCACTTGTAGCGAGTTTATCGCTTTCAAGTGATTTCGAAGAAGAGCCTGTCAATAACATGAATGATTATATCGCAAAATTCTGTTGCAAAGCTCTAGTAGTCTAGTACATAATACATCATTCACTGTAAACCAGCCTAGAGCTTTCCCTGAAATCATCCTATAGCCTACCCACGATTCACTTAGTATGCGAATTCTTGATTCAGCCGTTACATGAAAAGGAATCAAAGAAATTTGATACAATGACATTCCAAATCCACCACATACAAAACTCGCCCAGAGAGCAATTCAAAAACGGAAGAATTTGAAGAGCGCCGCGTGTGTAATTGCGCCATGGCGAGACATCAACGCTCTCCCCTCTCTCACCTCTTTCTTTTTTATACAGAAGAAAAAAAGTTCCCTCGCTTTTTCTAGCGTCAAGTTTATATTGGCCGTGGTTACCATGCTTCGCGTCAAAGACTAGGTGCTGTGGTGGCGCGATCATTGGAAGCGTTGTTACCACTGCTTAGCTAAGGTAGTTTGTGGCATAAGTTCACTTTGTGTTGTTTTATGTAGATTGTGGTTAAGTACTTACGGTATTATTCTAAACGAAGAATGTGCGAAGTAGCAAGACACTTACAAATGGATTCTATACGACAAAATATGCTTGCTGTTAAGAATCGTCTTGACGCCAGCGCTGCTAAAACCAAAGAATCAGAAAGTTACCGAAAGAGCAAACAATTAGAAAAAGACAGTGGGATATGCACGGGGATTTTTGATCCTCTTGTCGAAAACTTTTCAGTGTCTCGAAGAAGCTCCGCATACTCATCGGGATGTTCTTCGGTATGTTCGAGTATTCCTACCACGCCAAGTCCTGACATAACCACCGCCTCTTCTGCGTATTCATCGGCCACATCATCGTGCTGTGACAGTGAAGCCCAAACAAGGAGAAAATCGGACATTGCAATGCCTTTGCATCAGTACTTGGATAGCGCAAACAACAACAATCATTGTTCCCGAGTTCCATATCATCCAGAATTAAGTGCAGTGCCATCATCGCCAGCAACGCTAAATTTATCAGCTACTGAAACAAGAACGGCATCACCATCAGTTCATTTTGTGGCCTCGCACAGAAGAATTAACCCGCAATCATGTACATCCACCAAATGCGATCAAAGCACCGCGGAAGATAACAGACGTCTTCGAGACCCAGTTACCCAGAAAACTTTCGAGAAACGGCGACTTCTTGGAAAGGTAAATATGATAGCAATTTGTTAAACGAGTGATTATGAAAACGTTTTTCTATTTACGTGTGTTTGTTTTTGTTTCCTCTTACCTGAGGAAGCGCCAACCTCGTTTACACTTTCCACCTAGGAAATAAATATTGTTTTACCCACGCAAAGACCCGGCTGAAACCAATCTTTTTTACTCGATTGCTAAGATTTAAGGAAATAATTTTCATTTGCAACTAAAGAAACATTTTTAAACAGATTTCATTTACTTTTATTTAATCACCTTTAATTTATATATTCATGGCCATGTATAACACTTCAGCAATTTAGGTTTTAAACCTAAAACAATATCGGTTTCATTTTACGTTCGTAAATGTTTCATTTTGACTATTACAATTTAATGTAAGCTGTGTTCAAAAAATGTTCTATTATGCGCAGGGAGGTTTTGCCAGAGTTTACGAGGTGGTTCAGCTTGACCAAGCTGGCAAATCTACAAAAAAGCGTACCTGCGCCGCGAAAGTGATCGAAAAATCCCGGCTTAGTCGCCCTCAACAAAGAGAGAAAGTTAATGTGGAAGTTGAGCTCCTCACGGAAGCCAGAGGACATCCGAACGTCGTACAATTCCTCGATAGCTTTGAGGACGACAAAGCAGTGTGCATCCTTTTGGAACTTTGTAACAAAAAGGTTAGTTTTTGCCTGGGTTTTGAAAACAACTTTTGACGCACAAAATATTTTGCAAGGCATTATGCTTATTTTCAAAATAAACCTTACACTGCCGGCAATTAAAGCAGCACAGTCGTTTCTTGGAAGTGTGTGCTCCCTTTGACTCTGGGGCATTTTACACAATGTTCCCTTACACAGATAAAAGTAAAGATAACATTTTTGGAAAAAAATTTCAAAGTGTTAATGTTTGAGGTTAACAAGCGTTTTTGAGAAAATAACTATAGGGATAACTAACTGACAACTTCATATTTATAACTGTTCGTTCATGTTTTGCTTGCATAGAGTTTGGCGCAATATTTAAAAAAGAAGCAAAGTCTTGGAGAACAGGAAGTCTGCAACATCCTCCAACAAGTGGTTGCTGGATTGTCGCATCTTCACGGAAAGGGCATCATTCACAGAGACCTTAAACTGGGCAATATCCTCCTCACCGACGACATGCAAGTGAAGATTGGTGACTTCGGGCTTGCCACTCGTGTTGAATGGGGCAAGAAAAAGTAAGTTTCAATTGAATAAAGGCTGGATATTCCATAACACTGAGTATTATAAAACTAACATCGTGCAACTTATTACAGAACAATTTGTGGTACCCCAAACTTCATAGCCCCAGAGGTATTGCAGCGGCAAGGGCATGGCCCAGAAGCGGACGTGTGGGCACTTGGCTGTCTTTTGTACACGTTGCTGGTTGGCAAACCGCCGTTTGAAACTTATTGTTTGAGGGTAAGCATATTTATTATTAGTGAATATTGGCAGTCGTTTTGCTGAGCAATAATTTTTTCTGCTTATCGACTTAATTTGGCTTTAGAGTTTGACACTTTTTCCCATGATGCCTTTTATAAAATGTACTTTCATCGGTGACATGAAGCGTATATTCGTCAACGGTTTTTAACACCAGCGTGTAAAATAACTCGTCGTGGACTTAGAGGGCCTTTAATGTTTCGCACGAATTATTATACTTCAAAATAAATAGGGAGGCGTACTTATTTATTTCGGCTGTTGGCTTTATGTGTCATAAAACGAATAGCAACCGCAAGTAAGAATGCGGAAATCGCTTTTTGTTCTCTCCTTATGTTTATTGGTGTGTTATTCCAACGCAATCTACTTTGCCATTAATAATGACGTGATAAAAACGTAACCTAGCAACGTTTGAACTCTTTGTTAATAGGGCAGATGTGATATCAGCGTTTTGTCGGGGAGATGTTTTGTTTTCATAGTGTAAGTGTAGCTAACCGTCGTACATACTGCGGTCGGTGTCAGTACAAGCCGTTCTCCTTTCAAAATGCCCAAGAAACCTTAGCCAAAGCGTTTTCTAAAACTAAAATAGTTTACGGTTTGACGCACTTCACCTCGCCTTCAGAACACAACGCGTTCTATGTGTCATAGTGTAAAGGGAAATATAGGGATACTGTGTCCTGCAACAAACCCCTTTCAGATGTTTTCGAAGACATGTTTTTGTGTCAGAAACTGAAAAATGTTTTGCTCGTATCCTCACTTGTAATCCGCAGCTGCATGAGCTGGAACCAAACGCTACTATGGAAATTTGTCCTGTGACTCACTACTCGGGAAATTTATGTGACTCCTGGAGCTAGTCAACAGGAAGGAATAGCCTTCCAAAAACCTCAATATTAATTGTTCAGCACTAAGTTAAATGCGCAAAGTTTATTTTCCAGCTGTGCTACTGGAACTGTCAATTAATCTAGCGCTAATCGCTTTCCCCAGTGTTTGTCTCGCCAGGCAGATAAATCAAAATGTTCTCCCTTTCTCCCAACGAACCCCACTCACGACAGGGCCTGAAATAGCAGTCAATACGAAAGCGACGTTATTAAGTCAAGGTTTTTACGCGTATGTTGTGGGCCACGCGATTCTGAAAGACGCTGCCGTGAGCAATGCGTAAATTTTAGCGTACTGCGGTAAAGCTAACATTAATTTATCTTTTCTCAAGTGCTGGTGGTGTGGTTGTTTAGTGCGTCATGTCTACTGACACATAAATTGCGTATTTTAGGACTCGGTGAAAGTTCCGGGTTATTTTTTTAGGAAATTAAAAAAAATAGAATAATTAGCTTAAATTTTTTGTTTCAGGAAACCTACCGGTGCATCTTAAAGAATAGTTACCGCATCCCTTCAACAGTCTCGTCTGAAGCAAGCGACCTCATTCGTTGGATGTTACGTCATAAGCCAAAAACACGCCCAACCTTATCCGAAATCTCATCGCATGCGTTTTTCGCCAAGGTGAGCAATAATTATTCTGTCACTACAGTATTCATAACCTATTTATATGTGGCCATCCAAATAAATTATTGCCAATAATCGCTACCATCACTTTCTGTCTTTGTCTTTACAGCACAGTGCTTACTTGGCCTCGTTGCGCCCATCAGCGATCAATCAAATGACATCATCAAACGAATCTTCGCTCCCACAAGTATCCAAGTTGGAGGTCGTTGAAAATAACAACAGTCTGAATGTGCCGGAGCCGTCACCAGCGAACACGTCATCGGATGATAAATCGCGCACATTGGCCGCTTTGAGTACCAACGATGGTTCACTAACCCAGGCTAACGAGGTTCAAATCGTTCAAGTCGAAGACTTGTCAAATTCTGCTGAACAAGTCACATCCGGACAGAAACAGAAGGGTTCCGGTTTCAGCAGTCCTGTGAAGTTTCTTGCCAGCCGGCTGCAGAAGAAACTTTCCAAGATGCCTTCTCCTGGAAAGTGTGTACGTGCTGCAGCCACTGCTACTATTGCAGACGGACGCAAAGGCGCCATCTCCTCTAAACAAGAATCCTCTTGCGCACAAGGTTGGCATTCTGCGAATTAGCTATATTTGGTTTTCACGGTTTTCTCGATTGCGTGTTCATGTTCGTGTTAACAAGCGCATCGGATTAGTAAGGTTAAGTGATTTTATCTCACCTTTGTACAAGAAGGCAAATGTTGTTTTGTAACTTTGAGATTCTATTTTTAACAGAGAACCTTCTCCCGCGAAAGACTGATACAAATCAAACTTGTACACCTTCCGCCACCGTTAGCCCTAAAATCTTGGTCAGCAAGTGGGTGGACTACTCAAATCGTTACGGATTTGGATATCAGCTTTCGAATGGACGTATCTCTGTGCTTTTTAACGATGGAAAACACATTTCTATGCTTCCCGGCGGAAAGTAAGTAAAGCTTCAAACCAAATTTTTTGTCTTTGTCTCACTCTCATCCAAGGGTTTTCGTGAAAATAATGTTAATTTTTTGCTGATTGCAGTGTAATGGAGTACACATCAAACGAAACAAATGGTGTCGTCAAGTTTTCCACAAATTGCATTCCGCCATGCTTTGAAAAATATGCAACTATGTTGCGCAATTTCTCCGTATACATGGACAGAAATTTGCGCCAGAACGGAAAGACTTCGAGCAAAGAGGAGGTAAAATTACTACTTGGGTACTACAACATACTACTCAATTAACATACCATGGTCACACGGTATTTGGGTAATAAGTATTAGTATGTTCATGATTTTCTTTTTTTTGCAGAAAGCGGAAGACGCTCGTTTAATCACCTGGTGCCGTACAGATGATTATATCGCCATGTACTTCAACGACGGTACACTTCAAATAAACTCTCGGAAGGACCACGTGAAAGTCAGCATTACTTCCATTCACAAGCGTTCGTCAATGCGCATAACCATCATGGATTCGGTAAGAATTTAAAACTTTTCGTTTTGATTTAATATACCATTACGTTAGTGTGTGGATTATAGGCTACTGTTTGCTTACGATACTTGTGGGCTTTGGACTTTAATATAATTTTTTTGCAGAAACGAAATTGCACAACTTATGAAGGCACCTCATTTGCCTCCACTGCTAACGCAGATGTCAAAGCTCGCCTTGCAGCAATCCATCAACAATTTCATTCTATCTTTGCTGATGTTTCTTGTGAATCTCATCCTTTCTGTGCCGTTTGCAGTAACTCTTGCAGTGGAGGTGCTTAGAATCATTATCGTTTTGAGAACTCGCGTCTGTGCAATAAACAGCTGTTAGCACAGTTTCCCCATAAAATAATGTTTGGAGAAAATATTGATGCAGTAAGAAGAAACCAAGCTTAGCGTTACTGTTGCCCTTCTTCAAAGCTGGTTTACATTGTTGACACTGCCAACCGTAGATAACGTGTGGCTTGTTTGCTGCTATTTTTAAGAAGTAATTGCCTGTAAACGGTTTGAATGTCGTAGTACAAAGACCGCTGAAATTAGTAATTTATTTTTGCTTTTACATTCAATCTCTTTTGTCGTATGGCCAGCATGGATGCGCCAAACACTTTTATCTAGTTCTAGTAAAACTCGCATCTCTGTGTTTATTTATTATAGATGGACGAGAATGAATTTAAATTCGGACTCGAGACGAATTTTCATTCGAAAACTTTTTCTGACTTTATTGCTAATTCCGTTGTGTTTAATTTATTTCACAATCTTATTTATTTATTTATTTATTTATTTATTTATGTGCGTGCTCCATTGTTCATTTTTGGCGTCTGCCTCAATACAAAAGATAAACTTTAGTCTCCGTTGTGAATTAAGAGTGATTTCTCACCTATATATTGGATATACTGGTTGCTCGAAAGGATCTGGTGTCCAATTTGCTTAAAAGCAGGGAATTACTACATATATGGAAATCCCATGTTAAAATAATAAAATGGCGAATATAGGAATAACGGAAGTCGCTTTTAAAAACTTAATAACATCGGTTACAATTAAACCCATATATATATAATTGCATTGAAGGATGCGGTCTATAGAAGTATAGAACATTGATACAATATACATTGAGGTAAATGAAGCACTTGCCTCCGTAAACTTTCTGTAATTATAAAACAAAAAACGTTTAGTGCTCAACTACATTTAACAACAGACTAAACTGCTGGGGCGGCAGGACTATACCACTGACGTGCTTGAAACTTTTTCCTCTGTATAAACATTTTAGCCTGGCTACAATTATAAAAATGGTTTTAGGGCGAGTAAAAACACTGTTCCTGGATGAAACACTTTATAAATTTACTTTCTTGTTAAAAATATAGCGTAAACTCTTTATCAGAGTTTTTTCGGAAAAACTTGGTTTATTATATACCCAAAAAGTTATACTTTAAAGTTTTATCTAACACACAAAAAATTTGTAAAAACGCCCAGCATGATCTACATTGTGCCGCAATACAAGTTACAATTGACCGCATTTGCTGTCACTTAAAGCGTTCAAGTCAGCATTGCGATAAAATCGTATGCAAAATGTAATAAATAATAACAAAAATAATAGTCTTAGAACTTTGCGTACATTTCATTTTTTATAGTATTTCTTGGTACCATTTGTAGGTTTATTACAAAATTCCATAGCGTCCATATAGTGGAACTTGATTTGATAATTAATAATCACGAGGGCAATTTTGCTGTAGGCTACGCCATTCTCGACATCAAACAGTATATCCTCGTCATACTTAAGAATGAGAAAACCGCAATAAAACGCCCAGGTTTAGACCACTTCTACAAGAGACACGTTCAAACAATCTTTGTGCTAATTTTAGCAAAAAGATTGATTTCTGACAAATCAATGACAAAAAGAAAATATTTATTTAAGAGGAATTATTCTTTTACCGAAAGAAAGACTTCTTCAAATGAAAACATTTCATTTCAACGTAAAAAAGTGAAATAAGTCATGCTTAAGATGTTAATGACAATATTACTCCGAGTAAAATTGTTCGTTGCTAGCTTGCTATAACATACAGTAAACGTATAGGCCTACAATATAAATGAGAATATTTGTATCACTTAAAGAATTGTTATGTGATTACTGATTACGTTGAACCAATAACAACCCAAAAAGCTGATAGCTTCAAATGAACGAAAGTTTGCTCTGGCCCACCAAAAGTAGCTAATATTATACAAGGCTGCTTTTTATGTTAAAATCATTTTTGCTTAATTGTCAAGAATGGTTTCTTATACAGTTCACTATTTGCATACACAATTGATTCATATGCTAGCCTATGTATACTAGCACAAATAACTGTTAATTGTCACAGAAGTGTTACAGGAGATAAAAATATGAAATAGCAAATAGGCCCGAAAATCTTGGATGCTGTACAGCATATATGTTATAGAAACTGAGGAAGAAATAATCTGATAAATTAATGTCTATGAATAGATCTATAATTCATAATTAATTGATTATTTTTTGCTGCGGTGTAAAATTCAATTAGTTAATCATTCTGCAATTACACCATGGCTATAAGGCTATAGTGTATATTTGCTGCAACATTTACAGAAAAATGATTAACTTAGCTAGACTTCATGGCATCCTCTTACGTTTATAACGAATTACTTAAACCAGCTTTGGAACGTAATTATATGCTAAATGATTATGCATACTACATATTGTTTACTACAAAGAGCATTGAAGTCAACAAACTGATATCGTAAATTCTACTTTTGATATGAGAGAAAGTTTACTATAAGTATCTTGGTATAATGGTATACGGTACATATCGTATATAGTCTACCTTTGTTACGCGTTTCTTCCAGGAATTGTTTTTCTATGACTTATATGGAAATTAGATAAATAATACAGACCTCATGCACAAAAAGCTTGCAAAAGCGAGACATGCGATATATGTTTTCTACAAGTCGAATGTATTAGTAGATTACTAGATTACCAAAAACCTCATACTTTACCAACAAAATAATAATTAAAAACTCAATTTACTGTACTCCCATAAAAGTATAGCAGCAATTATAATACGCTATAACAGCTGTATTCGCTTTGTTAAACTTACACCATGTCCGTGTAAATTTCACTCCCTTCCAGTGATGATAACTATACCTATAAGAAAAATGGGCAACATCATCTGCCAAAGCCATTAATTTGTTAAAGAAACACTTCTTGTTTCATATTGTTTATTGTTTTTCAATGCAAAGAAAGTTGAAAAGACGCGAAAGAAAGTTGGCAAGTCACTTCTTGCTGATGGACAATGGGCACAGATAAATTATTATCCAACATTTCGACTCCATGGCGCCACCTGACCATACCATGACTTTTTTACTTTTAGTTGACGAGTTTTGTCACCGTTTGGGCAAAGAATTACAAATACACAGAATTCAACAGAGGTGGCAGTCGGTACTTTAAAAGTACCGTCGCTAACGGTACCGGTACTTGGCAAAATATGTACTGACGGTTCCGGTGTTCGGTACTATTTTAAAAAAGTAGTTCGGTACTTTGTCGGTATTCGGTACCGGTACTTTTTGTGTAAAAGTTATTGCTACTTATTGTTATTGCTAGTTATTGGTCCGTGGGTTGAATCGTCCGCGGGTTGGATCGTCCACGGGTTGAATCATCCGTGGGTTGAATCGTCCGTGGGTTGAATCGTCCGTGGGTTGAATCGTCCTGGGTTGAATCGTCCGCGGGTTGAAAGGTCCGCGGGTTGAATCGTCCGTGGGTTGAATCGTCCGCGGGTTGAATGGTCCGCGGGTTGAATCGTCCGCGGGTTGAACCGTCCGTGGGTTGAATCGTCCTGGGTTGAATGGTCCTGGGTTGAATCGTCCGGGGTTGAATCTTCCGTGGGTTGAATCGTCCGACCACCGTGGCCGACACTGCACACAAATTTTCAATCGTTAATGACTCGAAAATTATACGTCGTAAACCGATCGGATATTTACAGGTTAGTAGCAAAAACATCTGAATTTCTGTATACATCATAATTGTAAAACTAAAGAAAATGCATTTAGTGTAAATTAAGTATTTCTACAAGTGATACATTTGTAAAAGTTTTTCTTGTTACGCCGCCCCCCCGTTGTGAGAAAAAACAGGTCACCACAAAAAGAGAACACAAGAGAACAATTAGTCGAGCTAGGAGTGCGTGAATGAGTAAACGAAAACAATACGCTTCAATGCGGAGAAACAGCAAATATTATGACGTAACAATTGATGTATTTCAGAATCCAAATTTCAAAAAATACAATTGCCATGGTGACACACTTCAAAATTTTAGTAAAAATGAACCTATAGTGAAAGTCAAGAAACCATGTTTAGACATAGCTCATATAATAGACAGTTTGTCATCTCTCGCGCCCCCCTTATGAATGTTACACGCCCCCCAAGGGGGGCGCGCCCCCCAGTTTAAGAACCACTGGTATACGAGAATGGTTTTTGGACAACTGAATTTGTTGTTTGCGATACAAAATCCTCTAATGCCCACAATGGAGTGAAATGAACATATATATTTCTAAAACGAATTAATTAACATGTTTTGGACAAACTTCAGTCCATCATCAGAGCAAAAAATGAATTAAATTTAAAACACTATGGGCCTACTTCCAAGAAATGATGGGAAGAAAGGGTAGCTCCTTTACAAAGAACAATAAACTTCAAAATTGATTTTACGAAAAACGATGAGCGAAACAAAAAAACAGCAGGCCTATGACATTAGATTGACTTTGGTAGTTAGACAATGAAGTCTGGCAAGTATGACGCAGGAAACACAAACAACATTATTACAGCCTTCAGTCCTTCACATTAGGCCTCGAGACAAACAATAACCTATAAGTCGTAGTTTTAATGAATTTATAAAGTTCTGCAAATATCTTTTCTAAGGACGATATTCAGTTTTCTAATGCCTGTGTATTAAAAATGGGGTTGTGTTGTTTGATAAATGAGATTTCATGCATTTTTCTTTCATAATCATTTTTGTACATTTTCAATATTTAAAAAAGAGAGTGAACATCTCACCGAAAGTAGGTCAGGCAATTGAAGACAGGCAGTTAGGTTACAAGAATAGGTAGGCTATGTAAAAAGTTGATTTTAGTTATTTAAGGTTTTACTGAAGTTAAAATTAGGTTAGAAGGTAGATGTAGGATAGGTTTAGATTGCTGTATTACAACATTTACGTGAGATTAAGCTAGTAAAAAATAGCTTCGAACGCACTTTTTTTTTCAGTGATATAGTAGCAGCCTTTAAAAAATGAAAACTGTTTATTATAATAACCTATGTTATCAAACTTCCAACCTTTTCATTGCATGATTTGGTCTTTTATGGCTGATTTAACATAAGCTAGTATTTTTAATTACGTGTGTTCTGCTACTTCAGCAAAAAATTGGCATGCAGTTTTTTGTTTCCAGTTATAGCGAGTATTTCATCCAGCAAATAACTTACAGCTAAAGAAGCTTCGAGACAATGTTTGAAATTAAAACCTCATGGTTAGATAAGCTACATAGTTTAATACCCAGGACTTTTGTGTGACTGTAACTGCATGGATGACATTACAAAGTTACCATACACGGTTGCACACCAAAGATTACTATTGATCCCTGGGATGACGTTTCCTTTGGTGGGGTTTTATTTTTACCTTACAACATGCACAATAACAACTCCTAATCTTGCTCTCGACGTTTCCCTGCATTTATTGCTTTTAGTGGAATATTCGTAACTTGCTTGTTTTCTGGTTTACTTTAGTTTCGTTTAATTTTAATATAAACGCATTCTGGGTTTGGTGGCCGTGCAAACCTTCCATCGTTGTAGCACAACCGTAAATAAAAAAATTGTACGCTTTAAAGCCCTCCGGGCTTTGCCGCTTTTTCCCGTTGTTTGATTGTTTGTGAGCGCACTTCTTGTTAAACCATTCTACAACGATCGAGGCTAGCACCATCGTTTTCGCTACCCACAATCAATGGCAAGAAATAAACAATAGGCCTACAATTATTATTAGTAGAACAAATATTCCTAGTAATCTAATCTTTAGCCAGACCAGGTATTATACTGTATGTCATTGGCCAGACGTATGTTTGATCACTGCTCATTCAAGTATGTTGCGGATAGACGGACATACTTCACAAGACGGCAAACACATTTTCGAATATCATTAGCTATAGATCGACAACGTTAAATTTGTAGTATGTTGCAACAACAAAGCATACAGGGCCGGCCTTAGTAAGCGCGGGGGCAAATGCAACAACTGTTGGCGAGTCCCCTTGTCGATTTTAAATAAGTATAATGTAATAATATTAAACGCAACCAAATAGTCAAGGCCTATACTAACTCTTTGCATATTGGTTCCCATCAAAGCTTTTCATCGTGATATATTTTCACCAAGACGTTCTCTTTCGAGACCAAATTGATAAATAACACTGTGATTTGCGCAAAATGAAAGCTAAATTGTTACTTTTGTTTTGGTGCTACTGCTAAGAAGCGCAGGGCCCAGGCCCAGTGCATTTGCATCACTCGCGTTGGCCTAAGGCCGACCCTGAAAGCATGAACTTGCTTTAAACGAAATGTTTTAGGTTTGTTAAATTATCAAGAAATTAAATTGCTTTATATCAAAGTTTAATCAAAGCTGGACTATCCACGCGTTTTTAATTAAAAAACTGACGCAACTGGAATTTACGGAAGTAGTTCCGTAGCGGAGAAGACGGGAAAGGATTCTTAGCTTTGAAAAAAGAGGCCTCTACAGCCTACGTTTTTCTTATAAAGGAATGATTTTTCTTCTGTAAAATCATTTTTTTCAATTTTGCCCTTGCCAGCAGTGGCAAATTAAATTTCCTTTCGGTTTAACATACCTGGTAGGTTTATAGGCAAATGGCATGCACATTACCGAAAATATTATGAAAACTTGAGAGGCAGAGATAATGGGTTGTGACACATTGCCGGACTCATCAGTGCACTTCTCTAAACTATAACCTACTTTTGGCAGAATCTTGTCTCGAGCCTTTCCATTGCTGTATCACACCGGAAGGAAGATTGAACATTCTTCATGGACTCATAGAGTGTCATAGGCTTATGTGACCTAACTGTTATAATAGGAATTGTTTTCAATTATTTTGCAATAATTGCATGGCCACTTCGCTTTGTTTTTCGACCGTTTAATAGCAGTATTTTCAGTGTACAAACGTTTATTGGTTCCTACATCATAATTCAGATGAGCGGATGGTCGATGCAATGCTATAGCCTACAAAATTGATGCGACGTAACCACCGTACCTTCTAGGATGCTTTTGCCGCCTTTTATTTCTTCAGTGACTTTAACCTATGACGTTTTACACTCTATTCTGGACTTCTCAAAACTTCAGTAGGTCAAAAGAACACTCCTACTTTTCTGTAGAAGTAATTTTTTTTCGATCGGTGGCGATTATGCATGATTATGGTGGGATAACATGGAACTGGTTCAACTGTTATAAGATGTCTAAAATATTTTTCTTTATAGTGACTGCAGGATTGGTTGATTGGATAAGCTTGATGTGTTCAATAAATGAAGTTTGGTAGGCTTAGGCTTAGGCTAGGCTACATTATGTAGCCTACATACCGCCGCTTTTAGTACTGGTAGGGCACGACCCCTCCACTTTTAAAGAGAAAACGTGTTACAGTGTTAAAAGTATCCGCCATATAAGCTAGCCTATAGGCTTATAGCCTACTAGAAACTTGTTAGCAAATTTTGAAGATCAAACAATAAAAATTTCGCGTCTCTTATACTTTCTGGGTCTAGTATACAAGTGCACAACCAGATAACGTCACAATTTGAGTAGTTGGGGTCAAGCATACTAAGGCATCCTGTGGTTGTGCATTTGTATACTAGGCCTAGGCCCTAGACCCTACTTTTGCACTCCAGCTCAAAGCCCTGAATGGAAAGGAGTTGTGAGGTAAAGGTAATAGACAAGAAATTATGACATAATAATTCATCAATATTTGATCCTGATAGGCCTATAGGTGTGCAAAAGTAAAAGAGACCCAAAATCTGTTTATATGAAACGTTTGACGTGAACACGAAAACAATGAAAAACAATGTTATGTGTGAAGTGGCTCCAAGAAAAAATGCGGAATTGACACAATCACCTTTCTGATACAAATGAAAAGGGCGATTTACCATAGTACTATAGTATAGAAAGTGTGACACCTGCACAAGCGAGATTAATCAACGTTCACATGAAACTTTTTCATTTTTATGCCGATTTATCATAAATAAACAAACTTTTATTGCAATGGCATTACACGCCAGGACACACTGATGTCTCCAAAAAAAGGATACACTTAATTTTTCAGCCTTGGGTTACGACTCGCAGTGCACATGCTGCTTCCTTGTGCAATGGAATTTTTCTTTTGCACACCCGTGATCTTAATGGAAATTGCCAACTCTGCAGTCTGGTATGTTGATTCATATAAATGCAACTTTGGACCAAATTATCTGGATTTAACCAGTTTCCTTGTTTGATGCTGTTTTGTGACGAATTAGTGCACTTCATGGTACACTGGTGTGATTTATATGCACACTGAATGCAGTTATTGATCATCTCTCAGGACACCTTTTAGGCTATGACAAAAAGATATTCGCTTGTGCACTACTCGTGTGAAGTATTACACAACGAACTTATCTGTCATAAAGACCGCGTATGCTGGCGGTTATTGTTAGAATATGAGCGAGGACGATTGATGGTTGATAACTTGTTTTACTTCTGCTTCGATGGATGAGTTCTCATTTCTCAAATTTGCGTGACTATGCTGTTAGTTGCTTGATTCTGTCTATACAAATTACTAAATTATAAAGTTCCCATTTTATTTATTATAACACAAAGGTTTTCACCTTCGGGCAAAGCTTACTGAATGTTACATAGCGCTGTAGTAACCAGTGAAATCGATCACACGAAAAGGGAAGATTGAAAATATTACATCAGTATTTATATGTGACACACCAGTTCAAGCGAGGAAATTATCTGACGTCATTAAGGAAAACTCAAGTCTGGTAAACACTGAATTACAAGATCCCAAATTAAATTCCAAACATCTCAAAACAACTCGTGACTCGTGACGTAATCGTCACAAGGCCATCTCTTAGTACACCAGAAGAAGCAAGCTTATACTTGCGAAAGCTTGTGTAAAAGAATCAAAAATAAAGTTAATCTCACACTGCCACCTTTTATCTTGTTTTTTTATTTTACTATAAACTGGATTAACAAGGTTCAGCCACCATCGACTTGACAACTTTGTAGACACTTATTGAGCAGCAACATTAAGTGGTACTCACCTTCAACTATATATAAAGGGCTGAAACTTGGCCTTTTCTAAATGCAAATTCTTGAAATTTTGCCAGAACTTGATACCATAACATCTAATATTCCAGAATAGATATATTAGAGTGACCAAACATTTTGTTTAACCTAATTGCTGAACTCGAAGCAACAGTTTTTTGTTTTCATATTTAATTAGTTTATGTTAACAACCAATGTTATGTAATCCAAGCGCAATTGTCAAGCTACATAATCAACTTAAGCACAACACAGGAGCAGAAAGCAAATGCTTCATCATTGAAGAAGCTGTAAACATCTTCCCGACGTTAATTTTGCAATGGCATAAATTGTATTATCAGTTGCACAGATCATTAAATACAACTAAGGGTATGCTTAAGGTTTGGTTAAAACTCGAGAAATCCAGAATTTACTGAATAGGTGTGGGAATAATCAGACTGAAATATTGGTAACTGAGAAACTCGATGTGAATAATGATATACCCACAGAATACGAGTATTAGAAATTATCGCAATGTCAGGGCGAGGACTTGGCCTCGATTCGACTTAATACATCCTTAAATTCTTTAAAACAGCATTTTGGCAGTTTTATTAACTGCAGTTTTCACTTTTCAGAGTTTCTAGGTTGAGTGTAACATAGTTGTCGATCGTTCGTAGGCAGATATATGTAATCCGTTTATGTTGTAATTGATTTGAAACATTCCTGGAATGAATTTTAACAGCGACGTAAGTAAGATACCATCTGGTATTCCGCCATACCCAATTCCTGGAATAACTGATTGTAAGTACTTCTACTTATTGTATTGTCAGATATAGCAAAGATAGAGACTTTTTAAATGCTTATTTATATCAAGGCTGTTGAGTTGGCACACAGAACATTTGACTTTAATCCTAACTCCTCGACCACTGACTCTTGACTTCTTTTATTTGAATCATATTTTGCAAATCGAATATCTAACTAGTCAGCTCTTAATTTTATCTACCACCTTGTATGTTTGAACTATGTTAAAGTGATACCAAAACTAATTACATGAATATGCATAACCTAGTTAGTAGTTATAACTGTTTGGAAAAATCTGATTAACATTGTATAGGGTCATACAAAGTAGAAAATAACATGTTTAGTTGTTGATATTTACTGACAACTCCAGTGATCTATAGAATGCTTTGAACTCTCAACCTTATTTTATACTGCAATTTACAGATATTTTAGTCGTTTGTGTGGTCATATTTTCCTTCTTTACGGTAATTTTGTTTGTATTACCTCTTTATTTGATTTACCTGTAGCTATTAAAACATTATTAAGATGTAGAGTTCATTCAGGGATCAGAAAAACAAAAACGTTGTTGTAAACTATCATATATATATGCTGGGATATAGAGGTTATGCCCACCTGGGATATAATCTTACTACCGGTTTTTGGGTCCAGAATATTACTTTTAACCTGTGCTCACATGTAAACCCATGCCACGGTTTTGCCTTTGGCGACAATAAAAGAATTGCACCTCACCCCATGAAGTCTTACTCTATAATATAATTATTGTCAAGGTAACACAACTTCCTTCAAAATTGCCTGTTTGGCTGACCTTTTGCAACAACAACTTATTTTTTGTTACATTGTTAAATGAATTTGAACGGATGTTATGCATTTGTGCACTTTTGTATATATAAATAATAAAAAATTAATATTATCTGCTTTACTCTCAAGTAATCACAACTAGAACGGCCAAGTGAATCATGTGGAAAGGTGTAAGCGTGATACCTTAGTTGCAGTAGAGAACTGTCTTAATGCATTGTTTATTTAACATTGGTTAAGGAAGAGCGCAAGTCGGTTATATTGGCAGTAATGATTTGATGCGGTCAGAGCGAAATTTTTTTTGGTTGATCTATATAACATTTTGTACTCGGCGTATAAGCTTCACTGCTAATTTTTTTAAGATACAGTAGTTTGGATGCGCCCAAAAGTGGGTAGATATACTGGCATATACGATAATTTACTGGTTAGTATAATTGAACAAATGCCTGGCGAAGACCCAATGTAATCTCTAACAGTAACATGTGTGAAATTCTGTGAATAGAACATGAATCCGAATATTATGCACATACATAGGCGCCAGCTTAGTAAAATAACTGGACATGCAGTGTGACGTCATCACATTCTGTCGTGACGTCACGTTAGTAACTCACCCCATTCGCAAAGCAGATCATGTCAAGTTTTGCGATTAAGTAAATGCTAAAGTTACTCTAAATGTTCCTTTCAAACGGCGTAAAAATGTAATCGTAAGATGTTCCACGTTGCTTAGATTAGATATACGAAAAGTGTAAACACTTCTTTAGAAAACAAATTAGAGAATTTTGAGGATATAAGTCATACTGTTCTTTGTTTGGAAAATTGGTACTACAACAGTTTTTTATAGACGAATACAACCACCCAATCAAAGCAAAGTATATATGCATTAAGAACGTACATTGTTGACGATTGAAAACGCTCAACGTAATTAAAATATTTTCATGCGGACACCCGACACAACAATGGTAAATGACCCTACCTATGAGAACAGATCGAGCCAACACACCCCTTGCAATATAGGCTTAAATATCGCTTTCACAAAACAAAAATGTGTGTCTGCTAATCCCATATATTCAACGTTGAATGAAATAATATATTTTATTACTTTGAAACAACAATACTTTGTTCAAAATAACAAGAAATAAACAATAGATACAAAATAAGGTTTAAACCTCAAGCTCACGCTCCTCACCCAGAATGCGCTGCAAGTTGCAGGGTTTAAAACAAAGACACGCAGTTTGTTGTAAAGCGGGAAGGACGCTGTTAAAGTGTCCATTAATGAACAAAAACTTCTTACACTGCAGATTTTGCCAAAAACAAACCAATTTTGTTATGCTTAAAACCCATTTCCACTTGATTTTATTAAGTAAAAATGTACGAATAGTTAATGCTTTAACAGGTCTTTATACTTCTTTATAGGGCTATAGGCTACAAAACGATTTCAAGAAATAAAACTGTGTGCTTACATTAACACGATAAGAAACCAGTCAGAGATTATTAAAAATTTAATTTAGAGAAACTTTGAGTGTTTTAACGCGTCTTAGGATTACAAAAAAACGCAAAACCTTGGCAAAGTCTAGGACTTGCACGTGCTCGCCCGCACTCCATAAAGTCTATTACAAAACATATTGAATAAGTAAAAACATCACTAAAATGAAGAGGAAGCCAATTTTAATGTTTTTGTGAAATAACTTACGGTATATATATATGTACATACTGAATTCTAAATTGTAGTGTATATATAATTTCTTCACTTATTTTTTTATACATTGTATATGTATATTTAGTTCATTCGTCCAATTTGTGGCTTACATACAAGAGCGTATAAAATCTACTTGAAGACTAAATTTGAAATAGTATGATATACAGCTTTGAAATTTTGTGCAAACTTATGTAATTAATCTTAATTTACCTGTCATTTCTCCCAATTTACGCCTCAACATCCAACAACGAGACTCAGTATGCCTTATTGTCAATCATACATGATTGTTTTCACTGCCACCTGCTCTAAAAGTATTTGATGACCGATGGTGCATTTATTATATCGAGATCCTATAAGAAAGAGCGGATTATACTTAAAGAAGTACATGCAATATTTTGGTAATCAGTCGGAGAATGAGTAGGAGAATCAGCCAGTGCTGTGTGAGTGACCATTTTTGAAAATATCAAGCTGTTGGCCAGAGTTTTAAAAGAATACAAATATATACTGGTGCAATATGGTATTTATTAGCATACTCTTGCACCAACTTGACATGTTAAATAATAAACTATTACAATAATGAAACAGGAAACTTAGTAAGTTAGTATACACATAGTGGACCTCATATAACAGTTTAGTCGAGACCAGCGAAATTATTCTGTTATATGCAATATCTGTTATATTCAAAATTAACCCTAGACACACAGTTCAGGATGCTGCGTGTTGCGTAACTTTGCAGTATACGAAATGACATAAGTATACTGTATTTTATTATATGCCTTGTTAACAAAATGTTACAAAATCAGACAGTTTTTCATTAATTTATTGAATCTTCTATGTATTCTCTTGTGAAAACAACTATTATATATATGTATGATACTGTTAGGGAAATTGGTTATCATAATATCATCTTTTTGGAGTTACAGTATTACTGCTTTGGGGAAAAAATTTAAAAGAGAGTTTCTTATTACGTTATGATATCATACTTACTATTATTCTCCAGAAAGTTGTATGTTGGATTTTTTGCAGTGATTGAAGAATTGCCACACACAACACAAACACCCCATCATCTTGATGCAGCCAGCAGAATTTTAAACACCCCAGATGCTGCATTAGTTTCTCATATTGTAGATGCTTTTGCTTCTAATCCTTCAGATCTTATGTAGGTTTATATTTTAAATAGTTTAATTTTGTCATTGTACGTCATAAAAAAAATTGATGTTACAATAGTCATTTTATATTTCTTAGTCAACATGATTCCAGTAATCGTGAACGAGTTGGTGCATCTCCTCTCTTACCTGGTGTCTTTCCTCGCACATCAGATGTATACACCAACAAAAATGTAGTTAGTGTACATATTGCTTAAAAATTTGATGAAATTTTGATTAGCTTCAATAAAATACCACTTTTTTTACTTTTTCTATTCCAGTTGTTGATAGTAGGGTGGTGCAGTTGATTGAAAATAAATTTGAATATTGACTCCTGTGGTTATTTTTACGAATCCACATCTTGCAAACAGAACTGAATGAATTTTTTCACTTTGCATAAAACAAGAAGTTAACAGTAAAACGTTCAAGTGTTTGGTTGTGTGAAAGACTCCAAAATAGTGGTTTCGTTGCAAGAATTTTTATGATTTCTTATTAGCTTAAAATCGAATAATTTCTTTTATTCACCAGCAATACGAGAAGTTCACCCTTGATTTTCTTGCTTCACTTTGTTTAAAGTAAAATGAACATAGCTATTTTGGAGTCGCCTACATTCCGAAATTTATTGCTTGCATTTTTACATATTCAAATCCTTTTAAATTTTGCATATCGTTATCATGTATTGTCTTTGTATATACTGGTAATATATTTTTTGATTGTTGCACAAATTCTGTACGTTGTTACAGATGCAGCCCAATTTGAACCCTAACCTTCCTCATGTAGCTTTGTTTAACCCAATGACACAAAATCCCAGTACAAGGTGAGTTTCAGCTCATAAATTGAGTATCTTGGCAGTCAGAGATCTTAATTTAGCCAGTAAAATCCTTGAATGGTTATTTTAATACATCTTCCTTGAAGTATGTTACTAGGTTATTGATAACTTTGATCTAATTAAAACGTTGTACATATGATACGTGTTTCAGTGTTTCCATATCAGCTTATCCACCGGTTGCTGAACCTGTAGCAGGCACAAGGATGCAGTCACTTTACCAAGGTACCATAAACATGCTATGCATGGTATTTTGTTAATACAGCGTAATTGTACAAGGCAAGGTGTCTGGTGCTTCATAATCAAAACCATATCACAATGCTTTTCAACCCCCAGGCCGTACCCAAAATTGGGTTGCCAAGTGGTTTATGTGGGTATTTAGACTTAACAAATTACGCTATTTGCCATTTCAAAATTGCTTAGAATTCCACAATGTCTTAAAATTGGATTTAGCGTCTTAAAATTGAGTTTCAAAAAGTAAGATTTCGTTGTTCAAGTTAAGACTCATAATAAGTCATGAGCAATGATAGCTTACTTGAGAAACGTTAAACACACATTGTGCTGAAGTGGGATGCCAATGTTTTTATGCCTAAAGTTTGGGGTCATGGTTTGAAAAGGTTGAGAAACATTGCAATATTAGAACTTTTTTTACGAGGGTCAAACAAAAAGTAATGAGCCCATTTCTCATCTAGCTTTATTTGTTGTAGTAAAACACAATATGCACATAGATATATAGTTTCGAAATTAGGGATTTCAGAACTACTTTTCAATGTAATCTCCCTTTTTCTTGACGCCGACTGTCCATCGATGAACAAGGACATGTTTGCCAGCCTCGTAAAATTCAGCAGACTGCGTTTTCAACCAGTTTTTTACAGCTTGCTTGACTTCTTCCCCATCAGAAAAGTGCTGGCCCCTAACTCCTTCTTTTAAAGGTCCAAAAAGATGATAGTCAGATGGCGCCAGATCAGGTGAGTATGCTGGGTGGTTGATGGTTGTTCAGCCAAAAGAACTGATGACTTCACGGATTTTGAAGTTGGTGTGAGGTATTCCTAGAAATTCAGCCATTTCATCAATGGTGACTCTACGGTCTTTTCTGATCAGTGCCTTGACCCTAACACTGTTTCCAAGATTAACCGCTGGAGACAGTCTGCCAATCCTTGGTTTGTCCCGGAGATCACTCAAAACAGGCTTTTGTTCTTCACCTTTGATCTTGGATACCCACTTTTTGGCTGTGCTGTAGCCTATTGCAATTTCCCCATACACATTTTGCAACCTTTTGAAGATGTTTAATTATGGTTCTCTTTCCCAAACAAGAAATTCAATCACAGCTCTATGCTTATGACAAGCATCCAACAATGAGGCCATTTCCAAAATGGCTGACGAACATGGATTGGCTTTAACAATTGTTTTCAATAAACCTTGAAACAACTATTTAAACTATAAATTGTCAAAATTTCTGAAAAAAATTTCAAACATAAATAGGGTAAATTTAAAGCAGGCTCATTACTTTTTGACTGACCCTCGTAATAAATTAATTGGTGGGTAAAATATATATCTGCTTTTGTGAAACCTCTGTGCTTCCAGCTATTCTGTGCGTGTTTCTTAGGCCTGTTTGGCATTGTGCGAGAAACCCTACTTTTTCACACCTTTCTGTGCAGTACTACTGCTACATTTGTACACATGCTATAGATTGGTTTGCCTTGATAGAAAGGTAGTTCCCACTGAAGTACGCTTAAACATGATAACAATTATCTGTTATCCTTTATTTATTTTCTATGCTTGAATGTTCTGTATATAAAGTTTTGTGAATTATAACGAAACCAATTGCTGGTTCAGTAATTTTTCTATTTTATGTTTTAAGGTAACAGCAGTCGTCCGCCTGTTTCAAAACCGGTGCAAGCTGTTGCACCACAACCAAGACATCCTCCACAAGTTGAAAAGGTGTGAAAGAAAATTATTTTTTGCCATGGTTGCTCTTTTGCAATGGTAGATATATGGCTGTTAATAAAATTGCAGCTGTAAATTGTAGCAAAGCAAATGACTAGTGCCTATGCATAGACACTGCTGCAATCATTTTACTGTAGAAATAACAAGATTACCCATTGATTTTTTTAGACCGTTCACGCTGAGAATACTACAATGGTTTATGATCAGAAAGCTAATCTTCTGGTGAATTCCTCATGCAATACACCTGTGCAGCAGGAAGAAAATCCCAAGATATGCTTAAAGATAAGGTAATATTTACAGCTAGTGTTTACAAGCTTTTGTTTTTTTCGTACAAAAATGTTAAATTGAAATATAATCATCTTTTGAGAACTCTTTTTAACCACATTTTTTGCATGTTTGTAAGTAAATGTCTTAATATCTATGCCTCTCTTTGCTCATTTCAAAGCACAACCTTAACGAATGAATTCTTTTTTAAGACGAACCAAAAAGGGCCACAAGCACAAAGAAAAACATTCAAGTAAACATTCTATGGAATATGGGATCGTATCTTCGGACAACAAGCCTGAAGGAGCTGGCCCAATTAAACTTAAGCTTTCACGAGTTAAGCAAGCACCCATGACTGATGGGAACAAGGTTTCTACAGAACAATCCTTCAAAGTTTCTTCTCTTACCATGCCAGAAACTAAGTCCGATGCCTCAGCAGGCATGGATCAAAAACAAGCAGAAGATGCTGCTACTGCAATGGTGAAAGCACTATTCAAAGAAAACCACCCATCATCACAACTGAATACTCCTGATGTGAGTACAACTAAAAGCAGAAATTCCAAGAATGAGAAACGTCACAAACATAAACACAAAATAAATTTGTCACAGCAGCATCCAAACTCTGAATTTGTCAACTCAAATGAAAGCCGAGATGTTTTGCAACAGCGCCTTAATTCGTCAATGTTTTTGCCTAGTCAGCCTCAACATTCCACTCAGATTCATACAGCTTCTGCTGCAAATAAGTCAAATCCCATGTACCCTCAAACTAACCCCCCACACTTGCAGCAGCAAGGTTCACATAGTAATCCGGCTTATAATGCCACCCCCTATATGCCCCATAACCCAAATTTCCATTCTACTCCAATGCAAGGTCAGCAGTCTCAGATGCAGAGTCAATTTATCTCATCAACTGTGAACACTCACCTGAACCAGACGGGAACAATTCAAGGTCACTTTAGATCACCTTCAGTTATGCCTCAGTACAATTCAAATGCACAGCAAGAAGGAACAGCTTTTTCACCAAACATCTCATCACATCCCACGCAAAAACAACAGATGTTTTCGTCTTCTGATATGTGGAACGTATCAAAATCTTCACATCACTCTTATTTTGGTCATGCAAACCAGAGATCTCAGATGGAGTTTGCTTCCAAGCCTCCTCCATATACTGAAGCAGTTTTAACACAACAGCAGAGCCACAATCAGTTTTATCAACCGGTGAATCATTCGAGCAGGGCTATTGAATCCCACTCTGCAATATATTCCCAGAATCATCAACAATCTGTGCATCCTCCTCAGCAAAATGTTGTTCGGCAGCCTGGACATCAACATCCTGGCCATATTAAAAGAGAAAGCAGCTATCAGGAAAATGTTGTACAACAGACAGCTTTTCAATCTGACCACGATTTGACAAGAGTATCTCAAAATATATCTGAAGTAGCACAGCAAACTCCATTTCAAATGAAAGTGTCTGAGCAAGTGAAGTCCCAGTTTCCCTTGCAAGAGTCAGCCCACATTACATTACCTTCTCAGATCCTGTATGAGCAAACTAGGCTTCAATCTGCAAGCACTGAATCCTTGCAGATACAGCAACCTCATGTTTCACTGGAACGGGAATCCTTAACCTATAATACTTTTCCACCACAGCAGGCAACGGACCAGCAAATGATATCAGCAAAACCGATCAAGAATGTGAACTACATGAACACGCCATCAGTAAGCTTTCTAATTTTTAATTTCAACATTTTTCTAATTGTTAAGCTAACTTAAGCTTCATGCTTATGTACAAATACTTTCATGCATACATTAAAATTGATTGATAGACATTTTTCAACCAATTTTTTTTTCTCCACCAAAATTTGACTGTAAAATGTTTCAACACAATTGTATCACATTCTGAAGTTCCAAGCAAGTTGCAAAAAATGCATATTTTTGAGAGTTTCCTGAGATTTTTTGGAATAGTAGTCATGTGTCTAATTTGATAAACAGTAAGTTTCTATTCAGCATTTAGTACTGATGCAAACTTTTTGTTTTCAATGATACCTTGCTCGTATTGAGCTACTATAATAACTGAGGATAATTGATTATCTATTTATGACCAAGCTGTATTTGCGACCCTTAGAACAATCCTGGGGTCCCACATTTGAGTGGCAACTCATACATTGACAAAGCTGGTATTACGTTCTTTTAATTATCATTATTTTTTTACAGTCCAATGAATATTGTGCTTCACAATCAAATGCTAAAGCAAAGAAGAAAGGTAAGTTGCTGTGGCTGGCATGAAACAAACTCCATTGAAGTATAGTTTCGCTATATCAAATATGTACACTTGTACAGTATATATGTTTGCTTTTTTAAATCTGATTGAAATTATGCTCCCTTATCTTCAGACATATGGCTTAGTAGTATTGATTAGCCCAGTTAGTTTAGCTTACCTCACTAACATTTTTTGTTCTGTATCAGGTACAGATTTCTGCACAAGATATTATTGCTTGGAAAAACACAGGCACCCAAGTAGTAAAGCAGTGAATTTACATAGTAGCCAAAGCAGTGATTATTAGATACAATGAAGTGAAGATGCAGAGCTTGTACTGTTTTGGTTTATGCCATTAAAACAGTGGTTCTCAAACTTTTTTCATTTGTGCGGGCCCCACAAATGAAATCTTGAATGGTTTTGCTATACATTCCAGATTTTTTGAAAATGAAAACATAAAGGTTGCTTTTATTTCATTGTGATAAAATATAGATTGATTCTTGACAAGTAACATCTTATGATTTTTAGTGTTTTAAAGCGATGGAATTTTATTTAGATTAGAATACATTCAACAGAAAAATAGTAACTTACTTTAAAGTCCCATCGACTGCAGTGTCAGCCAAGTACTATGTCATAGTATATCTGACATCACAATCATATCAACATAAAATTGTGCAGTAAATGCAGCATACACAGAGGCAGCACTATACAACTTTTATGCTGTGAATGTAGGGCTAGTTAGGATTGCTTCATTTTTTGTTTGAGTGAGTGTGCAAGGCCCCTTCGCTAGGCCCATTTTCCAAAATTCTGTTTAATTAGCCTAAAACCGGTCCTGGCTACATCAACCTTTTTTGTTATGTAATTGTAAGTGAAAAAAATGTAAATAATCAAAAGTATTTTTAAAACTTTAGTGGCACAGCTGGAATGTGCTTGTGGTACACATTTTGAGAACCACTGCGTAAAAAGTGGAAGACTGTTGAGATATTTGATAGTTACATGATGCTATGTTTATTACGGTTGGTTCCTTTTGTGGAAAGGATCTCAGATGGTGTTCTGTAGAAAATATCAAAACATTATCTTTAGTTTTACAGGTATCTTAAAGGCAAAATAGGTTTAGCAAAGTATGACTGAAAATGCAGGCCAAATTGTAGATGATCCACTTGGTCTAGAAATAAGCAAGATTGACTGGACTTCAGGGAAAGGATCAGCAGAATTTGAAGCCATTTTGAGAAACCAAGGTTTTCTTAAAATCACTCCCGTTGCTGTTTGGAAAAGTGAAAAATTTCAAGTGCAGCAAACTGTAAAATCGGGTGCAAGTGGTTCAGCCAAACTCAGCAGTCAGAAAATTATGGGAAAATCCAATGTCCAAGCAAAACACAACCCTCACAAAACAGTTATTGTTAGATGTGTGCCCAAGGAGAAAGATAAAGCAACAGGCAAAGTTTTGTATACTACTAATTTGCATAATTTTGCGTAAAGCTCCGCTAATGATAGACGTGTGGTATATTTGTATAGAATAAGGCAGAATCATTGTTTAAAGCCATTAAAACACATCGCCATTTCATCTTGCGAATTTTCCAACCAAAAAGAATTTTGAAAATGTGTACCGTAATCCACTGGACAGTGTATTTCTACAAAACAGTACCACTTGTACTCTAATGTACTAAATAGACCATTTAGTTTACAGGTCATACATATTTCATTTCATGAAAGTACCAAAGACTTGCCAGTGATATCGACATCTTTTACTGTCATTTTCCGTGTAAAATTCACCACACACAGTTATTGCACAATATTTCTCTGGGCTAGTTGAAGGTACAGTAACCATGATTCACGAAAGGCACAGCTATTTTCAGAATTGGTGTTAGTGGTTTGGCTCTTGGTTGTTGAATGTGCTTTATTGCATGCACTGATATGGGATAGAATATAACTATCATAGCAGCGCAAGTGCAGAAAGAATTTCTGCTCTTTTAAGACATAAATTCGAGGACATGTTATCTTTGGTTGAGGTTAAGTTTCATGGATTGGAAGGCATTTGACAGTTTAGTTTTATTCTTTTTATACTGTAGCATGAGTTGAAAATAAATTTGTGTTGACTTCAAAGCACAAGGTCTATATTATGGATATTTATACTTTTAATGTTGTATTATTAGTTATAAAATGGTTGTGGTTAAGAAACTGTACAAAGTTTTTTTCAAATATATGCAAGTTAAGTACATATGTTGTAAAGATTAGAGTCATTATTTCAACTCGAATATTGCTGATATGTTACACTTTAATGGCTGTTGTCTAGTTTTACCTGAGTTTGTGTTAATTGTGGTGAAACTTATACACATAGGGCACAAACAAACGGGGGGCTTTGAACATGTGCGTGTCAAATTTATTGCTGATGCTGAGGAAGCAGACATCTATAAGTTGAAAGACATAATGTATCCCGATGACACTGAGGTGTCAAGCTTTTCTGAACTGCAGCCTGGAATGCAGGTTGTGGCTAAGTGGCCAATGAATGGAAAATTGTATGCTGCGGTGGTCATTGACCCATTGGATAACACTGGTTTGATAATTGGTTATTTTATGTATTTTAATGTGTATCTTGTCTACAGAGTATTTTTTTTATCAAGTATAAAAAATAAAAGATTTTATGCAATTAAAAAAAACAGAATAAGAATGAGTATAACAAGGTCCTGCATCTTTAAACCATTCATAAATATAACACACATAAAAAAGTAGGAAAAATCATTGAATGAACAATTTACCACAAAACAATTTACCAAAAGACAATTTACACAAAGCTTAAACGCATTTTTAATTGCTGTATTTTTCCGTGTATGAGTCGCATTTTTACCAAAATGTATGGGGTGCCATTAATAGTTTGACATTGATTGTAGCCATAATAAGGCTAACACATACTGAATGTTGTTTTTGTAAATGAAATCTGTTCAAATAATTTTGTTTAATAATTCAAATTAATTTTTGAGGCAGAATTTTGGCATGCGACTTAAACACGAATAAATATGCAGACTAGATAAAAAAGTTAAATATTATGTTTTTTTTCTGTGCTTTCAAGTAAAAAGCTTATTAATTGCAGGGCGGAGATTTAGGGAGCGCAAGCCACCTCCCAAGCCATTCCAAGTCCAACAAACTTCTTCTCGCAAAGATAAAAAGTCTTTTCATGAGCCATCAGTTGTTTTAAATAAGCTTGATCCGAGTGCTCTTCCATCCAA
Source organism: Clavelina lepadiformis (assembly GCF_947623445.1). Taxonomy (NCBI): domain Eukaryota; kingdom Metazoa; phylum Chordata; class Ascidiacea; order Aplousobranchia; family Clavelinidae; genus Clavelina; species Clavelina lepadiformis. The sequence continues at coordinate 10,416,556 of NC_135244.1, forward strand.
CATCATGCTTGCAAAAGCGCTACCTGAGCCAACTGGGGATGAATTTGGAGCTTACATATCAATGGCAGATCGTATTAAACTCAAACGAAGAGAGAGAATGCAAAAAGATTGGAAGCCCAAAGATGGTATGAATGAGTGTTAGCTTTTTAGTAAAGGAAATGCTTCAAATAATAGCAATTGTTGAAATATAAAATACATTTCAGGTAAAAAACGAAAACGAACTGCTTCCACCTCTTCTGAACGCAACTTAATTTCTTTGGATGTATCTGATGAAGAATTTACCTCTCCTGCAAGGAAACGATCTCATCAAGAAGAAGTTCGGAAGAAAGAGAGACGAAGAACAGCAGAATCTAGAATAATGCATGGAGGTATTTAGATTTAATTTGTGCATGTTGTGTATATAGTTAAACCCAGTTAATGAGTGAAAATGTGGTTGATACATATGTTATTGGTCAAATTTACTTTTAAAGATGTAGCTGGCTCATTTCAACGACTAACTTCGATGATAGCAACAATATTTGATGAAATGGATGCACTTGATCCCAGACTTTTAAATGAGGCCCAGAGTGGTCAAAAGGAGGGCAAGATTCCACAATGTTTGCTTCTCTCTCGTGCACAGCTTCAATATCTGAGTGGGGAAACTGCCAAAATCAAAGCCATGGGTATTATGCATCAGGTAGACACTGACTGCTGTTTTTTGATCATTTAGGTTATCCTTTTCCGATTCCTAATTAATTTGTGTGATGTTTTTTGATTAATCGCTGTTATTCAGAGGTTAATATACAGATAAATTGACATTTTTATAGTTTCTTTTTCTTTAATGAGCCATAAATTTAAACAGTTGCTGGTTATTATAGTTATGCAATTAACAGCTCTGTTGGCTATTGCTGTAGAATATTTTGATGTTGTAGATGCCCAAACAAGACCTGGTCAGACTGCTTACCCTACTAGAACCAAATATGAGAGATGGAGTTAACCTGAAGCCTTTAAAGCCCAAGGTTTCAACAACTAGACCAGATTTTAACAATGTTTTTAGTTTATAAGATTAGCAAGCTTATTAAATTTATGTTCTAGTCTAGATAGTTGTACAGTAGTATCAATAACTGTATCACACGGGTTTGGATTTTAATATATTTCTTGAATAGAATACTTACCACCTAGTTTGTTATGTTATGTTTCAATAACACGCAGAATCGAAAGTGTAGTTTTGCAATATATACCAGAAAGTATTGCTTAGTATTATCTCAAATTTTAGAAAGCAACAGAAAACTTTCGCTGAACCAGCTTGTCATGTTTTTTGTAATAAATTTTAGGGGAACTCTCCAGAAGAGCAGAAGTGGAATCGTGAATGTCGTTTAGATCGGGTTAACTCAGCAACTGAAGCTGCACTCACTGCCATGAATATTATGACTGCAAAGTACATGCCAAAAGCTGTCTATCTTGATGATGTCATGGATCGAGCAGCACAGCTTCTGCGCCAACAGCTAAATAATACCATTTATCCAGAGTATGATCTTGTGTACAAGGGAACATCAAGTCAGAAAAAGAAAGGGCAGAAAGGTAAGCATGGTCAATATTGTTAAACTGCTGAGGAATGTTGTTGTAATGGTCATCTGAAGATCAAAGAGAAGAGCGTAGCCAAAGTAGGTTTGCAACATGTATTGCTGGAATAGATTCAAGTCTATAATAACTGACTTGGATACCAAGGGGTTTAGTGCTATTGCTATGACATTTGATTTTATTCCTATGGTATTTGGTCTAATTCCTCCATTGACTTCATACCAAACTGCCTTTTAACTGTTTGCTCATTGATATGTTATAATACATAAATTCTGTTTGTGGATTTGCAGAGTTGACCAGCACAGCCAGCACCAAGATGAAAAGAGCCCATTACAAAGGTACAAAAAACAGAGCAATTCTCCAACTTTATAACAAACTAAACATTCTTCTTAGTCTATGGGAAGAATTGGTCATGGTTCAGCCATTAACTGATACAACGATATTGCAGGTAATGACATTTTTGTAAATAATGATGCTTTATTACTTCTGCAGTTTTATTTGCAAATTTAGAACACCAGCACTTTGCTGATATAAAAAATATTCAGTTTTCTCAAAAGTGCCATCTTTCATCAGAAATCTTTTTTGATTAGATTTCTTCAGTTGGTATATCGCCGTTTTTTGTTGAAAATGTGAGGGAACTGCAGCTTAGTGCTATTCGACTGACAACAGGAGTGTTCTCGCGATATGACAAACATCGGTCACTTCTCCTTGAAGATATTTTTCAGTCGCTTGCCCGCTTACCCACCAGCAAAAGAAACCTTAGAAATTATAGGTACCCTGGGTATTACATAGATATGTCTGTGTGCCTATCCAATCACATTGGCAATATTTCTCTTCTAGTTATAGGTCATCATAACTTTTACTTTTAATTTATTCAGGCTGACATTTGCTGATGAAGTGCTGGATTCTTCTGATGAAGAGGACCATACGAGTGGTAGAAAAGGAAGCGCAGGAGTATCCGGTGGAGAACTGCAACATATACAGATGGTGTCAGCTCTTATTCTTCAAATGATCCACGCAATCGTTCACATTCCTCTTCCAGAGCCTGAAAAAACTGACATCGCTTTTAAGGATGCAAAAATTCAACATGAAGTAGGATGAATTTTTTTATTTCATAGTACAATTATCACTTTCAATTCCACTCATTGGTTTAATATTTTCTGTATATGATCTTTCTCTGTTGATGTAAGATGCAGCCTTTAATTCTGAATGTAAAATGAAAATGCAAGACTGAAGATTTTAAACCATATTCCACTCGCAGTTTGTCAACTCGTACTCATAGTATCATTAACCTTTTTAGATGCTCCCTTTAATAAGTCTCTGCTGTGAAAATATTTTCAGTCATTTGAAAAGTCCAATACATACTGCCACAAATAATAAAAAGTTTTACAGAATTGTTTTAATGTTTACCAAGATAAAATTTTCCCATAACATGGCTGATAAAGAATGACATGTATTATGGATTTTTGCACATTTTTGAAGTTCACCTTGTAATTGTTGGTTCCTGGTCACAGTTTTTCTAATTTTAAAAATAGAGAAAAGCAATACAAAACGTCATCAGAACAGAAGTAGTGCTTGCTGATACAATTTAACGTTTGACTTTTAATGTTTGTCAGGTCGATGAGCTGAAAGTTGTCACCAGTTATGAAATGGCTGTTAAAACTGCACAAACGTTTCTTTCTGTGTTTTTAAAGAAGTAAGTTGTGGTTTGTTTTGTAGATTGTAGACATAGAGCTGGATGCTGCCAAAATCACTCTTGCTAAAAACTTTCTTGTTATTATTTTACTCTGATAAATAATTTTTCTGTACACTACACTTGTGTACAGTGTACACCACTGTTAATATATGATTTGTCATCTATACATGCCAACTATATATCTTAATGTAATCAGAATTATCAAAGACATTCATTGCAGATGTGCCAGCAAAAATGAAGATATTGATTACAGACCACTTTTTGAAAATCTAGTTCATGATCTTTTGGCTACAGTGAATAAACCCGAGTGGCCTGCATCAGAAATGCTACTAAGCTTGCTTGGAAGATTACTCGTGAGTATTTACTGGTTTTGTATTAAGTTGACAACTTCACTGCATTCAGTAGTTGTTTAACTGCATTTACATCTCTAAATATAAACTAATCTGTTGCTGTAGGTTCACACTTTCAGCACTAAATCAACTGAGATGTCCCTAAGAGTTGCATCGCTGGATTATCTTGGAGTAGTTGCTGCTAAGTTGCGACGAGACGCAATCACAAGTCGCACAGATGTTTCCACTGTCCAAGGTCTTCTTCGTAGACTGGAGGAAGCAGGGAATGAACAGGATAATGAACATATTGAACAGGTGGACAAACAGGAGAAAGAACCTCAAGTAAATATAGAGGTGTGTTTTAATATTTTAATGGTGGCTAGTGCAAAGACAAGTTTATCTTATATTGAAGAGCACAATTAGCTAAATAAACTGATCAAATGATTTTGATCAACTGGTTGCGTAAATATTGCCAAAAATATGTCACAACTCACTAGTTTAAACTCATAGATCATTGTGACCTGTTTAGCAGGTATGATATCTCACTCTGCTAATTTGTCTTACCACTTTGTAGTTGCAATTTAATGCAACAACCACAAGTTTAAATCTTATCGTAAGAAGGGCTAAACTAACATTCTCTGGAGGTAAACAACATACATTACTGTCCTATATAATTAGCTTAAGTAGTAAAACTGCAAAGTAAGTATTGGTTTAGTTAATTGGTTATTGCAGCTTGGTGTCTATTTTGATAATCTTGTAGAATTATTATTTACAAACAAAGCAGGAGACTTCTGTAAATATTGATAAAACAAATATAACATTTCTGCTTTTCAAAAATATTACAAATTATATTATAACAAATTATTACAAACAAGAAACAACTCAAACAGAAGAAAAGATATTGCAGCTGTAGCTGATGTAGCGATGTTTTTATATTCAAGAAAAATATCAAGGATTGTCATCTATTGTATTTTCAATGAGGCCTGTGTTCATTAATTACCCCACACTTGTAACTGTCTAACTGCTACCCCACTGACTATAATATACTTAAATATTTCTACATTAATAGCAGTGCAATAATTATAGAGCTTAAAGGTGACATTAAAACTTCAGAACGAGATGCTATTTGCTACATTTAAACATATTTTTAGATAGGCTCTATAGGCTCCTGCGGTTGGCCTTATATTAACACAAATCCAAAACTCTAGCTAAGTTTTAGTTTAGGAAATAAGGTAGCTTGTTGCATGGTAGTTATATAGTTGCCCTATGTTTAGTAATGTGATAATATTGGTTGGTATTTGATTTATGATGTGTATCCATGGTGTTTTAGCTTATTTTAAAATCACAGCACTAGTTTTTTTGCATACATCTTGTGTTGGTTATTTGTACAAAATAAGATTTTTTATGACTCAGAATGTTGACTATGTGGTTTCAAAACCTGCTAGAAAAAGGACAAAAGCATTAGCAAAGAAAAAGAAGTCAAACAAGCAAAAAGTAATTACTTGTAGAGAAAGTTTTTAGCAACAAATAGAAGGTGTTTTGATGAATTTTAGGGCTTTTGTTGTCAGAATATTCAGTGTTCAGCTGTAGTTACTGCATAGAAAGATGTTTGGTACGGATAGTATGGTCTTATAGTATTTATACTGGTCAGTGATTCCCAAACTGTGTGCCGCGACACACTAGTGTGTCAACACAGAGTCTCAGGTGTGCCGCGAATATTTTTGGAATTTTGGAAAAGAACTGTATAAATATTTAAAATAAGGCATGCAGACAAACATATGCGACTTAAAAGCATTCTAACTGCTTCAATAGCTGATAACAAAGCACATGTCCATCCAATAAGCACATCCATCGCATTAACACATGAAAATAAAGTTTTTAAAGCAACTTTTTCTTCTCTTTTCTCTTGTTAGTGTGTCGCGAGCGTTTTATACTTTTTCTAGTGTGTCACAAGCTGAAAAAGTTTGGGAACCACTGATTTATACCATAAGAAATGTTTTATGTGAAGAACCTGTTGTGCCATTTTCAAATGCATTATTTCAATAGCCTTTAGACAGTAGTAAAAATTGGAACTGAAGTACAGAGTTTAACTATAATGCATTAATGAAGGAAAAGTTTTTCCAAGTGCCTCTGCGGATGGAAATTAACAGAATAATGCTATGTACATCGTTCATCTTGCATTATTTTCAATCGACTGCGATAACCTAAGGATATTTGTTTATTACAGAAACAAAAGCAGCTTCCTGAGTCAGAAGAAGAAATCTTGACTCTTCGGTTGCAGTATCTTCTTCTTGGCTACCTGAGACGAAATGCAGATGCTGACCAATCCCTACTGGTAATCCAAGTTCATTTTTCACCTTCCTGTTGCAGTATCCCTCAAGATACACCATTTTGAATGCTGCAGCACAAATAAATTGATAGTTCATATTACCATAATGTGTATGAGACACTTCCATCATTCATTGACTTTTTCAGTTTGCCTATAACTTTTACATTGGACAATGGCTACGAGATGTTGCCCTGGAATTCCAACAATTCCAACAACTTCAAGACCAAGGAAAAGTGGATGATTCAATTGAAGCTCAAAGTTCACGGCTTCAGGCATGTCAGAGGAAAAAAGATGCACTTATGGAATTAACTTCTTCTGCTTCAGTTGCAGCTTCTGTAGTTTCTGGCCAAACAAGTGATCAGGGAGGAGTGAAGAAACCAGTTAATCTGAGCGAACTGCAGAAAAAGTTAGTTTCCGCTATTCTAATTGTTAAATTGCATTGATGTGCTTGCACTCACCACTCATCTTTATTTATTATTACAGTAAAAAATATCTACTATGGTATACTAAGTAATAAGTATAGTATACACTATACAGTACATTTTAACATTACGTTCATCCATTTTAGAATACAGTATATCTTCACCATTCTCAAACTTAAGATGTCTTGGAGTCTCTCTCCATGGTATTTTGGGCTCAATGAAATAATTTAATCATTTTTTTATTATGGCATCATTTTGAGGTTTGACCCAAAATACCCCTTATGGAAACTCCAAACTATTTTAAATTCACAAATGGTGGAAAAATAGAGCATGCTAGATTGCTGGTTTACAGTACACACTTGGTAGAGATAAATTTTAGCCCAAGGCTCTAATTTTGCAGTGCTGATAAACTGGCTGCTGGTTTGACTGTGGAAGATGCTGCTCTTGTCTCACGTCACTTGGCATCAACCAGGCCTTTTTCAAAGGCATTTGATTCCTACCTTTCATACATTCTTCGAGTTCGTGAAGAATCAGCTGTTGCACTTAGGACTAGAGCAATAAAGTGCTTGGCTGAAGTGGTTGCGGTTGATCCATCTATAATGGAAAGAGTTAGTCACTACTGGAATATGTTTACCTTCCATAACATTTTACGTACTTAGAATCAGGTTTCTGTATTTGACAAATATGCATATCTCAATTGTAGGATGATATAGCGCAAAGTGTGCAGTCAAGCTTGGTGGATGGATCAACAAGTGTACGCGAGGCCGCTATTGATCTCATTGGACGTTTTGTAATCTTGAAACCAGATCTAGTAAAGCATTACTATGTTATGCTTACAGCAAGAATACTGGTGGGTTATTCTTCTTGGTTATTGGTTTCATGGATCAAATATACATGTACATCTCTGATCCCTAACATATGTGATGTGGAAAATCTGAGATGCACCTTTATGCGATATCCTGCTTGCTTTTAGGATACTGGAGTTAGCGTCAGGAAGAGGGTTATAAGAATATTGCGAGATTTATGTCATGAATATCCTGATTTACCTCAATTGACTGATGCATGTGTTAAGATGATTCGAAGGGTCAATGATGAAGATGGCATAAAGGTAATTGTACTTCAGTTTTGTTCATTGATACTGCATAGATTGTCATAGTATAGTGTTTAGAGTTTTCTAGCCCTGTTTTCGCAGCTGGTATCCTTTGTCTTGCTATTTATTCTGATTGTAATTTTCGATCAGTTCTCATGTCTTGTTTCAGAAATTGGTTCATGACGTATTCATGAAAATGTGGTTTACGCCAGTTGACCCACAGGATGCTGCTTCTTTGAAGAAGAAAGCTCTTCTAATTACAGACATTGTTGCAGCAAACAAGGAACGTGGATACGAATGGATCGAACAGTTATTTAAAAATGTAAACCATGTTGACTTGTAATTAGTTACATAGCCTTTATATTTATCGAAAGTTGGTAACAAGTTAGTAACAAAGAAAAGTAAATGTAGGTCCTGCCTTACGTTTGATGTAACTTTTATAATATGAATTTTCGCAGTTGATAGATACACCAATTCCTAATCCACACGTTGAGCTTTCATGTCAACAAATCGTTGATTGCCTTGTGCAACATGTCATAATATTTGAAAATCCCAACAGTAAGCAGGGTAAGTAGGCATATCAGCCTGAATAAAACAGGTGCTTTTCATTCAAGTATAGTTCAAGTACTGTAAAAATAATTATGCTTGACTAGCTAATAACTACCGGAGTATAATTTCTAGGAGAATATAACCAGCATACAATAAGTCAAGATAGCAGTGTATCTGCTAATACAAGGTAGGTGTCTTTGATTTTGTATGTATGTGCTGTGCACATAACTTGAATGTACCATTTGGTTTTTTTAAAGAAATTATGATGAAGTGTTTTTTAACAGTACGCTTTTTTTAGTTTATATAGCTTTCAGAAATTTCGTCTTCATTTTTCAGTTTATTGATATAATACTATTTTGTAGCTCACAAAGTAAAGATCGCTCAGTAAGGTTGGTTGCAACTATTCAAACAATGGTTCAGCTTGCTCGAATTCGACCTCGTCTGCTTGTAACACATGTCATGACTCTTCAGCCATATCTTGCAACCAAGTGTGAGGTAAAGTTTTTAGAACAATTTCATTGCCAAGCCAAATGAAGTCGATCTGCATGCAAGTTAAATGCAATAGGAAAACAATTGATAGAATCAAAATTATCTTCACTAACTGAAATATAAGTAACATGGAGTAGATTTTGAAATAATGGGATTAAAAAAATTATCACTGTTCTTCATCTTATTCATGTAGATGCCGGATGATGTGCTTACCGTGCATGGTGTTTGTCGAATCCTTGAGCTTGCTATTCCTCTTATGGAGCATCCTCCTGAAGCATTTCTTGCATCCATCGAGGAAGATATGATGAGGATGATACTTACACACAGGTTTCATGTAGTATCTGCAGCAGTGGCGTGTCTAAGCGCTATTACTTGTCAAGTTACTTTTAACTACAAGCTGATATGGGATTGCTTCCAGAGAATGTGCAGTAAGTACTGTAGTTTATCTTTTACATGAAATCATCCATTAGTTCAATGTCACCATTTTTGTTTTTTGCCAGCATTTCTGAGCCTTACTTTTGTGACACAAAATTTTTAGAATAAGTAAATTGGCTATATGACTAATCGGCCAAACTTTATCCAAACCTTTTAATAATCATGGCTAGGTATGAGTTAAGTGTACTAATGAACCATTGATGCAGTTCTAGTGACCCATTTGAACCGGCATTCATTGTTTGAAAAACAATATTTAAAGTTAAGGCAGATTTAAACTAATTAACGCCAACCTTTTTCCTCGTTAAGTAATCACCTGCCGGTTTTAAGGTTGCATTTTGTTTTCGGCAGTTTGATAAATCTTCATGTTGTGATTTACAGGTGGGCTGTCCAATGCAAGAGCACTTCATCTCAAAACTCCTGAAGCAATATTTCATCCGAAACATCTTAAACAACTTCTCAGGACTTTGTTCATAATCGGACATTTTTGTAAAAACTTTGATTTTGATAACGAACACATCAAAGGGAAAACTCAGGTTAGCCACGAATTATTTGGTAGATAGTTGTCACCGAGGGTTGTACTTTTTGTTTGAAATTTTGTTTAGCAGGCCTTAGCTACTTTACAACTTTTATTTGCAATTTATGTATTTTCATGTAGATATGTGTCAAGGATAAGGTGTATGACTGCTTGCTGTATTTCGTCAATCTTGAAACAACAAGCAAAACCGAGGAGTTGCGTGGATATTCCATCGCTGCTCTTGGTCTTCTTATGGTGCAAGATCCAAACATGATGTTTCGTAATTCAACCAAGGACCTCTATCGAACATTGCTTGATCCCAGGCAACCTTCAGATCGGTTAAAGAAGCAGGTCTGTTTGCTACACTATGTCAGGGCTATTCAATTGGTATACTGCAGTCCAAATCCAGACCTTCTGAGTACTGACGTTTGAACCTCAGGCTTCATGATGAAATATATATTTCTAAATTTAACCACGTATAATAATAGGCATTATTTTGCTAAACATGTGCAAAAGTCAGAGGTACGCTTTACTTCCAAAGAGATAACTGTAGAATACGTAAGCACATGTGATGTTTTTCTCTCCTTTTTGGCAGTGCTTTTTTGTTCCATGTTTCAGCTTGCTTGCAGTGCGCATGTTGTACTGTAGAACTTCTGTGGTATTTTACCTCGTGCCCATCTCACTTTTTAAGAAAGATTTCCATTAAATGCACATTTTGAAGGTTGTGTGTTGAAAAATAAAATATGTAAAAGTCTGTATTAGCACATAATAGTAGTACCAGCACATAATATCTGGTACTTGTTGACTATACGTATATGTGTGGAATCAAACCTTGAACTTGTCTATGTCTATTTAGACCGTTACTAATAACACTTGTGTAGCTTTGCTGTATATTATGAAATTTTGACTCACTATTAAATAGTGTTCTTGTTCTCAATTTTTATTTTGAAGATTTATTTGTCATTTTTATATATTTTTCAGGTGCTACAAAATTTGCAAAATTACTTGCAAACTGAAGATGTGAAAATGCAGCAAGCTGCTGAAGCAAGTGTAAAGAAGCACAAGCAGGTCTGCTATTAGCTCCAGAAATTGCAATATTAAATGTAGGAGACATGTTTAATGTGTTTAACATTCTCTTTGTTAGCCATGGTAAAATCCATAGAATGTATCAACACAAGTCAATTGCTTTTGAGATGCCTTTGCTACAGAAAGAAAGTCCAGAAATCTTCGTAACAATTTAACAAGTTTTGTTGTTCAGGAAATGGATGGAATACCTATCAACGATCCTGTAAAATTTTCCATAGATGATCCAGCCACTGATGAAGACATTAAAGAGATATGTGACGTTTCAAGTGGTATGGCCTCATCAGTAATGCAGCTCTTCCTTAAGCAGGTATGCGTGCATTACTGGGGAAATAATATCATGACATTTGCTGTGAGACCTTGGAATTCATATAAAAAAGCTATTAACATCATAATGCATTCAGGTTTTGGAATCGTTTTTCCACCGCCATGTTATGGTAAGACATGCTGCACTACACACTGTCTACCTCACTTTGCAGCAAGGTTTGGTTCATCCTGTGCAATGCGTTCCATATCTTATTGCTGCAGCTTCGGATTTCGAAGCAATAGTTTACAAAGAAGCTGACCAACAGGTAAATTTTGGTAGTTTCTGCAGCTTCTTGTTATCCAATGAACACGATTCCTACTCCAAATACAACTGTGCACTTACTGCACTACTTTTTTGACACTATGATTATATTACTACCTGCTATCAGTTAAAATTAATACTACAATTGCATCGTACATAAGCATAAGGCATTTTTATGCACTATGTGCAATTACGCAATGCACGTATTGCATCTAGAGCTGCATAGACACTGTTAGAACATGCGCATAAGTAGTGTTGTTTTAAGAATTTGTTTTATGTTGCAAAATTGCAGTAAAATGCCACCTTTATGACAAACACTTTACCCGTTTTAATTTTTGCATTGGTAGTTGTAAAGAATGTTGTCAATATCACACTTTTTTAGCTGGTGGAACTGAACAAGCGATACCATGGTTTTGTTCACACAAAAGCTCTTCAGGGTATGAGGCTTGCTTATCAGTTACAGTCCTATACCCAACAACCTAATAAGATCGTAAGAGGTTTTCTTGAGAGCGCTACTGCTGGTGATGAGCCCTGTGGTGTAAACAAGGTAAGTTGAGCAATGAGCATTTACATGCAATATTTTAATTGGTAAGTTGACAAAAATAATTATACTTTTAGGCCAGTTGTTCTCAACTTTACTATCTTGTACGTTCTGATCGTAAACATCGAAGAACTTTGTTGCTTTCTTTGCTTAAGCTGTTTGATGATACAGTGGTAAGTTGTGTGTTATTCCCTAAAGATTTTGTTTCAGTAGATAACAAGGAAATATATCCTACTTTTTACTGCTTTTTTAAATGCAGAACAATTATCTCTTTGTGATTTTGGTTACATTAAATGCACTGAATCAAGCATGAATCCGAGTAATGACCTATTTTATTTTCACAAATACAAATCATCCGGATAGATTAAAGTCAATTTTTATATTTTGCAATATGTATACAAACATAACTTTACAAACAGTACTGTTTTCTTTTCTGATGCTTGATTGACATTCAGAATGTTACAACGACTTTTAGTCATTTCTTTTAAGCAGAAACAGCTTGGTTTCTAATATTCATTAAGTATGTAATGGTTAAAGAATATTTCCCTTGCTCATCAGATACTTGTATTAGGAACCATGAATGAAGTTAACAGATTCAAATTTAAATGGGTTTTGCATAGATATCAAAATCCGTTTCCCCTTGTTATCGCTAATCAGAATCTTAATTTGTTATTTAGCGCATACCTGGTTGTTACAGTGACTGGCCACATCATGTATCAGTTAGCACAATTTGTTTGTTGGGATATCTTGCTTCAGGCCTTAGACAATTGAAGTTTATGTAGGATATAAATATCCAATTAGTATGGATATAACTATCCAAGAAACTAACTAAGTGTCTAATCGTTTCTTGAATACAAGCTATCATGTGTGGACGTAAAAATTAGTAAGATATTTTTATAGATTACAATACCAAATACATACTATTAATATCATGTCTACGTTCACATTTGTATGTGTTTGTTATTAATTTGTAATTTAGTGAAAATTAAGATAGAATTAAGTTACTGGTAAAAGTTCCCATAATTGCGATGGTAGTTTTATTGTTGACTTTTAATATATCATCCTTTTACTCATCAATCAACACTGTTTGTCTTTTTTCAGCCATGTTTTCGATTAAGTCTCAGGCTTTGGTTCTTTATTAAGATGTGCATAAGAAATGTTACTTATTGAGGGATTTTTGATCAGCATTTCTATATTTTTGCATAAATTAACAAGCCGATTTTTGCAGAAAACTGACCTTGGCATGTTGGTGTTTGTTGCTGACAACTTGGCACATTTTCCATATCATACTCTTGATGAGCCTTTGTTTCTCATGAGCCAAATTGAAGTTTACGTATCTGTTTCTGGCTCAAATGTATTGCAGAGTTTCAAGGAGGTTAGTGTAAGAACTTGACCATGTTAAAATAAGAATGTCTTTCGTCATGATAAATAGCTAACGATTGCTGGGATTTAACGATATGACAATGATTTTATGATTTAAGATTTGTTTAAATGTTAGCAACTTCAAAAGAAAACTGAGAGAAGAGAAAGACGAGCAGCTAATTTAGAAGAGAAAGAGAAAAGGCAAAAAGAAAGAGGTTCTGATGAGGAGGACTCTTCAAGTTCTTCATCTTTATTATCTGAAGATGACAGTGATGATGAAGGTTCCATAGAATCAAGGTTACCTCTACATGATGATGGCATCACAGAGTTTGCTCATCTTTCCTTGGCTTGTTTGCTTTTACTCTGGCTCAAACAACATTTAAAGACCTTGTTTGGTTTCACTGACAAGTAAGTTTGATTTATTTGTTCCAGATAAACGGCTACTAGTACACTAGTTTTCAACACGAACTTTAATTACATTTTAAGATATCAAGGATCTTCACAAATAATTTTAGAAGTTGATTTGCAAGATTGTTTCGCTGTTTTCAGGAAAATCCATCGATATTCTCCCAGTGAAGTAAATCGAGCAAATGACAAGCAATGTCATCGTAAGAAACCAGATCTCAAGTTTGAGCCTACCCAAGCACTTCAGCATATTCAAAGGCTCCGAACACATATGTCTTGTAGACATCCGGAATATATTGCAGCTGTTGTAAGGCAGTTCAAAGAGGTATTTTGAACAAAATTAGTGAGACAACAGTAATTGGTATTACAGTAGAATCTCATTGTTCCTGAGTTCATTGATCTAAAGTTTTCATCATCTGGCTCATATTAGCAAACATCGCATTTTTTCCCATCTATTTACATCCATTGCATCCAAGTTTCATTATTTCACTTACATAACTATGCATGGATAGAAAATGGTTGTGCTAAATGAGATCAAACCTTATTTGAATTTAATTCATACAATGCATTAGTATTATGGTGCGATGCTTCTTGTTAACTTGCCTTATTTATAGTACTTAAGAATTCCTGGAAAATAATGTTCATATAAGCTTATCGTTTTAGTTCAATGAACTCATGAACAAGCTTGATCCAAACGAAGAAGACAGCGATTCAGAAAAAGAGAAGAAAACTCCATCAAAACTGTCTTCTACAGCATCTATCCCCCCAGGTTTGTTAGTAAAACACAACCTACTCTCAGTCCAATTGTACATCACTTAAATCATCATTAATTTGTAGATCCTTCCAAAGAAGACGAAGAAGAGAGTGATCGAGATACTGATGGAGAGATGCCGAAACCTGCCGCTCCGTTGGATGTAAGTTGCCAATACTGGAAGTAGTTTTATGTTTTTCATTGGAGATTTGCAGAAAGCTAGTTCATACGTCATCCACTTGACAACCCGCCTTCAATCTGAACCTTTGAAGTTATAATAAAACAAATTTTATTTTTTGCTTCGAGCAAAGGCTTTGCAATGCTTTACGCTGTTAAAGTAAATGGAAAAGTGAAAAAATCTCATCCTCCATATTGGATTAATCTGGCTGGAGGTACCTCTTAGTGGGTGACGTCATATCATTGTTATGGTTTTACTTATGCGAAATTATTTACTTCCATACTCAATTGGAAAACCTTCTATTTCATTAAAAAATTATAATCAGTTTTTTAAAGATTCTAAATCGGGTAAAAACCTATCTAAAGTAAACCACGATGTGCTTGGGCGGGTGAAATTTTTCTGTTGTGTCATTGTTCCACCAACGCTCGAATGTTGTTGGCGAGCACGCATATGCAGTATATTTTAACTTTATTCCAACTGCGTTATATAAAAACAAACTTAAGTGTTGCACTTTTGTCGCCAAAAATTACCAGTGTGTTGAATCACTAAGTTAAATTTTATAATAACCTTACGTCGTTCAGGTGAAAACTTTTCATTTCAGCTAATTTCAACATTTTCGAGGTTTTTACTTGTTAAACATACTTTCCAGTTGTTTCAGCGAATAAACTTATAATCCGGGTTTGTGAAAATAATAAAAAAATGTTGACTTTCTTTTTCGAGTTCAATATGTCCGAACTTCTTATGCTGAGTTTCTTTGTTTAGGTAGTTTTAACGCTTTGAGCAAAAAGTTTACCAGTAAAAGTTTTGGAAATTTCCTATCTATTTGCTGATAAGTTAATTAATCCGTTTAAACTGATATAATCAATGCCTTGTCCACTTTGTATTGTTGATAATCCCGATGTGTTTGTTATCAATTTTGCATTTGCTCTAATAAAAAAGATATCCATCTATTCTGAACGATTAAAAGTTTTTTTTTTGTAATATGTATCATATATATTTTTATTTCTGTTAGTTTGTTTACGCCATTACTTCTGGCCCGAAATTAGTTAGTAATTTTCTTGCAAACGAACATATGATGAGCCATTTTGCATTGGTTCTCATGCTAGCAACTACGTCACATTTCAAATCGACTTCGCCTGTTACTAAACTAAAAAGTTTTTATACTATTGTATGCAACAGGTTATTCGCCAGTCGACTGCCTTGAAGAGTAAAAAACACTCTCGCCAAAGAAGTGGGGAAATGCGGAAACGGGCAGAGGTCAGATATCTCGACAGCAGCTCTGACTCGGAGGAAGAATTTCGTGGATTCTGAACCTGATGTTGCGCAAAGCTGGTACTTTATTTATATACACCGCATGACTTGTCATTGCAACTTTTTAATTTTGCGTTTAAATGATTAAATTTCTACTGGTTTTAGAATCCGTTTTTACACCTTTTGACACTGCAGCTATTAGTGTGTTTGTTTAGAAGTATTTTTACACTTCAAATGGAAGTAAAAATTGAAATATTTTTGTTGACAAAGTTAACTGTATGAAAGAAGAAATTATTTGCTGCTAAGGGTTAGAGCAGTATACATCGCATTCCACTCTTCGCCATCTCGTTGTTGATGCAAAATGCTCATAATTTCATTGGGAATTCATGTTTCAATTGAAAAGCATTGTTCTTGGTACTCCAACAGAATTTGATTGTTATTTCGGTTGTTCTCTGATACTCACGGTGATGTCAACAGTTTTACTATTTTTGTTATTGTTCATTCTTACCAGACTTGTTTATAAGTCGTTTTTTAGAGCCACGATTGACTAGTATTAATTGATTCTTTGTTTGCAAGATTTGTTTGTTGCGTTAAGTATTTTTGCTCACGTTGTTTCCCCAAATCTCTATTGTAATAGAGACGAGGTGTTATTTTTAATAAGCAGTTGAAAGTCGTTTTTCTCACATTCATCTTGCGAAAGCTTGGCGGTTTTGCTAATAATAAGCAAGAAATTTGTATTATTTTTAAATTTAATTGTTCTTTTTTAACTTCGGTGTTACAATCGTCATAGTTAATAAAAATTTAGTAGTACACCGATTCATCTCTCTTCAATTCTAGAATCGCTAAAGTGAATTTTACCGGCATTACAGACCGTGTGTGTTGTTTAACAAATTACTTAGCTTGCAATTAATACTCCTTTTAGGATGCGATTTGCACTTAATAGGCACTAACGAGAAAAAGTATTGTTCAGCAGGAACAGGATTTTTTCACTAAATCTGGAAGATTTAAAAAATAAATCTTAACTAATATCCGCTCATTACATTATGCACGATACAAGTGGCCACGTGGACTATTGCATTTTAAGTTTTTAATGTTCTCGAGGACCTATGTCTGGCAAAACCAAAATCGCTCGTTTCACAAAAAAGCTTTTCCTGTCAGCACTGTCACCTTTTATTATGATAACATGATTTAATATTGATGGCAATTTTTATAAGTTTCCCTTTGTATTTAAGTTTTCTAAAACTTTGGGAATTGATTTTTCGATATAAACCTAAAAGAATGCAGAGGTATTTTCTCTAAGCCATCTTATGTTATGGAACGTTGGGCCCATTTTGGGGCTTTTAAGTTGTTTGTCTGAAAGCATTAGGGAATTTTTGAAAAAAATATTTTGGGGCGGCCTCAATATCATGTGATTTCTACCATACATGAATATTTCACGTTTTTTCTTTTAAAGAAAAACAAATGGGGAATCCCCAAACTTGAACAGTACCTTGAAAAGTTTTGAGAGTATTTAACAAAACTTGGTCTCTCGGTAAGAAGGGTAATAAAAATGTTGCAACGTTTATTGTTAAAAAAATTCTGACCAGATTCTGATATACATCGGATTTATCAGTCTGACTCCTTGATGAGCGTGTTCACTTCAGCCTCACAGGTGATCAAAATGCTGAAGAGGCACGGTACAGGAATGTAACCAAAATCAAATGTTTATATGAAAAAAAGTTGATGTTGGAGACAGTATTGACTAGCAACACTTGATTTAGGCTAACATGGCATATACTACAAGCTTACAAGTTTTCCGAGACCCAGATTCAGAGCAGACCAGCAGGGGTCACCGACCGTTTTGCAATTGACAGTTACTTCAAGGGTACTGAGAAACGCAAACGGTTGATAAAGTGATAACACACTTCTGAAAGTTGCACGGTTTACCTTTAATTTTATAATATCATTGATGGTATTCTACGTGAAAACGCTGATCATGTTAATGATCCAACAAGGTAGGAAACGCATAAATTTCAACATGCCTTGGTGGTTAAGGCTATTTTTAGCAATCAGTTAGTCGAATTAGCAATCAGTTAATCGAATGAAAGAAATGCACGATTCGGCCTGATCCGATTGAAAACTCGTGGACGAATAAACTAAAACTGCGCAACAAGCTTGAGTCAGCCAAAAAGTTAGGAACTGAGCAATTATGGAAAGATGCTTGCGCCTGGCAGCAGTGTAAGTAATCTTAAAGATATTCTGAATCTGCAATTTATTTTCTTAAAATATATTGCAAGGAATTTAATTCAGATAAAGAAACTAAAATTGGAAACACCTTGTTTAGGCTTGTTGTAGCTGATTGATATTCTTTTGAACAGGTTAAGAACTAGGGAAAAAAATCACTTTGCTTTCCGAAAGCTCGGTTTTTTTAGCAACATTTCAAATTCACCAAAGAATTCCGGCTTCGGTTACCAGCCTCTACGATACATTCACGATCACAGCCTTCATATTTATAATAACGCGGGGTGAAGATTTTATTGTATTCACGTTTTGCATAGACAATAATTAAATACGTATCAGCTTTGTTGACAAATTTCAGAACTTTCTGTAAAGGGGCGACTGCATACGAACATATATTTAACGAACCACTACAAGTATAGCAAAACCACAAAATCACTTTTAATAGTACTATCACATCTTTATAACTGGTTGATTGCCGGCTGATAGATTTTTATTTTGAAATTCATGCGAAGTTTTCTGCCTGAAAATGTCCAAGCATATGGCAAGAACATCTCTAGTATCGTGAGGTAATATAACGCCGTCATTAAACAGGCGTGCAGAAGCATAAAAAGACTCCGTTTGTTGGTGGTACTTTTGGTAAGCTTCTAGCGTTCGTTTGTGCCCGGAAATGTCATCCTTCGGTTGTGAAGGATGGTGGTCTTCCTCTAGCAGCATATCTCTAGGATGGTAACCGCCCACTCTTACGTTGGGATACACAAATTGAAATCTGGCAAAAACACGTTTAAATTCATGTAGAACAACGAAACCGTTTCATAAAGTAATATTTAAGTTCCTCTGAAGTAATGTACTTGTTTTTAGCTCACCTACTACCCATTGAGAGCGATCCAAGCGCATGTGATTCTACAGAACCAATGACTCCTCCAGTTGCTATTGCCACTGAGGGAACAGTTGCGCAAGCAACAGCTTGAATTAGCTGAGCGTGATGTTTAATTTCAGCGAAAGTCTGGTAAAAAAGATCATTAACATCGTTTGATTATACATAATGCAACATGACTGAAAGGTCTACTAACATTTGAAATTGCATCGTATGATTCGACTTTGTGCGGTGAAGAAATAGTATCTCGATCAAAGTGTTGAAGGAAGACAATTGGAATTCCACGTTGCGAGCACAATTGTACAAAATGGCTTCCCTTCATAGCAGCAGGACCTGTGAATTTTGCATATAACATAATCGCTCAAAGCATTTTAGAGAATGCATTCTTCAACGACCAACAATTATAATAACTGAAGTTAAAGAGATTCATACCAGTCAGTCTTCCATTGCTGACCAAAAATCCAGCCAAATGTCCTTTAACATGACCGAAACCAGTAACAAGTGTGGTACCAAATAAGTGCTTAAATTCATGAAAACGACTTCCGTCAATAATGGAAGAAAGCATAATGTGAGGATTCATCTGGCATCCTTGATCATAGCAAGGGGCAAGATCATTTAATCTGGATACATCATACAATGGATCCTCATGTGCAGTGGAGGGCTGCGTAAGACCTTACATAAATACATATACTTAATACACAATAAAAGCACATAGTAGATGAAACAGAAGTAAATAAGTAGTTATAAAAGATACATAAATTTAGTACCGCTTAGATTGAGAGTAGCAATGATATCTCGAGCTTTAGATAAAGCTTCTTCTTCAGTTTCTGCAAAATGATCTGCACATCCACTGACTTTACAGTGAAGAGTTGCACCACCAAGCTCTTCAGCAGTAACCTTTTCTCCAGTTGCAGCATACACAAGTGGTGGACCACCAAGAAATATAGTTCCTTATTATAAATGTACCAGCAATATCAGACATATGCATCAAGAAGTTTCACGCATTTCAGAGTTTTTCTTAAGTTCTGCTATACACTGATATTTATACCTCTAGAATTAACAGCAAATTCCAACTTAATTACAAAATTAGAGCAAATTATGTAGTAGCAAGTGGTTACTGAACTTTATGCATTCAATATTCTATAAAAAAAATAGTAAGCTAAAAGTTTTAACACAGTCACCAAGCATTGGGCAGGGGTCAGTTTAAACTTTTGAGTTAAGGAGCGCCAAGTTAATGAACTTACACTGCAAACCACAACATAGAATAAATGTAGGAAATTACACAAAAATTGTTTGAAAATGTCACTCTACCGGTTTTGTGTAAGATCACAGTTTCATCAGCCATTGCAGGTATATAGGCAGCGCCAGCTGTACATGATCCACATACTACAGCAGTTTGAGAAATATTTTGTGATGACATCACTGCTTCATTGTAAAATATTGCACCCCCTAAAACAAGTTAAAAAGATGAATTTTTATGTGTTGTAGACACTGTACAAGAAATAAATTTACATTTTATTTACAGAAATTTTTACATTAAATAATTCTTTTACAGGCATACAGCTGTAGACACATAAATGTGACAATGAACCACTCACACCTTCATTAAAAATTTCAGCTTGTTTGGGTAAAAATCCTCCACCGCTGTCAACCAAATATATTGATGGCAATCTGTTTTCTTTAGCTATCATTTGTGCACGCAATTGCTTTTTCAGGGTTATTGGGTATATCGAACCGCTTTTGACGGTTGCATCATTACCCTGTACCATGCACCAAATCCCTGCATCCAACATCATTTAGTTTGTAACAGAACAGAAATAATACCTTACACAATTGCAATAGAGTTAAAACATTGACATTCCAAACACCAGTACATACTTATTAGTATGCAATGTGATAAAAGATGGAGCAATATTGCAAACTAATTACCATGTACTTTTCCTATCACAGTTACCACACCAGCACAAGGAACATCTCCATATTCCATATCTGCACAACAAAAATTGATTATGATGATCCGTCATCGTCACCATATTTATGCATTTTAACAATTCAAGATATATGTACCATATATACTCGAGTATAGGTCAAGAACTTTGCAACTGATTTTCACCTTAAAAAGCAGGGGTCGACCTATACACAGGCCATCCAGAATAAAACCTCCAAGCCCAGCTGACGGCACGGTGTCTAACGCATACATGAATTTGAAACGTAAATTTATTGCGCTTACTGAAAATTTCGTATAAATAACTTCTTAACAACTCGCACGGCTGCCATTTGCACGAGACGAATATTACGGGACGCTTGCACGCACGAGACGAATATTACGTGACAATTACACGCACGAGACGAATATGATTTGCGTCATGTGTGTTCTTTGTAGACTTGTCTTAAAGAAGTGTTGCTGAAGTTTACAGTTATGCAATTGCTACGCAAGTACTGGCAAGCTAGGCTAAAAAGTTCATCATGAAGACAGCTTTGAAATGAAGATCAAAAGCGGGGGACGGTGAACCACTGAATGGTAGTGCTGGAAATAAGCTAGTCGACTCATACACGAGAGAATAAAAATATCTCCGATTTTCAGAGAAAAAGTAGGGGTCGACCTATACTCGAGTATATATGGTATTTCAAAATTTGTAAATGTATGTTCCTGAAAGTACATATGAGTATAAAATAAAAAACAATGGTTCAAGTTCCAGACGACACGTATCAATACCTAATCCAGCAATTAATGACAGCTCCATTGTTTCAGAATCTCGATCTAGAAGAAGTCGAATTCGATCTCTTACTAGCATTTTTTTGTTACGTCGAACATGGCGTTCAATGCCACGCTCCCCTCCTCCAGCCAATGCACGTTGGACAAGCTTGTCATATTTTTGCTTAAGTTTGTACAGCAATTAACAATCATAAAGTGACTGAAGTCAATTTGTACATACATTTTAAAAAGAACATCAAACAAAAAGTGATACCGGTAAATAACTTAATTTCAATCTTCATTCTGGTAACTTCTTGAGTATCTCATTTACCCACCTTAAGTTCATGACTATTCATTCGATTCAACTCCTTTATGTGGTTAAATGCTTCTGGAATAGTTCCATTTAAAACTGTTCCAATTTTAGACATGCATTGTGATGAATTCTTAGTTGCTAAAACTGTTTTGCACAAATTAAATTTCTTACACTGCAAAGTAGTGCAGTAACGAAACATTGCATTTGTTTATGAACTGTATTTATGAAGCATGTTCTGAAAAAACAATGGATAAATTCAAAACTAAGCAATACAACATTTAAATATTGATGGTTGAACCACAATTCAAAATGGTTTTCAATATAGAAAACCAAATCGCAGATTTCAAAAATGATTGAGCAAGTATACGAAACACAAACGCTGTTCAAACCATTCAATGAATTCACATGTTTATGTCAGCCACCAAGCAAAGTTTGACCTGACATATGCACTGTTGTGCCACATCACAAACATGAAAATGTTATACGGTATGAAAATTTTGAATACATAAAAATAGAAAATTACTTCATATATATATAGAAGGTAGTCACTTCAATATCCTGAAATGAACGTCTTTACATGAAATAAATGATTTTTTGGACAAAGTGTTAATTAGTGCGAATTATTAAAGCAAAAAAATGTATGCATGGGTGTATGCAAAACCCAGAGACAGGTTTCAAAGCTGCATGGTAAAAAAGCATGAAACAATAAAATAGTTAAAAGTCCAGCACTTTTACCATTATCTAATAAACAGCCAAGAATTATGATTTATAAATATTCACTGACAAACTTATAGTAACTAAAATGAGAGAAACCTTAGTATCAGAATTTTATCTTCAGAATAAAGAAAGTCTTTGCAAAGTCTTGTTTCAAATTTCCGGCGCCCACCATTTATCACACCAGTAATTCCCTAACAATTAGTACCAAAAAGCCTAGTGAGTACCAGGGAATGGCAAATCTTACAACTCATGCTTTGTGCAGCACTGAAATACTTTCAAAAGTTTCGTGCTTGCAGTTTCTAAACAATAAGCATGCACGAAGTAATAAACGAAAAGAATACAAAACAACAATGCAGTAATTTATACATTTTTTGATTCATTGTTTTAACACTGACAGATACTAATTAATAGGAATCATTCTCTAGATAGGATTTTTTTCATTGATTGGAACACTGATCTTTAGGAACAAAATCCTGTTGTTTGTCACATTTTTCATCATAGTAACTTTGTTTTATTGGTACTGCTTGAATTTTAAAATTTGGATCGAAGTCATGTAATTGAAACTCCTCAGTTTCTGGGTGGTTAGGCATTTTAAATGCAGGGCGCTCAGGTAAACATGATTCAATATCCTTCAAAACAGAAGTTGGTAAATGTAATGGGAATATCACCAGAAAATGAATGTATAAATTTCCATGTCGTCCATTTCTGTCACTGCCTGTTGGCATCCCTTCACCATACAAAATTTTTTCACAACCAGGCTTAAGCACAGTCTCTTGAGTGTTGCAAAGTAGTTTCCTTTTATCTAAATGGGTAATAACAATATTGCATCCACACAAGGCTTCATTAATTCCTATCTTCTTAATAATGTACAAATCATCACCCTGTCTTTCAAAACATTGATGAGGTTTTTGCACAATCTTAACACCCAGTTTGATAAATTGAGAAGTTGCATAACACCAAACTTCTTTTACTAATTTTTGTCCATGGTACATTCCTGGTTTAACCTCAATTTGAGCACGAAGTTCCTCTTGGAATTCTTTTCTGTCTTTACAAGTTTTACAATTCCTAATTGGGTTGAACTTCCCTGTCCCTTTACAAATTCCACAGGCTAAGTTCGGGCGGGATGAGTGAGCATAACATGGACAATTCATAAATTTGATATTTTTACAACTCATACAGGGTAAACAAACTTTATGGGAAATGTCCAGTATTTTTCCATTATACAGATCTTCCAGTGTGACTGCTACATTAATCCAGAAGTCAGACGTGTTTGTTTGCTTGAAAACAACTTGCTCATATTCTTTAACAGATCTTTTATCCTTAAGAGAAGTGTAAAAATTCAAACGACTATTTGTATCAACATTGCTTATACCAAAAATATTGTACATCTCTCGTTTCATGGGATTTATTAAGGTTTGATAAGCCTCTTGTGCCTTCTTGTACAGTTCATGATGTTTTACATACTTCCTTTGTGCGGTTTCCCAAGCTTTGGTGATTTCTTCTGAAGAGCAATTACGCTTCAACCCCAGAATTTCATAATAAGTGCTTACAGGCATAACTGTTAAAACTATTACTCCTAAAGCAAAAACAAGTAATAAATTTTTGTTAATTTTATAAACAGTATACAGCAATTTTATCAGCTTACACTTGAAGGCAGCTTCAAAGACTTTGAAAAAGGGTGGCACTATACTTTTAGATCTCACAACCGTCTCACAGTGAATGCTAGTGTGGCAACTGCGCTCTGAGATTTTTCAAGTCTGTGCTTGGTGCACCCAAATGTCAACTTTAGGAAAAGGTCTAATATCTAAAAAAAATGAGACAATCAACAACTTTTGCATTTCCGCTTTCATCATTCTTAGATGAAAATGAGCATAATAATCTTTTTCTTGAGATCGCATAGTTACCACCCAAAAAGGGGGTCCACAGGCTACTCCGCTAATGTTTATTGCAGGCTGCAAACTAATGCACCATTTTTCACTTGGTTTAAGCCATTCTGCACCCCCGAGATCTTGACAAAAATGACTATGCTATCCACCATGGTGGCTACCGATATATGCCTATGACACAATATGGTGCTTTGCCTGCAACCGGCATCAAACATAGGCACATGATCCGCATGATCATGGAGCTTGTTTATAACCAGAGCTTTTAGCTTTACCCTTAAGATGCCAGCACACTGAATGCGATTTTAGCAACACACAGCAATGAAGTCGTAAAACAAAATCTCAAGAAAACGCATACAATGGTCAGTCAGTCATTGCACACACATGTATTCGTCTACACACTGAATGTATCAAGAACCACATCTGTATTTGACACCAGTCGCCAACTAGACTATGTGATACAAAGATGTGGCCTACAAAGCTGTTGGGTATGGTGCAAATGAAATGCCATGGCCTACAATAAGTTAGCCGACTTCCAAATTTTTCAGTTAGGTTACACGCTAACCCTATAGGCTAATGCACCTTTTACCTCATCAGTTATCATATATCACATGTTAGCTATACGTGACCTGTAGACTAACCTAAAATCGAGTCTAGTGCACAACAACAGTCCACAGGATGCCGTTGCGTCAATCGTGACGTCATCTGGTTGTGCACTTCTGCACTTTTGTTTGGCTTTTTAAAATTTAGGTAAGCTACTCAATAATGGGCTATAAAGACATAACCTAATTCAACTTTAAACGCTTCATTTGGTAAGTTCACTTTTTCGTTGTTTTTAGAATTAGCCTAGTGAATTAATACCAATTACCATCTCAACCACTCAGCGTACGACTAATGTAGGCTACAGCATTGTTATGCTGGTATGTCAGGTGCAAACCACAAATTGTGTGCAGCGATGAAAAATAAAAAATACGTTTGTTTCAAGGCAATTGCTTGCGAATGCGTTGACATGCGACAATAACATTCAGTCCAGTGCAGTGACAGTAGCCTGAAGGCGATACATCTCAGGCCACTACAGAATGATGATACAAGTGAACAAATATACTTGTATCATAAAAATTGTGCACATCCTTGCATAAGACATGAAATTGTATAAAGCTGCAGTTTATTATTGTCGGCATGTTTAGGAAAACTTGGGCCTTGTGATTAGGCCTATAACATAAACACAATTTTGCAAATTCGGGCTACATAATCTCAACTAAAATGCTCATTTATTATCCATATGCAATGCAAGTTTCTATGACTTCTAAGTTATACGGTCATAGACTTTATACTGAACGTGAGTGCCGATAGCTAGAAGAAATCATTTGCATATTTAACGGACCGAAATCCGTCTTTTACCTATCCTCCTTCACAACAAAAGCTGCAGCAAGTTTTCGAAAATAACATTGTTATGCGAATCACTTTAACTGTGTAGGTTCGTTTACACGGTCAGCAAAGTCAGCTACGTCATCTCAAGAAAGGCATCCTACAAGGTTTGGTCTTGGCACCCCGCCTTTTAAACATTTATACCAACCTAACGCGATATTATCCAATGGATTCAGCTACGCGGATGACTTAGTGATCGTGTACTCAGCAAGTAATTGAGAAACAACAGTGAAGATGGCCCTTTGGCAGATCTGCGCTCTACTACCCAGTCCCCAAATAGCCTATCTTATCTTGCAGTAGCTTACCAGTAATTTTTCGAAGAAACTTGGCTGGTGGCTTTGCTTGCTTTCAAAAGTAATTCCCCCTATTCGAAACCGAAGTCTAAATTCTTGAACTAAAATAATAGTAAACAATTGGAATTTTTTTAGCAGTGGGCTATACTGGGGTGATTTTGACTTTTTTCAAGTAACACAACAGAACTGGAGTTTAAAAGGTGCCTATGGACATACCTAGGAACGTGCAAAAATTTTTTTTTGAATTTGTTCAAATTCCGGATGGAGCCCGGACTTTATATGAAAAATTCAAGATGGCCGCCATACAAATTGACGAATCTGCAATAAATTTACTTCCAGTTAAGCTTTTGAGCTGATTTTGGTGTCAAAAGAAGCAGAAAATTGAGCCTGTTACCTTAAAACAGCAACAAAAAGCCCAGCATGCTTAAAAGTTTCCTAAAACATTGAAACTATTATATTTTGGTCATTATTTTTCATAATTTTTTCATTTTTGTTGGTGCAACTTGAGATTACTGGTCGCATCCAAGAATAATGATGACAATTTCAACACTATATACAAATAACTTGTTACCGGTATATGAAATTCACATAAAAATGTCATGAAATACACTAGAGATTTGAGAAACATTTATACACTTTAGTAACGACACAATGGTCGTCACACCGTGGAACACCCATTCAGTCTCTACTGTGACAGGGACGATTTGAACAGGAATAACATCCTGAATGTCATCTCTTTTTGGTCTCCTCCACATGGTATTGTTGTTATCGTTAACCCGCTAGTAGTGGTCACATTCTACAGTGCCATCATTGTTTAAATGGCAGACCCTTGCCAAAAACCACTGACGTTGATTGTTTTCTCCGTCCCACACCACAACCACATTCGTTCCTATAGGGTATTCTTTATGGAGTTCAGGAATTGCTGCTGCAATACACATTTTCACTGGTTGATCTGTGTCACCAGAGGAAGCTGCAGCAGTAGAGGTTAAGATGAGAAATTAAAAATTTTAATAAACTTCATCGTATGGGTCAGGGCGGGATTTAGGTTTGGCTTCCACCAATTTTTTGGCCAGCTACATTGTGTGACATATGAGCAAAAACAACCCGATGTGTAGTGTTAAAATGTTAAAATATTCACCAAATTTAAAGTTTTGCCTAAATTTAACCTTTAATTTTCCCAACGTCAAAATTGCATTGTGTATTTGTTTCGTTTTAGCCCTATCTAAACCGGGTGAATGACATTTGGATTTTGTCTTTGTGTGGCCGACACTGCACACAAATTTTCAATCGTTAATAACTCGAAAACTATATGTCTTAACTGATCGGATTTTTACAGGTTAGTAGCAAAAACATCTGGCTTCCTGTATACAGCATAATTGTAAAACTAAGGAGAGTGCATTTAGTGTAAGTTAATTATTTGTCCAAGTGATATATTTTTAGATGTTTTTCTTTGTTACGCCGCGTTCCTGCTGTGCTTAATTGCCTGGTAAACCAGTAGACTGCGAAAGGAGAAAACAAGAGAACAATTAGTCGAGTTAGTTGTGCGTGAATGATTAAATGCATCAGCGTATTACGAATATTATAATTTCTAATAACCGCCTTGATCGCAGAATTGAATAACAGCGTACCATTCATTTCTTTAATTGCATTAATTACGGCCTACATATGCAGATGACTTTAACTGCCATAGCGCTACATGAGGGTTTCAGGCAACCCACCCCAACGGGGCTACATTAGAAGAGTGAAGAGACGTACTGTTAACGTTCGACTCCAAGCAGCTAGACAACTTCCGATCAGGCAGGTGGAGTACTATTTCCAACACAGATCTGGCCTTCACCAACCTTACGGGTTCCATTACCCAACGCAAGATCCGGGACCCCTTCCCTAGGTCCCAACACTTTACTGATTATTCCAACAACTCCAGTGGAACCAATACCAACAAAAGCCACCAAGAGGTGGAATTTTCCAAAAACTAGGTGCGAACAATTTACCGAATTAGTCGAGGCCGGGGTTAGCACTCTACTAGCTTCCTCCACTCCCAACATAGATACAGCTTGCACAGTCCTCTGCCATCTCCTTTTTAGGTCAGTGAAACGTAACATCCCGCGTAGCTGCCGTCACCAGTATATTCCGACATGAGATGATGAATGCGACCATCATCAAAAAGCATTCCTACAAGATAAGGATATGGAAACTGCTGGTCCCAAGACCGCAGACCTGATGAACTGCCTAAACAAGAATCCAAACAAGCAATGGGGAGTCACTGTCCGATGAATAGGTTTCACACACTTGAGCAGGAAGGCGTGGAGAACTCTTCACTTCCAAATAGGGCGCAAATCCGATCTTAGCGTTTCCCAGTCACAGCTAACTCCATCCCAAAGAAACTCTTTGAGTGCGGCCGGTTCAGAGGGGCAGGCAAGGTGCATGCTCGTTCTAAAAAAGGCAATGCAGCATAATGTGGAAAAAAACCTGGAGCCGATGGCCACCTATCAACATCATTTACTTCTTCAGATCTATTGAATAAGCTTACCATAAAACAATTGAAAAGCGGGAAAACACTGGGTCACTGGGAAAACACTATTCCCTAAAACACTGGGTCATAACAATATTCCACCAGAGTTTTTGATACACTGTGGTTCTAAATTCCTTGCCTGGCTGCGTAAGTTTTACTGATCGTGCCTTCAACACTTAGTCGCTACCAAAAACTGGCGCAGGGCCACTGTTGTGGATATCTTAAAGCATAACAAGCCTGAAGACGATTCCAAGAGCTACCAGCTCACCTTGTTGTTTTGTATGCCCTACAAGATATTAGAAAGACTTTTCCTGGCTTGACTTGGCCCTGTAGTTGATCTGAAACTGCCAAAAGAACTGGCAGGCTTCAGGCAAGTGCACTCCACTGTACAACAGGTATTCAAATTTACCGGCAACATTGATGAGAGCTTTGAGCGGTGGTGCAAAGCTGGTGCCGTCCTATTGGACTTCACTTCACACTTCCTATTGGACCTCCCTCATTACACGCACCTGAAACACTTAGGATTGAAACTTCTCAGAAAAGCGCGAAACAACGTTGTACGATGCTTCGTGGATTCCACCTAGGGTACAAACGCCTCCACCTCCTCTACGTACTGCTGCCCTTGCCGTTGTGTATAGTGCTACAAACTATACTGCCCCAATATGTGGCGGAAACATCCAACCCAAAAAAGTGGATATGTCGCTGGACGATACACTGCAGACCATTACTGGCTGTTTGAAGCCCACCCCCACACACCTGCTTCCGGTATTAGCCGGACTTACTCCAGCTACACTGAGAAGAGACTGTGCTACAAACAAGCTAGCTTATCAAGCTTGGGCTAATGAAGAATACTCTCTGCACAGCCTTGTTCCAGATCCTCAGAACTTTGATCCTCAACGTCTGAGCTCCCGCCGCATCTTTTACCGCTATTCGGCAAGACACCATAACGCATCGCATTGCCACCAGGCTTTCACGTCCCTCGTAAACTGTGGGTCACCCTTAACTGCCTTATAACAGGAGTGGTCCGTTTTGGTGCAAACCTGCAATGCTGTAGGGCTAAATTCATCAGCAGAATGCTTGTGTTGAGCAGTGTCCCAGACCTCAGAACATATACCATTTGACTGTGGGTTCCTTCACTCTTCCAACACTGCGGAAAGCCTCACGGTTCTGGACGAGGAGATAAAGAACTGGCTCCAACATCTGGCCGAGTACATTTGATAACCTTATACTCACACGCAAGCCTTAGAGAACAATAATTGTTTTTCTCAGATGTGGTTCCAGACACTTGATATCTTGGTATGAAATAAACAAGGTTGTATTTGCTGATGGATCCTTCGCTATTAGCTACTAAAGCTGGTGAAATGTGCAATCAACCCACTTTTGTTGTGAAACAATTTAATATTGCATTTATTTTAGCAAAGCAAACGTCTTCATAAAAGTACCCCTGACTTATAGTATAGATTACCAAGTAGGTTATCAAGCTGAAAGTAGTTCCACTGCAACCCTACAGCACAAAAACACAAATCAAAAAGTTTTGTTTCAACTGTAAAGTTATACAAAAAAATGACCATAAAGCAAAAGCACAATGAGTGTTTTTAAGTTAATTTCTATGAACGTTGGAAAACTTCGTTATGCTTTAGCATTAATTGTGCTAATCATCCCAAAGCTTCACGTTGTTCCCGCCAAAGTTATGAAAATACTAAGAATTTAGACTAATTTTTTGCGAGTCGTAATGATCGTTGTCGTCAGTGTTTTATACCCAGGATCGTCCTTATTTCTTAGATTTGTCCTTATTTTAATGAACCATATCTTTGAAAATGTTTTTGTTCTTATATTTCAAAGAAAGGTCCTAGCTCATTTTGACTTGCATCTTTTTTCTTGTCTTATTTTTACCAATACAAGAATTTTAAATGTAAAATCTTTTAATCTCATCTTCCGGCATTTCGTTTTGTCAGCTGATGAGGGAAAGCAATGCATCCAGTGTGTTTTGCTACCAACGTCTTGTGACATCATTATAGAAAGTTATTGCAAATAAGACACAAAAGAGGTGAGTACAAATTAGCTTTTCTAACCAGTTATGTTAGTTATAGACTAGTAAGGTTTTTATCGGTGATTTAATATTTTCTCGGTAACAATTTATTATAGGCTTTATAGCTGAAGTAATTTTGACATCGGTCAAAACATTGCCCCACCATTTTGTTTCTTTTTTGGTATGGGAAATTCTTATTTTGTTTCAAGACGTCCTTAGTTTGTGTCCCATATAGATGGTAACCCTGCTTATTCCGGTTTCGAATTAGAAGCGAACCACGTTTGGATGCTGTGGCACTACCTTTCGATAGTTCTAAAAGCATTTCAAAACACGTTTGCACTGTTGAGTTTGGGTTGAAGATTATTTAGGTAGATTTTCGTTTGATCAACTCGTGCCTTTTTTCTTTCAATTTTTCCTCAAAGGTACAAATCTTTCAAATTTTTTTTCTAATATAGTGTCCGAAAAATGCGAGTTGAGGTCGTTCAATTGTTGTCATGAACTATCCTTCTTGATGGATGCGTCTCACCTCTGTGTTCGTGGCTCTATCAACGTAAGTGATCTTGAACATAAGTCGGTAAAAATAAAATTCTGCTGGCATGTCCCACTATGTGAAAATCCACGATTCACATTCATAAGTCGAGAGTAGATTGACCGGCCCGTGCAACGTGGACCTAAACCTTGCTGAGGAATCCTAAAGTATGATTCTATCTTTAAACCATGTATCACATATGTACCCAGTAGCTTTAAGCAAACGGCCAGAGAAAATATTTAGCGAGTCTATTACATGGCACGTGTAAAACTTTTTTTTGGCATGCGGTATTTCTCTCAGCGTACCCACACAAGGGTATATCGATAACGCAAATTTTTAATTCTAATGTCGCGATGATGCGCAATGTGCATTTATAAAAGCGCATAAATATTTTCAGAGCCAGCCTTAGCAAGCGCGGAGCCCAATGCATGAATTGATGTCGGCGCAACTTGCCGATTTTAAGTAACTTAATTTAAAAAACAATTAGAAGAATGGGAAATAACGGGAAAAACGAGAGAAGCTTGATAAACATCGTGATTTTAAATTAGAATGTAAACGAATTTGGCATGTTAAAGTGCAGTAATAGTTATCCCTGTTGTAATTGCTGCAACCGGTGTTGTGAGCCATAACGTCTTGAAATATATAGAAAAAACACCGAGAGATATCAAATTTGAAATTATCCCGAAAATCGCATTCTTGGGCACTGCTCATATACTTCGTAAATGTCTATCTGATTTGTATCAATATAATACGTGCTCTGCGTTTATGTTGGTAATTGTTGTATGTACAGTTGTGCACTGACATTGGATGGACACTGTTACGTCACTCTAACACTTCTCGATGCTTGAATCGTAGAAGTTATAGTTACACCTACTTAGTAATCTTTGGTTACTTGCACCTCCTCTTTTTAACTTTTACACAGCACAATTGTTTTGGGGCCTGGTTGGTTCCCAGTGTTGGATGTATTTTACATACCATTTAATTCTGTGATTGTGAATAAAATTATAATAACAACGTAAACCAAATATCAATTATTTGTAAATCAGCTGCCAGCATAACTTTGCTTTGTGCTATATTTTAACCAAAACGTTTCCGTTTAAAAGTAACACTGTCATTTGCGCAAAATAAAAGCTAAATTTTCTTATTTTGGTTTTAGAGTTAAGTACAACGGGGCCTCCGAAAACAGCGTCTTTCTAATCCCTTACCGAAAACTGAGGGTTCCAATGCAGTCGCAGCGGCCGCGTTGACCTAAGGTCGGCCCTGGCTATTTTGCACGTAAAATATTTAAAAGCTCTTTGGAAAATTTACCAAAGTTTTTTGTTATCGACACTATTAGCCCTAAAAGTATTTGTCCGGCAGATGGTGTAAGTGCGGAAGCGATGTGCATAAAAAGTGCTCACTGTGAAAAGAGTTGCACTTCTGGCTTGATGAAAAAGTGCAGGAGACCTATAAGTTACTTTTTTGTTTAGTTTTTAGAAATGCAGTTTGAAACAGCGGAATTTCGATGTGATATTTAAAGTTTAATTGTTTATAAAACTTTATAAAAATGTATAGGACAAACGGTTGAGGTTTTGCTTTGACTAAGTCTATGTTTTTGTGAAATCTGTATTAATGAAAACATACTCTGCTGCTGATTATATTGAAATTTTATCAAGTCGAGCAGATCTATTTCAGCATATTTCTGTATGTACACAGTATGCAATGTACATATATTTTGCGAATTCACACTAATATCGATCAAATTGGTAAAATAGAACTTCATGTATTTGCAGTTGCTCCATAATAGGCCTGTACTTCACGTACATGTCGTAAGTGAACCTGAAAACATGAAAGAAATAACGTACAATTTACAAAATATTTGTCTTTATATGCCCGCAAGGATTTAAACTTGTACAGTAATGTCTTGAATTTACAAGTTACATTTACAGTTAATACAATTAGTATTAATCATTTGCTTCTGCAATCGCATTTTCCGCTTATCGATTCTGCATTTATCTCATATGCATACTGTCAGGGAAATTCTGTATATTCTGTCACGTGCTAGCCTACTCAGAAAGTATTTGCAATGAAAAGCTCAGAATACGTTTTTTAAATCAATAAAATATATATTAATACTTTTGACAATAATTATAAATTTTGCAAAAAATGCAGAAAACTTCCAGTGACGTAAAGAACGCATGTCATAATCGGAACAAGAAACGTCTCAAGCAGACAGCGAATGCGCGAACGGGAAACAACATGCCGACAAAGAGTTTTCTTTTTTTGCTGAGCGGATCGACGTAATCACGCCACTGCCTGCGTGAGTTGCGCGCCAATGACGTTGACGCAAGGTTATTTTTGTTAACGTCCCGGTGTTATCGGATTGACTGATACAAATCATTCAATAATTAAACACCAGATGCCTGAAATAGAATCGTTGCCGCAGGCATTGCGTGAGCTCTATATATTTGACGGAACTGAAGTTATTATCAACAGAGCGTTCTCTGCATTTTTATTCAGTACCAGCCTCATCACTTCTGGGGGAGTGCAGCAGTGGTGTTTACAAGTAAGATTGTATAGTTAAGTTTGGTGAGGCATAAAATGTGTCAGTTTAACGTTAATGTTTGTCTCAACGTTAACAAAAATGACATTATTGTCAATGTGGTGCTGAAGCAGTTCTGAAACATGCTGCAAAAAGTCGATTTTGTGATGTGCAATCTATAATATCTAACCAAACGCCCAATTTGATGTTCTTTCAAAGTCTTGTGAGATCCTAATGTTTCGAATCAATGCTTTGTACAGTGCATATAAAACAGTTTCAGTTAACTATATGGCTATGTTCTTTGTTTTATTAAAGTTGAAATTTGCTATTGCATACGCTTCCTATCGCGTTTACGAATAATCGTCGCCAAGAGGAATCAGTTAAAGACTATACTCTTATATTTGCTTCATTTTCATGCCCTACTTGAATTTAGCTTTGTCTAGCGCAGACAGTCCCACTTGACGCGCCAGAGTGAGCTGTGTAAACCAACTCAGTATTTACATAAGACATACATCATTGGGCACTTCAGGACAGGATTGCGAAACAACGAAAGGGCAGGTAATTTTCCAACGAAGAAAAGCATTGATGTTACTATGATGATGTTATTATGCTACTTTTGTCACTGTCGCTCACAAAAACCACGGACACGTTGTCTGTGTGTAATAATGAATTGCTAGTTACTAACAAAACTGTAGCTCACAATTCATTACAATAAAGAGATTGGTAAAGTTTGAACATCGGAGATATATATTTAAGTACGTCTTAAAAATACAAAAGACCGGCCCGTGCAACGTGGACCTAAACCTTGCTGAGGAATCCTAAAGTATGATTCTATCTTTAAACCATGTATCACATATGTACCCAGTAGCTTTAAGCAAACGGCCAGAGAAAATATTTAGCGAGTATATTACATGGCACGTGTAAAACTTTTTTTTGGCATGCGGTATTTCTCTCAGCGTTAAAATTTTTTGTTGTGTACTGAAACAACAAAAAACCA
Source organism: Clavelina lepadiformis (assembly GCF_947623445.1). Classification (NCBI taxonomy): domain Eukaryota; kingdom Metazoa; phylum Chordata; class Ascidiacea; order Aplousobranchia; family Clavelinidae; genus Clavelina; species Clavelina lepadiformis. Next base: position 10,451,119 of record NC_135244.1, read on the forward strand.
CACGATGATACTCGCGCTCTTGGTGTGATGTGTGAAATGTTAATCTTGAATAAGAGTTAGCACGAATTTTACATAGAAAAATGTTCTATTGTACTCGCATAGATCTTAAAATCTTTCCAAACCCCTACCCGACAGTCTATATAATCTATGTGTATAAACGAACAGAGAAGAAAGAAAAAAAGTTCACACACGATTATACACGTGTTTCGAAGTAAGTGTTGATAATTGTTTGACTTCTAATTCAAGTGGAATATTTTCATTGTTTGGTTGTTCTGCTCCTTAGCACACAGCAATAAATAAGCAGCATGCATGAATTTTCTCTTGAGGCGTCAGTAACCAATAACTTATTACAATATGTGTGTGCATTGTGCTGCTAGGTATACAGTATTGCGCTAAACAAAACATAATTTAATACGTTTGAGATCTGTGGAAATGTTTACATGATTAACAGCTCATATTGTGTTATGTTCTTTATGAGTGTATGTAAACGCAAACTGTAATATAAGTTATGTTGCACTGTGAAATACTGTATATCTGCAAACTATGATATAATTATTGTAAATCATTATGGATTGAATTGAAGAATGTTAAGTGATAAAGATAAAGAATAGTGATAAAGTTACGTTATGTTCAAATTTAAAGCAATTTGAAATGCAAAATAAATATAGGGATTAGACAGGGAGGCACATGTGCACATGTGCACACGCTGCAGCGTATTTGCAGAATTACTTGAATAATCTCATGTTCATAGGTTCTAAAATCTAAATGAACGGTAATATTGCGTCTAAATTTTTTTATTACAATAAACACGTATATGCTGGTAATGATAACTGAAGTTTCAATGAAAAGGTCGATGGGCAACTTGGTAGATACTTCTTATTTGGCCCAAAAGTCTTCTAAAGACCAACATAATAACTTTGTAAAAATTAACATGCATAGCGCAAGTGCAAAACCTACTGTATAAATATCTCAAACCGTAACAGATTGGAATAAACAGAACGTTTTTGTTGAACTTTCAGTTATAATTGTAATGGTTATATATTGTTTAGGAGTGCTATATTCAAAAGGAAAATTGCAATATGGAGTTGTTTTGTTTTTAAGTTAGCCAACGTGCAACATACCGCGTGGCAAAGTGAACCTCTCGGGTTATACTACACGATTTTTGTGAAGATCAATTAACCAAATTATATATGCGTCACTAAAAGTGAATCATATCTAATAAGGGGCACAGTTACGAGTCTCCACATTGGTCATTTGTAACTCCGAATGTGTTGGAAAAAACTAGGAACGGAATCCAGGTTTAGTACTAATCACATGCTTGCTTAGTCATTTTAATTTGATTGAAAAGAACATTGTCAAAGTCAACGTTAACTTAAGTTTATAGCTTGGTGCCGAGAAGAAAAAGTGATGGAAAGCACCGCGTAGACTGCAGATTTACTTCTAATAAACGAGTTTATCTGTTGGCTGTACAGTATTTATAAAGCAAGCTTATACACATAATAGGCTATTGTGGAGAAAAAATAGAACTTAAAAGCAGATTTTTTAGGTTCTTTCAAAACATAACTTAATCCAATGAATGTGGTGAATAACGAATATTTAATCGTAACAAAGGTATACGATGTGCTTTTGTATTTCTAATTTTTCCTCTATAAAGCCTACAAGCCTCAAGAAAGGAACATTTATTGGTATAGAAAGTTGCGAGTAGCATTTATCTATAGTAGCCTACTATAAGAAACTTTGTCGGTGAACAGTAAACCAACAAAACATTATTACGAAAATAGTAAGCCATGATTATTTGACTAAAATTGGTGTTTAGAATTATATAATTTATAAAAAAATGAGGCTTAGAAGTGTATCTGCATATACATTTACTCGTTTTAGACAATACTCATATTCGTTTAGTCCTCGTTCTGCTTATGAAAGCTTACTGGACAAAAACAGTGAGATTGTTAAACTGAAGTGTTTAGAAGTATACTCTGAGTGTCGTTTAAGTAAAAAGGTGGACACACAACAGCACATGCTTGTAGTGACTTACTGTTTGGTAATATGTCGGTTGTTCTTTGGAATGTTTATATCATCCTTTGATGGATGGCAAGTAGGAAAATATGAAAATACCAGACAAAACTTTAAAAAGAAAAACACTTTTCTAACTTTTTGTAGATAACAGTTTATACATATAGTTTATATTGATTTTTTGAAAAGACTTATTTTAACGTCATAAACTTGCCATCGTATGTTTTTCTTGCTGATTTTTATGTTATGCGTTACCACGTATTGCTAACGACGAAATTTAAAGGACCATAGTGGTGAAAATTTCCAAAACTTTGTAAGTTATGTACTGCTCTTTCATACGTTGGTTAGTGGCATATAATATTGGTTTAATATTTAGCTTTGGTTTGTTATAATGAGGGGACGTAACAACGAAAAACAATGTTTTGTTACTATGGCAACACTAACCTTATGTGCGTTTCTCCGATCTAAAGAGAAGCCCGGTCTTACTTTATAATATTTTAAGCATGTCGTATATTATTATCAGTTCTGTGAATTTCCGTAATTTCTCTTTGTCAAAAGAGGCGAAGAAAACGACCGTTATTACAGGCGGGTTACACATTGTGTCATGCGCTCGTGCCTTTGACGACCATTGTGCGAAGCGTTACTTGCTAGTGAAGGAAAGGCGTTGTTATACATGTTGCGCCAAACGCAGTTCAAATCGCTTTTGTTCGAAAGATTGTTTAAAGGCTCGGTCCGGGTTGGGACATTGTGCTTAGTCGCTTGGTTAATATTTACCGAGTGCGAGGAACCTCCTCGTACGTTTGGTTTTATAACGAGTGCACCAGGTTAGTTATCTTCAGGCAAATATTGAGCAAACATTCGGCTGTTCTCAACGTTTGCCTATCAGGCGTGTCCGTGCGTTACCTTCACATGAAATAGGACGCCCCGTTCCTAGAATCTGTCTTTTGGCTCGTCATCGTCTAGAAGGTACGTTGTCATGAAATGCTCTTAGTCATGGCGCATTATATGTCTGATGTTGTATGGAAGAATATGTCATTAATCAACCAACAATTTTAATATTGGACAAAAGGTACTGTATAATTACCTGAATTTAGAAGCTATTTCGTATAGGTAAAGGTAAGCATTTGCACTGCATGACAATTCCTTAATATTTTTACAACAGTATATTTGCCTATATAGAGAATTTAACATTTTATGTTGGAACAACTTGATGAAAAAAGTCGATAAATAAATTTAGGCTTTCATATTTTGTTTTTGCTATTTTAGTTATCTATGTTTTAGTTTGCAATTACTGCTATGCTGCTATGCAGTTATAACTATATCAAGACTGTGTGATCTTGTGTAATGTCAATTGATGTGTGGTTTTTATGAAGGAAAACTCTTCCAGTAAGAGTGGCCAGCGTGTAAGTAGGCGGAGGTATTGAAAAAACAACGCCAGTCTATTCTTTCGGATTTTGTTTTGAGTGTCAAGTGTTATTGAAAAAAAAGAACTAGATCAGTGTTTCGCAACTTGGCTGATTTTGTCAGTGAACGGTGGTGTTGATCAGAATTTAACACTATAAAGTCTTACAGTTATATTTTCTAGTTATACTAAAGTAGGTAAAAACTATAGCCTTAATAGCTTAAGTTGTTGGTTTAAAATAAATCAGATTTAAGTTAAATCACATTGAGAAAATTTTCATATAAATCTTTTTAGTATTAAGCACAAACGTAAACATGTTTAGTTATCACATATTTTAAAACAATTTTAGCACAAACCGTTTACATGATGTTGTTCAAAAATGAAAGCCGTATTATTGTTGACGCAATTTGCGGGCTATTTTGTTGCAATGCCTTAAGACAGAATATTTCTTCAGTCTACCAACGTCAATAATTTGCGTCGGTAACCTGAGGGCGATAACCGCTTCAGAGTTATTAATAAAGTTTAAAACACCGACACATTCACCATTCGCTATAAATTTCAAACTGCAAAGCCGTTTGTGTCTGCATAGCAAAGCCGGAGGCATGCGGGGTCGAACGATGTCGTGAGTTGGTAACCAGAATTTGCCAGATAATCCTCAAAGATAGAAAGGCAAAGGCAAAGGCTAATGACGCAGCCTTAAAGGAGGAGTTCCGCATCACTGCTCTTCTATGTACTTAATTCTCCTCTAACACGTGCGGATACAGTGTGACGTATGAAAAGTTGGCGCGTAAACGTCTCAGTTGAGCAACTTCACTTGCCAGCGAGATTTTACCGAATAGCATATACACCATTCTTGCAAAAATGATACTTCAACCGCGTTTTCGTTGAACTACCAGTGTCTATCGTTTAGTTTAGTGAAAAGTCATGGCAGTTTATCAAGTTGAAACAATTCCTTGCGTAAAAGTTACATTATATTACTCGTCATGTTGTCAGGTAAGACAGGTAGGCTACAATTTTGAATAAATGCTTTAAACTGCATGTTACTACAAATTAATTTATCCAGCCAAGCCAGAACAAAGAAAATTGGTGAATGCAGCAAGCTTTATGGCAAGATGTTGGCATAGCTATTTTTCTATGTGAAGTTATAGTGTGCCATTATCATGCCGTGGTACTTGCATGAGCTTACGACGGTCATATTTCAGTAAAAATTGGTTAGTAGGCAGGAAAGTATTGTTTAGAAATATTTTATGAAGTAGAGCGAAACTTTTTGATTAGTTAACAAACAAACAACAACAGTTACCAAGAAACTATTTCATATATATTTCAATCGCCCGTCATCAAGCTAACGTTTATTTTCACTTGCTGAGTTTATTGTTCAGCATTGAAATTATGGTCTTCTAACAAATACGATTAAAATATAAACAATAAGACAAATAGGAGAGTGATCAAGTGTCGAAACAAACAATGATTTGCGCCATGATCACTGGACTGTTCACCTTGCATTCAGTTTATACCAGCAATTTGTGCAATCGATAAGACACTTTGAATAGAACAGGTGCGTTTTATTTACTTTTTTATTCGACAAACGTTTTATACATCCTTCGGTTTTTTGTTCTCTGAAGAAAGCCAAAATTTACTTAACCAATTGAAATCAGCCGAATTCAAACAATTACGTTTGGATTTAGAGCTTGAGTCGCATTGAGTCTGCTGGGCAAGGTAGATTTTCGTCTTCATATGGTTGTCAACGAGTGTGTGTAATAGGAGAAAGCAAATTTGAACACTCGGTGACTGATGCCACAAAAACGCAGCGTTCAAAGACCACCTCGCCCCAATTGATCATTTCTTTGCTTCAAACTGCGGCACACCTTTGTTAGCCAATCCACGATGAATTAGTTTTGAGTTTGTCATTTCTTTACGTTAAACTTTTTTCCAATTAAACGAGGATTAACGATTAAATCGGTAGGTGATGTTCAATAAATACCTTTCTTTAGTTGAACAATAAAGCAAGGTAAGCTTACTGTTGATAAACTGCACTATTAAATAGAACATTTCTTGTTATTTTCGGATATGCCATCTTGTTTTTCTGCATACTATCATTTGGTCATGACTTCAAACTTTTTGTAGGGACATTCATGTAACATTTCTTTCAAGATGCAAATCGGCACAACCCAGAAATGCATACGAAACATCTCAATTCATGGTGTACCTGATATCCACACATAAGAAGAATTGAGCAGAAACATGCAACTCATTGCCGGTAACCCAGTGCTTTACCGACTAAAATGGCGAGTAAACACACAAATTTTATTACTGTGCTCATAAAGTAGGCTAGTTTACAACGTAGATTTTCGTAAAAAATAAAATAAGCTCAACGTAAAGGATATTACCTAACTGCAAGGAAGGGCAGCCTGTATGAGTGTAGGTAAATAGTGTTTAAATAAAAATACTCATGTAAAAACATTAAATAAAAAATGACTAACAACGTCATCTGAAATCGAAAATATGTACCATTTTACTTGAATAATCTTCGAAATGTTTGAATTTTAAGACGGACCGAGAGGTCATGAAAACCATTTTAACTTTATGCTCACGTATTTACACCTCGCAGCAAGGCTATGTTATGTGTATGAACACTATGTAGAATGTGATGTGTGCAAGCATTGACTTAACATTGTATCGGCCTATTTATGGCAAGCATGATAAAATTGCTGTAGCTGAAACAAATTTTGTACTTTCCACTCGAAGAACACCAAACACTTACATATTATGAGGTAGTCCCTTCATTGAAGAATTTTCGTTGAAGCATGGTTGTCATAAGTAGTACATTTAACCCTTTCAATACTTCGTGGCATGTTTTCCATCGTTAATGACGTTTGCTTTTGTTCAGTGGTCCAGATAGACGGTTACGAATTTGGGAAAGACAATTGGAAAATTTGAAGAAAAAATCAAGTAAAACTGTGTGTATCTATCGGATCTATCTACAAAGGCTGGCTCGGTAACAAGGGCTAAAGCGATGAGGAATGATTGCTGATTTTAAGTTGCGCAAAGACTTTTCTCAATCCGAGTTTAAAGGTTATGACACCATACCATTGGTGGTGTCGCTTACAGTATATATTGTGTACATGCACTATAGTACGAGGACTCACCGCACTTCGTATATGTATTGATATTATGAGTACGACTTATGACTTGGTCAACCAAATTAAAGTGAAATTATGGTATTACCTTAATTCAAAATTTTACTGAGACTAAAGAAAATTGTTTTTAAATTTATTAAACTTAGAACCTCTTTGAACCCTTCCAATGCAGCATGGATTTTGGTTTTCATTTGTGACGAAATAAGATTCTACTAAAATGTACCAATTATTGCGAAAACAATACTTAGTTGTAACTTTCACCTTCATTGCGTTCGAACAATTTTGCAATTAGCCTACGGTACTGTGTGGATGTATAGGCTAGTATGCTATTAGTTTTATGGCCTGATGTTTTGCTGTTTACAAGCAAATCATCTTTTAGTTATAAAACAAAATATTTTCCCCAACTTTCTTGTGACAGTACCAGAGTCGTAATGGCTTGAGTTAGTGACTCGGCTCGTTTTTTTCAAAGATTCGACTTGACTCGAGTCCCTTTCTAAAAAAGTACGGTGCAGCCAAATAAAGCAACTTCTGAAATAATTCTAAACGTTTGTGGTTGATATAGAAATGGTATTTTTGTTGTCTGTTTGGCTTGGTTTCAAATATTAATCGACTCGAGGCACATCTACCAAAAGACTCGACTTGAGTCTTAAAGGTGAATAACATGACTTCTGACTCGAGTTTGATGGCTTTGTTACGACTCTGCTTCTTACACCGAAATTTACTCTAACTTAATTTACCCCTGTTTTACTTTGAATTTTATAATTAGCCTTCAGTGAAGTGCTTTTATGATTCCCAGCAAATACAAAACCTTCATTAAAAACAGAAACGGGTTGTGAAACCTTACTGGGTCAAAGCAAAGGCATAAAAACGCGGCAAATTAATATTTAACACAACGTCTGAGAACAAAATGATTAAGCTATATGTCTACAATTTACATAAGTTGTTATTTTGTAATGTAATGCCTAAAACATTTTCTTCACATCATTCAAAAGGAAATGTGTTTTACATGTTGATAATTTGCAAAAAAAGGTTTGCTTTAGCGTTTTTTCTGATGTAATTAAAAGTATTGCTGTTGATACATTGAGGATTACGCAATCTGACAATACATTTGCTGAGAACGAAAAAGCACATTCACGACATCTAGCGTACAAAAATTACCAACAAGAATTGATCAAACTATCTTCTTTGTTTTAATCATAAGCGCGGTGGGGAAAAAACAATGCCAGCTGCGATTAGCATGCGCTAAAACACAGAAAAAAGCCGAAAATCATTAACATGCATCAAAATGGTAAAGGTAATAACTTGCTACTAACATCTACAACTGTGTGACATTCTGCTTCGCGTTTCGTAACCTTGTCAGAATTGCCATAAAATATTTTAATAATCCATATAGCAATTCACTTCACTTCACAGACCGAATCCTGCACAGTAGTGTATTTAAAAATTTAAACTAGTCACATATATTTCACAACGCAAACCACAGCAAGATATATACAAGAAATCAATCCACAAATGGCAACAACATAGTCCCTACAAGTCCCCACTCCAATAGTCCCTACATAGTCCCATAGGCATAAAGCACTAAGGGTGGTATGGAGAAAATCGGATCAAATTTGATCTCGGATCACGGCTCAGCTGATCCACAATCGTAGATCAAATGTGATCGCTCTGCAGAAACCCGGATCAGCTGATCCGAGGTTGTCGGTCAAATTTTTTTGATATTTGTTCGCTGTAATGAATTGATCACGAAATCATGACGTTTGTGATCAAATTTTTCTTGTAGTCTGGAAAGAAATTTGCGAGTCACTTGTGCGCTGTTCTACAGCTGTGCCTGTGCAATAAGGTCAAGTACAAATGGCAAGACCATTTTTGTTTTGCCTTTCAAAGTATAAATTTGATTTATTAGTATTAATGCTTACTTTTTTTTATTAAATTCAGGTATGAAGCATGAAAACTACTGGTTAAAGGTGGATTAAACGTTAGCAACCCGTGTTGTACCGGTACGGTAGAGCCTCGGCAGTGGGCAGGTTGGGGATAGAGTTTACCTGTAGGCGAGTACTGACTTAGTGTGATACAGTTGTGGAAGGTCTATTTGAAGATAACTTCTGATTCACGGAAACGGAAACAAATACTGAATTGGCCAGAAGATACCTCACCTGACAGGCTGAATTATCGTATTCATTGCAAAGTAGACCGAATAGCTCATATTAAGTTAACTGATAGTGAAGAAATTGATCTTACCCACGAATTGACTTTCTGCATACCACACTTAAGTCTAGCCTGTCTAAATTCATGACATGATACTTTTCGTCATAGACCAAGACCAGCAATTACTAAACAGCACGTTTCCACCATATATAAATAATTGCATAGATTTTTTGACAGCGGTAAGCTTGATTAAAGATAAACATATCAATCAACAAGGTAGGCAATTTTTCCTCATCGTGGTCACCCATTGGCGCAATTTAACTACTTTTAATTGGCAACATTAAGCTTCATAATTGCTTGGTGGCGGTAGTATCGACCAAGTCGTAACGTATAAGCTGTATGATACACAAGTTTACAAATGCAATGAGGCACTATGCTGCGTCAGGTACGATAAAAATAGCGGTAGCAATCTTTGTATGACTGTATGTGGGAAGAAAAACGTCATTTTACCTAGAGCAAAAGCATCCTTATTTACGGCGGAATTATGATCGCGCTGTCTGATGACGTTTCTTTCGGAAGACCGTCGTCGCCCGAAGACATATTAAAATAGGCTGCAAAAAACATTACCAAGTTAGTTTGTAATGATGACGATGATCATGATTTACGTTCTTCGTGTTTTCCAAATGTGCTTTTCAATGGCCTTTGTATTGAGGCGGCCTTTTTTCTTTGAAAGCAGTCAGGCCTTCCAAGCGGTCTTTCGTTGGTATAACCTGAAAACATGTCATTTCAGGATCTGTATAAATCTTTACACGTCAATAACTAAAGTAAGTTTAAAATAAATCAATATATGATATACTATAATATATTTTAAGTTATTATATACTACATAATGCTATTATATACCAATAAGAACAATGTCATACTTTAGCCTTTTCGCACTTTGATATAAGTTAACGAAACGTTGGGAGAAATAAATTTCTGTATATCACCAGTTGTACCTTGTACTGAAGGTTCTAACTAGGTCCTAAGCCCTAAGGAATCTAACTGAACTTGCTCAAACGTAATCTGTAATAAGAATAATCTCTACAGTCTGTGTACGAGCTTTAGGAAGGACAAGAGCAATAGAATTCTCAAACCACTTTTACGAAATTTTCCGAAGTTCACTCGGAACAATTAGACGGAATGACAACATATTTTAGACGAGGCGGATATACTACGAACGGAGTTACTGTACGTAATATGAACGCGATCTGTTTTTGCATAGGTTGGCCTAATCAGGGAAAAGTAACACACTCTCGCCAGGACCCAACGTTTTACGAGTTTTTGCAGACTGGATCTAACGTATTGAAAACAGTTCCATGTCAACTCTACCGATGATTCAGTTGTGATCTTTTTCAACTATGGCCAACCTATGACTGGTGGTAACCATAGTATAGTGAGAAATATTAAAGAAATGAAAGTTGTAATTAGTTTTAGTTAATAAATAGTTGCCACCAGTCATAGTTTTACTTATAACTAGTTTTAACTTAGTTATAAATTATATTAAAGAAGTTAAACAGAACGAGATCGAGCTGTCAGGGAAGAATTGACGAACCAACATTGAAAGCTACTAACATGTGCCCGTGTACTGTGTGTGCTATGGACTGTGTTTTATTGTGGGTTTGGCAGTATTGCGGCGAAGAGCAACAGAAGTCTCATATGACCCAAAAGATGCTCGCGTACCATTTGGAAAGCCTTCCCCTATCACTAGTGACACGTGCATCACAAGTAAAGATCCACCGCAGTAGTGTCACAACAGTCATGTTCAGTAACAACAGTGCCTAGTAGCATAGATACCTTATCTATACAAACATTTGCATTAAAATGCTACGACATGCCAAAGCTTCTGAGTTTTATCCTCGGACTGAGAAAAGTCTGACTGACTCGCATTTCGAAAGTAGTGCGCTTAATACACAGAAAGCAAGTAGCGCACGTTTAGTTCAGTCCACTAAGCGCACATACTCCAGTAAGTGCAATTAGGCTACGTAGGCGAGTGCATAATACAGGCAAATCAATCATGTATTATGTTCTGGAACTGGCTTAATGTGGCGGACCTATTACTATTAATTATTAAGTTAAAAATTGTTTTACTCTATATCAAGTTCTAAGTCTCAGATTTGTTTCTTTATTTTCACAGTTTCAGTTAAACTTCGATTGAATTTTATACTCCAATTTCCATTTCCAAATCACCTAAAGCTTAAGAACAAAGCGCTTTGCAATTTGCATGCATTTGTTTCTTAGTTTGTACCTTACTCCGACTGCAGCTTACGGCTATTGCCGACCGCTAGTCATTGATCTTAATACAATGTCCTACCCAATTGTGAAAACACGGTACTGGATAATTCTTGATGAGAATGTGGGAAAATGCTACCCTGTGTTTATCACTAAGCTCCTAACAATGAACAGATTAATGAACCTACAACTATAACAAACAAAAAATACATAAATACCTGGGCATAACAGGCTTGTTCAAAAGCCATTCCTGAAGCAAGGTCAACTTCTGTCCCACAGTTTATTGCTTGTTTGGCCATTCGTAAAGCAATTGGACCCTACAAGAACATTGATGCATCACACAGTATGCAAGGCGGTTCTTAAATAGAAATTAGAAAAATATAAGCAAACAAATCTTCTTAAAGGACTTACTTGAGGAATAATTTCTTTTGCAAGTTCCAAAGCTCTGTGATATGCTGCATCTCCAGTTTCATTTTGCTCAACTACATGGTTAACTAATCCAATATCGTGCGCCTATAAACAAAATAAAATTTATCATTCCAACTATTTGCATTAGTTATTTAATTTAGTAGAAATTTTACTGAACTAGAATGAAGCATTCGATTCCAAATAAGTAGATCAAGGCTACTTTTTTTTGTTAATGATTTAACCAGATTCTTTTCTACAGAGCACGAAGATACTGAACAACCAGAAGTAGCCTACTTCACAACCAGAAACTATCATTTGCATTTTCTAAATTAGTTTTAGTGAGTCAGCTTTTCTAAGATTTCGTTTCATTTGATAAGTTGGTTTTAGTGGCCATGCTACCATGTTAGTTGTCACCGTCTGTCCAATCATACACACTTCATAGAGAAATTCAAGGCTGTCACATAGTTTTCAAACTCTGCACAACTGAACTAACTTGGTAGCGATATGAAGTGTTAATACAATTTAGTTTCTGATTCTACCACTTCAATGTCACGTTAGCAATCCTTAATGTCACGTTAGCAAATTCTAAATTGTAATTTCTATTAATATAAATGCTACAAGTCTTTTCTATACTGTTCTATTAGCCGCTATTACTTATTGCTATTAATTACTTGATTTAAATAAGCATTATTTTTGGAACATGGAACGGAAGTACGGAACATTACTTGATTTAAATACGCCAGAAAATATCCATGCACTGAACTTATATTATAATGAAAATTTATACTCGGAAACGTAACATGTGTTACATGCAGAAGTCATTCTTATTATAACACAGCCAGTAATAAACACGATTCGATTTATAGAACCATGAAGTTCATTATAAGCTAATGGTAAAATTTTCATTTAATACATATATATAATTATAAAGACAAGAAGTTATCTTGAAAAATCATGCCATACAAACTCTACAAACATCAGCCACACCCCAGTAACATTTTGTCAAGTTTTACATAACACAAAAATTTTTTTCAACATCAACTAAAAACATGAATATTTCCAATTCAACAAGGTACTGCTACCAAATTTTCATGATTGCTTGCATCACTAGTTAGTGAATCGCATAAAGATTGAAAAAAGTTTGTCCAAAAATTTAAAAGCCAATTTTAAGGACAGTCGAAATATACTGCAAATGAATACCTAATCTCATGGAAATAATATATACCTGTTTGCCATCCAGTGTACGCCCAGTAAATATCAACTCTTTTGCGATACTTGGGCCAACAATTCTAGCCAAATTTTGCGTACCACCTGACAACATAACAAACAAAAATGTGTTCAAAACATACAGGGAGTGATGAAAAAATAATCATAGCAGGTAAAATTACCTCCTCCTGGAATTATGGCCAACTTGGTTTCAACAAGACCCATCTTAGCATCAGTAGCTAATAACAAACAACGTTACATTAAAATATGCAGAAACAATTCTAAACCTATTTCTCATGTAAGTGTAGGGTTTGACTTCAAACAATCAAACCTATAATTTAATCATACAATAGAGAAATAAAAACTTGACTGTGCAGATTTAGAATAGGAACTAACATAAGCAGTAGTATAATGATTTAGTGAAAAATTTAACTGCTGATTTGGTTGCATTCAGCAGTTTCAGGGGAAGACAGCTTGTCTCGCTTAGGAGATAATATGAAAACAATTACACAGACACCTCTTTTTCTTAAATGCCTGAGCATAACACTTGAACCTTTGGCACAGAATGTACACTCAAAGTGTGGATACTATACAAATCAAACCAACATTTCTGAGATAATGATATAGGACAACACTACCCAAACTGTGGTTAAGGTACTAGTATTTTATGTTATCAATTGGCTGTTCATATTCGTGATTCTTATCAAGTATCCTTTTACCATGCTTGAAAATGTAATCAAAACTTAATGTGACAGTTCAACTTTAAAATTTTCATTGACTCATTAAATTATGATTTTATAGTTGAGTCATACAAACTGAAACATAACATCTGCTTGCTTAATACTATTCTTTCAATATTAGCATGGTGAATCAGAAATAACAATGCATTCAAAACGTTAAATCTTAACAAAACACAAATGCAACTGGTTAAGTGAATTTATCGTCTTATGTCAAACAAGGTATCTTGCGTTGCATGGCTCATTGCAAAAAGTCACTGTCAGTATGCCAAACAAAAATTACAAGTAGCATCGCCTAGACAGGGTTTAGGTAAAACCATTTCAATACAACAAAACATCATCAAGGAGAGTTAAACTAAACCCAGTGGTGTGATGACTAAGGAAACCATAAACATTAGTCCATGACAACAAGATATATTATATACATGCAACTCTCATATCATATCCCAGAGCCATCTCTAATCCACCACCAACGGCTGTTCCATCTAGGGCAGCAATTGTAGGTACAGGAAACTTCTGCATGTCCAAAATTAGCTGCCTTAGTCTTCCAACAAAAGGCCCAACTTCTTCTGGAGTCATTGTTAATCTCTCCTTTAAATCAGCACCTTTATTTAGAAAAAAAAAAACATTTCAGCATAATAAAATAAACTAAATTTAAATGACAAAAAAGAAGTTGCATGTAGACTAAACAACTGTGTATCATTAAAATACCTGCACAAAAAATTCCAGGAACCATGCTTCTAACAATAAGAACTCGTAAATTTTGGTCATATTTTAATTTTTCCACAGTGTCGCACAACTAGAAAATATGTATGCATAATATTAATTCCTGCACTGACAGTTATTTAAAGAAATGTGATGCCAAACGATGCTTTAAAATTTTCAAATGAATATTTAAACTCATACAAGGAGGAATATAAAACAAAACATGTACAGCTCATGCAGTTAATCAATACATGGCTATCCAACATGCTTTAAAATGCCTCAGATGTATTCTCATTATTATAGAAACAATAGCTGTCAATTTATGATGTACAATTTTGAAATGCCATACAAAACGATTTCGTAAACTGCTTATATGATTTTAAATTGCTGCATACCAGTCTTTTTGTTTTCCAAAAGGACTAGGTTATAGCCCAGGTGGGAAAAATAGGATTCAAAAAAAGATATACAACAATTGACCACTTGCACGTAACAAACTAATTTACAGACAAAACAACAGAATACAACAAAACAAATTAAACAATTATGTTTTGGTTTGGTAGGCAATTTCAAAATGACATTTCACTCAATAAAACATACTACAGTACAGTTGTTTAGGCAATATGCAACCAAATGATCCATCCAATCTACATCTACCTACTAAAAAAATGACAGAAATTTAATCCGACTACAGAGATTCTTAACCATCAAAGAGGTATACAGCAAGGTGACCCCACTGGCCACTTTTCCCTAAACCAGTGCTTTTTAACGTTTATGATGACAGTTCACACTTTTTGGTGTCATGAAAATCTCATCCGCAAGCTGTAAAACATTTGGCAGACTGGCGATTTCGTCATTTGCTCACTTTTTCTTGGTACTACTTGTTGAAATTAAACATTGTATAATACCATCTGTACCAGAATTTGTATTTCAGTATTCGTAACTCCAATTCCACCTGTACGGAAACAAATTGCAACACACCTAACATAGTCTTGAAATATTACGTGAGAGTTTTACTTTGCTTTAAGCGCACATTACGTCAAGGTTAAACTACCAAAGGCCAAATGCGAACAGGATTCGATTTCCAGTTGTGCTACCAATGTTATTTTCATGAGCAAAGTTTGAAAGACAAAGACTTTTGTTCAGTGGTCTTGATGGATACTTCCAAATTCGGGTAATACAAAACAATAATAAAAAATGTGTATATCCATCGGAACTTGCACAAAGACAAGATTGGTAGCCGAGGTTCGAGCGATGAGGATACATCGTCGAGTTTAAGTTGTGCAAACACTTTCCTCAGTCCGAGAATAAAGTTTGTGATACCATTTCATACTAGTTTGTCATGCAACTTTTTTATGCCATCCACGTTACTGCAGTTACGCCTAGCCTAGTTAAAGGCTTCTTTATGGGTTTGTGCAAAGCTCCGTATTCAAGCGAATGGAGTGTTACATAACCAATACAGTTAAAAATATTAACAAAAAATTTGTTTTGCTTCAATCTTGGAAGTTTGAAGTACAGTTATATTAAATTACACATTTAAAAATATGCAAGAATCATCTTAAAGCAAATCGTTTTCAATACAATACAAAGTTAATGTTCGAATTGCACAAATCCAATGAAAAAATATTTCAACAAATTTTATTTCACTGGTTCACTGAAATTAGAAGAAGAGTATTGCTAGGATGATAGGC
Source organism: Clavelina lepadiformis (assembly GCF_947623445.1). Taxonomy (NCBI): domain Eukaryota; kingdom Metazoa; phylum Chordata; class Ascidiacea; order Aplousobranchia; family Clavelinidae; genus Clavelina; species Clavelina lepadiformis. Next base: position 10,466,834 of record NC_135244.1, read on the forward strand.
ATTTGAGTAGGTTGGTCAGATCTTCAAATCAAAAATACCACTGTCACGGAAGTAACAAAATGATGAACAATATGTTCTTCCTTGCCATGACACAGTGAACAAACTTGGAATCTAACAAAGAACATAAGTTCCAAACAACTTAAAGAGCGCATGAAAGACTAATAGTAGGCATAACACGGCAAGACAAAAAAAACAGCAGAATGGATCAAAAGCCAAACCAAATTGAGAGATATCATCCAGATTCTCAAAACATCAAATGGCAGACAATTACAAAACTGACAATAATAGATGAAATACGGACATCACTTGAAAACAAAAGGAAGTAAGAAATACCAAAAAACTGCTGGAAAGACATATTGGACACAATACATAAACCTAGAAACTAGTATTTACAAGATGGCATAAGACAGATCTACTTAGAATCAGATTAAGAAAGTCTTTGCTCTGCAGTAGGCACACACAGGTTGCTAATAATGATGATAGGCTGAATGAACAACTTTACTAATTATAGCAACTTATTTTGGCACAATTTTAATAAACCACAGTTTAATTTCAGAAGACGAAATGGACAATATATATGCATAATTAAGGTGAAATTCCAAAACCATACCAAATTTGACAAATTCTTGCTGAACGAGTTTTTTGCTTTTGGTCTATTCATTCCAAGAACCACAATTCCTAAACAACAAATAGTTTGATAGCCTATTTATTAAATAAATATCAAAACATGTCCAGTTAAATATATTTATATATTTGATATATACAACATATATACAACTTTGTAACAACAGTTACAGTATAAAAAAGGTCATTTAATGTTTAATCTCATTAGTGCACATATCACACCATTTAAGTTGCCTTCTAGTCTATCCACCACCAATTCATTGTTATCATGTTTTCTGCCAGAAGTAGACAACAGTCTCCTATAGTTCAAAATAGACCTTCCAGTAACAGGCCACTTACACAAATTGGAAAAACATCGTACGAACATCATCTGAAAGCAGTAGGCCTATATATCATTTAGTGTATGAATGACAAGTGACAACCTGATAGACCAGGGGTGGGCAAACTACGGCCCGCGGGCCGCATGCGGCCCGCGGTCCCATTTTATGCGGCCCGCCGGCACTTGCAGAAACTCCTACTCATCACTTATTGTTTTAATTAAACAGGTTACATGACAAAATATTATTCCCTTTACGAGTGTGTTTTTCTCTTCACTTTCAGTGCGTAAACACACACACTTCAGTCGCGCATGTATTGCAACATGCTTTCAGCAACTAGCCGTACACTTCTCACGCATTGTTTGATTCAATTGTTTGATCATAAAATACAAATACGGTAGCGGCTACCGTAGGCCTTTGTGATGAAGATTGCGTAGCTTTAAACGTAACTGAGTGTGAAATGCAAAAATTGTGTTTAATATGAATATGCGTTTATTTACACACCGGGTAAATTTTCCTACTTTGTAATGAGAGTGTGCGGCCCGCCGGCTGCAACATTTTTTCTAATGCGGCCCTCAGTACAAAAAGTTTGCCCACCCCTGTGATAGACCTATACTAAAAATTAACATGTTGATTTAATGGTAAACATAAACTTTGTACAAGTAATTTGTGTTAGGAAAAATATGAAATACAATCAATAGGCTTGATCCTGACTGGAAAATATGGTGGTTTTCGACAAGCAATTGTGCGAGTAAAAACACAAATTTTGGCTAGACAACCAGCAATGAAACTTCAATTGATCCAGATTTCTTTCAAAAAAGTTTAGTTATGTATATATATTCTATATTTCCAACAATTTTTAAAATGAACAGACCTAATGCAGAAGTGCACAACCAAATGATGTCACAATTTGAGTAGTTGGGATCTAGTGTCAACAAGTGTATCCTGTGGTTGTGCACTTCTGCACTAGACCCAAATGAACTTTGTAACCTACTAACCGATTGGAAAGTACAGCAGTTTTGACAAGAATTCATGCACAGAAAGATGCAAATTTTTGCATGATAGCGTGCACTGAAGCCACAATTTTTTGTTTATTTATTATAAACTGTCGTTTAAACAACTAGCTTTTTTCTGTTTATTTATTATAAACCAGTGTGAAGATAAAAAAGTTCGGCGTACATAATCCTGACTAGAAAGTATGGCAGTTTTCGACGAGAAATCGTGCGTAAAAAGACACAAAATTTAGCGCGATGGCGTGCACTTAAGGCTCACTTATTTGTTTATTTATTAATTATTAATTGGCGTTCAAACAACCATGTTTTCTTTACATCGCAACATAATAAACAACATGTCTTTTTAAGTTTCTTTGCATTCTTTTAGGTATGTACATAAGTTGTTGTAATGACATACTATTTACCAGTTGTCAATCAAGCAGAATCCTAAACTCGCATTGAATTGCGTTGGTAGACGGTGAATCTGTACACACTAACATAGACCGATAGACGTCGTTTTTTTAGAAGAAAATGAAAAACATGAGAAACAAATTAAAAAAATTACTGGGGATCTCCCCAGTGTAAGAGCGTTAATTTTTTGTCATTTTTTTGTAGCAGGCACATAGATATAATATAAACACAGGGTAATAATATGAAAGCAATGTATACTAAAACATATCTTTTAACCATAACGATAACCAACTTTAAAACCATAGTATACAAGACGTATCTTATCTTTTAGTAGACTATAAGTATAATACAATAGTGTTTATATTATATCTATGGTAAAGTTTATGTAACATTCGCCGACCTGTCCGCGAAGTAGTAGCAGGAAACCACGTTTATTTGTTGAAAAAGTCATTGTGTTTTTCCTGTTTTCCACAGTTTGCATTTCGAGTCAGTCCTCTTTTAGACAAGAAGAAGCACAGATGCTGTTTAGAGATGTTCGTCTTCCCACGTGAAGTTGCTGTGCTTAGGCACATGTTTTTCGCCAATAACACGAGTTCAAGTCAGCCGCAGTCGTGAACCAGAAGCAGTTTAACAATAGGCCTATACAGGATATAGCGTATGACTTCTGGTTGCGCTACAGTTTCATCATAATCAAACAATTTATTTTTCGTCAAAAGCGCGGTGGGGACGAAAAGATCAAGCCAGTTGTTATTAGCATGCGCTGGTGATGATGATTGTGTCTCTAAACGTGGTCCTTCCAGAACTCCACAGTTTCTTCGGCTCCATTGGTGTATACCAAAAGGTCGGTTAGTACAGGGCATTGGAGCAGGTGTTCCGCAGTGTCTTCTGCGAGGCAACAGTTGCACTGGGTTGGACCATTATGAAATCCCCATTTGACAAGTGCGCTTCGAGTTCTGAAAACTCCCGAACGGAGTCTGTTGAGGCATATCCATTGTTTCCAGGAGGCTTGATTTCCAGGGACAAGCGTCTCAGCTGGTTTGATAATAAGGTCATGCTTTGGGGGGCAGTCCTTCAACCGTTTCTTCCACAACCCTATTATTGTTTCCTCAGCGAGAGCGCCTAAGGGAGGTGTACAGAACAAAGCTTGCTTGATTTTAGTCATTGTTTATATGCCTCTTACCCGTATGTCATGTGGCCCGAGTTGTGTATTGCTTTGTATCTTTTTTCCTGCTAGCCGCTACTCGTCGGATGTCCGGAGGAGCTATTCCAGGAAGCAGGTACAGACAGCTGATGTTGGTAGGTTTTAGATATCCTGTGATGATGCCCTAACTGTTGTTCAGAGCAGGATAAAAACTTTGGGCATTGTAGATTTGATCCCCATTGCGAGGAGATAAGCTTGTGAAGGAATTTGCTTCACCTCGGCCTTGCAATTTTGAATGTGTTTTTTATACGTCAGAGATCGGTCAAGGGTCACACCAAGATATTGGTGTTCGGGTTTTGGGTGTTCGCAGTTTTCTTGTTTCTATTTCACATGATGTTTAGTGTGCGCTTTGTTTCTCGGTTATTGTGATGGGAGGAGCACAGTTGGGTCTTTGCCTGAGCTAATGGACGGGGAAAATTAACAAAGCCGAGAAGGCTGAAAACGTGCTCAAAAATAAAAAGTAATAATTGCTGGTAACAACTAGCACGGCAACTAAACCTAAAATTAGTTAAACCCACAAAACAAAAGTTAAAAAAGCGAAGCTGAGCAGACGAGTAGTTGGTGTGTTCAAGCAACATATGGTTGAAAATTGCTTCAATGCTGGACATCAGTGGATGGGAAAAGAAAACCCACCGTAAAAGAAATTCCATCCCGAGCAAGAGTCCGGTTTCGGGTGGCCATGACAATAATAAGTTATAGGGCGTTCTTGACGAACCCAAGTTTGTACAGCAAAAGTGCACACCAATGATGACCTTTGGAAGATGTGATAATATTGCTGCTGGTTGTAAGATCTAATTTTCTCTGGTACATCGATAATGATGTACGGAAATAGATGATAGTGTTGAAAGGAAACCCCTCTATTTTCCGAAACTGATGAATAGAGTGACGCTGTTGATGAGTTCTCAATCCAGCAACTGGTTAATCCTTGGTCTTGGTCCAGTAAATATCTAAAATAGTTATGAATTAAGTGTTAAAATTTTACAAGTTACTTTTAACTAAACAGATGCATGTTGTAACCTGCTCGAATTAAATCTTAATTATAGCCAAAGGAAAACAGGTCTGTATTTCCTAAGACACAAGTGCCTATACGCAAAAAAAAAATATATACAGTAAGTAACTAAAGATATTATCAACAGAGTATATAATAATCAATAAGCATACCTACAGTAGTAGACACTTGCAACACAGTTTCACTCAATCTAAGCTTAGCAAGCAACGAAAAAGTCATGAAATTGCACAGCAAGTCTGAAACACTTAGCTTGAAGCGGTAAACGTTTGTATCTAAACGCATAGCACGAAGTAACCACACGAGACACACATTGAAACCATAATAGAGTATCACCACAATGCATATTTGTTTTTCTTAGTTTAATATAAAGTTTTCTAGTACCATCGTCTTATTAAAGAGCTTGTCAAGCAAACTTATCATGTACATGCCGTGATGGATTTACTGGGTATGTCTAGAGTTTGGCAACTTCGAACTTGGTGGTAGGTGGTAGAGAAAAGCAGTAACTGTTTACACGTTGAAAGAAAGACACAGCAAGTGAAGGTTTATTACAAATTTTGTGAAACCTATACATCAACATAATTAATGTTACAGTATTACGAATAATACACAGCTGTTGCCTACACTCAATAACATTGAATATGAGCAAACACTCATTAGTGAAATGCAATTGAAAATATATACATAATAGCCTATAGAGCAGTGGTTCTTAAACTGGGGGGCGTGTAACATTCGTAAGGGGGGCGCGAGAGATGACAAACTGTCTATTATATGAGCTATGTCTAAACATGCTTTCTTGACTTTCACTATAGGTGAACAAGAACAAGAAAAACTTTTACAAATGTATCACGTGTAAAAATACTTAATTTGCACTAAATGCATTTTCTTTAGTTTTACAATTATGATGTATACAGGAAGCCAGATTTTTTTGCTACTAACCTGTAAATATCCGATCAGTTTACGACGTATAATTTTCGAGTCATTAAAGATTGAAAATTGGTGTGCAGTGTCGGCCACACATAATAAAAATAGTAATGTCGCGCACCCGGTTTAAATAGGTTAAAACCAACGTCAGCCAATATTAAAACCGTAAAATGAAGTAAAATTTAATTTTAGTATTGATTTAATAACCAGGTATTTTAGTAATTAAACTAATTGTATTGACACAAAATGAGTGGAAAAAAGAGAAAGTATGACCAAAATTATCTGAAGTATGGCTTTATAGATACCACAGTGAACGGAAAAGTCGTACCGCAATGCGTGATATGCTTAGAAAAGCTAAGCAACGACGTTTTGAGACCAAGTCGTTTGCAGCGTCATCTTCATGAATATAAAGACAAAACCAAGGAACAAACTTGACTGTGAAGCCGACCTAAGATGTGCATTATCTTATACAAAGCCTCGAATTAAACATTTGGTTTCCAAAAAACAACTACATCCTTCACATCAGTTAAAGTTAATTGAAAATAAATTGCTTTTTTGTTTAATGCTTTTTTATTTTGCAATGAGGGGGGGCGCGAAATTTTTAGGTACCGTCAAGGGGGGCGTGTGCCAAAAAGTTTAAGAACCCCTGCTATAGAGAAAAACGAGTGTATAGTGCAATACAGTATATAAAAATACTTGGTGTTGAAGTTGCTTTTCAACAGATTGGTGGCCATGCTTCCAAACTGATATACAGTAACGTAAATGACTTTCCATGAGTGTGTGATAGAAAGACATCTGTACAGCTATATCTAAATAAGGTTTCATTTTCCTGGTTATTGCTTAGTTATTTCTTAGTTTACATAGCAAATAATTCATGTTGGTTCCAAGATAGAATATTACCATTTAATTTTATTCCTAAGAACATGATTTCCTTAATCTTTTGAATTGGAGAGTTGTAAATGATTAGCTGTTTAGTATGATAAGATCTTTTCGAAGAGGTTGAAAAACTCATATATTTTGTTTTGTTTATATCCAAAGATAATTTGTTAGCTGAGAGCCAGTTGAATATGTGCCCCAGGCCATTTCCACTTAACAAAACTGAGTAGCATTTAAGCACCGGGTCATCTGCTAATTTGATTACTAGGGCCATTTTTATTTTGACCTGACGAAATTGCTTATTTGTAGAGGCCACAGTTCTTCCTCCAGTTACCCAAACATAATATTTTGTCGATTTCAGACCCAAAGTAATATTTTGTCGAAAAGTCAAGGTGTTATATTGATTATAAAAAGTGCGTCGTGTTCTTTGGCGATAGATTTAGGTAGCTTGTTTTATTTTGTCCTTGTGAAAAGGGCACTTTGCCTCGATTTTCTCCGCATGGTAAATTCTAATAAACAGCAAATTAAACAGGGAATGCTTGTTGTTGCTCCAATCCAGCTTGATGGTGTTTACTTTTCCTGTGGCCTTCAACAAAAAACTTTTTATCGCACTTCACTATAACCTCGCAAAAATTGCACCTTAAATCACCCCACTGAGTTGCATTAAATTCATCAGAAAAATCTCGACAAATCTGTCAAACTTTTGCTGAAGACGATTTAGCTTGCTTAGGCATTTTTGTATTACAGAATGTCAGTAGGCTATTCCTAAAATCCAAACTGTTGATCTTCGAAAAGACCACGTTTATGAAGAGGAAGTGTTTTGTAAGACTTATTTAAATACGTAACAATGAATAAACAATGGACAATTTGCGATAAAAGTTACTGCTGATCCAAGTGGGCATTGTGACTTATTTCCTGCTTTTATGGGTTAATATGGTTTAATTGTGTCGCAGTTCCTGATTTACAATGCTTCCACGAGGATTTTTACAAAAATTACTCTCGAGAAACACAAAAACTTTGTCAAAAGCCATAATTTGACAAATTTTGACTTTATTGAAAATTTTGACTTTATTGTAAATTTTGACTTTATTTTGACCTATAAACTTCTTAGAAACAATCCCCTAGGTGCTGAAAACAACTTTATTCTTTGATTCGTGGTCAGACGAGGTCCTTAAAAATTTTTGACTTTATTGACTTTTGCGGGCCCTATTGATTACCCATCGTTTTTAACAACGAGTTGGGGGACTTTTCTTCAACAAAATAAACACTTTCAGAGCGTTCTATTAGTGTTGTTTAACAAACTGTTAAAATACTTTTAAAGAGTGCCAATACTAATTTTGTTATATTTTTTTACTCTCACGAGTAGTTGCATATTGCGACTATAGAAATGGGCTGATACGAACCCAAAGCCGAGTAGATTCGCCGAATATCACCAATAGAAAGTCCAGACGAACACGAAAACTGCAGTAACAATGGCGAACCCGATTGCAATATTTCGTATTAGTATATCGATTTTGTAAGGAAATGATGATCTAGTTTAATGGCTAGGCTAAAGTGAAGTCAACATTCCCAATTTACGTAGTGTTTTTGCTTTCTCAATTGCCATAGAAACAGTACTTTTTGAAACAAAACAATTTGTTTAGCGGTTACGCCATGTTACAACAAAGATTTGGCAATTTTTGGATAAATTTTCTTCGTTTGGTGCTGATAGGAATAGGTTTGGGATTCGTTGGTGTCGACCTATATATCCTTCATGATATTAGGGTTTGCACTAATTAGATTAGATTAGATTTTGGAAAACAACCTGTATAAACTACAGTCCTGCTTCCCCCACAAAAAAAGTCGACAATGGACGTAGATACATCCTAACGGAAGAAAAAATCAGTTGGATTACATCGCCATAAATGCAAACTGGGTCTGCTCAGTTCAAAACTGCAGAAGGTATTCAAATTGTAGAAATAGTATTAGACAACAGAATTGTATCCTGTCATATCCGACTGCGACCAAGCAGAAAGAATGAAAAGTACGAGGTACGTAAAAGCTACAACCATTGTTGTAATGACTCAAGTGAACTGGAGTCATGTTTTTTGATGACTCGACTTGAGTCAAATTCCGAAATGATTCGAGTCACAATCGTGAGGGCAAGAAAAATAGCTTTAGGTAACAAAATTAGATATTTTCCTTAACAGTTATAACTCTCTGTAAAAGGCTAAGTTGATGATTAGTGAACGGGTGTTTTTAACCCAGTATAATCAGCACAGTATAATAAAAAGCAGGAAATAAAATGGCACTCTAGGGTTAACGTCTATTTTTCATTTCTCTACACAAGCTTTCGCAATCATCAACTTGCTTGATCAGGTGTAAAAGATGGTTAATAAATATTTTTAGAATATCATATGTAGAGACATCGTCTTAATTTCTTAGTACACCTGATGAAGCAAGTTTATGCTTGCGAAAGCTAGTGTAGAAGAATTAAAAATTATAAATAAAACTTAATCCCAGAGTGCCATCTTATATTCTGTTTTTTTTTCCATTTTACTATATACAGGGTTAACACGGTTCAGCTACCATCATCTTAATCTCTGTAATAAGTATCAACCAGAGTAATTTGTAAACAGCCATAACGTTATGCTAATAATCAGTTTAATGCAACGCACATTGTGATCTCAGGATAGTTTTAGGAGCATTGACTTGATTTGACTCAAGCCACAGGTTAAACCGACTCCACTTGCCACGAGTCACAACTCAAAAAGACTTGAATTGAGTTGAGTCTGAAAAAATGACCTGGTTACAACCGTAGCTAAAACTGGGAGGGGTCCTTTCCAAAACCAAGAAACAACAAAAACTATCAAAAAAACTGAACAATTCCAACTTCAAAATGCTAACCTAAATGATAACACCACTGCTGAAGACTTCAACAACCTTCCGACCAAAGCGACCAAAGATGTTCTGGACCAACTTGCAGGAAAACGGAATGGGTGTCAAAGCAAACAATCAAAACATTTCATCATACAAACCACAAGAAAAAGCAATAACATAGCATCTAGGTCTAGGCAAAAGAAATCTTGGTGAGGGTTTGTCGGCGGACCAGGCTGCGAACAACTAAATAGTAACCTACGAACTATCAGTGTCTTGATCAAGCTATGCTCCGTTGTGTAAGTCACTGACAGACAAACAAATTTCTAAGTGTGATTTTCATTCAATTCCCGGTTTATTCTATAGTGGCTACATTTACAAACACTTACATTTAAGTTGCATTACAAGTCGGTCTATATTATTTGTGAAATCGCATTGCATATAACACAATTTTAGCTAATTTTTTTTATCAGAACAAGAAGCAAATAAAATAACAAATCAATGTTTAGAAACATATTTTTAAATAAATTTGACTGTGCACACACTTTGAAAATATATTTTGGATAAAAAACATTGGCAGAAATTTGAAAATTTATCAGAAATTCCTTTTATGATAAACAACATCTGCTTTACTAAACAGTTCAGCAAAAGCAAAATATCACACCAACACAAGCAAAATCTGAACGTGGCTTGGTCAAAAGCATTCCGCAAGGTTGACATCGAAATATTACGACAATCACTTCTTCCAAACGGAGAATATCATAACAAATTTTCATTTCAAATTGCATTTTTCAAAAATTTGTTTACTTCAAAGACTTTTCAAAAGTACAAACATCTTCGTCGAATTTTCTATTTTTGTCTGAGCAAAATAAAAACTAGTTTCTATAGGAACAAGTTTTTCTTCTCTGCTTTCCTACTTTCTTTGACCACATCACCCTAAGCCCTAAGGTATTTATCTATGAAGCTTTTCTCTCTTAGTGTCTGTCCACAAATTTTATATCAACCGTATGATGGGGCTGGTGCACTACGATTCATCGTAATGTTTCTTAACTGTGAACCACGGACCTATAGATTGACTTTCACTATATGCTCTACCTTACTATCGATCAACCTCACTGAACCATAGATAGAAAACATTTAAAATATCTTTCTTAACCTTAAAACATATCCTATAACACCCATCACACGGCAATGGCAAGCTACCTGAAGGCTGATCTATCTCATACTTGAAATATGTTTCTTCATCCTGAAATTTGAGGATCCACCATCTTTATTCTGCGCCCTTATACTCAAACATCAACATGTATATAGCCTATAACCGTACATTTACGAATTAAGTCAAAGAACGTGAATTTTTTTGGCATCGAAAGGTTACTCTTGGTGGCTGGAGCAGAGAATTTTTTGCGCAATTCATTTAACTTGGGGGTTATTCCACCATGAAAATTTTTCTTAAAGTTGCGTACTTTTCTTAATGGATAAACTTAAAGTAATATTATTTTACTCGTACATATAATATTAATTCTGTAATACTTTCAATCTACTGAGCAGGAACGAATATAAAATTGCACTCTCCGATCAAAAATAAAATTTGACGTTCACTGTTATATCAAGAGCAGATAGCGCAAAAATGTTCTTTTACTTGACAGTATAGATTCTGTTTTTAAACAATAACACACTTTTAAATTTTGGTTTTATATCTGCTTTTTCAAGTCTTCTATTTTTAACAAACAGCGGCGTAGATTTAATTTCAATCATAAAAATGAGCCTTTCGATAAACGTTGCAGCAATGCTCCAAATTTTATAAAATGTAGGTCCTTTACGCTTAGTTAAGACTCAACAAACAACTATATATATGACGTTTATTTATATTTATTAATTATATACGTTTCGATTTGCACCGAGAAGAAGAGTTGTGCAGACCAAATTTTTAGATCAAATATTTGCCATTATGAAATTATCACTTGTACGCTCATCTTCTTTATTGCTCTTCAACCGTATATCAAATGTGCATGGCACAGGGATTCGATCGTGTATATTGTAAAGCAATTCATGAACATAAAAGAAGAAGTTAACTATGACTACATAGAGTTAATACGCTCACAGATATACATTTTATTCTGGTGACTTAATTAGTTTACTTGTAATATAACAGAAAACCGGATTTATTGTTACATGATGATCAACATGTTTACTGCTGGAATCTTGTCTACACTCTTATTAATTTGCACGTTTTCTTTGACACTAAATATTAGCTTATTATTTAATCATGTGCAGCCTGACATGATTAACAGTGGGCGGAATTGGACGGACTTCTTGGATTGACCCGGGGCGGGACAAATACCGTCTCAAATGAATTAACCGCAAGTTTTATTTCCATTTAACATCTTTTTCTAGAAAGCTTTTGTTTTGTGAAATACGTTATTCATTTGAAATTAAGTTAATTAAAATAGTCCTCTTTAACTCAAACAGATTCGGATTAAAAGCTTATGATAATTTTCACTCCGGTCACGATTTTAACTAGAAGCTTGAGATTTATCTTGTATTAACAAAAACATCTTTACATAGACTACAAATTTAATGTTCTTATTAATTTCTTGGAAAAGTGCTTTGTCCTTATACTCATATTTATTTTAAACCTATACCACACAACAAGATGTGTGCATCTTCATACTCCCATATACGGAAGGTTTGAATGTCACCTATTACAGCAGCAGTTATAGATTTTAAGTATCAATCAATCGTGAGTGGATCATTTCGTATATTATTTTGTTTAGTCGTAAAATATTTATTTGTTTTCTCAACATTAGAAAACCAATATTGGTTCAGCTACATTTGCGAAATGTAATGTGTTCTGTGTTCCACAACATTAGCATACATGCAAATTGCTCATGCACTGATTTTAAGGTTTAAAAACTTTACATTTTTGCCCTGAATTAATATCTGTTTCAAAATTAAAATTGCACGTCTTTCGTTTAGAAAAATATGCCAACTTGCAGTTTCTGCATAAGAAATTTTATTGCAAACGTGTTAGCTAATTGATGCAATAAGGCAAACGTCTTTGTCGATTTTGTGTAAATGCATAACAAAGCAAAATAAGGGCACGTGAACAACCACTACATCACAAAATGACATGATTGATTTGAAGTGGCAAAAGATAATGACAATGGCAAGATCGTTATGTATAACAGTTAAGATAAACTAACATACAAGGAAATTATAAGGTACTCAAATATTAAATTGCGGAACCTACAAGTCATCAGACTTAGCATAATGTCTCTTCATGTGAGTTTTCATATTGCACTGCTGACCGAAACTTCGATTGCACACGGGACAGTTGAACTTTTTCTCGCCCAGATGAATAGTACGAACGTGAACATTGAGGTTACCCCCGGTTGAAAGGTATTTTCCGCACAAACGACACTGATGCGACTTCCTACCCATATGCACCGTTTCAATATGAACCTTAAGATAATTGCGATGGCCAAAGCCCTTTCCGCACTGATTGCATCTGTGAGGTCGCACATGGCTGACTTTGACATGGCGATTTAACTCAAATTTGTGCGGATAAGAAGCTTTACATAATGAGCATGGAAATGACTCCACGTTAGTTGAGGAATTGCTCGTTTTTTCATTAGGTCGCTTACAGCGGCGTCGGCGTTTGCTCATGTCAGAGCTAAGAGAGGATAAACAAGGTGACGCTATATATTCCTTTTCCGGCAACAGCTCAGTAACATCTAGTGGCTTTTCTTCATTTTGCTTAGTTAGCGACAGAAATTGTTTCTCAAAATACATTGGTGAAATTTTTTCTGTGGATGGTGGAGACAAGCTTTTTCTTGCTGGAGTTAAAAAAAGAGGAGAGCTTTGCGGTGTAAAGGTTTTCTCCACAGATGGCGATATAGGCGGAGAAGACGTTGGAGAGGCTGAAATTGATGAAGGAGAAGTAAACGCTTTGACAAATGAAGATTTAGTGCAATCACGTTCACATGACATTTTTGCTCTGTTGCGAAATGTTTCGTAGCTGTTTATTGCAAATCCTTGCGGAACACTTTCAAAATGCTTCACCATGGGCAACCATTGACCGTCAGCGCTATTTAAGCATTTAGAAACGGGCATAGCTTGCATCTGCTGCATTGCACATGCCATTTCCTGGTTCCATCTTCGCTGCAAAACTGAGGCAAAAATTTGTGCTCGATATTGCAACATTGCCCGTTCAACGGCTTCGGAAGATGTGATAGGCAAGTGATTGGACTCTGCAGGTGCTGTATCTTTCCATGGCTGAAACATCTCGATTTGGTTTCTTCTAGAATTTGGAGAGGGTGGTATTTCTAGCATATCCTTGACTTTTCTTTTCTTGCAAGTCAGGTTTAAAGGACGATCCTGTACAAAAATAACAACGTGCTAATTTGCAAAAGCTGAACTTCAATCAGCTGTAACTATAGAAGAAAAACAAGAAGCTTATTATTAACACATTGGCCGCTTCTGAAAACCATGCACCTCTTTTTGACTCATATGCTTATGCGGATGTATCATCACAGAAATAGCTTCTTAAAGTAATCAAAATTGGGTGTGTGAAGCAAAAAGCAAAAGGATAAACATTTTTGTTGTTTGACGTTAAACTGGTCTTGTTTATAAGAACAAGCCTGCGTGCTTTCTACGTAGAAAATATGAATCACCGTTAATGATCATGGACTAAAGCCACGCCAAGTTTTCTATACGCGTTTTATATTTTATTGCGAAACGCTGCCGTTTATTATCCCGCCGATGACGTGTTTTTTCGGTGTGGAACTAGCACCAGTAAAATAAGCAACCTTAGAATACGGATGAAAAAAATTAAAAATCGATCACGAAGTTATGTGCTTGAACAAGACAAAATTTGTAAAACGTGACACACACGCCCTTCACTAAAGCGACCATTCATTTTTGCAGCTTGATTGATCTGCAGCAAATCGTCTCCTGAATTTATAATGGTGCGAGCAGTCTGAACAAATTTTGGGAATGAAAGGCATTTGGGCGAGGTTGAAGAAGCTGGAAATTTGGCAAATGTTAAGATTTTGAATGTTGTGTCTTAAGAATGTACATGATAGATGTAAATACGAAACATGATAATTTTGTAAAGTGCATTTCCAAAGACGTGAAATAAATGTCTATTTTTGCAAATATCACTCCAAAATTTGCGTTGCAATGTAATGAGTGTCTTCCTGCATGATATATACTTGTATAGAGTTGTTTACATTTCAGTGCTTAGTGCGCTGTAAACGCTAAACATAAGCTTCTTATTTTGTCTAAAGGATTATAATGGTCTGATTTCTCCGCTCGAAATGGTCACGTCGGCATGTCAAACCAAAACAATTTCAATCTCTTCCAAGTTGTAATTTAATTAGCAATAAAGCGTGCTGCTAAGTACTGAGTATATAAAAATTCCGAACATGGGCAGTCTGCAATTGCATGATAAGTGTTTAGTGATCTCTCCAAGTAGTACCGAACTAAATCATTTTATCAACATCAACATTCTAATTGATGCTTTTCAGTTGTTGTAATTGCGAAGCAGAAGCTACGAACGGTAACCACAACATAAGCCTATACAGTGAATCATGGTTTAATATCAGTTGGCATGTTTTCGTGCGCAAAGAAAATAAAAGACGTGTGTGCATGTAGTTTATACAGTATGTTCTTAATAGAAACATTTCGAAAGACTCAAGTGGACTTTTATTTTAATTTAATAAGTTTGCTTTGCCGTAGGGCAAAGTGAACGTGATCATTTCATGTGGTATTTTGTTTCTTTTTCAAAGAAAATGTTACTTAGGTTCAGTTTTTCTTCTAGCCAACCATGGTCGTATAATTACATGAGTACGTTTTAAGAGCATGTCCAACGAGTGATTTTATTAAACGACAAGTTTGACGAAATCATGACAGATTTGAGAAAAACTTCAGGACGTTTGATTGCACCCCATATCGATGTGACAGGCAACCTTAACATCTATTTCGTAAACACAGGTTATATTTGCTGCTTTGCGTATAAGCGCGTCTTCGTAATTATCTTATATGTTTATGTCTAACTGATTTTCCGTGTGCAAATAATTTTGTCCGTAACACAATTAAAGGCCATCAAATTCATGGCGTTATTTCCTATAGCTCTGTTTGAGTCATAAGTAATGACGGCATAACCAAAAGAAATTTTAATAACCTAAAAGGTCACTAAAAACCAAAATAAATAAGCTGGAAATTAAAAAACACTTAAATTTAACGGGGAAACTATAGCTATTTTTTGACAACTATAGCTGCTTTTTTGAAAAAACTTCCATTACGTGCGATGACAAAAGTTGCGAAAACTGCTTAACTGGGGACAAACCGGTTACAGAAATTAATCAATATTAAAATTGCCCAGAATTTATCGACGTCTTACCGTTTTAAATACGACATTTCTAAGAAGAAAATGCATCATAACCTATTTGGTCATTGTGCCACGGAGAAACAAACTATAATTTTAACCACATTCTACAATAATTTTTGTAATTGACTGAATTAATCCGCTTGTTAGTAATTGAAAACATGTTTATCACTTCGCCTTGTAAACGTGAAAGAAATAGTTTTTCGACAAAAATAATTAAAAACATGTTTTTGACTCGCTTTCCGTTGGCTGCTTCATCAGATTTATATGTTGTCATGACGCCGAACACAATACGTTATAATTACGATTACAAGTGACGAAAATTTTCAGGTATATCTTTCTTTCAAAATATGTCAATCATTACGAATAATATACACATGTTTGTGTTTATTATGTTCTCTGGAAATTTTTCGCAAAATATTTGAGAAGCTTTTGTTTTTACTTCTAACCAAAAATAGGTTATGTCCGGGTAATGTAACTTACAAAACAAAACGATTTATTTTAACATACATTCCGTTCATCCTTCATACCAAAGTGCGAATTACTAACAAATAAACTTTAAAATGTTTATAATCACGTTATAAAATTGAAAAAGTCTGCTTGTTAGTTACTATATGACCAGCTTATTGCTTATGTCAAAATAATAATATGGATTATATTAATATCACACGAATAACTTTGTGGACCAGGTTTTCGATATGCAAATTATTTTTGCTTCTTGCTATTCTTATATATTACTGCTGTCAAAATATGTTTATATTGAAGGTATATATGTATAAAGCTCACATCAAAGTAACTCACCTCGCAATCCACAAGTGGACTTGACTGCGTATGATGATAAAAATCTCCACCGGATGTAACTGAATCATCATCATCTTGTACACTGTGGATTGACTGGAACACATCGTAGACTTTCAGGGTATTGAGCAATTCAGTTTCTCTTTCAACATAACTTGGCTTGAAAGCATTGCTTATGTGCATCAACGGGGAAGGGAGCGAACACGACTGCATCATTATCGTCGATAACTTCTTTGTTTTCTTAAATCAACGCAAAAGCTGATTGCTGCTTTGCTTACTCGTTTCTTGTATAGTATAGCTGAGATTCTGCTTTTGAATGGTAGATTGTCGACGTGATAGGCCGTATTATATCAGAAAGCGAAAAAGGCGGCGAACTGTGGACTCTTTCTGAGAATTAATCAACATGTGCTTCAGGTGAAAAAAGAGAAATTACTTAATTCATGTTATATCTATAACACATAAAACATGTTTAGGTTACATATTTCAGCCTGTTGTGATTGCAGCTCAGTTTAACAAGGTAAAAACGGTTGATACGTGATCGTATGTCCGCCTTGTTTCCGCCAGATAACTTTCTGCAACGTCATGGTGCTACATAGCTTTTGTTTGAAAACTAAACAAGATCATCTGACAATATAGAGCGGTCGCGAAGGATCGACAAACAGTAAGATATTTATAGTAAAAAATTCAATTGCCTGTTTTAGTAATAAAAAACATGAAAAGCTTTGGTCATGTTTTATGTACAGGTTTTGCATAACATGCTGCACGCATTATCGGATAAACCTAAACAAAACAGTGTTTTGATGCTATATGGTTATAGACGCATATTGGTGTATACGAAGGACCCTATATACCTAAATCACAATGTCGGAATGATCCAAACACAGAATCCTAACCCCAGTCAGAAATTTATCTTTGGCCTAACTATGTGATATCTACTGCACATGTTAAGAACAAAGTTGGCCCAAGGTATGTCCGCCATTCAACAGCCACAGATATATGTTAGAAAGAGGTCAGGAAATTTGACAATGGGCAATGCTTGGCCCAAGTACGCTTTTGTAAGAATTTCTTGCATTTTATTTACTATTCCCAAAACTATGACCAAAATTTTCAACAATATTGGAATATATCAGAACTAATATTTTTGTGATATTGTTTCTAATCTGTGTAAGTATAGGCCTATATTTATCCCGTATCATTCAGATGTTATTCCGTATATATAGAAAAAACATCCGAGATATAAAAAAAGAAAACAATTTCTGTCATAAAGAGCATGCATATATAAAGATAATATGTAGAGTGAACCAAAATGACAATAATAATGATAAGTTTTTCTACTTCTGCTATACGCTGTTGATGCTATGGTCCTGCGAGAAAAGGTTATTATTTTATTACCAATTGGTATACAAAATCTGTTTCCCGGTGCGACAGTATATATAGTATAGAAATTTTTTGATGATCTTTTCTCTTGTAATTATGTGTTTTCTGTACTGTATATTTGGAAAATTATATGTCCAGAAATTCCCCGGTGTTGTATTTTTTAAATATAGTTTCATGTCTCAAGGCATAATACGGCCGCATCAAGTATAGCAATGTGCGCAAGTTATGGACAAGTAAAATAAGTTAGATAAATATAAAATAATTGCATCAACTGGCGCACTTTAAAGTCTTAAAATTCTTGAATTCTTTTACCATAAATCCACTCGCACGTACATACTATATAGCCTACCCATAAAGACATGTATATAGACCTTCATATACATGTGCAATATACATTATACATGACATAATACATGTCATGTTATGACTAAATTACACAACAAAACAAATTTATGAACGTATATTTTATATGAGAGTTATATAAAGAAGAATTTCAGGGTGGAGTGTGCTGCAAAAAAAATCTATTTTTTTATGACCCAATAAACAAAGGCTATATTAACTTAACAATATTATCGGTAACATCGTGTTAGAACTGTTAACAACATTTTATTCATGCATGCTTATACAATTTTATACCACATTATAATATAAGCGAAGGGAATGAGCTATTTATGCCGTAAACACATCTTGTTTAAAAGAAAATAAAAATAGCTGTTATCATCATGTATTATAACTATACATCGTAACAAAATATTCCAGATATAAACGAAAAGCGACAATTGCTAAATATAAATTTTATAAAAATAAAATGCCATAAACTTACAAATTTTGGTAGGGTTTTGGACGTGTAGGGTTATAGTCAATTAGCCTATTATAAAATGTAATGCAAGTATACCTCTAAATATTCATACCATTAACATATATATCACATCGTTAAAATCAAGTTCGTTAACTACAAAGGATTCTCCATTTTTCATTAGTTATGGAGATAATTTTTCGTATAGCCTCTATGTTTTAATTCATCCGACCATGTATGCCGTGACGTGCTCGTGTGTATGCTGAAAACCGTCAAACTCTTCGTACAAAATACAACTTTGTCAAAATATTTCTAAAACATGCTAGTAATTAAAGCAAATCGTCTAGAATCAATAAGATGTCAATTCTTTCATCATCAAAGAATTATAAATGCTTGGTAATTTTCTATGCGTTTTTTCAAATACATTAATCCTTTGCAAAATCTCTACCGGGCGCTTTCTTATAAACAAACATTCCTTGTGACGCAGTATTTTGCCTATTTATGTCGCTATTTAATCCTAGATGGAATTGGCAGAATGTAATTTAACATAAAGTGAATAAATGAAAATCTTCAGTAAGTTGTTTATTTTAGCTGACCGTTGTTGCTGCGTATTTAGCAAGATTAACAACAGCCTCGACAGTAAGTATAAATTTTGAACATCAACAATTTCAATGGCGACACATGAGCGGCTTTTGGATTTATTCCAAACATAGTTTTTCTGAGATTATAGATAAGCGCAAAGTAATTGTCAAATTCTTTCTCCGGGCCGAGCCTTTCCTCAACATCACGTTTTATGTCGTCATAGATTGAAATTTATTGCTTATCTATGTCAAGTATATAGAATCTGTAAACATGAATATAGCTATTAATAAACTGCAAATTGTTTCAAAGGTTCTGCTAAACACAAGAAACTGTGAAGGAAACGCGTTGTCATATTTGGGCTAAATTTAACTTATAGTCTTTTTATACATATAACCTACTGTAGACTGCATAGCAACAAAATAGAAATATAGGCCTATATTAAACAATTTTCAACATTATTTCCAAGGCTTCCGTTCAAAAATCTCATAGATAAACAACATCTCGCAGTTGATTAGGTGAACCTTATTTGTCAAAATAAATCTTTTGTATGAAGTAATAAATCAGCTTAGGAAAGGGAAGTTAATTAAGCCGTATTAACATAAGCAACATAATTTATCCCGGGGCAAAACGTATAAAAGTTTGTAAATTATAGCAGCAGTTGCCAATCGTGGTCCACTGGTAGTCTGCAAGACATTGTGACCTCTGCCAAAATCGGTAAGGGAGGCTTCAGCACCTCCTCAAAAACTTTTCCATTTTCCATGCTGTGTTAACCAATAAATAAAGAAACCACCAAAGTAAAGAAATCACTTTGTATTTAACTTAGTGCTATATTCTCTAAAGCGTAACTAAAGGAAGAGCTATGATGGGCCATGGCCCCCGCCCTTCACGAATTCAAAAAAACTCAAATTTTTGTGGCCATACACTGTTATTTTGTTAAACACTTTAATTAAACACGAAAAGTGAGGCCAAAAAGAAACGCCTAAAATGGTTACATGTTTAAATCGCACATGTTTATTCTGTTTTGTGTTTAAATGTTGTAGGTGTTTACTAACTAGGTGTTTATTATCTTTGGTGTTTATGTTTAAATGTTGTACGTGTTTACTAACTAGGTGTTTACTATTTTATGCGTATTGTCACTTGGCAGTCAAAATTTCCAAAATAGCGTTTATTACAGTAGCGCAACAGAAACAAGGCAGGTACAATCACGGGCGCCGGAATTATTTTTGGCAGGGGGCAAAATTCGAAAATAGGACACTTTTTGAATGTCATTTTGGAAAATAAAGAAAGAAAAGGGGGCGATGGCCTCTCTGCCCTTCCTCTTCCGGCACCCGTGAGTAATAATAATATACAATAATAATAATAATAACAACCGATAAGTTGCATTAAATAGCCTAACACCCCCCTCGAATCGTTGTTACATCTGAAGTGGATTGAATCAGCAACAATGAATGTTTTCATGGTTCCGGCTTCGTTATAAGAAACAAGCAAACTTGGCAGTGTTTTCTTTCTGGAGTTTAAACTAATCCGAAATGCCTAAAAAATTAAAACAAAAATGTCAATGTATACAAATTGTTCTGTAAAGCCACCAGTTAAATAAAGCAACTACAACTCACATTAACAGTCTGCATTGCATCAAAAAGATTTGTTTTGCGGGTCGGCCAAAGTTGTTTTTGTGACCTCAAAAAGAGATTAAGTTCTTTCTCTGGTGATGGATCCTATGTCAAAAGTTTTGTTAGGTTTTTACACTATTAATAATGAATCTATTTTCACCTCAATATATATAAAATGTCTCAAGATCTGAACACATTATTCTTCAACAAAGCAATAAGCTAATACACAAACAACCAAATTTGATTTTTGTTAATTGCTGGATGAATGCTCAGATTGCTCACCTCAGTCTCATGGCATTGCCGCTCAACATTGCTGTTACATTTGTTGTCTAGCGTGGTTAGCATGCTTACGCAAGCGTCTTATATCGTATTGTAATCAAATTGATAAACATTTCTGAATTTTTCCTCAATCTGCAAAATTTATCACTATATCAATAACCATGTTGCAGCCTCTAAACATGATCTACAACTGTATTCTCTTACAAAAGTATGAAAATCTAAAACACCTTATAATAAGTTTCTTTCAAACACTAACAAAAGGCATTTGTCCTAATAATGAAAACTTTTCAATGATTCCACTAATGCAGGGGTCGGGAACCTTTTTGGCGAAGGAGCCATGAAATCCACATATTGTTAATTTTTATTTCCGTTAGAGCCATATAATATTTTTCAACACTTAATGCAACTAACGTGTGCATTTTTAAGCAAAACCAACTATTTTAGACAACGGTAAATGTCTGAATTTACTCTTTAATAACATGCTAATTACTGTTAATGCGATTTCTGGTGCTGCATGATACAGAAATTACAAAATTACAAATAACTGAAAAGTTTTATTCGTAACAATTGAGCTAAGAAATGCCAGCTTAGATTTATTTGCGAGCCAGATGCCATCATCAAAAGAGCCATATCTGGCTCGCGAGCCATAGGTTCCCAACCTCTGCACTAATGCATCCATCTTTACATTAAACTAATTGCTTCTTGGTGAAAGACAGACATTGGTCTTAAATACCTGTTTTAGTAGACCGTATTCCCATCCTGATTCTTCCTTTTCTAAATGTTGTCTAATAACTTCAGTAGCCCTTTTTTGTCCATTCTGAATCTACAGTGATTAAAAATATAAAACTAAACAATATAGCTTTTAAAACAGTAGTGAGATGTAATCAAGCTTTTTGATAAGGTGTCAGAATCTTTCTTCTCGAATGTCTTTGGAAGACTCGGACTCGGCAATGATTCCTCCACTCTCTGCAGTTTTCCACAAAAACTCAATTTTCATTTGTTTATTGAATTTTATAACATATTGACCAACCCTGGCACTGCTCACCAGGACCAGAAGAGTAAAGATTAATAATGGCTTACCCAAGAACATTACAAAAGTAGTAACACTGGACATTTGCAATAAGTTCGCATTGTTTGAACCTGGTGCTAAGCCAATCCACCACTGAAGCAACACTTTTTGGCATGCACAGTATATTTTAAAATTAACTTAATATTGTTAATAATAAAAATTTCATGTGGATCAAAAATATATAATTCTGCATCACCTGCCAGTGTAGTTGGAGGAAACCTAATGATGAGGGTTGTTTACTAGGGTCTATCGGCGGTATTGCGGCCACATTTTTTCTTTGCGATTTAAATCTCATGTTAAATACGTTTGCCTGGGGCTAGCGAAAAAATTTTTTCACCATATTGTGCAGAATTTAATCTACTTTTTTACTATAATTTTATATTATTTTCTGTTGATGCAAAAACGGAGCAAAACGATTTCTTCCAAGACTACTTTTTCCGGGTAATTGCGGACACTCCTTGCAAATGCGGCCACCAATCTCCATAAATGCGTCCGCATTTCCCTGCTTTTGCGGACGTATTTTTATGAAGAATTTAGCCTTTTACAGTATTGCCGTTTGTTGTGTGCAAGACTGAAGAAGAACATTGGAGTTACAAGCAATGCAAAATAAATTTTTTTTATTCATTGATTCATCGAATAACTGCATAATAAATATATGTATGTATAAATATTGTAAGAATAAGGGAGAAGAATATTCAGGTAACTTGGTTGGTGTAAAACGATGCGCAACCACTACGATTCGTTTTTACTTTTGCGTTTGTATAATGGACCGGTCAAGTTTTAAACGTTTTTAGTATACCTCACATATCCTATAAGCGTAACTTAACCGTAACGATTATCGTACGTTTACAGTGTAATGCAAAATAAAAAGTGAGTCATTACGCTTAGCCTGCATCGAGTACAAGAAAAATTCCAAAGGAATAAGGCGGCAAGCTTATACTCGTGTAGCCTACATGTTAAAACTTTATGGTACAACATGTTTTCTGATAATGTATTTGTTTATTTCATGCGACAAGAAACAATTCAAGAAAATACCACTTGAGAGTCGATGCTAATGAAAAAAGAACCGAAAAATTTTATCAGCACCATTTTCACACAAACATATCACAATACCACTGCACGTTTTCAATTTCATTAACCTCGATATTGAGGTTGATGCATTTGGTATGGTCCCAGAAATCACAAGCTACCCATGACGGTTCAACCGGACCTCTTTTCCACTTTAGCAAATAGCTGAAAGAGCTGCATTTAGCATTACTTGATCGTAAGAGTTCCTTGATTTCTTACTTGGTAACTCCATATTGCGCAAGTAGACCAAAGTAAGCAAATAATCACGTGCAAACAAAGCATTTGATAAACGAGAATGACCACGTTATGCTGTCCGCATTTAGGGGGTTGTTTTGTAATTGTGATGAAACACAGAAAAATAAAAAAAAACATTGAAAAAATACACATAGACACCTAAAATTTTGTACATACACAGAAGAAGGATACAGCTACTCGTGTGCGAAAAAAGAATGAAAAAAGAGCAACATTTGCGGGAGAAACAGCAGTTTAGTTTGCAGAGTGAAAAAAAATTTTTGGCTGTTTTTCATATCGTTCTGGTCTCTGTTTGAGGTAGTCACGTTCTAAGGGTAATAACAAACGTTTTACTTGGAGTAACTTCCTGAAATTTGCTGGAGTTGTTTGTTAGGAATATTAGATGAGGCTAATTTAAAAAAAATTATTTTTCGTTGTAAAATTTTTCGGTAATTTCAGAAAAAAATTTACCGGCCGCAAAAGCGTCGTGGCCGCAATAGGGCCGATTGACCCTACCATATGTGATGGCACAGGTGGATGGCTTCTCTTCCGACATAAGTTTCTAAGTTTTTCCAATAACTTTCTACAGAAAACGCCTGTAAAGAAACAGCTTAGTATAAACTGTTATAGACTACTGAGTACAAAAATATTTTATATTGTAGGCTAGGAAATTTATCATTATACAGTTATTACAACAATTTTCTTTCTACAGTACTAAATTATCAAAATCAAATGCTTACCGAAGGCCATTGCCTTTCCCAAGAGCATTACAACGGTATGGCACCACCGGGTATCGAAAACATGCTATAAATATTTGTTATTGTCTGTAACTCTGTAAACCTTTATGCCTGGAATATAGCCTAGGCCTTGTAGTAACAAACCTGATCCATACAGCGAAATACGCTACACCAGGCTACCTATATAGGCTACCGAAAACAAACTGTGGCAATAAGCTACAGCCCTACGAAACGTCATAAAACAATTCGCTGTCTATATGTAAGCTGAAAAGAGGGTTCAGATTTTAGAGATAGCTTTTAGCCTAGCTGCCTGAAGGAGGTAAATGCGCGCCCACATTTTTGACCATGGTAGAATTTAACAAGATATTTCATAGAACTTAAAATAATTTTTAAATAGCAAACTTGCTGGATAAAAAGTAAATAAAAACAACAATTACTTGTTCTAATGTAAAACAATAAGTTTAATGTAATGTTATGAAAGTTTTTTTATTTTAATATTTTAGGTTTTGAGTTATTTAAACATGGAATAAATAGTTATAACTTACTATTTTCAGATACACAATCTACATTATATGAACAAACGTTATTCAGACGTTCCACTAACTGATGGTGAACGCTTGTCATTTACCTTTCAATCAAACGACGAGAAAAGAACGCCCACGTTAGGCCATGCCCGAGTAATTTCAAACTTTGATGGGCAAAGTATGGTAATTGGTTTTTCACCCTCCATTCCTGGGTGAATGGCTTTACTTGAAAACCAATCACAGCCAGTGGCGTAGCCTGAAAAAAATTGGGGGGGGGGGGATCAAATATTTCATGAGATTACAAAGAGAACTATACAAATTGTTGGTTTTAAGACACCGCCACCCGATGTAGAAACCTATATAGACACAAAATATGGGGTCGGGGTGGCCAAGGCCCCTTTCACCCCTTTGAAATATAGCCTACAGTAAGGCCTGAACAATACAATTTAGTGTTCAGCCACTCCATACAGGAAAATTTTTAAAACGACTTCAAGTTGCCAACTTTAAACCTAAGAATTGAGTCCGAGATACAAATTTATACTGAACAATAGCTCGTGTAATTGGGTAATGCGAACAAGTCTAAAGCATATAGTACCAAACTGTTTTTGATGGATTCTTTCTAAAGCAACTTAAAGTATAAGATATAATTCAATAAAACTCATCAAAATAAACACATTCCTCCTAAACACCTTTTTGTTTGACACATTTTGTAATCTTTGTGTTATGTGTTTAACATTTAAACGCCTAAAGCGTGGAAAAAGTGTAGAATAGGCATAAATCATTATTAAACGTGTCATGGATTGTGGTGTTTAACCCATAAAGTGTTTAAATTTTGTCAAATTAACAAAATTTATACACTTAAACACATAATTAAACACTTTAACATGTTTAAAGAAGTAAAATTGTGTTTAAATTTTAAACACATGAATGACAGTGTAGGCATTTTTAAGTCTTCATTTTTTTCTTTTTTCGCATTCTCTTGTTTGCGACTATTTTATGGTTGTAAACCTAGCAAAAACATGTAATAATAGTCAAAATATACGACTTTTCAAAATGTACACAATAAATTGACAGTTATTGTACGAATGTATGTATGGGGGAGAGTGATCGTTGCATGGTACCAAATTTGGGCTTTTGTAGTAAGTGTGTGGTAAAAAATACCGACGAGAAAAGCGATCTATAGCGCAAAAATTGTTTGATGGATTTTATGAATTGCTTTGATCATTACTATATTACAACAAAACTTTTTGATAAAATTTGAAACCTATAATTGGCTACCAAAACGCTCATAGAAATTATCATGTGCAACGCTGCAAAGTATCATTTAATCCAGTGGTTGTTTATAGCCTATATAGTTAAGCTACAGGTTTTACCTGCAATTTTTAACATAATAAAACAATAACATAATTTTTAAATGTTTATGTTGCTTATTCACCTAGTGTAAAATTTAAATATCTTAACTCTGAAACCTTTATTAATAAAATTCCACGTTTTTTAATTCCTATGTATAACATTGATGGATGTAAATAGACCGGACTTAATTTGGTGATATGTACCCCTGGTGAAGACACTTCACTTTGTTTATTACAAGCTCTCTGCTGCGCTCAATCCAGTCATGTCAGTCATTCAGTTTCAGCCAGTCACGCTCTACCCAAGAAGGAGTTACTGTAAAGTAGAATAAATTCAACATCTCTACTTGATGACTGGCCGCACCCAAACAAAGGAATTTCAAAAAAACAATAGTGAATAATCGTGTTAACACACGTATTGCATGCTGCGTGTAGTATAGACGCGGGAGCGCAAAAAGTAGTAAAAGTTTTAAAAATCATCTCAAAAAATTTTTACCAATTAAAACAATGCTTTGCTAGAAAATGACAAAAAAGAAGGAACAATACACAGTATGTAGTGCGACGAAACCATGTGTGATAGTATACACACGAGTATGTACAAGATTGTTACAGCCATAAATCAAAATTCTATGCAAATTACCGAACTCTATGATCATTGGACACAACAAAATCGGTTGTTTTTGCGGGCCTCATTACAATAAAAACTCAAGAAGGCACCGTACCGCGGGTTACAGAAATTGGCCTCATGAGCCGTAGATTGTTTTTCTATTGAGAAATTGACATTCTACTTTTTATTACCATTCTTAACTATTAAAGTCAGTGTGGCGCCTTGCGACTTATACCTACTAAAATTCTGCAGAAAATACAGAACAAACTACGTTACAGTATTTACATTTATGTGTGGATCTAAAGGTAAAAGGTCAATCGCAAGTAAATAAGTTGTAATGAAATGGTGGTTTATCGTTTCTTAGCCTGTAAGGGCGACCACTTCAATTACAATGTTTCTCTGTTGAACTGTTTATTGTCCTCGAAGTAAATGAGTCTCAAGGTCGTTGTTTCGCTTTTCTTAATCTTAGAATTAATTGTACACCTCGACAACTTTATATTCTGATTATATTGAAGGTTCTTTCAACGAATACATCAAGATAAAACATTGTGACAACAACAGCATAAAGACATGTTGCGGCGTTGAACGTAATAGCAAAAAGAGACTGATAAGTCTTAAAGCACACACAGTAAGCACGAAGCAATCGATTACGTCACGCAGTGTTATGCTTCGCTGATTCGATAGACGAGAATTCTATGTTTTACACAATTTTATATTACATTAATTGATATAATTATCACATAGTTATAAAATTTGATACAGCGAAGAAAATATGATTGATCTGGAAAACTACATTTTGGCACCTTTAGCTTGGTGGATTAAACGTTAAATTAAATTAAATTAAATTAAAAGTACCCTTACAGATGACATTTATGTTCGGAAGACGATCGTAAAATCTATTCTATTATAAAATGTACTCGACTACAAGCACATTACGTGCTTGGGACACTGCTTTTTATGAGTTAAGTATTGTTACGTCACAAAGTGGACTAAACTTCTCACAAGACTCGTGTACCATCCTAAAGTCTTAATTCTTAATTCCCGATCACTGACTACTGGAACAAATGTATAAAGTATCAAACTGTTCAACCGCATATTACTTTTTTGTCCGATTTGTTATGTAGATATACAAAATTAGAAAATATATCCTTTTATTGCTGCGTTTTTAGAAAAAGTAAAGGAATTAAAATTATCTGAGAAAATAGCAGCAAATTTATTGCAAATGCTTTGATAATAAAATATATATATATGAGGTCTAATATCACAGCGCCAACATTTTCCTTTACCTCGAAACTGTGTCGATGTCTTGGGTCATAAGAGTGGCATTGTCTACGGTTAAATTCCCGCGACGAAGAACCCAGCTTGTTCATAAAGAAGAGAAGAACGATTAAGTGTTCGACGCGGGGAATCTTCAATGGGACATGCAAGACACTGAAGAGAGATTTATCAGATGATGGCTCTTTGGGTCTTCTATCGAATTCTGATTTTTGAGGTATTGGGATCACGATTACAGGGTTCTTCTTCAGATTTTCGGGATTCTGTGCTTTCGCAAGTAGCAAAAAAATCGTGGTAGACATATAGGTTCAACAAAAATTATGAGTCTCGGGTATTGTCTGAACCGTGAGCCTTACCTGGCTTTTTTCATAGAGGGCGACGGAAAACTTAACTAGAGAAAAATTGTTTGAAGCGAATCATGAAGATGAGGCACAAAGATACGAGCATTTGTAGGTTCCACTGTCAGGATAGTAGCACGATGAATAATTGGTTCGATTGCAGCGTGACATTTTTTTTGTCGCAAGTAGTAGGACGCTGCTGAAGTCTTGATTATAGCCTGGTCAGGGTTCATGAAATCAGACGACTGCATTTCCAGTATACCTTTCAGAAGTTTTATTGCTTCACTGCAGTGCTTGAAATTGATTTCGCGAGTTTGCAAGCAGTTATAAGTGATGGTCGATATAGGTATAGCGGGAACTTCCAAAGTCGTATAATAAAGCCATCAAACTCAAGTCGCAAGTCAAGCCATTTACCTTAAGACTCAAGTAAAGAAAAATCGAATCAAGTCGAGTTAGTTGATACTCTTAGCCAAGCCAAACAGAAAGCAAAAATATCATTTGTGTAAACCAGAATCGTTTAGAATTATTACAAAATTTGCTCCATTTGGTTGCGCCGTATGCGCTCTTACTCTAAAGAAATATATTCATTTTAAGTTACTCTTTGATGTAATTGAACCAAACAGAGATTCCTTTTATCTTAATACTACAAAATGTAATAAAAAACAATCGACTCGAGTCAAGTCAAGCCATTGCAAATACTGATTCGAATCAAATCAAGTCATTTTCTACACTTTCTTAGAAAAGAGTTCGAGTCAAGTGAAGTCTTTGAAAAACTGACTCAAGTCCTCGGGTCATTACAACTCTGCTGGGAACTTCTCAAACAGACATATGTTCGGTAGTTGGCTGTCAACTTCGATGCTCGCGAATGCCAAGTATAGGAATTTATTGTTGTTCCCCATCGTCCGGAGAAGAAAAGTTTGGGCTGAGCTGGTCAAGTTGTTAGTGCATGGTTTCCCAAGAAACCAGGGCTTTACCGTCCCTTTTGTTGTATACTTGTATTCTCAGTCAACGTGGTGTCAGTTGAAGTCACCAGCGTATAGACTGAGTGAGGGAAACAGAGGCAGTGACGAAGCTGACATGCCACAAATGTGAGGTCCTGTTTATGTTGATGCTATAATGGTCAACTCTTACCCACACCTATAATCAATATCCGAGGCTGAAAGAGATTGGCTGACGAAGGACCCTGTTATCACAGGGCCATGTCTGCTGCTTAGTGTCGACCCAACTGTAGGCCTATAGGGAGGAGTTCGGAAGACCTATAAGTCTGTAACTTGTCTACTGACGTCTATTGGAGGAGGACAAAGACTAGGCGAGAACTCGTTGACTGTAAACTTTCTGAAAGTTATGCCCTCGACGTCCAGTTACAATAATCTTGGGCAACAGCACTTATTTTTCGTCCTAAGAAAGGCGGTTTTCTTTCCGCTTGTTGTTGAACGTCCTGGATGGGGACTTTTGGTGTCAGATTTTTGCTGTCCTTGGTATGAGAAAGACATTGTCCGGAAATCAGAACAAAAAGTAACTGTAATCAAATTTGATATATTTTGAATATTTCCATTACCAGTTTGTTAAATTCTGATTTCATATATTTTCCTCTTTGGTCATTTTGATGATCGGACTGTTCAACCCATGGACAATTCATTGGACGCAGGCGACTTATACTATTCTCAAAATGTTCAATCTCCCGCTTCAAACTTTTTCGCGGGCAGTCGTCATTGTCATCAACAAACAGCATTTCTAAGGTTTGACTTGTAATCGACGTGTAGGCTTTATTTATTTTTCGCTAAACAGACATACTCATTACAACACGATACATAAACTTGTTTTAATTTCAATACAACATGTGTATTGATATATACTGGTAAAAGCGGTATCCGCGCCTGATAAACGCTTTGTAAACAAACACGCAGTACTGTACTTAAAAGTGTCACGAGAATATCTTTACGCACTTGTTTTAAGAAGCAATGCATTTTAATGTTATATAATCCAATTTTTAAGGCACTAGTTTGCGGTGTACTTTGTTGTTGTGTAGTAATATTTTACCGTTGTGGGACTTGTGACCGTTTTTATCGTCTTCAGGAAATTGTAATTGTAGATACACGCACACGTTCTTTGTTCCCTACAACCCTTCCCCGAAGCATGTCACGCTACCCGCGAATCCTTTTTTCTCGGTGATTAATGATGGTGAATTGGTACGATAGGTTGGGGACCAATAGTTTATTCAGTTACGGTTTGGGTTTTATAGAAGTAAGATGGGTGTTTTTATCGAAGAAAATGCTATTAAAAGTTAGTGAGGCAAAAGAGCTAATTGATTAGTTGTCAAGTGGGAAGTTTCCTGGTTAAGAAAAAGTTTGGTTACAATTGGCGAGCGCGCCAGGATCCCGCAGTCACTGAAATTAATCGCCTAACTTGTGGGAATTTCACGATGGCTATCTATTGCGTTATTCCTCCTCCAAAGTATACAAGTCCAAGGAGGATTTCCAAAGTTTTCTCAAACGTTTCGACTCTTATTGTATGGCTATTGAAGCGAATTCTGCTTTGAAGAAGCATCTACTAATCAACAGCTTCGATGAAGATTTAAGCTGGGACGTACGAGGGAGAGATGCTTCGCTGTTCGATCTGCCATACGGTGAGCTGATAAAAAGAGCTTTAGAAGTTCGACAGTCCGATGTTGTAATCAACAAGCTGAAGAACAACTTGTTAGACGGAGTACAAGGACCGAACGAGTCAACACGCTCATTTGTCAATGCCTTAAAGAAACTGGGCGACATGGCCTACAGGGGACGAAACCAAGACAGCATAAAGAACGAAATACTTTACTTGGCATTACTACGTGGCCTGAAGAGCCACAAATCGTCAGAAGCTTTAACCGCAAATGTGGGAAGAGGCAGGGATTTCTTCGCTGCCAGCCGACAGGCCATTGCATTCGATGATGGCATAAAGGAATCTTCGCGGGATGTATTGAAGGTAAACGCACATCCACGTCTGGAACAAAGCAATCAGAAAGAAGTGATCACTCTGGTTGAAAACGAAATTTCCGGGGCACAAAAGAGAACCAGAAATTTCAATAAAACTGTCCAGTGTCAAGTGACCTCACAGGGTGACGCCCAGTCCACGGCAAAAAGAAGGAAGGAATCTTTGGCACAAAATATGATTTGCACCATTCAGTATACGGCGCCGGCAGACAGGTGGTGGCTGGTCAAAAGCGTTTCAGGGGAAAATACTGGCTCACTGATCGATAAAAGAAACGAGATCAAACTGGAACATTTCTTCGGGCTGTTTCCAGCCTTAGGTTGTTTAATACAACTACAAAATCTATACAATATTGAGTGACCAGGTGAGAGTCAATAACGGCGCGCCTGATGATTAAAACGAAAACGTAATCTTTCGGAATATGTTATTTAAAGAAATTAGTTTTCCCGAGGGCGGGAATGATAGCGGGAAGGGGGGAGATGTAACGAGAATATCTTTACGCACTTGTTTTAAGAAGCAATGCATTTTAATGTTATATAATCCTATTTTTAAGGCATTAGTTTGCGGTGTAGTTTGTTGTTGTGTAGTAATATTTTACCGTTGTGGCACTTGTGACCGTTTTTATCGTCTTTAGGAAATTGTAATTGTAGATACACGTACACGTTCTTTGTTCCCTACAACTCTTCCCCGAAGCATGTCACGCGAATCCTTTTTTCTCGGTGATTAATGATGGTGAATTGGTACGATAGGTTGGGGACCAATAGTTTATTCAGTTACGTTTGGGTTTTATAAAAGTAAGATGGGTGTTTTTATCAAAGAAAATGCTATTAAAAGTTAGTGAGGCAAAAGAGCTAATTGACTAGTTGTCAAGCGGGAAGTTTCCTGGTTAAGAAAAAGTTTGGTTACAAAAGGTTTTAGGCAATTTAATGGGCCTAACAACCGTTATTGGTTGAATCCTCCTTGACTTAAATCTTCATCTGTGGGTTACATCGTCTAAGGTTGAATCGTCCGTGGGTGGAATCGACCTACAACCGGTTATTTTTATTATAGTTATTTATATTTTCCGTGTATTGGTATTTTCCTTACCGGTGTTTTCAAGCTACTATTGTGCGTGTTCCGGTTTTTTTATATTTTGGTAAGGTTTAAAACAAACAACGCATAAACAAAATTTATCACCTTGCCAAATTTTGCCCGTTGACGAAATAATTACATATGCTTGCTAGGCTAATTTAAATATAGATACACCACACCTGAAGAAGCAAGCTCAAGTTTGCGGAAGCTCGTGTTAATAAGCTATTTTGCTTTCATTATACCTACATGGTTAAATGTAATTCCTGTTTCGCCTTTTGTAGTACAGTAATCAGAGGAAAGAACATATAAGGCGCTATATTATAATAATAATTAATAAGTAATCGAGTAAATGTTGCTTTAAAGTGGTTTATTCAATTTTCGACTATTGTTAGGAATTAATCGAATAGTTATGCAAAAATTCATGCAAAAGTGGACAGTACCGCGGTACTATAGTATCGAATTACTGTACCGCATTGCTTTTTCAGTACTGATACCGTCGGTACTTCTAGCAAAAAGTAAGGAGTCCTTTTTTCAATAAATATAAGTCGGTCCCGGTACTCGGTACTTTTAAAGTGATTATTTCAAGGTTTTGAGAAATATGTTTTTGAAAACTTCATTTTAATTAAACCTTAATGTCAGTTTTAGCGCTCATGTTCTTTTTTATTCTACAAATGTCTAACAAAGTTGCAAGGAGTGAGTTCACATATTTTTTTACCCAAAGTAACATTCAGCGGGGTCATAATAGGGGCAAAAATTGCAATTGCAACAGAATCCGCTGTACAAAAAGTACAGGTACCGAGTACCGGGAAAGTATGTAACTACGTTTTAAAATAGTACCGAATACCGGAAACATTGATACATTTTTTGCCAAGTACAGGTACCGACGGTACTTTCAAAGTACCGACTGCCCACCTTTGCACTTACGCATTATTCGATGTTTCTAGGTTTGGATCAATTAGTTCGAATAAACTGCGCTTTTTGGACGGCTAAATTATACGAGTTGATTACGAGATTATAAATTATACTAAATTATATTTCACCGTATTTAGGTCACGCAGCCCGTTGTTAAAGATAGGTGGTTAGACTAGGAGAATGGTTATGTAAGAAGTTGATTTTAGCTATTTAAGGTTTTATTGGAGTTAAATTTAGATTAGAAGGTAGATTTAGTTTAGGTTTAAGTTGCTATACTATAACGTTTAAAATAGGTTAACAAGTAACTGTAAAAAATAGCTTTGAACGCACGATTTTTTCCAGTGAAATAGTGGTAGTCTAAATTATAACGCCACTACTTTTTATACACGTACCAGTGCTTGGGTGATTACCTTAAGAAAATATATAATCAAATGCTGTATAAGTAAACTGATAAAAACCCGGCATTTCAACTCCAAAACAACAGGTAAAAACTTTGTATTAGCTTTGAAAAAACATGAAACATGTTCGGTATTTAACAAAACGATTAATCAACCGATTGCGAAACTTGAGTTTATTTGAATAAAATTCGATCACCGAAAAAATGCTAACTGTTTTTTTGCGACCTGAAATAAATTAACTGCTCAGATACAATTTTAATATATAGTACCTGGCTACCCACAATTGTTGCTAATACTGATCAAAGAGATTTAAATCTCTTTGCACTGATCAACACATGATCATCAATGATCATGCATGCCACCTAAAAGAGAAATTTATCACACAATCATTTCAATTATGTCATCACATGCAATAATGGGTGTGCCCAAACTCTGTTAAGGTTCGGTTTAACTTGTTTGTGACATAACAAACTAATAATTCTAGACTGGAGAATGCATTAATTGTTGCATTTCTATTGGTTACAATTGTTGAATGAACAAAGTGTCTCTATGGTTCCAGCAGCCTATCCTTCGTAGGTAGTGTGAAGTTAGACCAGCGGCGAGAAGCCAGTTTAATTTAAGAGCTGTTATTGATCATCTTTTTGTCGAAGATGCCTGAAATTGTTCACTTCGGATTAACAACTGTTGCTATAAAGAAGAAATTCAACGACTTGGTGAAAAAGCAAGGATGCATAACAAAAGCTATAACGCATTTGTTGAATAGGTACTAACCTAGTATGGGTCCTATTGTACTTCTGGTAATTTACTGCCTAAAGAAACATGACGAATGTTAAACGATACTGGTATAACAAAATACTTTCGTTTCCAGAGACAAG
Source organism: Clavelina lepadiformis (assembly GCF_947623445.1). NCBI lineage: Eukaryota > Metazoa > Chordata > Ascidiacea > Aplousobranchia > Clavelinidae > Clavelina > Clavelina lepadiformis. Next base: position 10,501,295 of record NC_135244.1, read on the forward strand.
TACTTGACGTCGAAGTATAGGTTTCGATCTTTGGCAAATTGTGAAGTTTGGGAAGAAACTGCGGAGTACGATACCATGCAAAGTATAACGCCGGTCTTGCAGATGCTCGATAGTTATGTGCGCTTTAACCGACTGGAAAGTCGATCAGCAGCGATAGAAGAATTGTTGTACGGTAAATGTTTACAGTTAAACTGGTTAGAAAACCGTTAAATGCATGCACTTACGGTAGGTGCAAGTGACGTCTGTGCAATATTCAGTTAAGAATTGTTAGTAAAATCAAAGATCTAGCGATTGACCACAGAACGACCACTTGGCACTTTTAAGCCAATTCACTTTTCCGCCATTTTCAGACTCAACTTAAATACCATCTATGCAGTTTGATTTTCAGCTACATGTATTTGTATTAGTAATATTTGCTTAAAGTAATTTTGTCCATGAGACTTGATTTACGAATTTTATATATTCGTTGTTATTTTTTATTTTTAGAATTTCGTAGTACAGTACTTAACTTTTGATAATCAATTTTGATTAATTGCGTCACAATTAAGAGATATCAGCCGTGTTGCCCCTGAAGCGTGGAAACGTGACTTTACCCCAAATTTGTACTTACTGACGTCATCCAATGATAAAAGCCTTTTTAACGAAAGGCCTAGGCGCCCGCAGCGTATACGCACTGTACGCAGGTGCGTACATTTTTCAGTTATGTGTTTTGTGAACTTACGCTTTAAAACGTTTTTTTTTTGACTTGAAAAACTTCCAAGCTGTTATTGTGTTAGTTTTGGAGTCATATTTATGGCCACTGATTGGAATACGTATTTATCACATGTAGGCTGCGTTACTTCGTTCTGTTTCATTGATTCTAATCTTAGCAAAAATTTATGAAATCAACAGAGGTTTTATTGCGTAATGATTACAAAGTATTGCAATCAAACAAAATCACTCTTTGCTTCGTGTTGTATAATAATAAATATTATGAAGAACACAGGAACCATCCATAATTAACTTGCGTCGTGTTCTAGGGATTACGTAACACCTGTGCAGCAAGCAAGATACGATGTCTATATAAAAGTAAAGAATTTGATAAAGCAAATGGCTACTTAACAAGAAAAACGGACATTTTGTTTAACTTGGCTGGACCTTCCAAAACATAAAAAGCGGGTTATACAGCGTTACAAAATAGTTGTTTACAAAATTTTATAATCGTCCACAATAAATTGCCAGCTACTTCACGTGTAAATTATTTGAATATACGATTCATTTCTAGGCGTTTTAAATCTCTTTTGAGGTGTGAAGGGGTAAAATTTTTGCTTTCCGCGCATTTTGATCAGCGTTGGAGTTTCAGAGGCGGAAATTTCAGCTTTCAAAAAATTTCAACTGGCTATCATTACTGGAATAAAATAAGTTTGTGCGTCAAATTGGAAAATATTCTGCGGGCGCCGCTAAAAGGTGTGGCTGTCTGTAAATCGAAACATAGGCAAAACCCCAGTCAGCTCCCCAAATATGACAAGTTATGGCGTAAATTTCGTATAAGTACAGATTTTAATGATGTTTTAATAAAGTTTGCATTTTTTGGTAAAATTGTTGTCTGTCGTCTTGCTGGAAGTCACCTAATCAACCCCTATCATAGGCAATTAACTAAGGCTATCATACTATTTCACCGGAAAAAAATCGTACATCCAAAGTTATGTTTCATGGTTTCTTGTTAACCTAACTTAAATGTTATAGGCTTATAGCATAGTAACCTAAACCTAACCAAAATCTTTCTTCTACTTTAAATCTGACTTTAATTAAACCCTAAATAGCTTAAATTGACTTTTTGCATGTACCCATTCTCCTAACCATATAAACGTCTATCTTTAACAACGGGCTGCGTTGTTAAAGATAGGCTTACAGTACTTACAAGTTACAACCCGCTTACAGTACGATGCAATAGTCACTCTGATTAACTAATGTAGTTGTTGACACAATGTTATCACAACGACTTGTTATCTTGTAAAACTCAATACATTTGTTTTCATGCGTCAGTACGATTTGGGCACTGTTGCACCGTTACCATATGCGCAAATTGTACCGAAGAATTTAAATTTGTCACCAACACAAGAATCTTGGGGAGGAGTAGGGCATTAGGCCATGGCCACTCCTCACGATCCCAACTTTTTTGGGCCATAGGTTTTTTACGGCTTCGTTCTTCCTTTATCGCATTTGTTTGTTTGCGACTACTTATCAGCTGTAACCCATATAGGAAAACATGGAATAGACGGGTATACGGCGTTTCAAAATCCTTGTATAGGACCTTACAAGTTGTACACGGCTTTTCGGAAGTGTACGCTATAGCTCGGCAGCTATTGTACTTGTAAATAAATGGATATAAAGACTTGTGAATATGAGAATGCATTTCATTTCAAGGTATTTTAAAGGGATATTTGACGCGTAAAAAACAAAATTTTTGCTCTTCACGCATTTTGGGCGTGTATAGATAAGTGCGAGAATTGTAAAACCAGATTTTGCCCCCTCAGCGACATCCTAATTTCACCACTGGTTACCGCAGTATTTTTTGGGATTGGGTAGTAACACGAGAATAGTTTACTTTGGGTAGTTCATACGCTAGACTCTAAACCAGCTAATTGTCCAACCGAAATACTTCACTGGGCCAAAAATGACGTCACTTTTTTATGAAGACCGCTCATTAAACAATTTATCACTTCTGATAGCGATATAATATGTCGGACTGTCAGTGTTCATGAATAGCTTCTTTCCACTATGTAGGTATTCTAATGCTTTATTGTGAGCGAATTCTGTTATGCATTCCTAAAAGACAACAATTTAATTGAAATAATGGAATAAAACTATATATATATATACCAACAATGTTTTCAAAAATTTTCATAAAATGTATTCAAAATAGTTAAAAAAGCGCTAGTTTTGAGGAAGTGTGCTCAGATAAGTCGTTTGTTCCTCACGCACTGCACCACTGTTTAGGACTTAGGTCACAACAGCTCTATATTTGTGGATATGCTAGATTTATTTTACCAAGATAACCTTGAGATTTTTGCAAGCGAAAACATGCGGATTGCTATGCTATTTATACATTTATAAACTCTTATAAAACAATGGTGACCCTAAAAAGCTTTATGACATTGTGGTGTTAATATTTTGTGCGTCATTGCCAATGCCATTTGATGACATGCACCCCAATTAAATCATCATGCTTGTTGGATGCTTAGTAGCTGGCAACATACACAGAGGGTTGAACTTTTCCCACATAGGCTAATTGTTTCCTGCATGGTTTTGTATGGTGAAAGTGTATTCGTCAGTGAAAAGCATCTCATAAAAAATTAGTTGAAAATTTAAACTCCAGATTCTCAATAAAATTCTGTATTCAGTGATCGGTTTGAGTTGCAACCTGAAAATTAAATATTAGGTATAAAATACAAAAATCATTGAAAAATGTATTGATGTTCTCATAATTTTGCACATTGTATATAAGTTATTGTATGCATCTATGTCGTTGTAAACATAAATCTGCAGCAACTATACGATAAGCCAACCATAATATGTTTTATTAACCTTTGAAGGCATATGTTATACTTATTAGATTTTGTTTTTACAGCTCCACGCTTTTCTGATTCAACTTCATCTATGCCTTCCCTGTGTTATGATTCTGACGTTAGGACATCCAGCCGCCAAGCAATGGGTGCTTTTTCGGATACTGATTCCATAGTTTCTTCAGTGTATTCACCAAAGGAGAGTGTAAAAATGTCAGCAGCAAATGTGCAATGTCAAACTAAATTTCATGATGTTACCTACACTCCACGGATTGAAGGCTTTGAGCACACCGCAACACAAACCGATATCGCGACGCCTTCATCCAGAATATACGCAAATGCATCTGTTCAGGTTAAAGTTGATATGATTGATGCATATTGTCAAACGGACCCCTGCGTACTAACAAACCAAGTCCTGGGGCACCCAGTGAATGCTCTTGCTGTCCAAGAACATTTGCCAATACAAACCTTTCCTGCAAATTCTGATTACAGTGTATTTTCAATGATACCGGAACAAACGAAACCACGCGTGAAAAAGCGAAAAAAGACAAATTTTGTTAGTGGCCCTGCGGATGTCCCTGTAAAGTCATCAGTTTTGGGGCCCGTAGCTACAACTACAGGGTTTCAGCAACATTTGCCTACAATGAAGCCGGCGGCAAATAAGGATTTATTCCTTCACACAATTCCTAGCTCATTGTATGCCACAAACTCTCATTTCGGTTACCCGTCAGCAAACCTATGCATTTTTTCCAATTCTTGTCAGCCAGGCTATCCTCTTCGACAGCTACCTTCTTCGAATCAGCCTACAATGTTTAATCCAAGGGTAATTGTAGCTTCATCGCGTTCTCCTACAACACAACAAATTGCAAAAAGGAATTTTTCAGATGCACTGCAAACTTCTTCAAATACTGTTTCTTCTTTTGCTGGAGCTGTCGGACGGAGCAAGTCGGAAAACAAACGTCCTAAAACGATTCTGTCTGTGGCGGAAAGATTGCCATTGTCAACCAGTACAGGCTTAACGATGGCACAAGCAACAATTTCTAGCCGTACAGAGCTTGCTGTAATACATTCTGAAAACATCACGCCAGCATCAGATCTAACAAATATTTGTCCGAAAATTGAGGCTTTATCTGATTCTGATACGTTTGCTTACTGTGCAACATCACAATCAATGGCCGAACACGATGCATTCAGTGGTCAAGTGCAGGATCAACTGCAGTGCGAGTCTGCAACCTTAGAAATTGATCAAGATCAAAGCATCGGTACGCAATCAATGTTTTTACGATAGGTTAAACGCCAACAAAAATTTTTTGAAAACGAATTTTTTTCTGCAGACCAATCTATCCCGAAAAAGCGTGTTCGAAAACCTACCAGTTTTTATCAGGCGAATCATCCAGTTAAGGTTGGTATCGTGACAAAGAATATTGCCCAAACTTTGCTGTAGTATCAATAACTAGCAGGCACATTTTGCACATATAATCGGGTACAATTTATTAAAGGCTTTGTTGTTTTTGATTTGAGCAATTCAGATCGCATCATGAACGTATTAAGTGAAACTTTTGAAGTCGATGTGCTGTGTAAATGCGGTTGTGGTCTGTGATGATAAGGTCAACTTTGTCATGTGTGCGTTAATGTTTTTTCGTTGGTTGTTGTTTCTTTAAAATAAAGTTTTTTTCGATTCCTGCGTGGAAACAATATCTAGCTTACAACATTGTATAAGGTGGTGACCTTACGTCAAGCATGGTTGAAGTCTGTGGATAGTTATTACAACCACCTCGTTTTCACACAGTTTTAGTCCGATCGGTGATATTTTAAGGAAATCACTGAAAATGAATTTGGTGTGACAGGGATCTAACTGTAGACGTCAGGAAGAACTTGCTCCTGGAATAACACTTTTATCCCCAAGTGGTATCCAAATACAAGCTAAGATTAGGGACGGGAGACATAGCAAACTGGAAAAGTACGGAAACATCTCACACTAATGAGACAAATAGGACCAGCGGTCAACTAGGACACTCGGGGGACGTAAAGGTAGTTAAAGTTAAGATCATTGTCGAAATTACAGAAAGAATGAGAATAATTGACTGGAAGCTTAACCTCCATCATACCTATAACTCGGACCAAATCTTTTCGTTATTGAATACAAAGACAGACCATAACGGAACGCACTTGTCTACAATAACTATCCTCATTAGTCCTAACTTGCTAATAAAGTGAAGCAGAACTTTTTTTTAACAGAAACTGAATAATCAGACAACAAAGAAAGAGTCATGCCGAGACACCCATTATACCCAGCAACCAATAACAGCTTCCCTTACAAATTACAATGCTTTTTTAGATCAGCAATATTTATAAATGCATATTTCTCCGAGCCAACAGTCAAATCGCTTGACATTAATGCACAGTTAATGTCGAAAATTATAAAATGCTATAAGTATTTTTACCAACTTTAACAATTTACCCCGGTACTGGAGTGAGTTGTTACATTTGACAACGTGTAACATAATTTTTTGTAAATTTAGTTTGCGATAAGTTAAATGAAAATTGTTTGAGCATGTTTATTGCTTAGAAGTGTCGCCACACAAAATAGCAAAGGAAAATATTTTGTTCCAAAACTGACCAAGTAATTTACGTTTTTGCAAAAATTGTAACAACCCTACCCGGTCTCCCCTAATTGCAACAGTGGTCATTGTAGGCCTAATTCGTTAGGGTTACAACGTGTAACAACTCATCCCACACTAACTACTACCGCCAAACTGCTTAAATATGAAAATTAAACGCTGCAGCTAAGTGGTCGAATTTTGCTGTGTTGAAAACTACAAGCAAATTTTGGAAAACAATCCTGCTTCTGTAGAAAATGTTTCAAGAATAATTTAACAACATCATACGAAAATTTTTTCAAAGAAGTTAGAATTCAACTTTCTGACTCTCAAAACCTAGTTTTTGCTCTAAAATCTAAGTTAACATAAGCTATCATTGGGAAGAATATTTAGATATACAGAATATTTATTAAAGTAGGAAAACGAGTTGTAACAATCCACTCTTGTAACAATTTTCCCCGGTCCCCCTACTTTTAACCGGAACGCCGTCCCGGCTCACTTTCACCGCTATATTTTCAAAATATTGTAAGTAAACGTCAGTAATCTTCATTCCTTCTAACAGTTTTAAGATTTTAATTCATAGTTATGCAGTGAACGACTGTACCTTGTTTTACATTTGCGTTATTCCCCAGAGTCAATGCCATTGTTCGCAACAATAAATGATGCTTGATTGACCCTGTAAAGCAGGGGTTCCCAACCTTTTTATGTTCTCGTACCACTTAGCCACAACGGATTGTCAACACGTACCACTATTTTCAAAACAACTAATTTGATCCAATATTCGCACAGCAGCATTGTATTAATAACAATGACAGCAGGGACAGGGAGCAAGATCGACAAAAGTAGCTTACTGAGTGCAGAGAATTTAGTACGGAAAGAAATAAAAGTGTTGTTCGCATATTTTAGCAACTCAAAATTAAAGTGTTATACTACTATACTGTATATCGCATGCAACGGAGAGCTGCTCGCGTACCACCTGAAAAGCTCCCGCGTACCACCGGTTGGGAACCCCTGCTGTAAAGTGTAAGGAAACAACTATTCATTATTTAACTTGCCAAACTGCTACGTATATTCAACAGGTAAATTCGCTTATAAATACAAATCCAATACGCAAATGATTACAAGCTGTAATGGAATGGGTGTATATGGAATTTGAACTTGACAGGTTGACCCACTTCACTACGATGTTTGCTAGTTGAATTGTTTATTGCGGTCGATGGTATATGAGTCTCATAAGGTCGTTGTCTGCTTTTCTCAACCTTAGACTTAATTGTTCACCTTAATGAATTATTGTCTTCTGAAGGTGACAACAAAGTTGTCTAACTTGACACTGAACTTCTTCAAATTGAATTCAACAGTAGTTTTCACAAGAATGACAACTGTATAAACTGTTTATATTGATTCTTCTTTGAACGATTACATTTAAACAGAACATTGGCCCATCAACAGCATAAAGACGTCCATTTTACAGCATTGATCTTAGTAGACTTATGTTTATTGTCAACTGCATAATATTACTGATACTAATAATAGTAAACGTTACTGAAAACTTCTACTGCAAACTAAACGCATGCAAGAAAGGCAAGCGCGACCTCTAACTTACGTCATAACTTTAAAACAATACTCTGGAAGTTATCATGACGCAGTGTTACGCTTCGCTGATTCGATACTTGAAGATGAGATTTCCAAATCTTATTTAACCCGTATATTACATTAATTATAATATTATCAGTTATCACAAAGCAAAAGACCTTTGTTGCCTATAAACAATTGTTACCTTTGTTAACAATTGAATGATTAACTAAAATCGAAACTTGAATTTATTGAAATAAAATTTGATAACCAAGAAAATACAAGCGATTAACAATCGTTACGGAATAGCAATTATGATTAATTACCCAAACCCTGTTTGCAAGTCATTAAGGTTACCCTGATTTTGTTTTTTGCCCGTTAAGGGCATGCATTGGATGAGTGATCCAATCTGCAAACAACAATGTGGGGTGAAAGGTCACGGCGGTTGATTTGACAACAAAACCAATCTAACGTTTTTTGGTGTTTAAGAAAGAGACACAGACTGATCGATAGGCTGCAGGCTTATTATATACAGTGGGTTATTGTCACATGTGGATTTTTTGTGTTTTTTTGTCAAGTACCTGTTTAAGGACCGTCGTGCGTTGTTAGCCGGTCATTTTCTTGTTAGATTTTAGAATTAACTTAAGTCTGTTGTTGAAAGCCTGCCTGGAAAGAAAATTTGGTTGTAGTACCCAAGTGCACAATCAGATGATGTATGGACGTCACAATTTAAGTAGCTGGGGTCTAGTATACAAGGGCATCTTGTGTTCGTGCACTTGTATACTAGAATCGAAATTTTATAGGGTCTCTTGTACTTTTGCACTCCGATTTAAGGCCAGAATGGAAAGGAGTTATGAGGTAATAGAAAAGAAATGATGACGTAATAACTCGATGCTGATATTGTAGTACAAAAGTAAAAGAGACCCAAAATATCTGGGTCTAGTATATAAATGCATAACCACATAATGTCTTTATGTACTAGACTCCAGCTACTCTAAGATACAGGCCGCCCTGATGTTTCATTAAATTCTGAAATTTAGTGCATTACCAAATATGATTTACTGCTTACCCGTAGGCTACACTAATGACACTGTAGGCCGACAGTAAAGATAAAGTAAACCATCAACAATCGTCCCTTATGAGATGTGGCTACGGGAGATCCTAATTTTCATTTACTTGGAGTTCAAAGGAGAGTCAATGAAAACACTTCTGTTACCGCAAATTAACTGTTGTATTGTTGGCTGCCCAGATAAATTTGAAACTTGCTAAATAGGAAAAAAATACATTACTGTATAATAATAATAGTTCTTTACTATCCAGTTAACCAACAAAATTTATCCAGATAATGGATAGCTAAAATTGCCTTAATGCTCAATTAACCAATTATTATTAACTGCCATCTTAGTAACCTAGTTTCTTGTATCTGAGCATATATGAAATGGTTCTTCGGCTTTGTTGTACAATAAAAAACTAACTTGTTTACATGCCCTGTAAGAACTCATTACTTTATCTTCAGGAATACAATCATAAATCTTCGCAAAATCAACTTAAAGTACTGCTACCGATACTTTGTTGTTTTGCTTTGTGGATTTTAAGTCTTCTCTAAATGATTTGGATTGACATAAATTGGAACTTTTACTTTGTCAGTGGTACTAAAAAACATACAATTTTGTAACACTATGAGACATATGAATTTTATCCCTGTTTTGTTGAATAATTTTCAGCTTTGTTAATAACAAATGCTAGATTTCAATACTGAGACAGGTCAAACCATGTCAGGCTTATGTTATATGATACTGTGCTTACTAAACACTGCATGAAATTTTAATACTTTGAAGAAAAATCCGATATGCAAACGTATATACATATAATTTTTTAGGTTTCCAAAAATCAGTCGAGAAATTTGTTAAAATGTTTCAAAAATGTTAAACTTTACCTTATTTTTAGACTATTGAAACAACATCATAGGTTTAATTCAGATTTAAATCCATGACATAATTCCAAGTTGATATTTTGTGAAATTTTTACCTTCAGGCCTTTTCCATAGGTATCTTATGTGGTAGCTTAGTCTAATATAGATTTTATCATTTCTGGAACCTATTACTGCTACGACTGAATCTTTGTTTGGCAAAATGAATTTTAATGAATTATACTATCAAAAAAGCCAAAAACGAGAAACTCGAATACAATGGATTATGGATGAATGTGAGCAAAAACAACTGTATGATGACTTGGGTATAATTGGGGAAATTTCACCAGATGCTGGTTCTTCTGTCTTGTTTGAGAGGGATGAGAATAACAAGACAAAAGAATGCAATGTTCTTCAAAATTACCACCAGGTCAACATTGAAACCCCAGCCACCAACACTTCTGTAAAAATAAAGCGTAAACATGCTTTAAATCGGTTTCAAAGAAAACGTTGTCGACCAACTACAAAAGTCATAGGAAATATGTATCATGCAAAAATAGGCAAAATGGATATAAGCAGTGAACCTGAAACTGCTTCCACACATGTTCATAAAAAAAGAGCTTTAGGTATTATATGTATATGCCAGCTATGATGTAGATGAGTAAAATTATTTCATTTTATTTTGGGATATACAGTATTGTTATATGTGAAACTGAGCAACAATTTGCCACAATGAGCAACATTTTATCATAGGAATATCACATTCCTAACCCTAGACTACAGGCAGTACTGTCATAGCATGGTTTTAACAAGCAGTTCATATTATTTTTACAGATTCATCGGTGGTTGGAAAATTGCCTGATGAAGTTTTTCTCAAGATTTTTCGTTATTGCAGTTCTGACACTCGAGTGTTATGCAGTCATGTATGTTGGAGATGGTATCACATGATGTAAGTTCACTAAGTTAAAATCTGATCTGAAAATATATTTACTGGTAACTTTTCCGTAAGTATGTGAAGTGTTAGTAATGTGGTTGAGATTTAGTTTACATCAGAGCTAGTTAAGTGTGAGGAAAGGTTTTCTCATATATCATTTTTGTTTTCCCATCTCTAGAAGTTTTAGTTTGTTGTGTAAAGGAACATGTTTAGCCGGAATATCAAAACTATAATTAATTTATCTAGTGTAATTAGCATATCAAGTAATTGCAAGTAACACATGGTGTCACATCTCCTATTGCAAAAGTTCATGTTTTGTGTGCAAATGAATTAATGTCTAACTAAATGAATGTCTAACTGTCTAATTAAAATTATTCAAACAACATAATGACTTGTATAACCTATGTTTGTTAAATTAAATGTAATATGTATTATCTCTATTTTGAATTGTTTTTAAAAAAACTGTCAAAATTTATAAAAACCCACCGTCAATGAAACCCTATCATGCAGTTCACAATTGTTTCCTTTTCTTTGCAATGCTTTTTGAATGCTTACAATACATAGGCCTACTAATTTAATTATAGACGTATATGATAGGCTATGTATTTGTGTTCATGTGATTTGCTGTTGTTATAATTTTGTTTGAAATATTATTTTTTGTCATATATATGAATATACTTTACTTCAGAAATGATGAAAGCCTGTGGAGACAGATTTCTTTAGCAAGAAAAGCTATTACTATACACGAAGTCCAGAGATTGCTAAAGCGTAATATGCAAGTTCTATGTTTGAACTGTGCAATTATTAAACCCAACAGCTCAGGCGAACTAAACACATCCACAGCATCATTCAAAGAGGGTTTTTCTGCCAGGTAATTGCTTGCTCAGTTTACTTTTTTATATTTCAAGAGACTAGTCAAATTGTTAGACTTTTTTCTTGCCCTGTCTGAAATTAGGTTATTCACTGGTGCATCTATCCATATATAGCTTAAATTCTAAATTCTAAAATGCATGTATCACTTCACTTGTATGTATCCATAAACGTTTGTATCCATAAATTATGTCTGTATGTATTGTACAGTATATCTTTCATACAACAAATGATTTTGTATTACTTTTTTGTTATGGTATATGTAGCCCAAGAGCAGATCCCTTTTCAAGAACATATCATTATCCTGTGCATTCCTTGGATTTTACCAATGCCAACATATCACCAAACCTGCTTTGTTTGATACTTATGCGTTGCAATAATCTTCAAAATTTAAGTCTGGAAGGACTTACAATCAGCCACAATGTATTGGGGTAATATTACACTTCATTTTTATTATATATTTTATACCGTAAGTACAGTAAATTATACATACGGTATATATATATATAAATTTTAACCTTTTATCTATCTCTTGCATCACCGAAGACATTGGTATTGACAAGCTTCATAGTTGTATCCTTTTCCAACAAGCAATTGTTGAAAACCTTCATTTTCCTAAAAAAACGTCATTTATAAATTATATTGACAGATAACAATTTCCCAAACCAGCAGCCATTTTTTGTAATCTACAAAAATATTTTATGAACTATTATACTGTTTTTGTATATATGTGAATGACATGTAAGGGGAATAACTGTTTTCAAAGGTCAAAAAAGTTCAATTTTTTACATCCAAGTGGGCAACTTTTAAGGTCCAAAAAGACAAAGTGACTATTTCACTGCAAGTAGTTCATACATCCCATTGTTATAGGCTACATTGTTAGGTTGGAAGACAGTGTGCCATGAGCTGGTTGGGAAGCCACTAATTCTCAATAAGGCAATAGAAATACAAATCAAGTGTGTGTGAACTTGACTATTGCTAGCAAACCCATACAAGACGTATTTGTATAACTGTATTTGTATGTCTTCCAAATTATTATACTATCTATCTATTAAATATATGCAGGTCACTTTCAGGCTGCAAACAGTTACAACGTCTGAATTTATGTTTATGTCATGAAATGACTACATCTGGTGTAATTCAACTTCTAACAGCATGCACCAAAATACTTGAGTTGAACTTGGGTTGGACAAATTTATGCCAATTTGACCCGGGTCAGGTATGGGGTGTTGTAATGTGCAATGGAAGATCCTTAACTCAAAGCTGGCGAGACCCAATGATCTTTTTTCGAGTTATTAAACTTTGCAATACTGTAATTACAGTAAGTTACTTTGAGTGAATTAAAACTTTGAGTCAACGAGCTTCCATTGCATGAGTATTAGTCAGTCATGTTATTTTAGTACCAAGCAGTGTTAGTTGCCAATCTTTAGACTATTTATTTCAAACCTTACTGTAGCCTACGTTAATTCATTAAATTAATTTTTCAAGATTATTGAAAACTTACCACCTAGCTTGACGCGTCTCAACATCTCTGGCTTTCGTGATACATTGGTTGATCAGCATGTTATTAGTTTAGTGCAACACTGTCCTAACCTGGTAGAGTTGGATGTCAGTGATTCAAACCTCATAACTAGCAATATTCTTGAATACATCATCAATGGCCTATTTGACACAATACACGCCATCAACCTCAGTCGCTGTTATTCAATTAGCCCAAATTGTTTTCTGTAAGTATAATTCTATTATGTGTCATATCCAAGTCGGCAGAATCTTGTTAGTCTTTTGACTTGCTAGAAATTTACTAAAAATGGTCATCCTCGTTTGATAATTCTGGCCACTTTTTAAATTTTAATTAGCTTAAATAAAACTTATGGGAAAGTTCTCAACTTTGAATTGAATCGATGGAAAACAATTCATGAAACATGACCATTAGTGGTCACTAACGTACTTCTTACACAAACTTGATTACATGAGCCTGTAACAAATTACTATGAAGCTATCAAGCATTGGGAAGGCTCGTTTTGTTGACCATTTTGTTTTTATATTGTTAAAGCTAGTGACTAATCTAGTTGTTTTAGTCAGTGAAGTTTCAATTTTTCGCAACAAGGATGATTCAAGACAAACTTGTAAAACTGTCAAGGTAAATGTGAAAATTATTTTCTTTTCATGCAGCCGGCTTTCTCGTCTGCCACACCTACGTTACTTAGATGTCTTTGGTGTCATGGACGATGGTTCAATTAGCACTCTAGCTACTGCTCTCACCAGGGTGCGTGTATGTCTTAGGCCTTTTAGCGCTATTGCACGGCCATCACCAAGTTCATTGTATGGAACAAAACGACAAACTGTATGGGGATATTATGTTGTTTAATCGAATCGCTTCGCTCCCATTCTTTGTATTTCTCCAAAAGTAGTTCTTTCCACAATATTTTTGCATCAGCTTATATCTTTTATAATTCCGTAGCAGTTCCATTTTTTTGCAGTTATTGTTTTTCATGCAATTGTTCCATGTTTTTAAATCTTTATACATCTTAGTTGCATGTTATAACGCTACGACTGTTTTTCAAGTGTTTTTTTTTGCACGACAGCAAGTTTGTAAATAACTCAGTTCCCATTGCTTTTAAATTTTGATATACTTTGAAAAGCATAGGTATTTATTTTTAACATTTCTGAATACGTTTGTTATGTTGTATTTGTTTTGCTTTTTTGTTTAGGTAAAGCATTCTGATGAGTAGTATGATTTTTTATTTTTGGTCTATCATTGAATTATATGTCTTGTTTGGTGTTTGAAAATAATTCTGGGCAGTCGTTGTTCAGTGTATTGCTCTTAGTTTTGACTACGCACAGTTAATTTTTTCCAAAGAAACACTTAACAAGTTACTCTTGTTCATGTCAACAATGCGTTTCTGACGATTTGTCTAAAAAGGAAGAATCTTGCAAATGTGCAAACAGTCAAGCATGTTTTTTTCTTATTTCAAGAAATTTCTTATTTTATGTAATTCTCCGCAACTTGATGTGAGATGTTCACAACTTCACATTATCCATAACAAGCATCATCAAAAAAATAGTATAGCAAAAGATGCAGACCAAAAGTGGTAACTTAGCATGGCAATCTCGTGAAGAAGCTTTAACTTCCTAGTGACGTGTGATAAACATATATAACCACAGCCTCCACGTATGAGTGGGTGTAGGTTAGTACGTTTAAAGTACAGTACAGTAATAACATATCAGTGTTCTTACGTGCGGATAGTCAGTTGAAACGTTTTCCGGAAGTTGGAAGTATTGTTTGGTGCAACAAGTTTTTTTAAGGATTCAGCTTTGGCAAACATCATCACAGATGAATGGAACAGAGTGCTTTGGCGGTAGACAAAAAATATACATTTGCTACAGTATATGGGGCAGCATAGTTTTCGTAGTTGTGTTACTTTTGTTGGTTATATGCCTTCTTCAATTATCAAGAATTAAACTTCAAAAAGTTGTTAAACAAGCCCGCAAAGTGGAAGAGTTAGAATTATGTTCGCCAACGACTAAGAAAGATGTTTTGAAACAAAGCCAAGAATTGCCATTGGAAAACACTACGGGATTGCAAAATCGAGAGGATTGTCTTGATTTGGGAAATGAGCAGCAAGCAAGCTATGATGATAAACAAATGGAATGTGAAGTTGATATTGCAGTTAACAACGAAAATTCTACTCAAGATTTTCCACTCCCAATTGCAACTTGCCAAGATTTGTACCAGACTGTAAAAAAGGTTAAAAAACACACTCACAAAAAACTTGAGAGTAGAAGTGGAAGAGAAAAACATACGGATGAACAACCAACATCCGATGCTGAAATTAGTGAACAGAAATTGTTAAATGATAAAATAAATCCATACATGACCACTCCCAATTCAGGAGAAGATCAACAAAGTAAATACACAAACTACGATCATCTTTTCGCACAGACAGTGGTAGAAAGAAAATCTAAAGAGAATGCTTGTAAGTTTAGTAATATCGGACACACTTCCATGAGTTCCGAGGAACATGTTTATCATTCAGTAAACCATGAATAAGCAACACTGTGGAATCAGTGAATTATAGAACTACCAGCCAGCAGTCTAGTAAAATGTTTAAACAAAACTTTCCTGCAGTTATTGTGAAAGCTCGTTGTCATTTTTAAACTTTTAACCTCGGATTTCAAGACGGAATTATAGTCTCTGAGCCACAAATTTGCGTCATGGTTGTGGCGCATCTGGTGTATCTTCTTCAAGGTCAAAATCTGAGGTAATAATTTCTCAACGAACGGCTGATACTGATCAATGGACCTCGCCACATACGCAATCGACTTAATGAACAGTTGTGTGCATTAATTTTCCTTTATTAAATAGCTTATATTCTATTGTACAGTGCTATTATGTTTCAACATGTCCCAGTTTTGTCAAAGCTTTGTATTCATCTTAATGATCTTACGTCGTCGTCTCGGTAGCAGTGCTGCTTTACTCGAATACCATTTTTGTGGTACTTGGGCCCCTTTTTAAGTTAGAAGAAGCTGTAAAAACTATCTTCAAAAGGACGACTTTTTCCAGTAAAATGGTGGCAATCTTTTTCAAATAATAAAATATACCATATAGATTACTGGGTACTATAGGCTATAGAAATCCACCTTATAAAAGTCTGACGAAAAGCCATTGAGCCAAAGATAAAAGCTTAACCGAAAGCTATGAAAACTGTTACTATACTGAAAAATACACCACGCATAACCAACCCTTTCCAGTTTAGCACAGCTTAACATTTCACACAATATTGATTTTTAGACTAACACATAGGCTAAGATTAGCCGTGTGGGTCAGAACATAGCTCTGTTGGCCGAACGAGTCATCATTATACGCAAATGTAAATTGTGAACGTATTCGTAATTTATGAAGGTGTTCGTAATTCATGTATGCGTTGCTAAAAACACGTGTTCCCAAATTGTCAACACGATTGCGATTTACAAGCGTGTATAGGTAAACCAATTATGGCCTGTTTGAAAATAC
Source organism: Clavelina lepadiformis (assembly GCF_947623445.1). Classification (NCBI taxonomy): domain Eukaryota; kingdom Metazoa; phylum Chordata; class Ascidiacea; order Aplousobranchia; family Clavelinidae; genus Clavelina; species Clavelina lepadiformis. The sequence continues at coordinate 10,517,739 of NC_135244.1, forward strand.
AAGTTGTGCAGACAATTGGTCCATAACTTGTCTATTCCAGGCCTTCTTGACTCCAGTAGAGTAAGCTTCCACTCGTTCGAATACTATGTTTTTTTACATGTTATTTTAGCGTGCATGCAATTTATGAACACGTTGTTATGAACCTTTCGGTGACGCCAAATATCATGTCTGTGGCACAAATAAACAAACAAATTTTTGGCTCTCTGTAATCTATGGCTGTCCGAATCTGGCTCTTGCATTGCATAGGTTTGACCCCCCCCCCCCCCCCCCAATTTCTTAGATTTGGGCTGTCAATAATCATATTTCTCGAATTTACGAGCAGACGGTCAGTTATTAGGTCGGTCTTTATTACGCCAGCTCAGTTTCCATACATTGTTACATCACATACCACCTATCGTTTTACTAATGGACCATTGGTTATTATCGCTATTGAAAACAGTTTTGTGTACACAATTGTGTTTTATTTTCGTTCAGTTTTAGCTTGGTTGAGATTTGTACTCTGCGATTTCGAATATCAAACGTTTAGCCAGCATATGAGTTTTACGGCTCGCGTTCATAATAGCGACTGTCAGAACAGCGACTATCAATAGAGCGACCACACGACAGCGATTCATTTAAAACAGCGACTGTCAATAGAGCGACTACACGACAGCGATTCATTTAAAACAGCGACTGCCACAACAGCGACCTCACTTCTTTTATTAAATCCAAGGCTTACGCGCACACGCACTTCCATCCCCCACACCTCTCTACACACGTATGCACGCAGAAACAGGCAAATACTGCGTAGTGAAAGATTGAAACCAAAAGGTACTTTAAAACAACATTTTATTTGGACTATCCATAGTCACATGATTTAAAAAGCAATAAAATAAAATAAAAATGTAATAAAAATCAAGACACGTTTATTTCTAAATTGCGAGCAAGGGCTCGAAGGAACTGCCGCAGATCATACTGGCCTCGATTTTGCTGTACAACAGTGATTCGTGTGTTCATTGTCACGTATCTTTTCATTCGCTGAGTCAGGTCTCTGCCTTGTAGTAGCTGGGTTCGGTTTGCCCGTTGAAGGGCTTCCTCCCGTCTTAAAGCTTCGATGAATCGAAAGATGGATCAATAGGCAATTAAGCAAATGTTCAAGCCTATTTCAAAAAGCAATGATAAACAACAAAAAAATTTGGAAAAATGGAAAGCCTAGTTAAGTCGCTATCATAACAGTCGCTGTTTTAATGCGGTCGGCATTTAGACAATCGCTGTTTGGAATGTCGCTCACTTGATTACGTCGCTATTATGAAGTCGCCATTATGACAGTCGCTGTTTTGACAGTCGCTATCCTGCCTGGATGCCGAGTTTTACATACCGCAGTTTACTTAGATGACAAAACCTAACAAGCAAAATTGGGCAGCTTTTTTTCTACAAAATCTCAAGATTTGCAGCCGTTAGAAACATCAATTAGGCCTACGCCTGCCGTTGAAACACCTAATGTTAGTGCTTGTATTCCCGGGCATCAACAAACACACGAATTGGGAAAAAACAAACGATCTTGGTTTCATCTATGAACATCATTCACAACTTATCGAATGCCCGAATCAAAGTATTGTAAATCGCTTGAAGTCAAAATATTTGCCCTTCCTCCCAAATTTTGGGCTGGCTACTCCACTGTGCAACTCTAAAATATTTTTACACTGATTCTATTTTCACTTTTGACTAATAAATATGGTAAGCCTACTACCAAGCATATGCTGTTACCGTAATTGTCATGCAGGTATATTGTGATTACAAATATATACCGACCAAATAAACTTTCCTATCTTTGGCTCCAAAACTTTCGGCTCAAAAATCTTTTTTCTTGATTTTCTCGGAGAATATCGCATACTGTGCTCATGACAATCGGTTTAACAGGCAGTGGTGTATTTTGAATTGCACTGAAGAACGGGGCAAAGTTTTTTAAAAGCTGGCTCTAAAATACCCACGTCCGCTTATGACGCCCAAAAAACGCAGAACGCGAAAATTTTCCTTTTTACGCCTGAAAAACTGCTTAAAAATGTCTGAACTGTATTATCATATTTGCTTTGTACAGTAGATGGTCATTTGGATGTAGCTTTCATGATACTGTATATAATATATATTATACTTAATACTGCAACGGTAACCGATAGGGAGACGGCCGGTAGCAAACGAGAACGAGAAAGAAAGTAGGCTACATGTAAAAACGCCCAAAGCCTTCCAAAATTGGATTAGTGCATTGGGAAAGAGGGTTCGGACTTCCTTAAATAAATTACGCTATATCGTGTTAACCAATCTTTTTTATGTGTCATAGACGTATGCAGTCGGTTTCCATAACAAAAGCCTAGGTTTACTTTGGAAGTTCAGAAAAATAACATTCTCTAGTGCAGTTTAAAACCAAACAATTACGCAATGGAAATTAAATGCCTGGAAAGAAAGGTTAAATTAAGGCAAAACTTTGATAAACATTTTCGCATTATACATCAGTGTATATTTGCTCATTTATGGCACAAAGTAGTTTGCCAGAAAAAAAGGGGTGGGTACTCCGGGGCTCAGGAACCTTGGGCCCAGCACCCTTAAATCCAGCCCTGAGATGGAAGGAAGTTAAGCAAATTTTATTGGTGTTTTCACTTTTTTGAAAACATCCTGACTGTGGCACAGACGTGAATGTTCTGCCAGTTTACCAGATAAACTTTTTTAATTACTAACTTACGCTTAAATAATGTATGTATTCGGGTTTTGTGGCTGTGCTGAACCTCTATTTATCTTAAACTTACTGTATTTATTATGATGCATGGTTTTGTTCTGGAAGCTTTACCACATTTGCTTGCGTTTTTTATGGTGTATAATTATCATTGCTTCTAATACGTTTGACCATCAGCGTCAGCACAATTTTTCGTTCTCCACAATTATGGTGAAAAATAAGATGAAGTATGCAGCAAAATGCAGCCAATAGTAAGTAACGACATACTGTATCTTAATTGCAACGAAACAGGCCAGGTCAGGGTTTCTACTTTTTCATCATCGTCGTATGGTCTTCACACGTTCACCATCATATTGTCAATCCAGTTTTTGAAGTTTTGGCCGCATTGGTTGACGGTGCTGTAGCCTCCAGTCAACTTTGTATTGGGGCATTTTATCACGAGGTGGTCGGTATCTTGGGGGGCTTCGTTACATGCTGGGCATGTTGGGGAGTCGATTAAGCCCCATCGATATAAGTTTGAAGCTGTTCTTGCCTGTCTTGATCATTTTTCTTGTGGCTGTTGAGAAACCGGGTAGTGCTTTCGTGGGGTCGGTTATCAAATCTGCTCCAACAGGTTTGTGTTTTTGCCAGTAGGTTTTCCAGGCTGTGTGCACATCGGAGTTACTGTTGTATGAGTTATAGAAAGTTTTGCGGCTTTTTTATCGTTTTGTGGAGGGTGCACTTTGAATGACTTGACTGAGTGGAATGTCGTCGGGCAGGTCGTCAATTTGGTCGTGAATCCGTTGGGTGGTTTCCTGCCTTCGGAGGTGTGGTGGAGCTATAGCTGCCATGGTTGGAAGCCAGATCTTGGGTGTTGATTTTAAGGAGCCTGAGAGAATTCTTATTGTATTATTGAGTTGAATGTCAATTTTGTCTGTGTGTTTGCTGCGTTCCCATACTGGCGCACAGTATTCTGCTACACTATAGCAGAGTGCCAAGGCTGATGTTCTAAGTGTGGTTTGGTGAGCACCCCAAGTTGTTCCAGTAAGTTTCTTCAGAATAGAGTTCCTTTTTACGCTACCATCACGTGAAAAACAGTCACAAAGCGCAAAGAAAACTTTTACTTATAAACTGCAGAGCGCCGGTCTATAACATAACTTACTTTCACGAAAATTTTTTTGACTTACGCCCTCCAGCTGACTAATGACCGTATTACCAACTTTAAATCGGAATTGCAACAATCGCACGGACATTTACAGCAGCGAAAGCGGCTCACGAAGCATTTACCGACTGTTTCGGGCAGCATTTCTCTGTATGGACTTGCGCTAATTTACATCCATAGCAGTTATATATGACTGTACAGTCTGTACTACTGTTATACTACTGCTGTATCCATGACTCCGAAAATAAAAAAATTTATTAGAGAAAATAATGGCAGTAAAAAAGAAACAGGTTAATCAATGTAAGCTAGCTGAACAGCGAGCTGATCCAATCGTCATCTTCCACGATACTCGAAGTGAAATCATCAGATACGGAAGTATTCGTCATAAGTGGTAAGAATTCATCATCGACTCTCTTTTCGTGATCAGCAGAAAACTTTGAAAATGAGACAGGTTCAGGGATGTCTTCAAATACTGATGGAAGATTTCTTTCCAAAGATGCAATATTGAATTGAGTGACAGATGTCTCAGATTGTGTAACAGTTTTACATTCAGGTGATAATAAACAGTTTCCTTCAGCATCTTCACTGCGACTTCTATAACCAGAATCAGCGTCATCATCAATTTCAATTTTAATGCATTTGTTCTTTTCTTGAGCATCTAAAAAAATTATACATAGTAATGCAATACATTTCATTGAATTCAATGTAAAGTAGAGATGCAAAGTAGGTCATACAAGAAACACTACTAGCATATACCATTTAGGTAACGTCTACTTCAACAGTAAAAATAATTCAGTTGGCATGGTTTTTGTCAAATAAAGAATAGCTAAACACAAACGTCATTACAAAATACTCTAAAAGTAGCCTAATTTAAACCTTAATCCAAACATAATTAACAAAATTTAAATATTTTCACTATCTGTCTTTTCTCCCAATATACATCCTATTTCAAAGAACGAGCCTTGACAAGTGCCTAAGTTTCTTTGCATCATTCAGGAACCAAAGCGTCAAAATAAAAAGTGATTAGCATGGTATAACTATAACATGAAAATCTACCCATGAGTACTTGGCTGGCAGTGAACAGCTGGTCAAGAATATCATCACTATAGGAATGAGAACCGTAACGCAGACAACTTTTCATTGAACGTGATGGTTGATATTTAAACTGATAATCGGTATTCTTTGTTCTTATTAACTCTGGGAAAGATTCCCCAACATGAAATGCAACATATGGAGTCCGTGATGAAAGAAGCTTCTTTTTGAGAAACTTTCTTCTACTTTGATAGTGAGTCTAAAAGATTCAAACATGGAAAAAGAAAGTTAATTTTCTAATGCACTAAAATAAACAACACATCAAATTCTACTGTAATCTTACTTCAGCCTTTCTAGTGTTTTCGTGATGGTTCACTTCAGGAGTTGTCTCTTCAGAAGGGAAGTTCTGAGAAGAATTCAATGAAAGTACTGGTTTGGCAGAAACACGAAACAAGTTTGCCAGGTTAAAGGAGGGAATATTAGCATTTGAACTTGCTTGCTCCTAAGTCAGAAAAAATGACTTTAGACGTAATACACAACATAGTATAAAAACATTAATATTTTACTACATTAGTTAAACAATATTTCTTAAAAACAAACACTGCGTATTGCTATTTTCAATTTTAAACCTATGATTTAGGAGAAAAAAAATTCAAAAGACATGGAAAAATGAGCTAAGTCAGAGCCAGGTTTCAGATCAGTGACAATATAATATTCTAAATAAACAAACCTCCCAGAATTTGAGAAAACACATCAACCATATTTGATTTTATATACCAGTAGACTAATGACATGAATATTCAATATCAATTACTAAAATTCATTGGAGAGTTTTTCTAATTGATTTGCTTACTGGAAAGAAAATGTAAGCTATATAGGTCTAATAGTAATTTTACAAAATTTAAAAGCATTATCATGTAAGGTCCAGCTTATAAACCTGAATTTATTACAATTTGATTAGTTAAGTATTTTCATTCTAAGCAGAAACATTTACTGAATCAGTTTACCAAATTTAAAACAAGTTAAAACATAAACACATGTATATGAACATAAAACTAACCTTTTCTTGATTAAGTGTTTTGCAGATAACCGCACTGCAGGAGGCAGAAGAGTTTGTAGATGACACATTCCTTTCACGCACAGTTGCGTGATTAGAATAATTAATGTCATTATCCCTACTGCAAGCAGTTATATAACCTAAGTTTTCACAGCGTTTTAAAAAGTCATTCAGCCATTTATTGGTTCCTTTAAATTTTCTTCTTGAAATTTGTAATTTGTTTGCAATTTCGAGTGCTTTGTGGCGTATAACTTGGCGTGAAGCATTTTCAGAGAGATGAGATGAAAGCAACTGTTGATGATGCTTCAGTAGTTCAGACTCAACTCGATGCTTTTGCTCTGTTGTAGAAACAAAAAAAAAAAGAAAAACATTAAAAATTTTGATTAGAAAATAGTGTAACTAGCTGGCAGTTTTTTCAGTAGACCTGAAAGCTTTCTTGCTTTGAATTTAAATTTTCCAATAATCAGACAATAAATTCTAGCCCATATGATCAGGAGTAAAAAGTGTTTACCAAAAGCACTGACAGCCTATAACGAAACACACAGTACATACCCAAACAAAACACAAATGTAATAGTTCTACAACTCAGATATTATAATATTAAAGTGAGGGGCAAGTTGAAAACCAAGTTGGCATTAAATCAAACAGTAGTTGCTAGTAAGTATACTGGAGAAGAACTTTTAATCATAAGAAGCGATTAAGCAGTTACTGTCAACATTGTATCGCAAATTTGTTGTCTTATGATGGACAATATGAGGTCACATGTAGAACAATATATACTTGATGACTGGAGTTTAAATTAGGTATGGTAGTAGTGGTGGGCTAGCTAATGCGACTTGCATGGAATACGTCTTTATTTTAGAATTTATTTTTAAAAACACACTTGCATAAAATAGTGTGAAAGTCTGTTTTTAATTACACCTTGCTTCCATGAATTTGTTGTTAAGTGAGGTTTATTCACATTACCACTGTAATGCACAATTCACTGCAACGTAATGATAAGAAAAAATTTTAAGTTTGTGTACCTCGACTTTCAGTTATCATTATGAAACTACTTCAATTAATATCACAAACTTGTAAGAAGTTCCGCCTAAGCAGACAAAACAAAACTACCTGACAATACTAAAACAATTTCGGTAAATTTCTTTAAACGACATTGGAATGCAGGCAGTTACGATATTAGAAGCTAAACTTTCTGGAAGTTGTTTGAAAAGATTGCAGACAAAGAATTAACAAAAATTTACGATGTTGACCAACCATTGCAAATATAGATTAAGTCTGCAATATTTTTGCTGATGATTTCCGGTTTTTTTATAATTATTATCGCCGTTAAATATTGCGTTCAGTTTTGAAAAATCTTGTGTAACATGGGGTCAAAGGTTGACATCGTTTATTGTAAGCAAAGCAATTAAATATAACTGCAGTCAAGCTATATGCGGTAGCGAAAACGATTATCTACATAGGAGAATACAAAGTAATTAAAGAAAAATGAACATTCAAACGGAGACTTGTACTACGGATCCCCACAGAAATCTCCCTTGAGTACTTTTTCTGTTTGTTTAACTTAGTTAAGCAGGTGAGGGAGGAAAGTGTTCAAGTTAAACATACATGAAATCCTTTAGGCAAAATCTGTGTGAATTCATCGTTAAATAGTTTCTTTAGATAAACTAACTCTGATCATAGTATATATTTCTTGAAAAACGTCCAAACAATCTTTTTAGGTAAAAAAAAACTAGACAACTAACATAAAGAACTTCATAAAATAACCACGCATTGTCTATCATACCAGATATTTGTGAAAAATAAGTGTTATAGTCATTGGTTTAGAATCATTCGAAAAAATCATTTTAAAATACAGTAGTAAGTTATTCTACTTTGTAAATCCCTACATGTTGGCCACATGAAACATTCTAATCATAATTGATCGAAATACCTAAATCATCTCTTTTGTTTCTAATTTTGTGGCACAATAAATACTAAAGTTTTTGTCATAATTAAACAATGAATTTACATTTTTTGCCACTTATTTATGGTAACTGCTTAATTACTGCGTATTATTAAAATCCTTTCTCCAGTATACTTACTGAACTGACAACTACTCTTTCATTTAAGGCCAACTTGTTTTTGGACTTGCCCCTTACTTTAAGACGGCATAGTATGATCAAACGTCCTAAATAGGCACACTTTTTTGGAAACTTTCCAATTATAAATTTGCTTGTGCATCAACTTGCAGTAAGTCACACTTGGGTGGAAGATGGTACCTACCTACACTTAGTAATAATAAAAGTTTTACATAACAGCAAGTAATTTTCATGTAATTAGCCATTAGCACTGCGATTTTATGGCGGACCAAAAACATCAAATTAACCGCATTGGTACCCAAAACATATGCAGAGAGTATAGATGTTAAAAAAATGATTTACTCGATTTGCTTCACGAGACACGTGCCAAATAACGGAACAGACAATGCCCAACTAAATACGATAACGTGCAACTGTACTTTATGATTATTCTCGGTACCTAACTAACTAGAAATTAATTACTCATTTTGGTAAATCTGCAAAGTTCTTTGTTTATTACTTCGTATGTCTAATTGGCAACTAATTGTATGCACTAATCTCGATTAAGCCGCAATGATACTCTAATAACTTTTCTCTTTTTACGTTCACCACGATTATGATATCATCTTTCGAATTCCAATTGGGAGAGCTTTTATTACCCACCACGTTGAAAGTGATAATGATAAGGCCGAGTGATTTTGAATTTATAAGGAAATAAGCGTTTTAATGCCAGCAGTAGAATATAGCTTTTTAGTGACAAGTACAATGTAGCTTTTCATCCATAATTCAAAAGTAGCAACCCATTTTTCATGTCTTAAATGGTTAAAGGCTTTGCCATTCTATTTCCTAGTTTAGTAAGTACACTTCATTAGGTCTTTGCAGTGGACGCGGGTTGAAATAAACTGCTTTATGAAACATATTTAAAATATAAAGTAATGATTTACATTTTAAAAGACAACAAACAAAAAAAGGAAATAACTTGAGTCACGCGAAAAGTCGCCTCAAGACCACTCAGGCGACCTGTGTTTTTTTTAATGTGCAAACCGCAAAATGCTACCAAATTCAAACGCACGGTATTGCTTCTGACTCTGCGGGAGATTAAAAAATGTTTTACTTGTGATCGAAGACTAAGACCCTCCATTAGTAAATGACATAAAAATTTTTTAAATTTACCAGCATAGAACGTGCCACAACAAAGTTCAGACAGCCAATACGAAACCTGTTTTGGCCTAAAATTAATAGCCTGACAAAATACGTTCAGATGAGGTCAGGCCATATGCAATGAGCTTATCTTTAGCATATGGTTAGATGATAGATAGGTCAACAAAAGGACATAAAAGACAATAACTTATTTTTTGTTTGTTACTTATAATGACCTGTGCGCATTTTTGGGGGACAAATCTATGTGCGCCCCATTTAGGACGCTTGACCATATTGTGTATTTAGGATGAGTCAATATCCATAAAAATACTGGCATAATTTCAACAATTGGATTTAATCGAATATTAGTAAGTACTTGACATCATGCATAGTATTTTAGTATTAGAAGTTTTATTTAAAAGTAACTAGTTATTTACAAAAAATATTGAAGAAAATGTCTTAGAAAATAGCTTAAGAAACATATCACGTTATCAGGATTTCTTAATGGAACTTCAATACATGACCACAATATGTATTCGCAGTTTACTTTTTGAACAATGAGGACTTTACTATTATCTGTCAATCATGATCTGCATTGTGATATTAGTCAAGGTAATGACTATTGTAACATAAGGGTAGTGGCACTTGCCAAAGTTCACTGAGGTTTTAAATAAACGATAATGCACCTCAGCCAGTGGTGGATCTAGTTGGGCATGTTCGGGTGTTGCAACACACCCATCAGAGGATTGACCTCTCTCTCTTATCGACATTGATAATTTCATTTATAATTATAAAACAAAAAAGGGCAAGCTGCGCTGCCCAAAATGTGAAAAAAATGTCTTCCCTTGTCATCGACCTGGATTGAATCCTGGGACAATAGTAACAGACGATCCTGATTGGCTCAATATCAACCGGACAACAACACAACTTTGACCGACAAACAAGTGAATGCGTTTTAATTATTGGCACATTTGCAACGTTTACGACTGATTTATGCCCATTTTGATTAATATACTGTGCCCCAACAGTGCAACGACAGGAATGCGCTCATTTTTTCTTGTGCAATCTCTCCAATACCTAGCTTTGAGTATTTGAAACAATGATATGACCTCATCGTGTAAGAATCGTTTAGTATAGCTTTTGCGCAACATTGAAATGGAAACAGACTTGATGTAAGTCAGAACTAGTTGCGAGTGAAATAAAGACTTAACAAAACAATGCATTTAGTTTTTCACACGGAGTAGGCCTAAGGGATTGTTAAGATGCTAAAACCATTAATTTGAGAACCCCAATTAAAAGCGAAGTTCTAACAAACGCCGGTTATTCAAATAATAACTATTACAATTTAAAAAGCTGCAATTATTTTATTGGCGGACCATTTGGGTTGTGCTTATCTTATCAATGCGATAAGGAACGCCACTGTTTCACCTAAAAAAAATAGCCTTCTAAACCCTTATCGCCTATTTTAAACAACAGTATATGTGACCTACTTACGATAACTTCACTCATTTAAAGTGGGAGGTTAGTGTAAATACAAGTGCACCAAATATGAAACAAGAATACAAAATGAATACACTTTTTAATCGCTTTAAAGTTATTGCAAACTTGCCACGTTTTGTCGTGCAGTGATTGAGATTTATTGTGACATCTCAATTAAATTGACGTACGTTACGGCCAGCATACAGATATAAGAACGGGTTCAGTTATGAAAGCATTTTATATTTAAGCCAAGTGTAGGTGATAAGCAACTGATAGTGTTAAGGATACCTGACACATTAGTATTTTATGGTTTCAGCTAATTAATATGCGAAGTTACCGGGTTTGTACGATAAGCACCTGGTTAGTTTAAGGCTAAGCTACAACCTAAGTATAGATGTGTTTTAAGAACATCATCTTTTACGAATATGAAGCACTGTCCTTTACATCCGGTTCTGCAAACACCAGATTTTATGAATATGCAAGCACCTGCATTTATAGATATTCTGTAACAAACGTTTTTTCAGAATTTGCAAGCCCAGATCTTAGTATGTATACACTTTTATCGTATTCTTTAAGTCTCTGATAAGCTTTATCTGCATGTTTTTGCAGTTTAACAGTAATTACTTGATTTTGTGACATTTATAATTAAACTGTAATGACAATAAGAGAGCAAATGTAGAGGAGGAGAGTAATAACTGCAGTTAACAACTAGCAGTCTGTCAATACTTTCACTTTTCATGCAACTTTTATGTAATAATTATATTAATATATACATAGCATGTTAACTTGAAAACGTATCTAGAAGTTTTGTGAACCAGAAAAAGCATGACAACTGCATCATATCAACATGTAAAGTCAGAAAAATTGTTACAATACAAACTTGGATTATAATAAACCCTTTCCGAGTTAAATACTGGCTATATAGTTTCTTGATTGCCAATACTTAACACTAAAATTTCAACTTTTCGGCTCACTTTGACTTTTTTAAATTGCAAGCTTTTTAGATATCAGACTGTAAAGATTTCACCTATAATAATACACGGTCTCTTAATGGTGAGTATAGTTAATACCACGCAAACTCTCATGCATTTTACTCGTTCACCACTAACAATGTTTCGTGACGCCAATCCATTGCACAGGCTAAAACTTAAAGCGCTGTAAAATAAAAACTAGGCAACATTTTTTCGTCATTGTGAAAAAAATTCATATGCTACTCACCTAAGTGAAATCTTACAATTCTATACCTAAAACGCTTGCGTTTTAAAGAATAATCAAGGTGGGTCGACAATTTCCATTATTAATTACAGGCAGTCCACACAATCCTGGAACCCCAAAAATGATGGTTGTAACTCCGTGAAAGGTCTATTAACTTTTACTACAAAATGCCCATTCTTTGTTAATATCGGTTATTTGTTATACAATTAATGAACAAATTAGCCTCAAACAAATTTCATTGGGTTAAGTCGGAAAGATTTTGGGTCTTCTATGCTTTTGCACTCCGACTTGAAGACCTGAATGGGAAGAAGTTATGACGTACTAATCCCAAAATGTTCGATCCTGATAAGGTTGTAAAGGAGTGCAGAAGTAAAGGAGACGTGGAATATAAGTCATAACAAAAGTGACCCTGTACAGCTGTAGGCCTGGTCATAATGTACCGGTAAGCCAGCTTTCAACTTTACGTCAATAAAAAGAAAGACAAGGTCAACATCTTTGAAGTTCGTGACCTTAGTTCTGCCTTTTTACTATAAAGTGTTTAATCTAGGTATACAGAGTAAATAAAATGATTAATCCTACATTAAGACCTGTATAAATTAAACTAAAAAAAACGAAGAAAACTGGGCTAATAAGCAATGTTCCCTCTAAGCTGCGCGCGTGCGCAAATGCGCACTGCTGACACGGTCTCCGCGCACAGAAAATCTGTGTTGCGCACAAGAAAATAAGCCAACCTGAATTAAAAATAGAATAACCGCATAATAATGGCCACAGTGCGCACGTGGCACGTCTGATGTTGCTCACAGTGGTCCAAGGGACCGCTCAGGGAGTTAGTGTGTTTGCTCAGACTCGTGAAAAATTAGAGGGAACATTGCTAATAAGTATGATAGGCTACCGGGAACCTAGCGGAACCGTATGGAAAATTTCCTACGGCATATAGGCCTACCAAAACGTTTTAATGAAGTTATAACTTTACCATTAACACGATATTCTGAGCTATCGTGAGCGTTATGTTTGCACTCTTCTAGGTTTTTACAGACCGGCTTTATATTGGTTGATTTTCTGGCATGATCTGTTTCCAACATGCGGTCAACCCGTATCGGTACCGAAGCCTTTTGTAAGGCCACGGTATTAGGTGTGCTTTTATTATTATTTGAATAAAAGCAAGAGAAACCCTTATTCTTGGGTTTCTCTTTCCGGGACCGAATTTTCTGTTTTCTAACTGCTGCACTTAGACCTAATTTCACAAAGTTTCTAGGAGAATTTCTCGGAAATATAGATCTCTTGAACATCACTTCTCAAGCAATCATATGAATAATCGACTTTTTTCGTATACTATAAATAGCTCAACAACCAAAGGGCTTTCGCAGAAAATTCAACTAAACTGATAAAAATCTTCTCAACAGGAGCAACAACAAATTACTGTAGTTTCAAAATGGCATGAAACTTGAAGGAAGAAAGGATAAGACCTGAAAGACTGTTTGAAGACTAACATCACGTGATAAAATGGCATAAACATCTTAAAGCTGATGTGCAGAGGATCCAAGTGTAGTGCCAAATATTTACCTTCTTCTGTAATGTAATGTATTTATTTTCTGATAAACGATTTAACCAATGACTTTATAATACAGTATTATAAAGACATTGATTTACCTCAGCATTAAACGTGCCCCTATTCAATGGATTAATAATATGGTACCGTAATTTTTGCGAATGCATGTACTCTGGCAAACAAAATAACGTGTACAAGTCACAAGTGTTGGCCTACTTCTGTCTTTAAGTTTTGTAAGCTACTTATGTATAGAGTTTATTGGGTATTGAATGAATAAATTTATCACAAAGAGGGATCAATATGTGGAAAGGGAGTCACTATTTGATACGACACGGGCCACGGGCCCTTTTTCTGCCCGCTACCGCCTCGCAAAGATCTCACACGCGACCGCAATGTGCTGACTTATTAATTTGCAAGTGGCTGCGGGTACCCACAATTTTAATTTTCCTACCCGCTTCTGCCCCACACCAGCACTGGCTCACTTTCGGTCATCCGTGGGTACCCACATTTTTAATTTCCGGCTGATTCTTGTTAGCTGATAACCAGTGATGGGATTCAAAAATTTTAACTTCTGGTTCTCTCACTAGCAGCATGCCATATTGATCGGGGGCCGATTTTTCACACAAACTGCAGTATATTGTGCTATCTCTTCATTGTATGGTTGAATCATGAAATAAAAAATTGGTTTAGCAGGTAGTAAAATTCGTACAATACGGTAGAACTCACATGTACATACAGTAGAACTCGCTGCACCAGGCTTAGACAACTAGATAATTCTACAAAGTTGATGTTGTCTGAACCGTGTTAACCAGATTTTAAAATAGTAAAACATAAAACAAGGTCTAATTCGTTAAATTAGACAACTAGAATTATCTATATAAAACAGGGTATAATTTGGCACTCTAAAGGTTAACTGTTTATTTTTCGACACTAGCTTTCGCAAGCAAAAGCTTGCTTCTTCAGGTGTAGGCCTACTGCGAAAGCTAGTATAGCTGAAGAAGTAGTATAAGCTGTTTTATATAGATAATTATGGTTGTGTAATTCAACGAACTATAGCAAAATGTCGGTAATACTTCTTATAATCTAATTTTCGATTTTTCCTGGTTTGTCCAACAGAGTTTTTTTGTAAGTGCAACCAGAGGATCCTTTGTGTAACAAAATAAAAAAAATCAAAGTGCTATAGGCCCAAACATATCACGCTGTTCAATGTTCATGTCGCACCAAGAAACTGATGTTTCGCTGTTGCATGTCTTCCGTACTTATTATATGACGTTTTCGATTGATGTATAATTTCGTGACAATGCCTATTCACTTGCACGCAGCCAATCACGATTTTATATAGGTGATAAATTTTATATAATCAGAAAATAGCTATTTTAGCCAACTAAAGTAATTTTTAAGTATTATTTTTAAATAATGGCTGGTGTTTAGGTTGTGGTAAGTTTATATTTAGAACGATGTGAACAAATAAATATAATCAGCTTAATTCAAACTTCAGCAGAATTTATTCATTTATTCAAAAATTGAGGCATGTGAGTCCAATGAGACAGCACTGCATTCCAATTAACGAAAAATAAATATCAATGCTGAATTAACCTTTCAAATGAAAATACGTTGCTTGAAGCGGAAGATATCGCTTCTGAACCAGAAAATGACATCGTACGAGTAGGCTATTACCGCAGTCAAAACCCACTGTGCACACTAAAACACTCTGTTCGGAACTAAACTCCTGGAGTTGAGGGAGCAAAGAAACAAAAGCATAGTTTTTAATTTGTAATTATTTTTTTCATTAAGTATGAAGAAGATTAGCCCGTTAGTGCAATCCCAATCAAGTATAGGTTCTAAAAAAATAAATATGTTAAAATTTCTATAAGAATTTGGAGAAAAACGCAAACTTATTTTTGTGGGCTGATCCCAAAATTCAAATGGGCCGGATTCAAAATTAGAATGGGCTGGGCTCAAAATGTAAATGGGTTGCATTCAAAATATGAATGAGATGGGCTAAGGTTTTAAATGGGCTGGTCTCAAGTTTTAAGTTGGCTAGACTCAAAATGTAAATGGGTAGGGTCCAAAATTTGAATTTAATTTATTTTTTACTTCCGATGTGGAACGATGTCCAAAATCGCGGTCAAACGTCGTCAGAATATCGAAAATTAACTCAAAAATCCTATAGTCGTTAATTATTATCGCGTATGCTGGCATTAATAAGTGACTTTTACGGCGGCAGACCGTCTTCAACTTATCGAATATGAACTAAAATTTAAGGTGACAAATTATTATGTTAACTTTCGGTGGGGAACGATGTCCAAAAATTGCGGTCAAACGTCGGAAAAAGATGGAAGTTTAACCTCCAAAAAATTGAAAACGCTTTGTAAGTTCCATCCAAAATGTCTACGCCGAAGCAAGGAAAGCGAATGGCACTATGTCAAGTCGCTTTAACTATTTCTTGAAACGTTATTAAGTTATTTTGCCGTAGTAGGCTATAGTGACGGTCCACGTCAATTTTCCTTTTTTATTTATTTCGTGTTCCTGAGTATGACGTTAAACTCAAAACGCTGGAATGGCTTTAGTTCGAAAGTTCTAAAGACTTGGGGATCTTGAAGTTATCCCTTAGTTCCCATTGCTTCCAGATCTGCTCTGGCCCGGCTTGATAGTACATGCCTGGGTCCTAGCTGTTGGTCAAATAGCATGGAGTCCCAGTCCCATTTAAGGCAATTCGAATATACTTCAATTTCATTCTGGCAACTCCTGTGACGACATTGGAACAATTGGGCAGCCCTCAATCGGTATGGTGCTGCCTGGCAACGATGCGCTTGCCCCACTAGGTGCAAGAAGTATGAGCCAAGAATAAATTCCGCCAATGTTGCCTTTGTGACTTTCTCTTTGCCGAATGCTGCAGTTACTGCACACGTAGCTGACGATCTTCAGAAACTTATGACTCGCTTTAGTCAAGCCTGCAAAGATTTCGGCCTCATCATTAGCCTTAAAAAGACGAAAGTAATGTCACAGAGACCGAGCATTAATGTCTCCAATCACGAACTGGAAATCGTCCATAACTTTGTGTACCTGAGCTCTACCCTCTCCGATTCCCTCTCTCTGGGCAGCGAACTCAGCAAGCGGATCGGCAAGGCTTCAACCACCACGGCCAGATTTACAAAAAGAGTATTGACTAAAAGCAAGCTTTCAGAGCACACAAAGATGCAAGTATACACTGCATGCATCTTGAGCACTCTTTTGGTTTGGAAGCGAATCTTGGACCACACGAGGTCGACACGAAGATCAACTCAATGTCTTCCACTTTCGCTGTCTATACAGCGAAAGTGGAAGACAATAAATTAATATTAATTACCGTACACCAAACATCAGGTGGCAAAATAAAATGCCTAACACGAGAGTGTTGTTTAACAGCAACTACTCTCGAGGTGGGATGCAAATAAACGATATCAAAGTAGAAGGGCTACCATTCTCTTCATGCGGTGTTCCCTCTGTTGTGCTACATATAAGTTATTGAAGACCGACCGCATAAGAAGATAGATCAGTTTAAATATATTAGGTGTTTAATTTGCTTTTCCGGCACTATTGATTCTGGTCTAAAAAATCAGATTCGTCTTGCCGCAGCTGCATTCTGACGGCTTCGAAACCTCTTTTCAAATCAATCATTTCGCCTCCCAATCTAAATTGACTTATATAGATCCGTGTGGATATGGACCCTATTATATCGGAAGGTTAACACGACAGACATAACACGTCACACCTACACTTTTATTGCCGATAAGCAATGACACCAAATGCACAAGTATCACAAAAACAACCATAAAAGCATGCCGGTTAATTTCGTTTAAAATGCACATAAGTAAACGCTAAATCAATTCAAGCACAAAATGTCAAAACTTTGTAACAGGTTACTTGGCTACCAGGAGAAGCAATGCTGCATGCGGTACCCCAAAAACGTCTCAATATGACGTTTAACCGCGATGTTGGACATCGTTCCCCAAAGGATGTTAAAATTACACTTTATCAGGTTAAACTTGAATTCATATTCGATAAGTTAAAAGGGGTCTGCCGCCGTAGAAGTCATTAATTAGTGCCGGCAACCGCGATCGTAATCAGCGACTATAGGATTTCAGGGGAAATTTGCCACCATTCGACAACGTTTGATAATCATGTCTTGTTTGTTCACTTCTCGTGTGCACTTTCAGTTTTATCCACGGTTTACAAAAAATCGTTAATTGGTTTCATTAAATGAATTATCGTTGAAGACACAGCATGGTGAGTCGTCCAATGCTTTTCCTTGTTGCATAATATTGATAAAGTTCGTTTTCCGATTGTTACATATTAGTCTATTCGTTTTTATTTTTGATTTCTATGGCCCAATGAAACCGACGACGGAATTTGATACTTTTCCGATATTATCAATAAACACAATATGCTTTGTACGCGTTGACATTGTTCCATGAAATTATGCATACATCTTTATAACTAGGATTTATCTGCATATTTGACCAGTATTTAAATCGCTGTCAACGATGTTTGTACAAAAATGTTGCGTTGGGCGAGCAGTAATAAATTGCTAAGTAATAAAATGCTTTTGTAATAAATGGGTAGAATAAAAAGATGTTTCGCTAGTCGAACGAAAGTTTAGGAATGAAGAAAAGGTCGTATCTGGGTAATCTGAACTTAGCGCGGTAAATGCTCTAGCCAGTTGAAACAGTCTTAATTGAAACAGTTGTCTCATGACTACATATGATTCCAGAAAGTCAATGTTCTCCACCTTAATATTCGCATCTATACTGTACGCTTATTTGCTTTATAGCCTAGCCCTATAGGTTAGTTGGAGACCGGGATTAGTTGGAACAAATTTTTGGATGATTTCCACCAAATTTCAGAATGATCTTCAAAACCTTTATCTAGTCTAGCAGAATGACTATGATGATCTACAACTTATTACAAAAGACTGACCTGAAATTGTTACAGGTTTACGCACAAACTTTAATTTTGCAGACATCAGTCACGTGTTCCAACTAACCCCGAAGCCGGGACTTGTTGGAACACCACACGGGGTTAGTTGGAACATACATCAATTTGTTATATACAGTATTCAAAAGTGTCTGTTCTTTAAAAATCAATCAATCTATTGTGGATTGTAGCCCGACAAGTCAACAGGGAAGACAAATCTCTGCTGATAGCATTTCGTTCCTCTTCTGTTCAAAGGAACAGGCAATTTGAATACAATGTCTTTTAAATTTTGGGTGAATTCCGATTCGTCAGTGTCCATAGAAAAAATAAACGAGGGGCGTTCACTCGCTAATTTAGAGTGACTGGAGCGCTTCAAAAATTTGAAGGTTACGTCCCCATCTTCAAAAACATCACTTACTTGTGCAAAGTAGTACTGAACACTTTTTCTTGCAGAAAATTTGACCAGTGCAAATTCATCTTCTTTAATGTCATTTGGTTGATTAACCTCTGTCATTTCTTAATCGTCTGTTGTAGGCTACTCCTGTCTGAGCAGTCCTCTTCATCTGATAAGAGTGGTGGCGGTGCTTCGTCAGAGTCAGACTTTGAAGCATTTATCAAGCGTTTACAAATTTTCTTATTTGTCTTTTTCTTTTTTTCAACCTGTGCCATAAGTTCCTGTTTTTCAGGGGTGTCAGTTAAAATCCTGGTTCTTTTGCGATTTATGTCGGATTTCCTCTTTCTGGGAGCAGCTTTTGTAAATGGCCTTATGCTTTCAGGTGTGACATTCTTAAGACAATCAATTGAGATGGTGAACATGTTCCAACTAACCCCATTAAAATTGTTCCAACTAACCTCGTGTGCACATGGAAGAGAAAACTTACATTTTATGTAGCCACTAAACCAGGTAATTTAATTGCCTCTGCCTTTTCTGCTACCATGGCACCTACGGTCAATATAGACTAATGAACTTTCACTTATCTCTCTAGAGCACTATGTTACACTATATTTACCAACAAGCTCGAAATTTAGTTCAAAGCGTAAAAAACAGAAAAACGTGTACAACTCTTATGCTTCTGCTCTGAGACCAATAAAATTAACATGGCGAACAGATAACATCGTTGTCAATAACTAAGAGGCAGTAAAGATTTACAAAGATATTCGGGGAGTACAAAAACAGCGATGTTTCAACTAACCCCGTGTTCCAACTAGCCCAGGACTCCTCCTAAATTTTATACCAACACAAAAGCCGAAATCTGAAAATTGAATTCAAAAGAAGCAGCAAAACCAATATAAGAAAATAACATCTTTCCTTTTTTTCAATGCAAATAAAAGAGCGTCAATTAAAGAATAATATTAGTTTTAATTAAACGTGAGCGCACTTCGGCACGTTGGATGGTGGCAAAAACATTTATTGGCAATCGTGGTAGCAGACTCTAGTAAACTAATACTTAAGTCAAATAAATTGTATTTTAACCCCAGTTTAACCTTGCACAAGCTTTCACTTACTATAACATCGAAAACTATATGACAAAAGACAGGTAGTAAAATGTTTTTATTTGATTGTTATGAGTGTTCTATACATAGATATCCTATAAACACCTTAACGTGTTTTATAGGATATCTATGGTTCTATATTACTAAGTCTCTAAGACTTTGCGTTTGTGACACTTTACAGAGTTGAAGTGGCAAGCAAATTGCTTTCGAGATATGCCCCAAACGATGGAAATCCAACTGCAAGAAAGTACCAAAAACGAAATGAGAAAACTATTTGGCCGATTATGATATGTGTTTTGGCTACAATCCAAGTCTTCCTAAACAGGCAATAACGCGTTGAGTATTCACAGCTACGTCATTGCTAGACATGCTCCACACGTTACAGAAAATATGCAACGGTATTTCTGAAGAGTCCGCACAAACGTAAGAAAAATATAGGTTTACATGTGCAAAACAGAAAACTAGGCCTACCATAATTCTGGTTGGGGCCATTATATTCATGTCACTGCTCTGAGATAAAATGAAAGAAAAATGTGCAGATGTGCAGCAGCACAATAAGCTTAGCCTATATGTCGCATAAACTTTGTTGTGAACTGAACAGTGGGCTACCATTGATCTCGCCAAGCACTGAACTGAGCAACTTTGCCCATGCACCTCTGGCCTATATACAAAAACGCTGAAAACCTATTACAGTAACTAAACTTGTAGGCAGGACTTTGGAGCAGGCGTAAATGTTAAATTGCTCCAGCTCCGGAGCTCTCTTTTATCATAATTTAGCTCCAGCTCCGGAGCTCATTGATAACACTGCTCTGGCTTCATTACGTCAAAAACTGAGGTTTAAGGATAAATGCTCAATTTGGAATATCTAGCGTTTCAAAATAATCACAAATAAAACAACACAATCAATGAACACAAAACATTTATTTCTGCACAAAGAAGTGTTCAAAGACCATTCGTACGAAGTAATAATATTGGCTCCATCAAGTTTTCTTTCATTGAGCATCTTAAATCTTACGAAATACATCGGAGCCGGCGCTATTTCTCAAACAACATATGGCTCCAGCTCCGTTGAAAATGCACGGCTCCGGCTCCAAAGCCCTGCTTGTAGGGCCAGTTAAAAAAGGCTAAAATAACGAAAAGTTGCATTAAGGTAGTTAAGTTAACATAATGACTATAACAATAACAACACAATAACAATGACTGGCAGCTATTTTTTGTTTATAAAAGACCATGTAGGTGCAGATATGTTATAGAGAGCCTATATGATACGTGATTGAAAAGTACGGTAGTTTTCAACTAAAACTCACGCATGCAAAGTCACAAATTTTTGCGTGATTGCATGCACTGAAGCTTCAATTTTTTGTTTATTCATTATAAATTAGCGTTCAAGTAACTATTTTTTTTGTTTGTTTATTATAAATTAACGTAAAGATAAAAAATTTTGTCATGCATGTTGATAAACGTGTGTGCAATTGCCACACTTTCCATTATGGGTTACACATATAGCAACACTATGCATGATACCGAATATTTTGCAATATTCAATCGAGTCGGATTATTGGAAATATCTTTATACTTGGGCGATAACTTGACTTGTCCCATCTTCATTTTTTTCTAACGTTTTTGAAAATTATCTTAATTTAAGCTTGTTCTTAGCCTAACGTGGCAAAACATTGTACTATGCTTTTGTTCATGTACTGTATTGTCATTTCTTACTTGGTAAATATGTCAGTTATGCTATACAATTCCCTTTGGTAGGTGTTTGACTTATCGGCCACAAAACTTGCGCTCCGCACAGTTAAAGACAAAAAATAAACAATATACAATACAAATAATTCCATGTGTGAGCTAGTCCACAAGTTGGAACTTGTTTGTTGTATGTTTATATACAGGGTTGCCATACCGTCCTTATTTCTAAGATTTGTCCTTATTTTAAAGGTCCGTGTCTTAGAAAATATGTTTGTCCTTTTTTCTAAGAAATTTTTTTTTTTTTTTTAGGAACATTGGTTGCTTTTTCCTGTTGTGCACTGTTTAAGGTGGTATTCGTCTTTCGATTCCTAGTCGTCCTTATTTTTGAGTTGAGACCGATGGCAACCCTGTTTATATAAGTTTATTATTTTGGTTATTTCAGTTTTGAATTCTAATTCTGTAGTATAGAATATGCCATGGTCTGACAAAAAATGCTTAAAACAAAGTTTTTACTCAATAAGACCTAAGTGATGCTGACCTCAATGTAAATAAACACATCTTAATGTTAAAAGGGCAGGTCTGTTATACTTTCAGAATTGCCATGAGTAATGCTAGACTGATGATCTAAGCTAGATTGACAATAGATTAAAGTCATGTAAGTGTTTACCATATCCTACCAGGTTATTTGGTACTACGACAGTTTATCGAATGACAGTTTATCGAACGACAGTTTATCGAACGACAATTAATCGAACGACAATTAATCAAACCGACAGTTAATCGAACAACAGTTTATCGAACGACAATTAATCAAACCGACAGTTGATCGAACAACAGTTTATCGAACCGACAGTTGATCGAACGACAATTAATCGAACCGACAGTTGATTCAACGACTATTTATCGAATGACAAACTTTGACAATAGCTTCAAGTAAGAATTATGATATCACACTGATGAATTATAGGTGTAACATTTTAAGCCTCGGATCTAAATTGCGTGTTTCTCAAACATTGAGACAATAAGCCATTGTGATGTGCGGTCTTTGTAATGGTGTGCATTCATGAATTGTGATGTATGAATTCACCATAGTCATGCAGTCATACAATCGTCGTAGGCTATATTTATCCGTTAATAGGTTGATATAGACTAAGCCATAAAAAATTTTTTGCTGCGAGAGGCATCCGGTAAGTAAGTAAAGTGACTAGTCTGTGCTGTAAATTCATATTCAACAAGTAATATTTCATTTATTTATGGGAAGTTATATGACTATTATAATTACATTATTTTAGCATATTGTGTATACTTAGACTTCCACACTATTTGATTTTAGACATCTTACGAATGCTTGTAATTTTTTCCACGTGAATAACGATTGTATATATTTCAAAATGGAATTCATTTCAAGTGAGAAAGGCAAACGAAAGTTGACCTTGAACGGTTTTATGTACGTTCGTGACAAAACAAAAAAAGGCGTAACTTACTGGAGATGTGAGGACTACCTCAAATGTAAAAGCCGTGTATCCACATCCGAGGACGACATCCTCATGAGAGCACCATCTGAACACAGTCATCCACCAAACTCTGCACGTGTTATAGTTGCGAGAGCAAAAGCCAGCATGCGAGATCGAGCAGTCAAGTCAGATGAACGTACCTCAAACATTATTCAGAGCGAAACGCAGGATATATCCTTAGCGACCGCTGGTGCTCTCCCTAAAAAAACATCCTTACAGCGGATGATACAGCGTAAGCGCGTATGTCCAGAAGGAAACGGCTTGATGGACGAACTCCGCGTGACACCGAGGGGAGAAGCCTTCGTTCTCGAGGAAGACGATCAGAACGAATTTTATATGTTTGCGTCTCAAAAGAATCTGGATATACTGAACAACTGCGCTAATTGGTTTTGTGACGGTACATTTGATGTTGCCCCACTTGGATACCAGCTGTACACGATACACGCGCTGGTCAATGAAAATGCCACTGCCACTCATATACACCGTGACAGAGAACAAATCTGAAGCTGTGTACAATCGCATCTTTTGTTTATTGGAACAACAGCGACCAGGAATAGCCCCAGAAACGGTAACAATAGACTTTGAAATGGCAGCATATAATGCTCTTTCTTCCAGCTTCCCTCAGGCAGAAATTCTCGGCTGCCTTTTTCATTTTGGCCAATGTAGCTTCCGGAAAATTCAGGCCCTTTCTCTGCAGCGGTGGTTCACTGAAGATGCCGAGCACGCCCTTCGCATAAAATGCTTCCAGGCACTGGCATTCGTTCCGCCTGAAGACGTTGTACAACGGTTCGAGGACTTCCTGGCCACGTTCAGTGACGACGATGAGCAGCACTTGTCTGAATACATTGACTATTTCGAAACTACTTGGATTGGACGATTGCGTCGCAGGAATCGTCGTCAACCTCTATTTCCTATCCGGTGTTGGAATGTCTTCCACCGGGTTCAAGATGACCTTCCACGAACGAATAATAGTATTGAAGGATGGCACAATGCGTTCAGCAAGCGTGTCTCAATATCCCATCCGACGCTTCGCGGACTCGTCAAAAAAATTAAGCAGGAACAAGGTTCCAACGAAATCTTCATTGAGCAATTGAATGCTGGAATTGCTGGCCCACCTCGGAAGAAGCGCTACGACGCTGTCAACCAACGGCTGAAGAGCATAGTCGAAAATTATGACTCAACGAATATTGACATAAACGTCAACCAACGGCTGAAGAGCATAGTCGAAAATTATGACTCAACGAATATTGACATAAACAGTTATCTTCGAGCAATTGCACACAACTTGTAAATAAATGAATGCGATTGAAATGTGCACTTCGTCAGTTGTCGTTCTTTTAACAGTGCATGTCGTCAGTTGTTTCGATAAATTGTGGTTCTTTTAATAAATTGTTGTTCTTGTCGTTCTTTTAACAGTGCATATCGTCAGTTGTTTCGATAAATTGTGGTTCTTTTAATAAATTGTCGTTCTTTTAACAGTGCATATCGTCAGTTGTTTCAATAAATTGTGTTTTTTTAAATAAATTGTCGTTCTTTTAACAGTCGATTCGATCAACTGTTGGTTCGATCAGCTGTCGGTTCGATTAATTGTTGTTCGATTAATTGTCTTTCGATTAACTGTCGCGTCACGGGTTATTTGACCCAGTTGTGACAGTTTTTATCTGAAAAGAGGAATTTGCAACCCATAAAGAACTAGATTAGAGTTACCATATTTGATAATACGCAATCCCTGACAAATTTACCTCAGTTGCATTGACCAACTCAGAATACTACCAAAGTACATTGCCACCATTGCTTTTCTATGAAAGAAGGATAAACACAAAACAATACAAAAACAACAAAGAAATGTTGCATTGTAATACACGAATACAAGTTTGCTTCTAAAGAGTAACATTTATGAAAACGAAAATTAGCACATAATTTTTACAAAATACGCTCCAAGGTAATTACAAGTAAGGAATGTATAGCAGTGTATAAACAATACTCTACTCTCCCTCATACCAATCGTTCTTTACCAAAGATCTGATTTTTTTCAGCAAGCTCTTGTTGGACTTCAAAAACACATAA
Organism: Clavelina lepadiformis; assembly: GCF_947623445.1. Taxonomy (NCBI): domain Eukaryota; kingdom Metazoa; phylum Chordata; class Ascidiacea; order Aplousobranchia; family Clavelinidae; genus Clavelina; species Clavelina lepadiformis. Next base: position 10,542,839 of record NC_135244.1, read on the forward strand.
AATTCCAATTTTAAAAATTCCCAGACTTTTAAACACATTTTAGCATTTCTCCTTGATGTAGATTTAAACACTAAATTCCCTGACATGTCAGGGAAAATCCTGACGTATGGCAACCCTACTAGATGGCATAGTAAGGGTAAAGGCAAAGTTTTAGTTAGGTATGTGTGGACACTTGCTATAACACAAGCTGTTTGATGTTACAAGTGTCGTAAAGCTGAACAAATTCGGTTTTGTAGGGCCGTAGGCACCACTTTGCTTTTGTACTATCATACATTTTTATAGATATATTTAAGGTTACAATTTATTATAAATTATATGCTCACTGAATTGTAGTTTTTTTCACACCACTCTGGTCCGCAACCCATTTTTAGGATTTCTGAAATTTGACCAATAGCAAATAAAGTTAAAATTACCAGCATTTCATTAATCTTGAGCTGGAAAGCAAGCCCTGTGTGCGAAAAGCTATTAAATAATGTCCTAAATATGAGCCAATTTAAGAAAACATGCATTACAGGCTGTTGGAGCTATTTTTCTAGAGATCCATGGTTGCCTGGCACTTACCACTTAATTTATTATTGTCACTTTCACTGCCATGCTTTGTAATATGTAATATTACTCACTTAAACAATGGTGGTTCATGCCCAGCTACATCAGTTCATGTACATTCAATTTTTGCAACAGTTCATTGCTAAAGTACATCAAATAACATACAAAGCTGCTGCACTTGGTAAAATCATGATATGGTGCTGCATTCATGGCGACTTGGCGTGGGAGAGGTGTTTTTTATATTTTTAGCACCAGAGGTGGGAAAGGCACTAAGGAGCAGGGTTTTAGGTTTTTCCCTTGGTTTCTCTCTTCGGTTTGTTGAATCTTTAATATATATATAGGTTAAATTATGATTTAACTCGTTATAATCAACTATTTTAAGTAAGAGTGCCAGATTGATCGTATATTTTGTGTCGCAAAAATGAAAAATGCACAGATTAGCGTTTCTACTGCAAATCATGCAATGTTCCACTTTGCTTGTGAGATTGTTTTGAAGTGTGTCACAATGAAATTGATTTTAGAAATAACATGTGATGCTTGAAAAAAAAGCTTGCCAATTTTCAGTTCGGTACTGCAATCAAAACATGTTTCAGTCAGCCTTTAAAAATAAGGAAAAAATAGAATCCTGGCGCTCAACGTTTAAATTTATAAAACAGGTTGGTAGCAAAATTGTTAATTAATTTATTTTTTCTGCTTTCCTCTCATGGCCCGAAAACAGGATTGTCCTAAACCACTCTTGATTTATTGCTTTTGTATTTCAGATTTACAAACACACAGATATAGTCATTGCACTATTCTTGTGACAATAATGAGTGTAGGGCCTTTAATTTTTGAACTAATTGTAGTTTTTGTGGTTACACTATTACTTTTACATCATTATGGAAGAATTTTAAAACAACATCCTGTTGTAACTCTTGCTACATTGGTTGCGTGGTATTTCAGTTTAATAATTATCTTCATATTACCGCTTGATGTTTCATCGGTAAGTATTTTTGCACTAAATATTTTATTGCATATTATTATTATTATTTTGTGAGATTGAGGTCCAACTATAGTTTTGCGGGCTGCTTGCCTGTTGCCAAACCATTATTCTGATTTATGAACATTTTAATGATGGCCAGCAGCACATGTGCATTGGACATTTTTACCTAAAAAGTGCGAGCATGCTCTATAATACTGATGAAGCAAGTTCTATATAACCATATCAGCTAAGCATGAAAGTGACGCATTCGATTACACAATTAACTATTGCAAGTTAAAATATGAAAGTGTTTAAAGAAAATATACATTGTTTTGTTGGAAAGTTAAGAGGGGTCTGTGCGCTACTTAAGTTCAGAGATGATTTTTGACGGAGATCAGGTTTCTATGTTTATGAGTATGTACAGTCCGATAGATGTTCTTAATTTTTTTTGTGGTTTTCCTGGAGATTATTAGGCTTGTTTCTCTTAATCTCAACTATAGTTGTTAATAGCAAGCCAAGGATATTGCTTGCCCACAGAAAGTAGACACAATTACCAATGTATGCAATTGAAGTAAATTTCACTTGCTTACTGTATATCAGGAGTGTCAAACTCAATCGCACCAGGGGCCAAAACTCAAAACTTATTTAACGCCGCGGGTCGTAAGGATAAAACTTGTTTGAACGTTTCGTGACACAAGTACATGAATTGGAACAGGCAGCGAAACAACACCAAATTTTTGATGTTTTTGACGATTTTTGATTGGGCTATTTTTGATTATTCTTCTCTTACATCATTATGTTTCATTCATCTCCTTGCAAAAGCATTGAAGAATTGACAAACTATAAAGAAAAAAGCAGCCCAGATTACAAGCGTTAGGATAAATCGATTTATTCTATCGTATGATGGGGCAACTGCTGTGCTACTGTATTGTGCAATTTGTAATAATCTTGTTTCTTGCTTGAAAAAAGTAAGTTATACTGTACAATGATCTCGCGGGCCGGAAATAGTTCAATGTATAAAAGAGCATTGCGAGCCAAGTTTTATTGTAAAGCGGGCCGGATGTGGCTCGCGGGCCGGGAGTTTGACACGTATGCTGTATATGAATACATGTAAACCAGAATTTTATTTCTGCGTTTTACTCATTTTTTTCAACAATTTTGCACCTCGAATATAAGCCGACTTTTATTGGTAAATTTGAGTTGCGCCGCCCTGTTTTATGAAATAAACTAACAGTAATTGTACCGGTACTCTTAAGTTATAGGTGTGTAGATGTTTATGTATACAGTGGCGGATCTAGAGGTGGTGTTTAGACACCCTCCTTTGTATGGTTATTTTTTTTGTTTACGTTGAGTCTGACAAATGGTGATCTGCAGCTCACTTAACAACGCTCGCTCGTATCACCAAAGTCACGTTTAGAAATTTTGTCCTGAATGCATAGTGAAAAACTTCATTTCCTTTCACATGGTTGACTCAATTTTTAATGCTTCTGTTAAAGAACGCACTGATTTTCAACCACTCAATAACACCAAGTTTCCTGTTCCTACCTAGTTTTTCTGTTTAACTCCTTTCCATTAGGTGCGCTAGTCGCTCACTCTTGCAGGCGATACATTTTGAACCGCATTTAAGTGGCCATGAATCTTGATATTCATCGGGGTGGTCGTTACCAAGGGTTCCATTCAATTTTATTATCTTAATTTTTGTGAATGCTTATAGAGTGTGCTAGGTATAATAAGCCAAATTGTTTTCTTTGAACTGTCTTGAACTTGAACCTAGCCAAGTTTACATTCAGTTTTCATAATTATAAAATTTCTGTACGTTTTTCACAAAAAATATTAGGATTATTATTTACAAAATGGTTAACCATTTTAATGTATGAATATTATAGACGTTTTACCGACAATGTGTGAATTATTATCAAGATACAAACTCTTTGAATGATGAATCAGCCAATTCATTAAACAGCACTCAGTTAGTAATTACACCGTCAACACATGCAAGATATCTTGCAGGAGGTAAATGTACTTAAATGTAATAATGTTCTTTTCTTAATGTACTTGGAAAAATTTTGCTATTTGTTTGAAAAGGAGTATTGTGTATGGTGAAGAATTATTTGGCTTGAAAATTATGATCATTAATGTCCACAAAGTTGTTTTTTACTGTAGTCAGTTTTTAGAGGCAAAGCACAATTTAGTCATATTACAAAAGACACACACTATGTGCTAGTTATAATAGGCTTTGAAAAATGTTGGTCAGTTTTCTTGGTGATTTCCCATAACTGCAACCTTTTTTCCTAGTCAATTTTATTATAGGCTATACTTCTGAAGTGTAATTTCCAATACTGGGAAAAACGTTTGAACTAAGATTACAGGTACCTGATTTCCCATAACTGTATCCATTTTTACTAGTAAATATTATTGTACACAGTGTAGACCAGTGCTTTTCAACCTTTTTGTCAACGCGGAACCCCTTATGTATTTTCGCGTTTGTCACGGAACCCCACTAAGAAAAGTTTAGACATTACGAATTGCTTGGTCAGAAAATAACTGTTACAACAGAACTACATGGCTCATTACCGCCCACACCTTCGCTGTTGCTATTCTTTGGCTTCACATAAGAAAATATGCTATTTTGTTTCATCTGGCTTGACTAAATTCAATAAAAATTTGGTTAAACACTGTTTTTACTTCATTCTCACAAAGGCTCAACAGCAGCTCAAGTCTGTACTCTCTACTCAGTCTGCTTGTACTTCTGTGATCTGTACATCGGCAACATCCTATGACTGTGATACAACAATAACGTTCTTGTTAACAGCAAGTGACGCAACAATTATATCAATGTTTTATTCGGTTGTTGACTGCACTCAACTTCTTGTTTAACAAACTGGCCTACTTGGAGTATGAATGCGATGAAGTGATCTAAAAAAAATCGGAATGATGCATCAAAATGCTGAAGCAAGAAATCTATTTCCCTAAATAAACGAGGAACCCTCGCGGAACCCTTAAAACTCACGGAACCCCACTACATGTCCCTAGGGTTCCGCGGAACCCCTGTTGAAGAGCACTGGTGTAGACTATACTTCTGACTTAGTATAATTTCCAAAACTGGGAAAAACTTTTGAACTAAGATTTCAGATACCTGAAGGAAAACTAAAAATCTTGTTCTTTTAAGTATTGCATTGCGCAATATCAGATTTACCATTATCTCGTACAATTTATCAAAATTGAGTGCGTGCTTTCTTATGGATAGTAACTTTAAGTTAAGTTACTTCTAATTTCCTCGGAATAGCACATAGGAAGTTTAAGTTGCATACATAGGATACCGTACTCAAAATAAGATCTTCTAATTTTGATAATATATCATAATCAACTTTATATAATGTATTATAGATATTATAATAATATCTTAATAATATTTTATCGAAATAATACTTAATTGAAGTCGAAATAATTTTAATCGAAATAATACTTTATAATATTTTCAAAGAAACCAGTGGACAAATTACACAACAGCTTAAGCCCATCGGTTCAAATACTGTAGTTTCCAATATTTACATTAAGTATGATACATTTCTGAACCGATGTGTTGATAATTTATAGGTTTTGTGAAGTTTTACTACCCAGTATTTCTTAATTCAAAACAGCTGTGGTTTCCTTACTGAGTAAATGATTTTCGTTTTGTTTCTTGGTTTGGAACATATTCACATATACAACATACCGGTAATGTTTATCCTAGCAACAATGTATTTCTAGTTTTTTAGTTAGTACCATTACATTGCATTTGCCTTCCATTATTCTTCATTTTACTCGACGATTTTCTTGCCATGCCCAGTACCGTTTCTTTAGAGACTTTGTTACTACAATGCCTGTTGTAGTGCTATATCGTGTTGCAAACTTGCAATGCCATGTATCTATCGCTCTTCACATTTCCATTGTTTGTTATAGTGTACTAATAGCTAAAATATGTACCTGGGCTTAAATTTTATTTTCTTAGACCAGTGATCGGCAAACGTTTATTAAGATGACCCTAATTCTATTTTCAGTGGTAGTTGAAGGCCCAGCATTATATAGAGTATACACATTAAAGAAACATACTACAGTAACTGTTAAATATAAGATTATGGTAAGGTATGGTATTTTGATTATTATAACTGTATGATATAATATTATAAGATATTTGATAATTTCTATGTACCAGTAACTTTCTCGTTTTCCAACAGACATTACTCAATGGAAGTTAAACAAGTTTTTCTAAGTTCTAAAAGCACTAAGTATCACTCAGCCCACGGTTAGTTTATTACATTTTAATGAAATGTAGATGTGTACTGCGCATAGTACTACATATAACATCCATCAATGTTAAGTGCCGGCTGGCGGGTTCTTTCTTAGTCCAGCGAGATGGATGGTGAAGTTGATGCTGTTTCGCGGCTATTTTTCGATACTGACGGATCCCATCTCAAGGCGTGAATTATTGTTGGTTGTTAGTTGTCCTAGAAATGATTTACATACGGTCAGATAAACACATATTAATCAGCAGTTGTTTTATTAGTTCAACCGTCAGAGCTAAAAAGGTCGACATATGCGTGGTTAATACGAATTACTACATCCTTTACTGTTGAAAAATTTAGGTGTGTCAAGACAGAGATACAATCCTTTTAAAATACAATTTGTCTGAAGGTAAATAGTTCTGTAAGCAATAACTGTATATGTTACGTCACAACATGATATAATGTGGACCATTATAATTCGCTTAAAGGCCTAAAATTGGTCCGCTGCGCACAGTTTGCTGACCATGGAGTTAGATTCCTATACAAAATTCCTATACAAAATTGTGGTAAATAGCCACTGTCTGAGCTACTTCATTTGTCTGGCTGCATTTTCACACATGGAAAAATTCCAGGGTGTTAAAAGAACCCTGCACACCCGACTCTGGCGCCTATGCGCATAATAGTATTATTGAGGTAAATGTATGTTTGTATTAGTTTTGATTAATGTAGTACTTTTTTTTGGTGTGTTGATGTACTCTTTGCGTCACCTAAAAATCATTGTATAACTCCCAATTTGGGAAAGTCTGATATATTGTGTTTAAAACCACTTGAAAAACTTAATGTGGAATTAGGAAGAACATTGTTTTCATTTTCCAGTGATTTCTTACAATAGAATTATGTTAGAAAAGAATCGTGTAGCTATGCAATTTAATTTTTGCTACAACATCATTGTTCTTCATTGTTTTGTAGGCCTAAATATGCATTATTTAACAAACATGCTGTAATAATTTAAAATCGGTCTTAAGATGCTTTTTTTTGGTTAGAATGTATTTTGTTTTCTTTTTGTATTGTAGTTCAATGGGGTATTTCATCCACATACAAGTTGGTGTATAAAAATCTGCCCCGTCATTATAAAAATGAAAGAATTTATTTGCTTCCTATGTTTATTTATTTTCCTTTTCGCCATTAACCGTGAGGAGCAAAGAGATTGGTGCTTACCTTGTTATAGCAAAACATAACAAGAAATACACTCACAAAAAAATAAACAATGACTGGGAAAAAGGTGGCAAAGCCCGGTAACTTAAAACGTGCAAGGTGTTAACTAAGGATACTGTGGTGCTATAACGATGGAAGGCTAGCACAGTCACCAAACTCAATAAATGCTTATGTTGACAAAAAATTAGAGACTAAAACATTACGTAAAACAAAAAAAACACAGTAACAAAATTACAGAACACCAAAAAATGTCTTTTTGTTACCCAATCCTTCATATAGTTACACCATAAAGATATGCTCACTGCATGCAGTTTCACCTTATCGAACAGGTTTTGTCAAGCTATTGATTTTTGGCCAATAACATGTTTTGTGTTGTGTTGTTTTTCTTCTGGACTTTATTGAGGCACGTTCTACATTGGCAAATTAAGTCATCTACTAAGAGATGAACATAGTCTCCGGTAACATGTAAATAATTTCAATCTTCTGTTTCAATCTTCAAGTTCTTCAACTCAGGACCAAGACAACTCGTCACATTTGGATTCCGATTCTGAACATAACTAAAGTGTAATTTATTTCCTTTAGGGGCTGTAGGCCCATCCGAAGCCCTATCTTAAACAATGCAAAGTACCATTTTTCAATTTGAATTTGCTTCTAAACAAGCCCGGTCACCTCGCTGAGTTTTTGTATCCGCCGAGATGTAGGATAAAAGGACTTAATGCAGTATTTTGAGCAAATTCTCGTATCTGGAATTCTCACACGAAATGCTTCAACTTTTTACCAACTTTTTTCCTTACATTTTTCCCAAAAATCAGCCAAAAAGCCTTAACTTTGAATCAACACAAAACGTCAACTATAGCCTGAACCTACACTCAGAAACCGCCTGAACAACAACAAACCATCACAAATTAAGGTCACGTGCGCACTGGACCGGAACCATTTATACTTTTTCTATAGTGACGTCTTGCATGCGACCTTCGTCACAATCACCATGTTTCTGTTTCAAAACTGCTCAAAATGGTACTACAGGCCCTTAAGTGTCTTTAAAGATAGCTAATAAACTTTTGTTTAAGCTGTTGAATATGTTTCATCAACCATTCTATTTCTGTCCATGTCCCTTGCAAAAACCTATAGAAATGGATATACCAAGGCACCAAGCAATGAATTAAAATGGAAAAGCTAGGGATGGGACATCTTCGACTCCACGGAGTATTGGGATATTTCCAATACTTAGACTCAACTGGATGAAGTTTTAGCGTAATGCATAATATTGTTATATGTATCTGTACCTATACAGCCAAGTTAAATTCTGATTTTATGAACCAAAAACTAGTTGCCAAGTAATAATGTCCACATAACTAATTATACAACTTTTCTGTTGATTATAGCCTTTTTTCACTAGTGAAATCTGTTAGTTTGAGTTTTTCAGGGGGAGTACTGTATATAGAGGGTGTTTTAAAATTGCGATACAATAGTAAATCAGTTCATAATATATAAGCTAATAGAAACATATCAGCTATGGATAATAAATACATAAAATAAAATAGATAAAATACAGTTAGCTATTTATAATTATAGTCCCTTTTTATAATAATCATTAGAATAAGATGTTTCCGCAATTTGTATGTTCAGTTTATATACTTTGGAAACACCTTATGAAAGGATTAAAAAAACATTTGTCAATTAAGCACTGTACATAAAATGGAAAGACAAATAAAGGTCATGGCCCTGTGCCAATGCTGTCTCTGCAATATTACATGGAAATAAACAAGAAAAGTTTTAGATTTACCAGAGTGACCAGTTATTTTGACCTTTTTTAAGACCAAAAATCCACAATGCAATTTTCTAATTACACACTAAATATTAGTTGTTATTTAAAACCCTTGTTGTTAATATGTGTAGTTAGATACCGTACCACCTTTCACCCAAGTATGACTTATTGTAAGTTGATGCACAAAAGCATGTAAATGGACAGTATCCAGAAATTGCGGATCAATTACCCCATTTGACTTATCAAATTGTGGTAACTTCAGTTCATTCTAGTTAAGCATATCTTTTCATAATTTTTGTTTTGGAGCAGTAGCTGGACCATCTTCCGTATATATGAACTCACTAAAGAGTAATATTTATAATGCTACTACTTACTATGGCATGGCGTTGACAAATTCATCTGGTGCTCTGGCTAACTACTCCAATTATGCAACTATATCAACCCAGATGTTTGCAGTCACGTCTTGTACGTATAAGTGTATAATTTATTTTGATTTCAAAGTGAAATTGCAATTGTTTTAATTTTCTTTGTACATATACTGGTACTGTACTGCCTTGTTTCTTTAGCTACAAATTGTATGTTATTTATTAATTATTTGCTGATTTAAATGCTGATTATCATGTTGACCTTGTCTAACAAAAAATGATTCACATTGAGCAATTTCCTTTTACCAACTTTTCATTTCTTTTGTTCTATAGCAGTTTAATCTTCAACCCTAACAATGGATGTTCTTTGTTTACTGTTGTTTGTTTGTGGTTAGATGCTTTCAGCTTTTACAGTTATGCATGTGCGTTAAATCATATTTTGATTTTCTTGTCAATATATATCACCTGTATGTTAACATGCCGTGTAATTTTGAAAAGATTTTCACGAAAAATAGCACACTGCACTTATTCACAGTCAGAACTTGATTTGAAATAATTTTGCTATGAGATATTTGTAGCATGCTCTAAGCTGTATGTAAATGTTTGCCTTTTTATGATGTTTAACATATAACAATTCAATCATTTTTTACCGTGGTATTTTTTGCAACCAAACAATTGGATCGAACCAAAAAGTCGAGTATGTCAGCTACTAGTACTATAAAGTTTAAACCATTTTCAAGTTACTCTGTCAAGTTATTATTTATAATCTTATATATATTAACATAGCCAATGAAGCCTAGATATTAAGTATGAATAAATTCTGAATCAGCTAGTAAGATGTTTAGACAGAAATATGTATTTCAACGGAAAGTGGCATCAGAGCCGCATCCCTAGCGGATATTTTGTGTTGCATTGAGAATGACCATAGATATTATTATGTCAGTGCAGTGGTTCTCAAACCATGGGTCACAGAAAAAATTTCTGGGGTTGTGTTTTGTTTGATAAGTAAAAAAAATACTTGCTGGATTTGTTAAATGTTAGTTGCATAACATTTTCATATGAATACTTGTTTAACAAGATTTAACAATTAACTGTTACTTTAAAATGCTGGTTAATTCTCACTTTTATTACAACTTTATACTCGTATATAGAAATATATTGCTTGGAAAGCAAACAAGATAATTTGACTAGGAAGTGTATAGCTTCTCAAAAGGCTGTTTTAGTTATGAAGTGTCTTAAGCGCTTGACAAAATATAACAAAATGACTATCATCAAGTAACAAGAAAAGAAAGTTTTTATGAGGAACATTGTTTAAAACTTGATTTTGCTGAATTAAATGGCAAACCAAAATGTGTTTTTTGTCAAAAAGCTCCGTCAGAAGAAAAATAAGCTGCAATGTTGTTTAATGACTGGTCCTCCTGGACGTTTTGGTAAACCAGTTGATTGTAAACTACATACTGCAGAAAAGTTGTATGAAAGCATTCTCAGACGTAAATAAATAAGCTCTCTATTTTTTTCTACATTACTTCTTACCAAATAGCTCAGAAAAAGAAACAATTGGAAAAAAGTTATCAATACCAGTAAGAATGTTTGTCGCCAGTGTATTCTTAAGGCACATTGTTCAAAACTTATTATACATTTTTCACAGCAAGGTTCAGAAGCTGTACATACAACTTTACAAATATGTCATGTGTGGTAACATGCAGCCAGTGACGGGATTGAGATCTTCTCAATTGAACCAGGTTTTGGAGCTTTAGTCAATGAAGCTGTGAAAAATTGATTTCCTATAGTTTGAGTTTCCTGAGTTTAATATAGCGGTCAGTTAGCCACCAATGAATTGGAAACAAACTGTGGCAAATTGTTGTAACTATATATCTCTTAAATATTCTAAAAATGACTTCTTCAAATCCAAAATTTTTTTGCTTACATTACCTGATGAATTTGTCAAACCCATGCAAACACCTTGAAAGAAATCTCACTACATTCAACAGAAATCTTTGTATTGTATTAAGTCAAAATCTTTGTGTGATCTATTTTTGAAAACGTCTTCGTCATTCTACTGTATTAATGCTTTGTATAATCCTTGTAGTTTGATTTTAATTTTTCTGTGTTTTGGTTCTAATTTCTAACTCTTCATGCTGAGCTCTTTGTCTGCTTTCTGTTTAATTGAATATGGTTTCGGCCGTATACTGTATGCTTTCAGATTTTATTTCACTGCCTATGCATCTTGTTAGCCTATAAACCAGATATTTTGCGACTTATTCTGGATCAGTCGTGGATTACACATATTTACTGGTTTTTAGATTCACCAGTAGCATGGAATTCAAATGGCCAATGTGAAAAACCATGGAGTTACGTTCCAGAAAATACTTTGCCTGTCATGTGGCGGATTGTTTATTGGACATCTCAAATTCTTACATGGTTTGTTAAGCAAATTCAGAATTACTTCATGACTGATGCACTTTTGTAAATAGCTAGTTAAATGAAAGTGTGTAAAGTTGGCCTACTCTTGCTTTGTGCGAGAACTAGGTAATATTGCACATCTTGTGTTATGCCAAAAAGACAGGTTATTAGTAATAGATTATCATCAGTTACTGCCGGTTTATGCACCAAATGTTGAGAACCAATGCTTAAATACTTTTTCACTTAAAACTATTTACGTTTATGCATTATAATTATATGTTGCTGAAGATGATTAAACTGATTTTATCAATATAGTTATTTTCATAAATTGCCTGTGCAGTTGATGAAAATATATCTATCAGAAATAGATGACATTTAACAGATAGCTACAGTCTGTAAATTCAAGTCTATAAACTTTTACTTTCAGGTTGGTTTTGCCATTTATGCAGTCTTATTCTTGTGCTGGAGATTTTTCTACTTTTGGAAAAATGAAGCGAGCAGTAATTGAAAATGCTGTGTACTATGGATCATACCTACTCCTTTTTGGTGGTCTACTCACTTATGTTGCTGTGGCTCCCGACATACATTTAAATATGTAATTAGTTTTTGCTAAGAACTAAATTATGTCCTACTAGATAGAACATTCAATCTGGAACTGTTTTCATCAGATACTAAAATTATTATGTTTAACGTGATTTTTCCTGTTAATGGCCTAATTGATTCCTCCTGACCTAAAGCTTGTCGCAAAACAACTTAAATCTCTGAAACTAAATCTTTATCCTAAAGCAGGGGTGGCCAGACCTGCTTCATGCTTGAGCCGCATATAAAAAATTCCAGTTTTAAAAGAGCCACAACACAAACACAATAAAAACCACGAATTTATTCACTCACAACGAAGTGTAGCTATTAATAAACATTAGTGCTGAGTGGTGATACTATGAGTCTCCACCTGGGCTTCACCAACTCTTTTTGCAATTATTAGTATAACCGTAACCAAGACTTAAAACTAGGTCAGCCCTGACGTACAGCTTCAATCTGACAGTTTACTTAACTACAGTGTATGAGTTAGCAAACTTCTGTACAATAATGTACTTTTTGGAGTGTAATTTGATTATTACTAACAATGAGTCCATTGTTACTACATGTGATAGAACGCATTGTTTCATAATCTGATCAAACAACTCGTCTAGACCGGGAAAATGCATGTCTAATTCAACAATGCTAATTTATTAAAGAACCGCAGTTTGGCCACCCCTGTCCTAAAGCTTTTTCTGAGTCGAATCTTTTCTTCTAACCAATTCTTTTTAGGAGCATGCTCTGTAACTAACTTTCAATGAAAAATTTGTTATTTGCTTTGTTTTTTTTCATTCCTGTTTCTGATCAATTCAAAATGCATTTAGTGTAAACAAGAATTGTTATATACCTAATATGTGCTGCTCACTACTCAAAATTTTCAAGCACTCTTTATGCACCTGATAGTGTTTTATTTATTTCTTATTCCGTAATCAGTAATTTCATATTCCAAATTAATCCAACACAACATTAGCATATCTGTGCACTCCTTGTTATGTTTTTATGAGATATTCTTTATGTCATAGTGAACAACTGAAGGTTATTCTAATTACTGCATCAAATACTTGGGGTCTCTTTCTTTTGGTCCTTCTTCTTGGATATGGTTTAGTTGAAGTTCCTCGAAGAATGTGCCATGCTGCAGATTTGGATCGCTCTTTGGCCCAAACACATTTTAAACTAGCAAAGCTAAGTACAGAAAAGCAAGAGGCTTCAGAAGATCTTGACGATATTTTAGAGGTTAAGAAATTAAAGACTAGCAACTAGTGTTCTAAGAGGAAATGTTTTAAGAAGGTTTTTTCATTTTATTTGTGCTTTTAAGCTAATCTTATAAAACTGAATTTGATGTCGAACAAGTAGTTGTAAATAGTCTTGTGATGTGCTGTATTTTGTAAATATTTTTCCAGGAAATAAAAAGAGTTGCTCATTCTGTTTGTTACAACCATCCAATGAGAAAATTTGTCAATATTATCGTTTCCAAGGTATATTTTTTTATAGTAACATACCGATAATTTATGCTTTAAATTACAATGCCCTTGTTTAGTTACATTGCTCATGAGCGCAATATTAAAAACCATATTTTTGATTTACACTGAAAATTAGAGACATAAGATAAATAGTAACATAACACTGCATATCAGTGAGTCTTCGTCTATAATTCCGTGGCCCTCAACTCTGTGTTATTTGCTTTAATTACTTCCTTTTTTAAGTATTGCATTACTATACCAAATGGTTAATTTATAACGTATGTTACAATATTAAACAGGCGTTTGTTTTGTACAGAATGGGGCTCATAGCCTTGCCTTTGATACACCATGGTGAAAAAGTGTTATGCTATAAACTTTTTGGTGTTATTATTGTTGTGCCATTATGATGTTGCAATTGTTATATGTCAAAGTACTTGACAGTTGATATTTTTTCAGTGTTATGTACTATTCTTCTGACTGATGTAAACCAAATTAAGCAGAATTATATTTAAACAAACCTAACTTAGGCATTTTTTTGCGCAATAAGACCATTTTAATTCTGAGGTGTACATAATTTTCAAACTAAAGCAACTTTTTTTTTTGCATATTCTAAATGTACAATAAATGTCACGAAAAATATTTAATTATTACTAGTCAGCTTTTTCTCTTTCTATAAACTAAAAATTTTTTTGTAACTCCTGTACTTGGTAATTGTTTGATGCTATTGCTGGCTGTAGGCTAAATTGGGGACCTTATTTTTTAGTGTCCAGAGAACTTCCAGGTTAGTCAAGGAATGGATGACTACGAAGATTTTGATAATGGTCGGAGTGACATTAGTGAAAAATCTCTTGTGAAAATTCACAGGTACCTTAGAATTAACATGTGAAGAAAGTTTAGTTATAGTGATTGTTTCGGCAAGATTTCATTGCTGTAAAAACTCCATAGGATTAATTGGCTTTGAAGTTCAAAAAAATGACTTTATTGACCGAACAAAAAAATAACTTAATGTTTTTTGAGTATTTTTATGATAATGAAAACTAAATCAACAAAAAGTTGGGCTAAACTAGCATCTGAAATGATACTGCGATGTGCTTCAAACGTCTTCACCTAACAAGGTGATGCTTTTAACTCCCTTGTTGCAACTGCTACATGGCCACGCATAATTATGTCTAACTGACTTCGATTATGGCATCACAATCGTTTTGTATTTAAATCAGGTAGTAGTCTGTACTCATCGAAGGTTGCAAAGCGAAACAATTTTTTCTCACAAGTTTTGTGATTGATATAAAAAGTGACTTTACTATCTAGTATCTAACAATAAAAAATTGGCTTTATGAGTTGGTTAATATTGGCCTCATCACCATGGAACTTCACATCTACGGTTTTCTCACCATTCTTTTTACCATTAACAATCGACTTTATTTGCCATTCTGATCATATTGTTCTTGCTTTTAGACAGGTTATTCGTGCTATGCATACTTATATTCGAACAACAACCCAGTGGAAAATGTTGATGAAAAAAGCTCTTCTTCTTGAAAGTATTTCAAACAGCATGAACTTACCAGACAGGTTAGTGACATCTAATTTGGCTTGTGGCAACCATGCTTTGACTGACTTTTTTACATAAAATAGTGTGGCAACAAAAGCGCTCAGGTAGTTTAATACCAAAGTATATTGATTTACGTAATTCGCTTGTTATTCATTGCAAACACAATGTTTTAACTATAATTGTTCTGTTGGTGTTATGCTTAAAAAGGTAAACTGTGGTATACATCAACTTAACAAAATTGAAATTGCATACTTGCTTTCAGACAACTACTTAAATTACTTGCTTTTATACTTATTCTTACTTTTTAGTTTAACTAAATCCATTGCTCGGTGTCAAAGTGTTTAGATTGCCTGGCTTGTAAAAATGGCAACATGTAATAAAAAAAAATTTCAATCCACATAAATTTGCACACATGAAAGCTTCAGTGAAGAGGAATCATCACTGAATTTAAGTTATGCAAAGACTTTTCTTAGGCACAGGATAAAGATCGTGATAGCCTACCTGAATTTTAAAATGTTTCAAAGAAAATGTTTAAAAATATATATACTTGGGCTTGGCAACAAAACAGGTTGTATTTTACATCTGAATTTTAATTTTAAAATTTAATTAATTTGCACAATTGTAATAATTTTAATGCCGGTTTAAACTTAGTACACAAAGGAATCTGTAATGTAAGTGCTAGTTCTGCTTGAATGTACATAAGTTATCTGTAAAAGAATATTTACTTCGAAATATTACTAATGCTGTTGTTTTAACACCGGTATGCTTATGCATACAAATCACAAGTGGATATATTTATCTCGTTAGTAAATTTGCCACATGTTATCGACATAACATAGCTTATCGGTCTTTTTATATTCAGACTGCAAACTGTGGTAGCGTAAGCTCATACTTACAAGAAATTGGCTGCTTAAAATGAGTTTTGTTGGTTCAGTAATATGTGTACATTGTACAGAATGTAGGTACATATTTTTAGAGGTCTTCATATACTTCATTCCATCACACTTTTGTACAATATTTTGTGTCCATACTCACACAGTTTTATCTACCTATTGCTAAAAACATTTTTTAAACCAACCTGAGGAAATGGCAGGGCTATATTTATGTTAGTTCCTGTAACTAAACTTTTCCATTAAAACTCTTCCTTTCTACATACTATTCTTGACTGAAACAATTGATTATATCAACCCCTTAATCAGTACACAACATTTATGATATAATTGCATTTTCAGTGTTTTGGTGATATAGTTGGGTAGGTCAATATCAAAATTTTGTGATCTGTGCAGTAGGTTCTTTGTGAATGTCAATCAAGATGTTTTTAGGCAATGGAAGGAAGAATACCCAAGAGAATCCAGTAAAAATATTTGTGTTAAAACACTCTGTACAACTACTTACAGTAAGTTGGTTTTGCCGCACATTGCTAGGATATTTTTCTTTGAATAAAACTGTTACAAGTTACAATATGTAAATTTTATCATTGCAGCATGGTATTGGTTCTGCTTGATACAACCAAAGTTAAGGAAAGTTGTTGCCTGCTGTCTTGCCATATTTTCCTTGATGGTAGTCTGGTCGGAATGTACATTTTTTAATGAAAATCCCGTATTATCTCTCTTTGCTATATTTATTAATTTAGCCAAGAGTAGTTATAATTATTTTTATATAGAGGTAAGACAACTAATTATTGTTAACATGAAATACAAGCTAGTAACGGTATTGATTAATTATTATTATCTAAGGTAGTGCACACATTTGTGAGGTAAATCGATGTTACTGTGAATGGTTTATCACAAAGAAAATTTTTAATGATATTTGTTGATTTTTGGCAGCTTGCCAGTTGTTTGACAATATCATATTTATGTGTATGTGCATATTACACTGTGTTTCGCATCAAATTTTTCAACTACTTCTATATTGCTGGTCATCACCAAACAGATGAGTCCAGCTTGCTCTTTGTTGGAATGTAAGTGTATACAAGTTTTAATACAAGGGTGAACCTTGAGTAGGTAGTTTAAATCTGTGTCATGGTGTTGTGTTTGTATGCATAGTGTGTTTGAAAATTTAGGATGATTTGGATTTTGTTGACTGCTCTTTCTGATCATTGATTTTGATTGGGGAATTAAATTTTAAGTAAGTTCTGTTACTATTAATTATTTATTAGCATGCTGTGTCGACTTACTCCACCACTTTGTTTGAATTTTCTTGGGATGATTCATCTTGACACTCATATCACAGGAGACACTGGTGTAGAAACTTCTTACACCAAGGTTATCCTTTTTTGATTTTTGTCCCATTTATGAACACGTAAATTATTTTTGTTTTGTTTTGATTAAATTATTTGCATATATCATATTAAACTACAGTACTTACTTTATTTGTACAGATTATGGGTCATCTGGATGTGATATCATTTATATCTGATGGGTTTAATATTTATTTCCCAATCTTGGTGTGTGTCTTGTGTATCGCTACGTACTTCAACCTTGGTCAGCGTTGTTTGTCAGTCATTGGCTTTCAGAGATTTATTGACACAGCAGATGATATGACAACTGATCTGGTAGATGAAGGAAAGCAAATGGTTGGTCGAGGTCGGTGGCTAATGAATTTTTTCATTTGTTTTCCATGACCCGGTGAACAGTTTTAGCTGATATTTGGAATTCTATGAAGAATTAATAAATTTTTGATAAAATTTAAAGCCTTGGTTGTACAAATATGTCTGGATTAAGATTTAAGATACATTTTAGCTTACTTTAATAGACTTTTAAATTTTCAACAACTGCGTTTCACAGGCACATTAGCAAAGTAGGTGTAGGCCTTTATACCCTAACCTAATTTTCTCTAATTATTATTATGACCTATTTTTAAACTTGCAGGTCAGTTGAATTGTGCACAATAAATGATAATAAAGTCTTAGTCTTTGACACATCTCTCCATTTGATAACTGATTTTTTATGACTTCTTCCTCATCATCAAATTGTGTTAATGTTGTACAATTTTTACAGAAAAACGGCGTCTACAGAGAGAGCATAGGTCTTTGCAACGTTCTGAAAGAATAGGTGCTTTTGTCCATGATACTGACATGCATTCTCGGCAGTGGAGTGGAAGAAGAATGAGAAAAGCAGAACAAGAAGAAGGTATTTGAAATAAGCATGAAATTGAAACAAGTATCGGTTAGTAACTGACAAATCAACTTGGAACACGTTCGAAATCCAAACTAAATGTTGTAGCTTGTAATAACAAATTGGAATCTTATAAATAGAAAATTGTAAGTCTTTGAAACAACGTTTGAAGTAGTGATGTTTTAAATCTATACAAGTTGAAGTAAACAATTTATATTGGAAACAATTTTGAGGGAATTCCCTAAACTACAAATCACATGATTCTAATCAATGTGCTAATCTACTGGACTATCATGCCAGTTAAGTTTCAAGACAATTGACATAAAATTTACTGAATTTTTAGTGAAAATCATTTTTGGATAATTTGTTAACCTACAAATCACGTGACTGTAACCAGTTTATCAATTGATGCCATAGCATATTTTAAACAATCGTTAAAGTGCATTCGAACAAGGATAAAGAAAATGTTAGGATAATTTATTTTTAGGGTATTTTTCAAACAAAGAGTCACGACACTAATTTAGTTTTGTCAGGTGACATGAGTAATGGGTAACGTAACGACATGAGTAACGTCTTGAGAAGTTGATTGCCAACAGTGACTCTTCTCATGAAATATGGTGTACTTTCATTGCCAACAAATATGCATGTTATTGCCACTGCCTTTTTCATAATTTCACTTGGCATTTTACTTTCAACTTCCAATCCCTGGTGTCTGGAAAACACACAAAGCAGGGTTTTGAACCGCAGTTCAAAATTGCCGATCTCCAGTTCAGGTTTAACAAAACTTGCTTTTACCAATTCTACTTCAGTTCGAGTTTGCACTGGATGTGCGCATTTACTTCAGGTTTAGCAAACTTACACACATATGGTTTGCTCTAGGTTCAAATGATGTATTGCATATAATTGCTGCAATTATTTTCAGCTCCATTGTCCAGGTAGCGCCACTTAAACTCAAGTAATTACATTAGAGGGTACAATCTATTTCTTTGGAACTTCTTTTGAAAATAGGCACAGTGGAAATTTTGAAATCTGAAGTTAATAGTGCATTTCAAGACAAGCACTGTTTGGAAATATGGAACTTAACTATGTTTAACTTTAATTGAGGGGCAAGTCCAAAAATAAGTTGGCCTTAAATCAAAGAGGAGTTGTCAGTAAATATACTGGTGAAAGGAGTTTTAATAATATGCAGTTGTTAAGCAGTAATAACCATAAATAAGTGACAAAAAAATGCAAATTCATCACTTAAGTATGATGACGATGGTGGTTTTTATTACATCACAATAAAAAATCAATAGGAATGACTCAAGTATTTGGATCAAGTATGGATAGAATGTTTCCTGTGACAGACAAGTAAAGAGTAATAGCATACTTAAGTGTATTAGAAGAACATTTTGCGTTAAATAAGCCTATACTAGCTTACCGTTGGTGTTTTATACTGGTTATTGTAAATGCTAACCTGCAGTACAGTTCAGTCTTGGTTGTTGGCTCTTGCCTAGTCCGGTACCGATAACTGCGGTAAAAACAAGAATGCTTTACCAGTTTATGTATAGTATTGTCATCTGTGACATTCCTATGCTAAAAATAAACATTACCTGCTACTAATCACCTGTCTATAGAGACATAATCCATCCTAAACACATTGACTAGCCTACCATACCTAATACAAACCCCGTTATCAGGCATATTTTTCTTACATTATTATGTCATAATGACAAGCCTTTTGACTTGTTTTACATTTGCCCCTCACTTTACCAGCAATGTGTTATGAAAAGCTGTTTTTGTCCAACTTTCGTTTTCTAAGGATTTCATCTATTGTTATTAGTGTAATACTCAACAGTTCAGGCTAAAGCCACAGTATAATCACTGAAATTTTTCTTGCAGCTGAGCAACCATCGGTTCAATACACTAAACGAAAAAGTGACAAAGTTGAGCTTCTTGATGATGTTGGACCAATGGACTATAGTGCAGTTGCTGATGCAAATGAGAGTATCTCTCATGGTTTGAATTGGGAAAATTCTGGGTCACAATGGAAGAACACATCTCACCACAAACCAAGAAAAACCTTATCAACCAAACCACCAAAGAACTTATTTGATGATGTGTAAAAACTTTGTTGAAATATTGGTAGTAACATTATTTTGCTCCGAATTTGTATGTGTGTGGTGATTGAAAAATGCTGGCAATTTTTTTATTCTCAAAGTTTCCTTTACAATATCTTTTTGTGTTGCTTAATATCGAAATACAGCTAGGATACGAATTAATGTTGCATAGTACTCTATACTAATTATCAGATTCATTTTATGGTGATTTAAGATTATTGCAACCCTTGGTTGTGAGCTTTATCCTTTTAGAATAACTGCAACAAAATTATTGCTCATAGAGTAACAAGTTGATTTAATTGAATTTTTATTTAATATTTCTTGAAGCTGTACAAAATGCTAGCATGCTTTCTTTGTTTTATTTAGTTTAGCAAAAAATATATAATCTTTTTGACTGCTGTAATAGTTTAACGGCTGGTGCAATATTTTTGTGATGACTGCACTTCCACATTTTTATGGATAGTAGCTTACTGCAGCCTATGTTAGTTGTTAAAGAGTTGATGCCATTCGACTGAATTGTAACCTTTTTGTACATTTGTTTATCTTCTTTTTCACTGTGCAGTGTGCATCCACAAAAACTAAAATATTTTAAATGTTGGTACGTAATTGATTGCTGCAACTCATGCTTTTAATATTCACAAAGATCTTAACTTAATTTGAATATTAGTTATCCAGTGTAGCTACACAATATGTGCTAATGGACACAGGTGTCAGTAATGTGTTTAGTGCCCAGTACCTATGTATACATAATACATTACATGTATTGGTGAATTGACAAATTTGGTCATAACATATGTACATATAAGCATCGAGACGGTCAGATCGATCGCTTCATAAAAGACATATAGAAACAATTGGACTAGCTTGTAAATTGGGTAGTACCCATTTGCAAGCAAAACATGTGCCTTTATGTTACATGTCATAGATCAGTGCTTGTCAATCAATTGAAATTCAGACACCCAGGGTTAACCAGAACTGATTAAGGTTGCACTGTCATTGTAAGCTACAGGTCTGCATGTTGTAAATTTGGATCGTTTTTCAGATAGCTTTCATGACATATTTTAATGTAACAGGATGATGTCCTACTTGACTCCATTCTTATCAATTGCGGTTTTGCTAACATTATTCAAATTCTAGGCGGTCAATAAATAGGCTTTGACCAAACGATTCTGCTGCTCGCAAACCTCTCTAACATCAGAACACTTCTATAACTCCCTGCTGCAAATATACCACAATTATGCAGTTTAAATAAAGCTTTGCGATTAAGACGTGCAGAAGACATTACGTCATTAAGCCATTTACCCCAGGACATGCTCGCTGTTTTTAAGAAAGCACATTTGAGTAAACGAGGCCTGTTCGAAAAGAATCCGACCTTTTGGCATAAGCACATAACACGATGAATTTCACAAAATTTATTTAATCCCCTTGGCGGCCTACATACGTTTCCCAGCACTTCTTCCACTTCTAGAAACATCTCTTGAATTGCTCCATCGATTTTTGTATCATGTCTTCCCGTGATTGAAATCGTGTCCCTTTTAGAGTGGTTTTAAACTTGGGGAAAGCCAGAAATCACACGGTGCCAAGTCTGGAGAGTATGGAGCCTTGCGAACGAGTGGCATGCCATTTTTGGCCATGAAAGATTGGATCACATGGGCGGAATGAGCGCGTGCATTGTCGTGGTGATGTGCTGCCCACATTTCTGGCCGCTATCATCGCACAGCTTCACGAAGGCGACGTAGAACTTCCAAATTGTACTCTTTGTTGATTGTCTGGCCTTCTGGTACATACTCGTGATGCACAATGCCGCAGGAATTAAAAAAAACAGGTCATCATCACTTTCACATTGCTGCAAACTTGTCATGCTTTTTTGGTCCTTGGAGATTCCACATACGTACTTACATTGTGAGGATTGAAACTTGGTTTCTGGGTGGTAACCATAAACCTATGTTTCATTGCCAGTGATGATAAATCAATCTTCATAAATTCTGGGTCATGGTTTGCACATTTCAGCATGTCCTGGGCAATTTCCTTCCGGAGTTCCTTCTGTTGCTTCGTAAGCAGCTTGGGAACGAATTTCGTGCAAAGTAGGAGATTTTGTATATGTCATGTGATGTAAACTTCAGTGAGCCCTTGTGGAACTCTCATTGATAACAAAGAACAAGATTTCAAGCTTACTAAATCTGGTTATTTTCCAAAGTTCTGATAAGTAATGTCACTGACATATGATCACTATGATGATCTACTATTACTATTGTAAAACAATAACTTCTTTAAAACTTTTTATATATTAATTTATATATATGTGTTATTATATTGCAAAAGAATCTTACAAACGCCAATTTAAAAATTGTATCGCAAACCTTTATTTCACAGTGTAATGATTAATAGGCAATGGATGAGTTTATTGAAATTTAGAACAAATTTGTTTTCAGCATTATAGCTAAAAATTCTTCCTCGTCAACAGCACCATCACCATTCTGATCAGCAACTTCAATCATGTCCTTGACTTCTTTTTCACTGAATTTAGCTCCAGCTTCTCGACAAACTTTGCGCAAAGCCGCTGCAGTTATTTTTCCATGTTCCTCTGTAAGTTAAAGGTTCCAGCTGCTTATGTTTAACTTTAGCTCCTGTTCAGAGTAAAACTAGCATGGTAGAAATGGTGTGAAATGCTTGACAAGCATGACACAGCATAAATGACACTATAGAACAGCATAGTTCAAAAATAAAATCAATTATACCAGTATCAAACAATTTAAAACCATGCCGAATTTCTTCAAATATATCCCTGGAATCACTTTGACGCTCTATTATGAATCGAAGAAAATCAGAAAAACTGATTTCCCTATAAAGAAACAAATATAAATACTTAATGCCCACTAAAAACATATAAGCAGTTACGGATAGTAACTTATAGAATACCCTTTGTTTTGTGTGTCAACATCTGCCATCATTTGCCTAACTTCATTTCTTGAAACCCTGAATCCCAATATTCGCATTGCACGATGTAGTTCTTTCAAATCAATTGTGTTGGAATTGTCCACATCAAATGCATCAAAAACAAGTTTGAGATCCCTAATTTCTTGGATAGTAAGCTGCAAAATATTTGAAACTGTATTTGTGGAATGTAGAATACACACAAACTGATCTACTTAGATGTATTCCAAAAACAAGCAAATAAAACTCGTAAAAATAAACAAGTGAAGTACCCACTTCAACGTAACTTGAAAAATAGTTAAGAAGTTAGCTAGAAAAACCAATGTTATTGGCTTTACAATTTCAAGGCATACTTGCTCAAAGATATGAGAAGGTAACTTCATTCCCAAAAATTGCTTCTCATTGACTTCATTTGTTTGAAGAACAGTTAGCAGCTGTAATGAGTAATTCAAAATGAATTTTATATCAAACATAAAACCAAAATATATTTAAGAATAATCAACGGGTGTACATGTGTAGCGTTCACCACCCTGTCCGCTAGATAGTGGCAGGACACCACATTTATTTTCCCAAAGAATTATTGTGTTTTTTTCGCTGAGCAGGCATACAGACGCTCTTTCGAGACGTCTCTCCGCATTAAGTTATGCCTGTGCTTAGGCACATGTTATTCATCAATAAAATAATATCGAGTTAGCCGCTGTGGTGTACCAGAAACAGCACAGCAGCATTTATATATAGCATATCGTCCTTTGTTGCGCTATACTTGCACCTTGTCAAGCTGCCTCACAATATCAGCAAGGTCAGTTTTTTCATAATTTCAGCCAGAAATATTGTTACCAATCATGATTTGAAGAATTACTCTTCAAATAAAAGAATTGAATTCTTACAGCTTTTCCGGGTGCTGGTCGGCTTGGTATGTTATCTGGAATTGCTTCATCTGGAAAATGGAATCCAGTCAGCGTTTTAGAACTACCACCTTCTTCAGATATTGATTTTCGTTTTTTCTTTCCTGGCATGATGCTTTAATATTCACTTGCTAAGCTTAAATTTACATAATAAAAACCTGAAGCCAAATTACAAAATATTACTTTTTGTGAGAGTTAGGGATAAAAAAGAAAGTTAACTCAAACTATTATGCTGAATTGTCTAAGCCAAACTTGTTATAAATGCTTTCAAGCATTTTTCCCAAACTGAGGTCCATGGAAGGTTTTCAGACTGTCCATAAACATCTTGATAAATTAGCAAACAAACAAAAACTTCACTAAATTTATTTCTCCATAACTTATTTGACATTTAGCTTAGTCAGGCCAGATAAGATTTCAACTGATTCAACAATTCACAGTGCAGCCGACTCCGCCGAAAAGGATCACTTATGTGCAATAAAAAATTTCAAAATAAAAAGAAATTAATAAAGCAATGGATGCCATAAACTACAACTCAATAATAGAGTAGCCGACTAGAATTTATTCAATGTTCATTAACAGGTGGTGGAGTTTGCTTGTGTAGTTAATGATAATGCAGTAGCATTATCAAAACGCCGTTACACACCTTAAACACTCAAAATGTGTGCATATTATACTTAATGTCCAAATTAAGCGTATGTTTGTATGAATAAACATGAGAATTCTTTGTGTGATCTTCACTTTTGCTATGTTCTTGGGACTTTAGTGTAAATAAATCGGTTGTCTGAATTATCCAGTGGCTGAATAAAGTGGAGTCGACAGTATTAATGTTGTTGGTCTTTACGAAATCATAATAGACATTAGCAATAAGCATTGTTGTGTTTTCAAATGGAATATGTTTTAAAGCATGACAGTGGTTTTGCGCAGGAAAAGTTAGCGCTTGACAGAAAAGGTTTAAAAGCCTGTTAAAAAGTGGTTCAAAATTTGCTGTAATTTAGCAATTAGACGGTATTATAGCATACAACCTCCAAAATTTATGAATTTAGTTTTTGGAACTTTTTATGATATAGAAATCCACAGACTTCACAATGCTTTAAAAATGTTCATAAGTAATTTGAGCTGGTATTTCCTAATTTCATTCAAAATTAAAATTTTATTTTTTTATTCAAATTTTCAGGATGTAGAAATTGTAAATATTATTATAAAAATTGTTTGATTTAAGCTAGTGATATAGCAAAGGCGAGCACCGTAAGGCCGAAGGTTGTTATGCAATTATTATTTTTTCAAAAAATTTTTTTTACATCGGCTTAACTAAGATAACACCACTTTGGAAGCAATTAGCCACATATATATTTGTGTCATGACTCTAATCTATAAAACGCTACAAACAAGAAGTGATCCCACATTAAATGATTTTTAAAACTGTATAAACTCCTTGCTAAAACCTTGTATTATTGCAATTACTAACACCTTTTTCTCCACATTTGGAAATGCAGGTCAATCATTTTACTATTTGTCAGAGGCTCGGTGGGAATGAAAAAATCAAAACAGTAGTTATTAGTATGCACTAATGAACGGTAAACAGTGACAAAGCCGAAAAGGCTTAAACATTGTTCTAAAAAAATAAAGATGATAATTGCTGGTAACAACTAGCAGAGCTACTAAACCCATAAGGTAGGCAATCAGACTAATCGACGTCACGAAATAATTATGACATCAAACATTCTTAAGACCTAGTGAACATGTAAAAGTTCAACACCCGATGTCAGATTGGAAAGTTTACAGTTTTTGGGTGAAAAATCCCTCAAGTAAGAATATGAAACAATAACCATTATATGAGCAATTAATTTTAATCCAGTTGACTTCACAAACTTTCCAATCTCAACCCAGATTGGGGATGTGAAAAAAGTTTGCCCGCCCTGTGTTGGAGGCTAGAGCCATTGAAAGTTATGGGAATTACTAATTTTGCTATTCTATTCCAAAATTTTCCAAAGAAATTCTTTGCTTGAAGAAATGGCTCAGTTTTTTGTTACACACCACTGACACTGATTCTTTCAACAATTTATTAATTAACTTATTCTAAAGTGAGTTAGCCCAAAAATGGCTTATCAGATAATGGATAGCACTATAGTGACTATACTATTCGCCCGCACAGTCAATGGCAAAAAATAAACAATACCATACAAAAATAGGCCAAGCGCTTCCCTGAATTCCATTGTTGCTATTGCAACCGAGGAATATGGCAGGGTATTTCCCAGTGACGGAACCAAAAATCAACCGTGGTGTCATTGTCATAATTAAATTTTGCTTATGACGATGAAATGTCAAAAATGATTAATCAACTTGTAAAATAATTTATGAGTAATTTTACTTAACTAAGCCAAATAGTCAATGCACACAAGTCATTAATGAGTAAACTTTTTGTAATACTAATGTTTAATTTTAAATGAAGTGTTTAGCACTTTGTGCAAATTTCATTATTTTTTACTTACAAGTGACTCAATAATTCAATATCACTATTTTTCAGCAAACACCTTTTCGCCAACGTTCCCAAAGTAGGGGTCCAAGAAGCCATTTCTAGGGTTACCAAAATCCATCGTAAGCAGAAATTTATCTACTTTAAACTAGAGTTGTGGAATTGACTTCGTTTCACCAGGGTCTGTAAGATGAAAACAACTCGAGAAGTCACTACTCTTTACCTAGACCTTCTTTCCGAGGATTTCTCGGCCCCGGGGTATTTTACTACCTTTTTTATAAATAAAAAGTAATAATTAGCAACAAACACAATAACAAATAAAAGGGGAAAGGGCGAAACAAACAAGCAATAACATAATACATAGACAAATGTGTAGCACAGTGAGAAGTAATGGTAAGTGATCCTACATTTAAAAAAATAAAATTTTGCACATTATTAACTTATTTAAACTTTTCTTTCACGTTAACCATTTTGTGAAATCCTGGTGCAACTTATTTTTTTCATTACATCTATATCTTCTCAGATCGTTTCATTTCTTTAACACTTGCTACGAACTCAGCAATAACAGGCACTAATTTTGCATCTATATATGACAAATCATTTTACTAATAAGTTTTATTCGTCTGATACGCGGCAACCCGCTCAGATTCACGAACTTGTTTTACTAAAGCAATGACGGCATTTTAACTCTAAATTTATAAATAACAAAACGTGCACATAACAACAAACAATTAATTAATTTGGTATTATTTTCCATTTCTGCTAAGTCAAATAGCCTTTCATTATTATTAGTAAAGACCTTATGAATTCTTAGATTGGCGCTAATCCAAGATGAAGTATCTTCCCAAGATAATTTTGCAAACTTACGTAATAGATACATGTGGAGCAAAGAATCAGAAAAGTACAGTTCTTGGAACTAACGAAACCAAAGAAAAAAAGCGCCTCGTTTGTGACAATGGCTCACAAATTTAGTTTAATTTTAAAAGCTCGAAGACGTGTTTTAATCACACAATCGTAATTGACTTCATAAATTTTCGGCCAGTCGATTGAAGGAGGGAATCAACTGTAAGTTCTTGTTCCCATTTTGTTTGATACTTAATTGGAAGAATTTTGGCCCTTTCTAGGCAGTGAGTATACAACGAATTACTATTCCCAGCTTCATTAAACAGTTCTTTTTTGAATAATAATTCTTGGTAATTTATGGTTAGGTATGCATCGGACACTCGACTTGAGTATGTATTTCTGAGTCCTCGAGAAGCGGACTGTTCTTCCCAATAAGCACTTCAGTCAATTAGAACCATAGCGTGATCGTCAATTTGGGTATATATGCAATGTTTTGCTGAAAGTGGTAGTAGGCCTATAGGCCGGACAAATGTATTCAATGAAAGAGCCATTTGCAGAAAATACAAGTAGCCTACCAGAGAGCCTCAAAATTATTTCAATACAAAAACGGTAAATAATGCAAGTTCAGCAATAATAACAGAATTGTAATATAACAAAACGGTAATAATAAAATAACACGCACAATATCTATCAATATCAGTCTTTTGTTTGATTTGCTAATCTCTGAAAATTTTGACGATATGTTGTTAAAGCTGTGCGAATTAATTCTCCCAGGTGTTCATTTGTTAAGGTTGTGCAGTTTTCAGTCGGCTAGGTTTGATCCCATCTTCGGATCACAACCGTTGTTGTACGAAACGGTATTGCAACATGATAGGGCATACACACTTCCACAGCCAATGGGTTAAAGCATTTGTATTCTAACTTCTAAGCCGTAGCAGCGTAGCTTTATGACGCTTTAAGGTAGTTGCCTAGTCGTATTTGACGGAATTATGATGTCACTATGACTTATTACGACTGCAATGTCCACAAATCGTCAAAATAGATAGCTGTCTTTGTTTTAGCTATCTTCTTTGTCGGAGGATGTTTCTCTCTCTTCTGACCGTGAAAGTTGATTGTTCGTTTTACATCAATATGTAAATGCAATTTAACGCACTCTTACTTATTGATTAAATTGCCTGCAAAGAAATGAACACAACAGCAGCAAACAGAATACACTTTTATTTACAGCTTCCGATAATGTAATCGAGGTAATCACGTTGTGCCTTGAATGCACTTGGTTCACTGTATAAAATTAGCTTTTCATTTCTCCTCCTTTTTGAAAAATGGAATCCTCGCTTATTTATATGGTTACGTAATTTTTTTGTAATGCATAAATCTTTCTTCTGTTAGTTTCGTTGTTGACTCTGAAAAGTCGCACCATCTTGGCTAATTTTGGCCTCTCAATTCTGACGTATGTCTTTTCAATTGTTGTACCAGTTCAATCGAGGTAACGTCTTTTCTCGTTTTTTGTGATGACGAGGTCTTCACATGATCTTTTTCGATGCAGATGTTTTCCACACGAAGCTTATGACGTAGCATATAGTCACGTGGTTATGGTTCGGTTGTCACAGCTTTAATGTCAATTACTTTTCCTCCATGGAAACTTATGCAGCAGGCTTGTAAACTTGTCAAATAAAGAACAATAGTAGGTCAAAGATATTTGTGTCGTCAACGAGAATTTGTATGTGCATCCTTTGCAGTTACTGCTTCAGAAGATAATTGATGATTTTCATGTCAGCCTCTTCATGATGATATTAATAATCATCTCCGATAAGCTGTAGTTGAGGGGATGGGTTCTGTTGGCATTGCTCGTATACTGAATCAGTGCGCTCTTCTTCACATCACTTTTCATGATGACATGATTATCTGGTGTTCAACAAGTACTTATGGATTCACTACCCTTAACCCGCCTCTGACGTTCTTGGGATTTTATTAAATGTTTATCAAACTGATCAAATATGATGATCGCCATTTAAACTTATTACTCAGACTGAATGAACTTTTATTTTCTTCTCTTGCATTGCAAATCCTCTTACCCTTACCCACTCTTATACTTACATTATCTTGCATTAAAAATTTGGCTAACCAAATGCGTTGGCCGATATCATTTTGTGCCAAAATATTGAAATGCTTTTAGTTATAACGGCAATAATTTCATTCAATCTCTTTGTGTTATGTTTTGTGTTCATTTATGGTATAAGGTTCTTGTTTAGTTTTATTTTACTTTACTTTGGTTGTGGTACGAGTAAAAGCTATAAAAAATGTCAAAATATTTAAAAACCCTGTACCTGTACTACAACATAGATTAGCGAAGAAAAGCTTACTGCTATCGTTGTCTTTTTCATGCATCAATTCGTGTGATTTTTCTATGACTGCAAAAGTCTGGCTGGAGAGAACACAAAGTCTGCATTCTCAAGACTTGCAAGCTGTCAACACCAACATTTACTACCTCGAAACTTTTTTAAGTTGAGGGCATTATTATGACGATTTTAATAGTGAATTGTAATAATGTATAAATAATAATTGGCGCTTTAACAAGCAATTGTGTGTTCTCTGGCTAGAGAAAAATATGACATTTAAAATAGTTGTCCTGTTTAACGTGTAGTAAACTGCTTTTGAAGTGCTTGTAGTACGTGGAGTGTTACGAAGTTAGAAGTGTTCTAGTTTTTTCAAGTTGTTACTGGTCAGAAAGGAGTTATTCTGTGACACGATCGATATCTAGAACGTTTGGCCTCAGCTGATTGGCTATAGCAGTGGTTCTCAAACTGGGGTCCGCGGTCCTTTTGTGGTCCGTGGACAATTTTCTGGGACCGCGAAGCACCTTCCAAAAACACGGCACTACTTGCCATCAAGCCAAAAGCTCGAAACCGGTTGAATGTGATTCACGATATTAGGGTTGCGTTGTCCAAAACGGAAACAAACATAGCCGAACTGGTTGCAAAGAAGTAGGTACACCCGTTACATAGATACCATAAAAACCAACGTGTCGTTTTGTGTTTATTTGCGTTGATTTTTTAAGGGACCGTGAGGCATTTAAAAAATTGCTAGGGGACCGTTGCGTACTTTCTTTTAAAAAAGTTTGAGAACCACTGGGCTATAGCAAAAAAGATAAATAGAACTGACCTAGGTTTATTCGCTCTCTCCTGGTAAAATTTCTTTTTAGAAAATCTGGTTTATGAAAAATATCTAAAAAGTGTGTTTGCGGAAATGACATGATAACTATATTTCAAAATATAAGAATTTGGACTTTATGAATGTTGTGCTGACTTAAAGAAACAAGAAGAGATAGCTATAAACAACAGAGTCAAAAGTAAATAGACATCGCCACAGTTAAATGGGATTTCTGGTCTATCGATTGGGAGTCTCCAAGATCGCGCACACTTTTCAGAAAGTTCGAAAGCTCATTGCAGACATTTATTAGCAGTCACTTCAGTTTAAATTGTTTGTAATTTGACTACCTATATAAACACAACTGCTAATGCGTTTAGCTTGCTGTGGAGAATTCTGCAGAACTGTCGCTACTTGCTGTCTAATTTCCTTAATATCATCATTAAGCATAATTGTTCGCTTCGATTTATCTTGGTTATATTGTTTTTTCATTTTTCATTATTTCAAGCTGTGACTCGAGTTAATTTAACTTGTGACTTGAGTCAAATCCAGTCTGTATAAACTGTGACTCGAGTCAAGCTAATCCAGTGCTTTTAAAATAAAAAATATTTTGAGGTCACAGTATGCGTTGCATTAAATTGGATACTATAACGTCATAAGTATTTACAAATTAGTCTGGTTGATGCTTTTTACAGAGAGTTGTAATTTTTCAGAAAAATATCCGTTTGTGTGACCTAAAGTTGTTCTTTTTTGCCGTTATGACGTGACTTGAGTCATCAAAATATATGACTCGAGTCGATTTGAGTCAAGTCAATGACTCCAGTCATTACAACATTGGAACCTTCAGGTTGGCATCATCTTAGTTTTGTGGGTAAAGTCTGAGCTTCGAATTGACTTCACTTCGAAGCTGGTAAAACTCAAACTTAATAGAAAACACTTTTCTACAGTATTAACTTTGGTAAAACTGACATTACAAACGACGGAAAACGGCCTTAGCAACCGGAAGTACTTCACAAAATCGAAATCACTGAAGCGTGAAATTAAAAGGAAACTCTCTATTACCATATTAAGGTGGTTTGAGAGACTGAAACAGTATCTCAAAATTTATGCTTCTGCATCTACAGCTGGAAATTAACAGTTAATCTTTTAAAGTTGCGATCTCTTAAGATTTCCTAGTGGTCGCCAAATCCAAACCTTGCCAGTTAATCAGCCACAGTTTTGCAATTTTGTTAAGATTTCTATCTTTCATGATTGTATGGCGGGTAGTGCAAATTACGCAGAAGTATTCACAACTCACAAGTAACCTAGGATATCAGACACCGAAGTTTTAATTCATATTTTACAGTGGTTTGACTCTTATACGCACTGGATATGACGTCTAGATACATGGTCAGCGAAGCATACGACGTAAGACGCGTAAGAGTTTGCGTATTATGTAGGCTAATTTAGTTTTGCATATTATGACAAATTTTAATTCGTTTGTGTACTACTTGTGTGAAGTATTCCACAACAAACTCATCTGTCATAAAGACCGCGTATGCTGGCAGTTATTGTTAGAATATGAGCGAGGACGATTGATGGTTGATAACTTGTTTTGCTTCTGCTTCGATGATATGAGTTCTCATTCCTCAAACGGTGTGACAATGCTCTTAGTTGCTTAATTCTGTCTATACAAATTACTAAATAATAAAGTTCCCATTTTATTTATTATCAAACACGAAGGCTTTCACCTTCGGGCAAAGCTTACTGAATGTTGCATTGCGCTTGGTAACATGTGAGAACGGTAAAAAGGAAAGATTGTAAACATTACATCGGTATATAGGCCTATATGTGACATACAAGTTCAATCGAGGCAATTATCTGACGTCATTAAGGAGTTTCTTCTGCATACTTCTATGTATTTCGCTTAGTATTTTTGAAGGTTTAAAAGATTCAGAAGTTTTTATTTGTGTCAGTGACTTTGAATTTTGTAGTTAAATGAGTTTGTGCACATGTGCCTGAGACAAAATCTGTGATGGTGTCACGCAGACACATAGATGATGTCAATTCTTTTCTTCAAGCCACTGTTTCAGTGGGCTATAGAGGAAGAAGCAACTTAAAGGGATTTATTGAACAACTTTACAAGGTTTGCTGAATAACTTTAAATTTAATATTTTTCCTAGCTTTTATATACATACTATGCTTTGGATCGGCCTATGCAAATGCTGGCATGATTGTGTAGTAGTTAGGCATCAGACTTGTGATGGAGTGCCCCAGGTGTAATATATGATAGTGCTGCGCTATTGCCCCTTTCAGCAAAACTTAGATAGTTCATCCTCCTAATTAGTTGTTCCAATGAACAGCTGAACATATTGGGCTATATTTATGTTTAAGTATTATACATAAATACAAACAAAAAGTATTAATTTCCATTTCACCATGTCCAAGGGTGCTGTGTTAAAATCAATTTGTTCTGTATTTAAAGAGACTTAAAGGAATCACTACCATGATTACCTGTATGTGTAGATCTATACATATTTTGTAATTTGCTGTTTTTCTAAGTATAAAAAGCTTCCATGTAGAATTCAGCTGCAAGACCCATATTGCTTCATCTTGGTGAGCACATGTCATGTAACAATTTAGTCACTCCTTCCCAGTGGTCTAACTACCAAGTTTTGTTGGAGAATAATGAGACTTTGGAAACTACAGACCTACCTAAAGCAAAAAGACGTATGGAAATAAGAAAAAAAGGTACATATATTATCGATAACTTTGTTTTGTATTAACATAGTCATTTTGTTGATACAATTACAATAATTAATTTTTAAGATATAGCATTCATTGGATGTACTTTTTCTTTGCAAATGAATAATAGAAGATGGTAAAATAATTTTATTTGTAAAACTCTTTTCGTTTTTATAATGTGAGACAAACAAAATATATATTATAACCTTTATGAAAAATTTGAAAAGATAAATGATCTATGTCTGGTTGCATGATTTCTTAAACACTTAATACTATTCTAGAGGTTAACCGAATTTAAGTATCAGTCATGTAATATTTTTTTGAGTTTAAGTTTGTAAACATAAACTAGTTAGGCGGGGGACACAACTCACGACTAGAATTTTACATCCATATTTTCATTTTAGATTTTCTGGAAAAGTCAATATCCCTAAAGAAGAAATTAGACACTGCAAAACAGTACAAGGAGAGGTTGGAAAAGCAGGTTTCGTGCTTGCAAAAGGTGCAAGCTTATTCCAACGAGCAAGAGAACATTTTGAATGACAACAAAAAGACTTCAAATGCTACTTTAAAAACACATAAATTCAATAAGAAAGAACAGCTTTCAAAGGTTACAAATTGGAATGAAATAATTTTCATTGTTGGTTGGTTATTTGGTGTCGATTTTTTTCGATCTTTACACTTACCCTTGACAGTAGGGATACAATGAAGTTACGGTTAGTTGAAGTTATTCACCTGCTTCGGCTGAAATATTTTCTTGATTTAAAAATTGAGCGCAAAAATGAGGCTACAATGGCTTTTAACACAGTGTGCTTCATGTCAAATGCAACCATGACATGCATCATTTCGTTACACCACCTTTCGCATTTTTTCTGGGTGGAAAACGTTTCCGTTCTAGCTGTTGCATCACAAGCAGAATTGGAGTAATCGTAATCGATTGTCAACCGTTAGCAGTTTATTGATAATCGAGTTTTATTTGATTAAAGTCAGAAATCAACTTTCGTAATCGGTTGATTATTCGATTGTTTAGGCACCAAAGGCATAGTGATTGATTATAAAATTTTTAGGGTACCTAACTAAAAAAAATCGATTTATTCGTAATTATTTTGTTTTGGTGTAATTATTCGATTTATTTGTCTCAATTGTCTAAAAAGGCCAATTACGAATCGAATAAAACCATTCGCGTTAACATTTACTCAATTACTTATTTGATTACTTGGTAGATGTAGTCGTCCCAACCCTGATCACTAGCACAATTATGTATGGGTTGATTGTATTTTCCAAATCGTCCATGATTGTACTGTGATGGAGCTGTTGCATAACTTACTCTTTTTCTCTCCAGAAGCAACTAATTGTTGAATTAGAAAAAGTAATGTATGGCCCCAAACCACATAATAATGTTATATGAAGACTTATCCCATCAAGAAATAGCTCCTAAAAGTTAATAGCCTAAATATAAAAATCTTTAAATACATTTTGTCTTAATTTTGCAAAAACATAATCAAAAGATATTTCAATTAGAGCAACAGTAGTTATGTCAAATGCAGGAAAAACAATTCACTGCCTGACTGCTAAACTCTTCACATTGTTTGTTTTTCAGTATTTTTCTGATGTTTCTGTCATTAACAATCAAACATCTCTGATCCATTGCAACTATGAGGTGTGGTAAAATATATTTGCAGTCGTTAAGTAACGCAATACAATATTTTTGTGTAGGTAATGCAAGTACATTGGTGGCCTAATGTGATCTTGAAATTTATCTTGGCCAAGTAATGGCAGTTTCATAAAGAAAATTGTCCAAGTATTATTTGATCATCTGTTACTAGGTTTTTTTGTTTTTGCGCAATATAATATGCTGTTAGTTTGCCCCTTGCAAACCATCTAACCATAATGATGTCTGTGGTAAACACAAAAAATATGTAAGCAACGCTGAATTAACTCCATTTTAGAATGAAGTCAATCGTCAGTCCTCCTTCATGCATATCCCTCTTGACAGTTATATGTTTTCTGAAGTTGATTACACAAATCACTTGACAGAGTATGCAAAAAGGCAGTATTTGAAGGTAACATGGTTTGTGTATTTATAAATAAAATGCTTACTTTTGCCTCCTGTACCGGCATATAAGACCCTTTTTTAGCCAAAAATAGCGGGCCCGAAAACGGAAAGGAAGTCAGACTTTTCCATATGTGTTTACTATTACAGTACAAGGATCTTTTTAAGTTGTGCTAATAAACAAGAATGGCAACACACACAAATGGTAAACAGTCGTCTTGTATACGGACAATCAAATAAAGGTGCTTAACGTCAGATATACATTGAAAACGTATATTTGAAAAACTGGGAGTGGGCTGAAGCGTGAAAAGGTGTTATGCACTGGTATATACTGTATGATACATGATATATGTGTCTGATCATAGGATTATAACCAATAGCTAATTGCCTGCTGGCAAATAGAAACTATTTGTTGTTGTCCAGGTTCAAGATTCTGCTGCAAGTTTACAAATGTCTTACGTTTCTCTCCATGATATGACTGTTATGTTACAAGATGAAACCTGTTACCCGAGAAAAGAAATTTTACAGGATTTACAAAGAGAAGCATTTGCGTATGTTGCTAGATAATCATCTTTTTGACCATACTAGTGCGTAAATATATTATAGGGTAAGGAAAGGTGGATAAAATACTTCATGTCCGAGAATGTTGATGAAATTAAAATTTCATACAATGTTGTACAAATGTCGAATGACAGCAAATGTCAAATTACAGTAGAACTCGCCTAAGTTACCAACTATCACTTGGTCCTGGCGGAAAGCCTATTGTTTTCTGTAGTATCAAGTTCGGCTTAGTCGTCTTTGCCTATCTCACCACCGTTCTTGCTACTATGTCCAAAATAATTCGCATAGGTAGTCAAACCTTAACAATACTTTGTTAGCGTGATTACAGGGCAAACTTAATCTGCTATGACCACACTACACTTGTACCACCCAACTGTCTGCAATCCTCGTTAACGTGGCACAACCTTACTGTACGTCACAATGTACATTTATGAAGGACCTGGATGCCTTGTCATTTTGGTCTGTTTTCATCAGTTTTAGTTTTCCTTCAGTTGGCCATGCTACAGTCATGTGAAGCGTCCTAGCCAGAGATTACAGAATGAGACTAGCTATAGTGAATAGAAAATGTCATTTTTATGGCACAGTTTTACTTTCTCTTAAATTAATTGGGGGCTTAGCATTTCTTTGTGCATAGAAAAAAGCTTTTAGAAAACACTTACATAGACAATCAATTAAGTAAAAACATGATTATGAGAAGATGACAAAGCCCGACAAGATGACAGTCAGATGTTTTTAAATTACTCAGTTTTGTAAACAAAAATCTTAAAGAAAATCCTAACACCACATCATGTAAGCAGAATATTCCTCCTAAGGGAGAAATTCGTGACTGGTTGAGAACCACGTGTGTACACAATTCATTCATTTATTTTTCGTCAAATGCGCGGTGGGGACAAAAAATCAACCCAGTTGTTATTAACATGCGCCAATGAACAGGAAAAAGTTACAACGCTGAAAAGGCTTAAGACATGCTCAAGAAAAATAATGTTAATAGTTGCTTGTAACAACTAGCACGCCACTAAACCTATAATTAGTTAAATCCATAAAACATAGTTGAAAAAGCGAAAAATTAAACAGACGAACAGATAGTGTGTTCAAGCAACTGATGATTGAAAATTGCTTCACTGCTGTACATCAGTGGTTGGGGAAAAAAAAAACATCCCGGGCAAGAGCCTGTTTTCTGGTGGCCATAGCATAAATTTTTCTATTTAACAGTGTTTGGCTAAAAAAAATGTTAAAAAGCAAAAACCTGATGGAATGATACGACTGGAGGTTTTATTTATAACCACATTAGAATCAATCTATTTATGTGATTGTAAAAAAAAACTTTTTATATGTAGCCCAAATGACTGGTGCACAATCTTATATTAGATATGCAAGTATGAAGAAACGTGTAATTATTTCGAAAGCCAATATGGAGAAAGCAAGTGCTGTTTACAACATGTTGCAAAAAGAAACAAAAAAGTTCAAATGTGATCATAACAGGTATTAAAAATTCTATTTTATGGCTGTATGGTCAGTTGCTTTATATTTATATATTTATGTTAAAGCTTTAGCAAATTATAAACTAATATTGAACTTCAGCCATTTAAGTACCATGAAGAATAATGCGAAAGGTATCAAGTTAAAAATAGAACAGCTGCAAAAAGAAGTTTTGCCACGACTTATCAGCAAAGGAACTAGATTTCAAAAGAATCTCATTCTTGCAAGAGTCTTTCAAGAGAAGCGTCTGAAACAAAGAAAGATTACCTGTATGCAAAAGCAGGTTTGTCAGTTTGTTTTTGGACTGAACCTGCTGGTTAATTGCTGTGTAGCTTTTAGTTGGGGGAAATGTACTACTGTAGTACCAATAAATAATATCTAAATAAAACCACCAGCATGAAATGTCCCGAAGGATTCCTTGAAAAAATAAGTGAATAATTAATTTGTGTATAAATAAGTGTGTATTTTTCCAATAGTTAACTTAGTACATTGTGGGTCTTATTTCACTTGCTGTTATTGTATTTTGTGATGTTGTTCTCGTTATTTTTTTCCATTTTTGAAATAATATTTGTAGTAGGTACTCCTTATTTGCTTTCGTTTGTATAGCTCATTCAACTTCTGCTACAACAAACCTGCCGCTTAAGCTGTTTATGGATGATACTGCAATTTGAAAAATCACAAATGTCAGTTTTATCAAAAACAATGCAAACATTTGGGACAATTTTAAAAAATTACCTTGAAGCTGTGAAACATAGCATTCAAAACTTACAATCTGTTGAAGCAAACGCAGTTAATCATTCAAAAGATCCTAAAGCAGTTATTGACAAAAGGGACAATGTAATGCTTGCTTTACACAATGCACTAGGTATGTTTTTTCTAATGTTTAATTTCTAAGTGCTTCAACATTATTGAGTCATTCTAAATATCGTAAAAACTTTCTCAGTGCTAGATACCGAAGAGTATTCCATGTTCCATACCTTCCCCACAGCATGCAAAGCAGCAGTCGATCTTCAGCAAAAACTTTCCTCATTGGATGTTGAACATGACAGAGATGCAAGCAAGACATCTGTACAGCAACTGTATGTGTATTATTTAGAGTAAATGTTGAAAAGTTGGCCTTTGAAACTTAATGATTTCTCTTATTGTCTAGCGTCTATTCATTGCTACAGTTCTATTGGAAACACAGTAATGTCATAAAAAATGAAGAAAAAGTTCTTCTTTCTTCAAAAGAACTTAGTACAGCTATAAAAGGTGTTTCTGAGGATGTCAAGTCTATGAAATCTAATGTTCCATTGCTCCTGGCAAAGGTAAAATTCACGGTGTATTAAATATATTGTTAAACTTTAAAACACTGAGTTTGCTATTTTAATAACATGCAGGTGGATAAGAAAAGAGGCTATTTAGAACACAACTCCAACGCGGTGGTCACGAAAAAGTTATGGCTGGACTTTGTATTAGATTGTATAACTTGAAGTGTTGAAAACCCTGATGGACAAAATATGGCAGCAGGGTTCCATAGGGAAACAAACTGTGTCTGATTGCATGATTTTATTTAAAACCTACTTGACTGATTTCGAACAAATTAAATGTCTCTCTTGGTTGTTTTGTTGTATGGCAATTGTGGTTAAAAATATATAATATTATTGTTCAGTTAATTTCAGTTGCTCGTTGCCCCAGATTGAACTTGTGCTGCTTCATTTTTACGTTATTGCTTGATTTTGTGTAAGTCTTTAATTTACTGGTAAATATCACGTTGTTCTTGTTTAGAAACTTCTAAAATGTAAGTTAACCTTTTTTTTGTCAAGAAAAGTTAAAATCTGATTTGTTTGTTTGTTTCCAAACTGAGATGCAACAAAATGCTACGGAAACATGGGAGGAACTGGAAAAAGAATATGGATTCTATTATCGCCCTACTGGCTTTGGAAGACTGAAAGCACCGTCAAGAAAACTGCAGAATATAGGACCTATTGATAGTAGCAGTGGATTTCATGTTAACATATCTGAGTCAATAAAGCAACGCAGGAAACGTGCTTTGGATCAAAAACGCTCATCCAATGATACCAGACGTACAATAAATGAAGATTCTCAAACCAGTGATGTTGTTTTTTCATCAACTCGTATTGAAGAAAATACAAATGCTGACAGTTCACTAATTAAAAGGCCAAGATTATCACCTATCCTGTTACCTAAGAAGGCTGTGGCTCGGAAAGTCAGCGTTATCCCAGCAGACAACAGGAATGCATCTATTTCACGTAATGAACACAATAAAGGAGCAAACGATGAACATTTTCAGGAAAACATGGACAGAAGTATTCTGAAAGATACAGGTGAAAACAGCAGCAGCATGGCCAGTAAAGTAGGAATTGCTTTGGACCAGAAAGGTTATATGACCTTAGCTGAAGATGACAATACCTCCAAAGAGGCTACAGTCCAAAACAAAATTAATGAATTTGTCCCAAAGAACATTGATGTAAGTACAGTGAGAGATATAGATGACCACAACATCACCAGTACAGTCGGAAATAAAACACTAAAAAGTTCATCAAGCAATAACATTTATCCAGTAGCCAAAGTCAGAAGTATTGCTGATAAACAAAGCAACAGCACTCATCGATCAACTGATATTGAAAAGAATAGTGTTTTCAACAATGATAGGCATAACGTAACAGCAGAAAATGCTATCATAGGGCTTCCTGAAACTGATATAGAAGACAATGAAAACGTTTCTGTACAAGAAGAAACTTCTGCAGTTGTATGTGATTCACATCAGTCATTGATGGAAGCTGTATACACAGCAAAATCATTCTTAAAAAAATTTGAAGAGAAGAAATTCATGCAAGTAAAGAAAAGTTATAATTTGGATTTTAATCCGAAACCTGGTCCAATTTATACAAAGTAGGTTGGACGTAAAATAGAATTTTCTACTGGTTGTCTGTTTGATATGAAAAAATGTACTATTTTGTATTTACAGAATCAATATAATGCACGAAGAACCACCAATATTGGATTACAGTGCATTTAGTAAGCGGAGCTTTGGACTTGCTGGTTACAAACCATCACATGTTGATAATATATGCAAACATTTTGCACAGTGGAAGTCTAAATTGTTAAGCAATTCTGAAGGTCCTCAGAACGATGTTAAGTAGCTTCTCAGTAAAGATTTTTTGTTGAATTGCTTTCTTTGCCTATGTGAGTGACAATCGCAATGTTTCTCGATTTTTGTATGTATAAAAAACAAACAGCGTTGTGTGACTAGTTTTATTACACTTGCATCAACATGAAAATTCTTCAAGTTTTCGTTTACAGAGTGGTTGTATCCATTCAAAATCTTCTACTTTAACTTGTTCAACTCGTTTCTCAAGTTCTTCCAATAAATCTTCGTCCTTGGATGCTTTCTTGTCATTCTTTGCTTCAGTCTCTTCAAAATTGTCGTTTTTATTGCTACATTAGAAATAAAAAAATTACTGTAGAATTTCGGTGTGCTGGTAAAGATGGCATGCAAACAAAGGAAAAGTTTTTACAATACACTACTACACTTGGGTTTCATTCTATTTGTTCTGGCAAATGCTGTTACCACATACCTTTTCTGGGGGGTAAAAATCGGATCCCATTTTTTTCACACAAATTTATGCAAATATACATAGCTGTTATTTTTGCATTGTGTTGAGTCACAAACTAGCGGACTGTTAACCATAACCCAGCCTCTTATCTCCAAATTTCATGTGCTTATAAAAATCTCGTAGGTGACAGTAATTTTTGAAATGTGTCAAAACAGTATTGGAATACTAGATTCATAAAAACTTTGCTATTTACAATAAGGCACAAACAATTTATCAGAATGTTCCATGGGACTGCCTTCATGATTTCCACAACCATAAATACAGTTATCAACCAGGTTTATGAGGCTGTTCAGGGTATTGTGGAGTGGCCTGTTTTTTTTTAAAGTTTTTCAGCCCTTTGAGAAGTGCTCATTAACTGTCTTCAAAGTTGAAAATATTGGGTGTGAAACAGCACCGTTAATTTTGTGACGCACATGTAAATGTACACCTGAAAAAACGTTATTGGCTTGCGTTACTCACTGTTTCGAAATGTCTTCGCTTTGATCTGATGGCTGTTGCAGTAAAAGAGATGATATAAATTGATCGCAGAGGGTTGACATTGAAGGAAGTACGTGACATGGTGTATCAAGTATGTATCGTAATGTATCCTGCAAAGATAAAATATATTACTTTCTTAAATTAAGTACAGGTAATGATATTTGCATATCAGATGATGAAATGAAATTTCTTTGTGAAATGAGACCTGCCTGATGGAAAAATGCTTGTTGGGTTAGGTAGCTAATTAATAGGAATACAGTATTAAGAATCCACGTTTTTTAATTTAATGTTCCACATTTTCGAAGCATATATCGCGTAAGTTATAAAAATAATAGCAACGTGAAGTATATTACCAGTCCTAGTAAAATGTCTAATGATCGTTGTAACAAATAAAGTTAATCTTAAAGAAGTCAAATATTTCTATCTAACCAATTTTATCCGTTTCATGCGTTTCGCATTTCCAGGGGTGAATGTCATATTGAGTTTTGCAGCCTTCTGCCTCTGTTGTAAACTACTTTACTACTAGGTGTTAAACAAACTTAATCAATGACTTGCCACACTTAATTATTTCACTTGAATGAAAACTGCATTTACTTACATCTACAGTTGTCTCTTGTAACCGATTCGAATTGACTGTCTTGGCAGTTTTCTGTTGTGTAGAAGACAAGTAATTGCTCATTGGTGTTACTTGATCACTTTTTATGATCATTCGTGACAGGTTGCTTGCATCATCAACTTCTGATTTTACACAAAATTTGTGGACACTCTAAAAGGCCAAAAAACATGAAAGATGGACAAACTGGTGATATTTATTGAATATCAGATTAGTAACATCAGTTTAGAATGTATATAAAACTTTAATACCATTTCTTTAGAAACCAGGTATAGCTCAGATTTGGCTTGCCATGCTATATCACAGTTTTTACTAGGAACAAAACAGGCAGCAGTGACATCAATTGAAAGGTTGTGAGAATAATGAGGCTGCTTGTCTGATGGTTGGAATACGAATACTGCAAAACAATATTTTAAACCCTAATTAATGTAATATTAGCACATCTTTGTCTCCAAATAATTATTTACCCTGTATGGCTTAGCTCATGAAGTGATTGGTGGTGATAAACTACAGTATGTGACACAACTAATTGCACATCCGGTCTATGATTACAATACCTGTGTCACGAAGCATTAAATGAAGAAAGGTATAACACAGGAAACTAACTACTTCCTCTGACATCACTCACTGGTCTGACGCAAAATATATAAGCATGATGCAACGTGAAATAGGATATCAAAATAAATATGAGTTTCAGCCTTTTATCTGTTTTGTTAATTTACAATTATTTGTCTGTGGGAAATGCTATCACTGTTGAAGATCAAGTGCAAAAGAGAAGTACAGTGAGCACCATGTTTTATACGTGCATTCAATGTGTAGACAGATAAAAGCATTTTTGGGTATTGTATTTATTAAATGCTAATATGATCATGATACAGATTTTTTTAGGTAAGTGACAGTTGGGAAAACTGGAAAGCATGCCATGATCAAGGTGTATGTCACTGGGAAAGAACACGAGCTTGCTTGCCAGATGGATGCACTGGAGACATAATATGGAAGGAACAAGTAACAAACTGTGGAGATTGGGCACAGATACAGAGTTATGAAGGATGTGAACAAGGCTGGGTAAAAATGTTTAAATACTAATCAATAACGAATGGCTCTGGCTTTGTTAAACTGTGATTAAAGGGCAATGAAAGTCTCAATTACCATATATATTGGCGTATAAGCCCCGTCCCAGTTTTCACATCAAAACTTTATTTTTATTTCCACCACTTGAATGTCATCCAGATTGTCTGCGTTGACATTCACATTTGTTACCGCTGCTAAAAGGTTCTATGCAAAATTAATTACCTGCGTTTGTGTCATCACAAAACAAAATGCTCAAGACAATGAAGACATGACCATATTTTTCAACAATCTGTCAAACGGACTTGAACGATATAATTCTGTGCACTGTTTACGAATCAAACTCCACCCCGCTAGACATAGTGTTTTTGGCCAGATTTTATGTCGGGCGTATAAGACCCCTCTCATTTTTGGGCCGATAGATTTTGTCAAAAAAGCGGCTTATACACCGGTATGTATGGTATGTCTAAAGAACAAAGATTCAGTATGGACACGATGCACTGATTATGGATGCAAAGATGCAATACAAACTCAAAGGTATCGCTGTTCTGATCAAATAACTAAATCACAATGTACAAAAACTGTATCTCGCTTTTGCAATATGGCCACTATCTGTGATGGAACATGGCTTGAAATAACAACCCCTTGCTCAAGAAATTGCATTGAGGTAAATATATGAAACACTGCTTTAATAATACGGATCATATATCAAGTATCAATGCAATTCTAACTTCACAACTTAGGCATAATTCTAAATTTCATCATCTTTTAATATCAGAACTATTTGACATAATTAGTAATATTCTCAATCATACAAATGTTTTACAGTTTATTTCAATTCAGAGTTCTATTCGATATTGTATGAAGAATGGAAAACGCAGCTCTAACTGTGACAAGTCAAAAAGTAAATATTATTTAACTGGTTTCAAAAGATGCCCATGTGAGCCAGGTACAATGTTTATATAAATTACTAAAATTACCTCACACAAAATTTATGTAAGTGTGTTACAGTGCTGCTGCATGATGATATTTCAAAACGCCTCACTGTGTGACATCTTTTTGAGTTTAAGTGAAACAAACAAATTAACCATATTTGAAAAGTACAGTAAATTTCCCATTAAATGCTCCGTTGAAAAGATACTTAACGTACAGCAGCAGATGTAATCAAAAAATTCTAATCCTAATGACTTTAAAATAAAAAGTTTTTTGGGGTTGCCTGTCATTCTACAAAAAGTAGAATCTTCATCTACATCTAAAAGAACTTTACAACTAAACTAACCTTCAC
This sequence comes from Clavelina lepadiformis, assembly GCF_947623445.1. NCBI lineage: Eukaryota > Metazoa > Chordata > Ascidiacea > Aplousobranchia > Clavelinidae > Clavelina > Clavelina lepadiformis. The sequence goes on from NC_135244.1 coordinate 10,587,341, forward strand.
AGAACAATCAGTACCTGCTCCAAGTTCTCCAACCTCAACCACTAAAACTACAACAACACAAGCACCTCGTATTATTTGGAGTGCATGGACTGCCTGTAAATGTGTTGATGGGAAAGGTGAAACGAAGAGATTATGTGAAGAGAACTGCCCCAGTAAAAATAGCGTAATCGAAGTGAAGAATTGTGATGCCAACTGCAATATCAGTACTTCAACGACTGTTACTTCAACACAAACTACATCCACGATTATTCCAGTTGCAAACAGTAAAAAAAGCCCTGCGAGGTCTGCAAATCAAGGAGAAGGGACTGAAGGGAAGCCAGAAGAATCTGTTGAAACAACTTTAGCAAATTTTAGCAAAATCCATGTAAATTGGTGGAGTGATAAAGCAATGATTACATCAGTGGGAGGGATTTTAATTTTTTTGCTCATCATCATCATTGTACTCTTATACATAAATTATCGAAAAATGAAAAAGAAGGCATGCAAAAAGTTCCCAAACCCAAGCAGAACATCTGACCAAGAACGAAATTTTCAAAATATCGGATTACCCTGGAAGAAAGATAGCACCAGCCTTTCTACTTGTCAAAACTCAGAACAAAAGTTAGAGCCAGAGTACGCAGAAATGCTACCCCCAAACCATCGATTATCTTGTCCTGAACTACCTGTACCACCACCAAGGAGTGCATCAATAAACAGACCAGTTAAACCTCCGCGAAGAAACAGGCCTTCAGAGCCCAATATACAATCAACGTTTACTTTGCCTGTGGTAAAACCGAAATACAGCACAACCCACCTTATTCGATCAGCACCAAGTTCACTTAAAAGAGATAAAAATAAACAATCGCGTAGACCTGCATCAGCAGATGTATATTTGAAGCCAATTAAGCTGTGATCGGAACTTGGCTAATAGGTGATCGTGTTCAATTAAACACATGACTTACAGCAAATAAATCATGCAGCAAAACTAAATTTATTTCATATCCAAGGAACAAGACATTCTGTTACAGTTTCCTGTACCTACTTTTATTGGAGTTTGTAAAAACTGCCATGTTCTCAGAGTGAATGTCACAAATTAAGAAGTTTATTTTGTGAATATGTGATGACCAATACATAGACTTGGTCATCACATTCCAACATAGCAGTTCCTCCGAAGTAGCAGCCACCAAGAGATGCTGGCAAGATTGACGACCGAAGAAAATTGATCTGTACAAACAAACTTACGTTTTATCGTGTGACAAAAACTTTTTAATTTTCTATTAAATTATTTTTAACAGATAGTCTTTTTCTTTCGTGCTAGTTTAGTGCAGTATACCAGAAAGTTGCTAACAGTACGTAGGGGAAAAACATTAAGCAAAGTTGAGAATAGTTTAATGTATTATTTATAACTGATTTTGGACTTACTTAATAGACTCCGAATGTGACAACATCAATTGCATTTCTTCGTTATTTGATATGTCACAAAAGCAAACAGTGTGCCCAAATGCTAGAGCAAGAACTGAGCCATCTTCAGAAAAGGTTGAATCATTGCATGGAAGATCGCGAAAAGACAAGCTCATTTCGCACAACCAGCCTTCTAAAAAAACAACAAATTATGCACAGTACCATGCTGGCTGTTAAGACTATTCAAAATGTTGGAGGTTTTGGCCTACTTTTGTACATTTTCCGACACTATGCACATTTTCCCACTATAAACAAATTCTACAAGAAATTATATTTCTTTCGATATGCTCGGCGCTTTTGAAGTATCAACACAATAACGAAAAGAGAATTCTGCTAATCCATTACCAGGAATTTATGTTACATATAAAAACCATGCAAATTAGTTCCAGCACATTTAGTAAAAAAATAGATTCCCCTTAAAAAACAACCTGGAAACAAATTATGAAAATTCCCGTTTTGTTGCAAATGCGAGAGAGCTTTTCACAGAAGTTTATTCTGGTTATAGCATAGCAAAAATACAACTTCAAAAATTTTATTTTGAATAACCCTTAATGAACATGCAGAAAATCATAAGAATTTCACAGAAAGATTACCATGCTAGTATTATGTTATACTTTGTACACTCACAATTACAATTAAAAAATCAATGGCATTAAATTTAGAAAAAAGAATTAAAAGCTTCTTGCACTGGCAAACTAATATACCTTCATCATGTTTGAACCAAATTTTAGCGAACCCAGCTTGTGATGTTGTTACACACGCATTATTAGCTGGACTGAAAGTCAGAGATGTAATACCACATCCATCATGGGGAGATTTCACTATTGTTTCCAAGACCCACCTAAACAAAAATATTGACTAAAATTTTTGGTAGGTTTTCTTTTTAATTTTTGTACAAAAGAAATGGAGTTTGAAACAACTAGAAACCGAGAAACTGTAGCGTTTTACAAAATAAGAATATATTGCACACAATATGGCATATAGATATACGGTTGCGACTTTTTATAATTCTGAAATGTCTTTAGATAAGAATGAAAAGTACACATTCAGAGAGGATGTAAATTTAACAATTCTGATTCTACAAAAAATGAAAAAAACATTATACAACCTTGAAACTTGAACCAATGAGTAGAACTTACTGTTGGTCAGTGTCACTAAACCTCCAGAATTTCAGTTTTTCGTCTCTTTGTTTAGCTTGGTCGAACTCCATAGTAGCCATGTGTTTAACTGGTATAATTTGAATGATAAGAAAATGATGCAAAAAATAACGTTTGAAAGGATTACATTCAAATTGCTTGCTAAAAGTAAAACGTTTTTTTATTGTATCATATTTATGTATATTGTTGTATTTATGTACATCCAAAATCAATATAACACACAAAACATAAACCAAAGGAACGAAAGAAGTAAAAGTGTACCTAACACTTGACTCTAGCTATTAAGACTAGCTAAAAACACCAGTCATCAGATTAGTATCTTTATTTACCTCCATCAAATGTTCCACCAAAACCAACTTTTAAAATGTTTGTTTTGGATAGAGGTTTTTCAAGATCAACAGATGAAATAAAATTTCTGCTGACAATATCCAGCTGAGTGATGCATAAAACGTTATGTCGGTTATTTTATATAACTACAGATGTAACGTATTTTCAGGTTTATTTTAATTTAGTATTGCATATTCCATTCAAACCCATAATAAAGAACAACCATGATTGTGTCCATGTCTAAACTACCGTGAGATTTTACCTTAACCATGACCAAGAATAACTTAAACAAGATGTGATAAATTGAAATTTTGCAGCTATCTCAAATAATAATTAATAAATTATCATAAATACCATTTTCTAAAGAAAATTCGGAAATCAACTAAAATGTTTAATTTATAATTAATCAATTCATTGTGATATTAGTTGTCATCTGCTTTGCACCGGGCTTATTCTACCGTAGGTATATTACTGTGTTAAAACAAACAATGTCATACATTATATAGTTGTATGTCCTTGTCTGGTAAGTAGAATAAAAGGTGGCCAGGCTTGCCATTGGTGACACATGCATTTGTATTTGAGTCATAGCAAATTCCACAAGGTAAATCTGTAACATTATAAAAATGTTGAATGTTTTCTACCTGCAAGAGAATGTAAAACACAAAATAGGACAAAATTGTTAAGGTATGTCATAAATGAACAGGTATTACCGGTACCTACACAATATCACGATCAAATTTTTAAAAAGAATACAAAAGATGGTGAATATTTAAAATCAAAAATCTTACTTTGACCAATTGCTGTGAAACCATCAAACGTTTGCTTTATTGTGAAGTAGTTTGTTATGATGAGAATAGCTGTAAAAGTATGTTAAGTTGCAAATACGAGTATTACAACACTGCAAACTATAGAAAGTTGCATTTTATGCCATTGTTAAGTTACAGTGATGGGCAAGTCCAAAAACAAATTGGCTTTGAATCAAAGAGTAGTTGTCCGTAAACATACTGGTGAAAGGATCTTTAATCATACAAAATGATTAACCAGTTAATACCAGAATTGTATTGCAAATTTAGCCTTCTTTGATGACGAAGACTGCGGTGATTATGACGTCACAATGTAAAAACAATATGACTGATAACTGAAGTTTGTTTTAGGTATGGTACTCTTGCTAATGCGTTTTGGATGGAATACGTCTTCATAGGTAGGGGATTAGTAGATGAGGCAATGTTTATTTTCATTTTTCAGCAGAGGATAGTCACAGATGACGGGATATAAACCGGTAAAGCATTCTCGGTTTTACCGTTATTGGTACCAGATGAGGCTAAAGCCAACAGCCAATACTGCACTATACTGTAGGTTAGCATTTTCATTAACCAGTAAAAATACACCAACGCCAATCTGGTTTAGGGTTATTTAATGCAAAATGTTCCTTTTATACACTTAAGTACCCTATAATTATAATTATACATATTATATTTTACTTGTCTGTTACAGGAAACATTTTATTCATACTTGATTTATCCCTGTAGTTTCCGTTATTGTGACGTAATAAGAACTGCCATCGTCATCATGATTAAGCGATGAATTTGTGTTTTTTGCCACTTATTTATGGCAACAACTACTTAAACACTCCATATTAGTATAAATCCTTTCACCAGCAAATTTACTGACAACCACTCTTTCATTTAAGGCCAACTTGTTTTTGGACTTGCCTCTCATTTCAATGATTTCCAAAACAGGTTGTAATTTCTAATTATTTTTTAATTTTATTCTGTTATATGTAAGTTAAAACTGCCAGCACATACTTACAATTGTCCAAAAGTGATACAGCAAACAATGTGCTATCTTTAGAGACAGCTACGTTTGTAATGGCGGAACCTAATCGAGGTAAAAAATTTTTGCTGTCTTCGAGCCATTGGACAAGAACACCTTCATGACCACCTGATAGCACAGTTGATCCACTTGATGAAAATTTGAGTGAAAGGACTTCTAAAGAATGCCAGTGTTGGATGCTTGAAATGACATTCTTCACATCAGAAATATTGAACCTAAATTGAGATTACAATTATAGCCTTAACTTATTAAAATGACTATTTAGTTAATACAAATCCCAAATTTTAATTAATTTTGATCTTTTAATGACAATTGGACATTGGCTCAACCTACTTTGACCTGAGAAGATCTTATTTTTCCTATATATAGTGGCAGCACTAAATATAATTATTACAAAAAACGATGGACCAGTTGAATATAGCTTAACTGTATAACACCGCAATATCTGTCTGCCAGGAGGGACATAGCAATAAACTTGAGAGTGTTAGCATGACTATGTTTCAATTATAAAATATTCTTTAATAGCATAAAATATAGATAACTTTGGCATTACCAGATTCGTATTTCACCATTTGCATGGCCTGTGGCAAAACATTCTTCAACTGGATGGCACGAGATGCATGTAATTGCTGGTGCATTATCTTTTAAAACATGCCTATCAACAATAAATAAGTTGAAATTTTGTTCAGTGTAGTTAGCTACTACAAAGAGTAGCATCATATGTGAAAATAAGTTAAATGACGAGAAGTCGAGGACACAAGGTACAAAACTCTGATTGTTTCACATTTGTCAAGTCCTTATACTTTTGCAAAATGCCGATTGCAAAATCTCGATAATGGGATTGGACCCCTTTTTAGTTAAAACGATCTCAGTCAGTAACATATAACGGTACCGTCGGTACGTAATGTAACATTAGTTATATCATAGTTATATGTTATGGCTTACCTTATTTTTTCATCTCTTTCTGCATGTTGTGGGTTTATAAAGACTAAAAGACGATTGCTGTATGATACAACAGCAAACTTCTCAGAAAATGCGATCCTTTTGCTGCAGTCTTTCACAACATTTTTCGCAAGTAAACTGCAAGCAATGTCACTTGTCTTGGAAGGAATAGTGTTGAGTGTAAAGCGATACAGTTCATTTGAATCATCTGAAAAAATAATGATTGTGCACTAAACTCAAATTTTTCTGTATCTGATTACATGTATATCTCCTTAGGAATATATTTCCGTTTTTTATTGTATTAATTCTAAATTGTTACGAAAATTATGTATTGACTTGTCTGCAATTTTTATAGTGTTTATTTTGTTACACACATAGGCTATTAAAGTGTTTTCCACAATCATATATTACACCAACCATATTCGCATGCAAACTTGTGACGTATTTAGATTAGTGCAGTATGATTAGCATTACATTTGCAAGGATGTGCTTGCTTTACGTTCGTGTTTCCACTACTCCTGAACATGATATTATAACGTTAAGAAAATAACGTTAAATGCATGCAATGTACTGCATATTATTGTTGGGTTGTGGATAGGTTCTGGTAACCTCTTACTGTTTTTATAATTTACCGACACAGATACAATGTAAGCCGTGCATCACTGCACCTTACCTCTGCCTGAAGCATAAAACGCTGTCCATAATTTAAGTAATCTAGTGAACTGTGAGTTAATGAGGTCGTGTGGAGTTTCAAACAGAAAGGACTAAGTCTACTTTTTGGTGTTTGACTTAGAAAAGGGATGACCATTACTCGTCGTTTTTATTAACTAATTACATAAGCAAAAATACAATGCTTTTCAATAAGTTTTCCTGAGATTGATACAAGTCTATGAGAAATTATAATGACTGTAGTGACTGGCCGTCAAAACAGTATACGAAACTAGCAGAAATATAAATTCAATTACACTCTTTACATTAAGTTTATGATAAACCACGGAATTGAAAGGGCTTGTTTACATTCTAAAAATTCAAAAGTTAGACGAACATTACTTCAGTACTTCATTGCCCTGGTGAAGTTAACCCAAATGGGTTAATGAAACATCGGCAGACAATAAAGTTCTGTTTTCACCAGTTGTGCCTCGTATTTGACGATTAGTATGCCTGGTGGCAACCATAGTATATGACTTCAGTATGTTGCCATCAATTACATTTGGTGAAAAAGTGTGGTGAGGCTTGTGCTAATTGTTTGCAGAGTTATTAACAATGGTAATTCAATAAAAAACAAAAACAGTTTTCCACTAATAAAAATTTGCAGCACATTTTCACATTTATTTGTGAATAAAATCATGTGCCTATCTTCTGTACAAAAACCCAAAAACCTTTGACATCTCAATGACAATTATTGCTAATTACGGCCAGCCTTAGGCAAACACAAGAGATGCAACTGCAATGGGCCCAATGCTGAAGCAAAGCTTCACTGGCAGTTGATTTGCACAAACATATCATTTGATTCATGTTATTTTTGCTATTAAATCAAGTCATTTAAAATCACGGTTATGTAGTTGTTTATGGCATGTGTTGTTGTAAAGGAAAAAAGTGACAAAGCATGAAAGCTGCATGAAAATACTGATTGCATTACTCTGCTCTGCTGATTACTAAACCCAAAAACAAAAACAGAAAGAACAAGCAAAATTTAAAATCTTTATATTTAAAACAACGTTGTCCAGGTTTTCACTAAATCTTCATTTTACTTAAAATTGTAGTTGAAAACAAATTTATCACATTGCATGTAATTCCTTGGTGAAGAAACCTCTGTGATATCAAATTTTCTGCCTACCTCAAATGTCGTATTCTGCCTACCTCAAATCGTATGCCATTGTAGTATCTATTCAAGGGAATTTTCTTCCAAGGAAAAATGGCACGCATTATAGTTTATGAAACTTTTCCTGTCTAAAGTGTGGTACAGCTCAGCATGGTCGCAACTCGCTTATTTCAGAGGTTTTGAACACATATTAAACACTTGATGTGAATACCGTAATAGAAACAAATCAAGCGCAGTTGCTATGCATACAGACTAATTTTTTGCAAAAAAATATTTGTTTTACGATGACCATCACTTCAAAATTTTAACTTTGCCTCACCAGATTTCAGAAGGTGAGGCACTAACTCCCATGACCGAATGTCCATGGTTGTGATGGAATACAACAAAAATGTGATAAATTTTATTTGTACAATTTGTTTTTTCTTATATAATTGCTGCATTCAAACAATTTTTGCTTTAGCACCAATACTTCATTTTATGACATCACTAATTGACTAACAATAATAAAACATTTTAGTTCATTGGAATGAGCAATAAAATACCGCTAATTCAAAAAAATGATATTGTGGACCAATTATTATCTGTAACTAGATAGGTAGTTATAGGGACAAACCCATCACCTTAAGCTTAAAACATATTTTTCTACGAGGCAAAATCCCAAATGAAAGAGGCCTGCCTATCTAACAAAATTCAACCACAACCATGGCAAACATGTGGTAATGTTAGTAAAGAAACAATTTGTAAAAGTATGAACAGAAAAAGTGAATGTAATATGAAACTATCAATTTTTCAGAATTGTTTTTTAAGGAAAAATCTATAATATATATCAGTTTAAGAGCACCAACACCTTAAACTGCAGTAATGACTTACCTGACTGTTGAATTACAAATGCCACAGTTGAATAACAACTGTGAGCAAATATTCCCAACAAAGGCACATTAAAGTCACATGTTGAAAGTAAAATACCATCTTCATAGTCCCAAACTTTCACAGTACCATCCAAAGAGCTTGACAGTATCTGACAAAATTCACAGAACACAGTTGAGTTGATATATAGTATATAGAATATAAAGTGAAGCCTGGTTAATTCAACTTCATTTAACCAAAAATTCCATACATAAGATAGATATAATATATAATAACTGAAAAGTAACTTTCGTAAGTAGTTCTTGCAAAATCTTTTTTAAAACACATGTAAACAACATACACTTATTCAGCGTTTCTCAAAAAAATTTCTTCATGTCCAAAAATTGTATGTAAAACACTTAGACACATTAGGTAAATAATTTCGAAAAAGTATCAAACACTTGGTGGAGGGATGGAAACAGTTTTATCCCATATACAATACAAACCTGCAGTTGCACCCTGGGATGATGACAAATCATTGTGACAAGTTTGCAGTGCCCATTCAATCTTTGAAAACATTCCCCTGTAGCAACAGAAAACACTTTCACCAAGTTTCCACAAGGACATAGGAGATACCTATAAAACAAACAAACAAGAATTGCAATTATATAACTACAAACATATATATGCTCTAAGTATGAGGTTGAGCTTGCAGTGGAAACTTGTTAATTCAATTATTTTTAACTGAAAATTTTGGAAACTTGTAAATCATTGAAACAAAACAATGGCCTGTGTAAATATTATGGAATATCAAACAAGCCATGTCAACTTGATGGAAAATGTACTGGTTAGAAAGTCTACGCTCAACTACAATTATCCACAAATTGGTATTAGAAAACTTGGTAAAGGATGCATGACTTGTGATGCAGCAAAGTAGAAAATATTGGCACAAACCCATAACTTACAGACTTCAAAGTTATTCTCCTAAGCAGTAACTTAGCTAGGTCCACCTCTTTGGACAAAAAAAGGTCAATCCATAATTATACCAAGACATAAACTAGGGATGTGCCAAGTCGGACACGAATCCAATATTATGCACAAATATACAACATTTTTGTTCTTATCACGAATCTGATCTTGCCAGTAGATTCAGGCCGAATTCTTTATTTCTCTAACTCAATTGAAAATTAAGTGCGCAGAAGTTCTGTCCAGGTGGTTGCCAATTTAGCTCTTGAACACTGGCCGAACTGCAAATCATGGCAGTTTTCACCGAGCAGTCGTTGTGCACCACAACTCGTGGTCGAAACCATACTGACCGGAGTGGGAAGTGTTATAGCTGCACACATGAGATTCATCAACGGGCACGCTTAACTTTTTATCTTCACGCTGACTTCCAAGAAATAAATAAAGGAAAAATGAATGTTTGATCGCTAACTTACAATAAATAAACAAAAATTAAGGCTTCGGTGTACGCCATCACGCCACAATTTGCGTCTTTGATTGATTTGATCTTCTCATGATTTCTCATCGAAAACTGTCCTAGTTTTCCAGCTGGATGTCTATAAATTTAGCCTTGGGCCAGACTGGAAAGTGCGGTAGTTTATGATGAGAAATCATACGTTTAACGATGCTAACTTGTGGCGAGATGGCATGCATGGATGCTTAAATTCTTTGTTTATTTATTATAAATTGGCATTCAAACAACCAGCTTTTCTTTATTTGTTATAATTCGATGTAAAGACAAAATTTCGAAGTGCACGTTGATAAATCTCGTGCGTACAGAAGCCACACTTGCCGATGTGGGACTGGGGTAAGAAATGATAATCTAGGTTCCTACGCTAATGTTGGGTTGTTGGTGATAAAAGTCATTTACCTATCGATTTTGCTTTCTTAATAGCCATTTGAACAAATTCCATTATTGCAACAAAGCAATTTGTTTAGCTAAATTACGTCATAGCCAGATTGGAAAGTTTGGATTTGGCACAAAGGATTTTTTCCGTGAAAAATTTTGCGCGGAATTTGTGCAAATGACTTAAATTTTGCCACAAAGTGTTATTTTTGCATTTGATTTTAGAGCGTTAAAATTTAGCCTGCTTGCTACGGTCGTGTCGCGACTTATGTTCGACTCCCACTCAACCTTCATGGATATTTCCATTTTTGGAAATGGCCTCATAGAACCGGCCCTGCCACATCGCGGCGGACATTTTCCCATCACAAATCCGGTAGAATCGCTACAGAGCAATTTGTTTAATTGTAATCGTAATCCCGGTGATTAATTTGGTTAGAGTACATACAAAAAGAATATCAATTTGTTTATTTACACATAATTTCCACATATTGTTTACAAAAGAAAGGGAAATTCAGGGTCTGCGTTTGTAAGGCAAAAAATCACTTTTGACAGCCTTTCTTGTCTGCCACGGCGAGCTTTGTTAACATGAACAAAGTGTCGTCTGACCCAATATCAAACATTTATGTGAACCACAATCAGAAAGATCTGATTAGTTGTGTTGATGAATTCGCTAAATTTTTGTAATATAGCATAGATAGAAAGTCCGGCCAAAAATAGGCATACAATGCAGTGGCTAGCGGTTTTGGTAATGATCATACTATAAAAACACATGGCAATCTACATGAAATTGCAGCGCTTTGTTAATGCAGAGCTTACTTATTTGTCTTAACTTAACTTATGTTATGTTAACTTAATTTAGCTGTTCAATTTTCTGACTCTATTGTTGTGTGCGGTTAGAATACTCTAACCTCTTGTCAGCCGAAAGGTTTTAATATTACAACAGAAATAGTTTACATGAAAAGGTTTTTATTGTAGGTGCTGTACACTTTCTCAATATTACGCATAACCAAGTAATAGTAATACCACTGCTTATAGGTGACGTTCTCACGAACCCAAATAGTCTTCCTTGTGGTACATTCCTAGCTTTAACACATAGCCTACCAGTAAGGGAAAACTCATGGTAACATCAATGTTTTTGTAAGTTTGTTAAATAAATAGGCCTAGGCCAGGCTGCAGAGTATGGCAAGAGCACAACAGGGCAAACCGGTGTCTCCAAAAAAGGAGACACTAACTTTTGCTTTGATTTGTCCTGCAGAGTTAGCATTTAAAACCGACATCACTGAAATAAAGAAAACAGGAAACACTAATTTTTTTCCCCGATTTCTATCGTATAGGGCCGCAGCTTGCCTGTACAAACGCCGGTCATCCTTGGGCCACGATTCGCAGTGCACACCAACTGCTTTCTTGCACACCCGAGGTCTCGGCGGAAACTGCTAGCCTATACTCTGCAGTGCAGGGCCTAGGCTACCGAATAGGTTAAACTCCAGTAAAATGCCAGAATGGCATGGTTTGACTTTGAATGCATATTGGTCTATTATAAATAATAATTATGGTACGTACTTTGAATCATGAGAAAATATGGAATTAAACTTGGTGATGCTTGATCCACCAGTTTGAACAATTTGCAACGATTCTTTCATGCCGGTAGCAGTTCTTTTCAAGCAAAAGGTATCAAAGTATTGTAAATTTAATCAAATCTACTTTTAATCTACCTATGGGTGAAAGCGACAATATTTAGCCTATTCACGAAATCACGGCCACGCTATAGCCAGTCAGCCAACGCGTCAGTCACAGCATGGCACACATGGAAGATAAAAATGACAAACGTTGAAAAGAGTTCTGTACTTAGAGCGGGTAGTCCCCTATACATAGAGCATATGGCAGGAATATTGTATTTTTTATTTTACGGCGTTGTCTCTGGGGAACGAACAAAATATGCTAACCATTATAACGAAATAAAATAACAACGATTCCAAACGTCCGCAGCAAAAAAATGAGCGGAAAAAAGCAGCCGAAGCCTAAGAGCTCAGAACGTTTTGGAATAATGTAACCACATTTCATGATAAAAACGAACAATAGTTAGGAAGGCCACTAAATTCCACATACAAATACAGTACGAATATGTGGCAGCTGTGTCTCACATGCATTGTATTTTATTTGTATTTCGTTACTTTCTATCCATTGTCAATACGGCGATTTCGTGCTTGACAGATGTATTTGGGTCCTAGTGTGTATAGTAAATTTGAGCTCAAAATTGTTGGCTTTCCATCAAGCCTCGTGCAATGCATACATATATGTCTCATATATAACTCGCGGATACTCAGATAACGTTCGTTGTCATAATGAAACATCCACGAATTTTCTACCATCCTAAGATTATTACAAAGTTTGCTTTATTTGGCTGCAACTTACGCATTCGTAGACAAATAAAATCATTTTAAGCCACACTTTAATGTATTCTAGCTAAGGAATAGGGATTCGTCTTGCTTTAAATCTGAAACGTATCAAAAATACCTGGCTCAAATCAAGTCGAGTCTTTGAAAAAAGTGACTCGAGTCATTACGACTCTAGGCTGAATCACATCCGAAAACCAACAGCCGGTTTTTTCCAGGCAAAACAGTTGGGATGTACCATAAACTACTATAAAGGTATACCCAATTATAAACATAGACTACTGTTGTACTTTAAGGATGGAACGTAAAAGTAGCTTATACTATATATTTAGTACTTTAAAATACTTTTATAGTAGTCTATGGATGTACGCATAAAAGAGCCAATCTCTTTCCAAAGGTTTAGCAAAATACGAACGTGAAATTTTTCGGAGGGTCAAAAAAAGTATGATCGTTCCAACATGGCACCTGTACGAAATGCCAACGCCAGCGAAAAAGTTTCATGGGCCAACCGTAGGCCAACGAACCTTTGCTATTGGGAACCGTTTAACTTTCATATTATTACTATAAAATATAAATGCTTTGTTTATCGAAGCGTGAGGATGAATGTGAACTGAAAATAATAGGCTCCATTAAAAGTCGTATGCTCTGGCCATTTGGCCCGCCTCATCCCCAGGCTCTTTACACTGGCCTACTCACACGTCTCAGGTATCCTATATAAAAAGATAATGCGTTAGACAAGGCCAATGATTTCAGAATGCCTTTCTTAAGAATTTTTATATATTAAGATTAACGGGTGATTTATTTAATTCTGCTACTGTAATTGACGTAGGCTACATCAAGTTTGTAGTGTAGACAACCTTGAAACAAGAAATACCTGGAAGGAAACACTTTCAAGTAAAATGAAAACACCACTAGTAGGCCTGTATAATTAAAATGATAACAAAGCAGATCTGTAATGACTTGAATCTGTGACTCGACTCGAGTCACTTTTTGCAAAGACCCGACTTGACTTAGGCCTAAGTCATTTTAAGTCAGTATCAAAAAACTACATAAAAGGCTTGACTTGGCTCGAGTCAATGTTTGAAAAAATTCGACTTGACACGAGTCGATTCTTGTTGATTTGATTTCAGCGTTACTCGTTAAGTGAAACGAATTGTGTTTCTTTCGTCCAAACACATTAGGTTAAGATGTAACTTGAAGTGAAGTTTGTTTGTCTACGAACGCGTGCGGGGCAACAAAACGTCAAACGAAGCAATTTTTCAAATATTGTAAACGTTTCTTGTAGACATAAATGCTGTTTTTGCTTTTTGAAGTATAGCAGTGTATAATAATCTTTACCCTCCGATTGAAGAAAGTTTTTGCCCGACTTAAACTCATGGCTTTATCACCGGTAAAGGAGCTTGTCTTGATGCAAGTTCCGATTGTCACACATTTCTTAATTGAAATTTTTTAATTAATTTATATCGTTCTGTCAGATGTTGGTAGCCTAGAGCAACTGTTCACCAGGAACACCGAACAGGAACAAGCGTTGTTATATTGCCCATGAGCTTATACACACGAGGTGCTTCATCTGGGCATCGAGCTGTACAATTTCGATCCTATATCATACGCTATAACCAGTCCACAACCGATGGTATGGCATTAGATACCTGTAGGATTGATTTTACTTGATTCGAATATTATTTGGCAAATGACTAGACTTAAATCGAGTTATTTCTTCCAGAAAATCAACTTGGCTTGACTCGCATAATGAGTGAAAAGGTAAAAGACTTAACTTGCGCTTCGAGTATAGTGACTAAGATTGGTTTAAATTGGAATCTAGATTAAACCTACACCTGTGTTCATTTAAAATTTTGTATCGATTCATGACAGATGATGCAAAAATTTCACATGGTATTTTACCAAGATAGATTTTACTGATATGAATTCCGAAGAGAAGTTTTTTATCAGTAGGCTCACTATCAGTGTATTTGAATTGAGTGGAGCAGATTTTGTAAAAACGACCAAGAATTTAGTTTTGTCTACATTGAGTAATAATTTATCAGTGATAATCCAGTCGGTAACTCTAGTCTAGCTATTTCAATATTTCCCGATTCAATCAGCCTTTAATTCGTTTACCACACAGAAAAAAATCTTGCATCGTTTGCAAACATAATTTCTCAAATATTATCAATCCACTTAACAAAGTCATTAATGTAAATGTGCACATGGCTACCAAAAAGAATTATCAAAAAAGTAACAAACCGAATTTCAGTATCTAGGAAATTACAGAATAACGAAGAAATATGCCCATAAAAACAATTCTTCACATGAGACACACGACTTAAAAAATTTTTTTTAAAAAGCTAACAAAGAAATTTTTTGGATTTTTAGTGTGTCCCCATATGCAGCTCCAACTCCGAGAAGAGCATGTTTTTCTAGGCGAGCAAGCAACACTAAATAATACCATGTAAAAGCTTTACGGATGAAAAACAACAAAATGAAATTGAATGGTCCTATAATTATAAACGTAATGATAACATTAAAGATAACAAACGCTCAAGTTTACATAAATTAATTAATAAACGAAAGAATGTAAATTACGCGACCAAACGAAAACTTGGAAGAAAATGTCCAAATGATGTGGCGCGTTCCACCACAATCTTATTATTAACCAGGCTTGATATGACGACAGGAAATCTCTTCAGCCGAAATGGCGCAAGACCGCGATCTGTTGAGGGAACACCTATTGCAATATCGCTGCTGCACTCGCCACCATAGCTCTACTAAAAAGATATGATGAGTTCTGAAAAGAAAACCTTATCTTCTTTCTCCGTAAAACAAACATTTAGTTTCTGATATTTATAGATGGGCACTAATATTGCGCACAGCGAACGCTACATCTACAGACCGCTACAAAGGAAACCACCAGTCTATATAACGTAGGCTACACTTCATAAAATTTTTAAGTACGCCAAGTCATGCAGGTAACATAGAACACTGCTTTTCATTCATTAGTTAAAATCAAAAGTTGCGTCCGAACAGTAGGCTGTATATTTATACTAGTGATCAATTAAATGATGTTAGATAGGTAACCCTTGACAAAGTGATGGTGTGTAATTGTGTATATGCGTAAGAAGAAACTTCAGCATTTACATTTGTAGTATGGTATAAACAAGCTAAAATGGTCTGCCTTTATACTCCCTACGATAACAATTAAACGTTACTGTGCGTTAACGCTTTCAAGCTGGGTTAATGTTTACTCAACCGATTGTATTGAGTCAGTCCTTATGGTCTTTCACTAACGTTGCTGTCATGCGCAGTACCTTGCAAGGTTGGTAAATCAAGTTTTGGAGCGATTTGCGTCATTGCATGATTGCTAAAGCCTGCAGGCAAACTTTCAGGTAAAGAATTAAACCCATTTAATTTGAGTTTACAGCCTATATTTAATGGTTTCGAAACATGAAGAGAATTGTCTAAATAAAACAATGATGTAAGGCTGTTAGGCGAGTGCTGGTTAGCGTCTGTCTTTTTAACTTAGTCGTAAGTATTGTACCATTGGCACGTGGTATATAACTTTTTTTTTCCAAGTGTGATGGCAGAAAATTATTCAATCTTGGAATGTATATAGTTGCCCTGACCGAAATGCTTTCTAAAAACGTAAGGACATAATTTATCGAAAAACATACCTATCACTAGCAAAGCGAGGATAAGTTGTTAGTGCATATGTTGTTTTGTAGGCCATGTAAGTGTTTGCTTTGCAAAGCCGGTTTTTACAGTAATCAATCTGCCTTCCCTCATCTCATAAAGTTCGAAACCCTTTCAGCCAGGGCATGTATTGAAATACGATCATGATAATGCAACTAGTAATCGAGTAAAGTTGGCTTGATAAAAGAAACGCTTGAAAATAAAACCTGATAGTTTAATGACAGACCGGTGGTCCATCATTATACTTCCTAGTGCAGTTAAAATAACAATGAAATACAGCATGCTGTAGATGCAAAAAGCCTACAGAGAAAAGGTATATGCAGGTTTAGTTTGGCGATAACCGTTTTGGCTAACATAATGTATCTTGCAATTTCAGAAATAGCTATATAGTTTGTTTGACGCAAACGCTTGAAAGAATGATTTAATATCGCTGTTTCCTGTATTTTTGTAAAAGGTCACCTTATATTTACGCAGTGTGCCCGAACATAAGTTCGATAGTAACGCAGAAAATACCATTTTCTGGAGAACGAATTGTGGGCCGTTTTTATGCTGAGATGTCTGGCCTAGGTCTGCTTGGTGTTAAATGTAAGCCTTTTCCGTCTTAAAAGCTTTTAGATTCTGGTGCGTTTATCGGGATTATTTCATGTCATGTGGTTAGTACGTTACATAAAACCGAACCTGTTAATTTATGCGGAAGTTTTTCCCACTTGACTGTACGTTTTATAAAATATATGGTCTTCTCTTCTTGTTATTTTTTGCAGAGTTTCTAAACGTACAAAACTATGGACTTGTTTTAAGCCAAAGTTCACTGAAAAGAGCCTAGGTCCTTTTTTTAGTGAGTAGAAAATACAGCAATGAAGCCAACCGCAAAATTTCGAACTGCTGGCATAACAGAATGTGCAAGTTACAGACTATAAAAGTTTCTTAATTTTACTTGGACTGATGCTATAGAATTTCTTTGCCTCGGATTTTTTAAAATAGATTACTGTTACAAAAAGAGTTGTGTAGATTCCGCACCTTGCTATAGTGTAGGCTAAGTGCAATGTTATTCACTGACGAAGTTAACTTTTAAAGTTGTCCTAAGTAACACCATAGTCACCTATTGCACATTCGAACTTGATGAAAAGCTTCGTTTCAATTAGTTTTTAAATGGATTTTTGTTTTGTCTCAACAATCGTCATACGTAAACAGTACGCTGAAAAAGTGCTGTTAAAATCCATTGGATTAATAACTATGACGTAGGGTCACAAGCTCTCATGCAGCGCATCCGCTATTTTTTTTTATTTAATAAAGGATTTAATTGTCTGGTACAAAAATTGGAGCGATGCGAGCATGCAGGTTTATTTTGTTTCACCGAGCCATGTGGGCGCTATGATTGATTTCCGAATCGCATCGGTTTATTTGAACTTAATCAACTGTGAAGAGGCATTCGTTAGGGTTAGAGAATTTTAGCTTAATACTCAAAAACATTTCGGTAAACATAACCATAGAGCCTATGTTTTGCTGTAAAAATAGACGTCTTTTCAATCGAGTTCGTCTGTAGTTGGTCAGCAAATGGATTTCTCTTTGGCCTGTTATGTTGATTTTTTGTGTTACTGATTCGTTTGCTTCATTTACAGGAAAATGACTGAGGAAATAGGGTATTATTTAAACTTTAAGCTGTTTCCATGATTAAAGTTTAGCATTTCAGTTGTGTTAATCAGATGAACAGTGTACAGTTCAGGGCTAATGGAATTCAATAAGTTAAAGGGCTTCTGGAAAGGATCTCCTTCAAAATTTGAAAAGAGTCCGCGTGAAGAAAACATCAACCGCGTGAGTTTCAATTCAAACAACAACAGTAACCAAAACAAACCAAGTAAGTTGCATGACTACGATAAGAAACTAACCTGTTTTTTTTTGCTTGTCGTTAACTGTCTAAAAGTACTAAAATATATATCAGAACTATACTGTAATATCAGAATATAAAATATCAGCTGAAATGTGCAAAGTTAAGCCGAGAGCATTTTCAACAACAACCGAGTTTGGTTCTGTTAATTTTCATTTTAATTCACTGCAAACGATCTGTGAGTTTGTTTTGACTTTAGTTTTAACCTTACACCTAAATTACAATAGAACCGTACTTCAGACTTTTGATTTTGAAAAACTTCGAATGCAGTGGTACTATTGCAACCTCTAATTGGCTTAACGGATCGTGAACTTCGTGGCACGTTGCTTTATTTCGTTTAAATTCGTCCTTCCTTTCACTGTAGTTGTATTTACTACTGTAGTTGTTGTATTATGCATAGGTAGTTTTTGTTTATGTCAGTTCTCGTCACTGTCGTGTTGTTTAGTTATCCGTATCGATTGCCTATGCCCGAAGGCATACTTGATAAGTTCATAATGCCAAAATTACGTGGTTTCATCTCTTTCCATATATCCGAACACTGCTGTATTCAACGAAACCGCGCTAAGAGAAGAACGGACATATCTTTTCACACATGACTACGGCAAAATAGTAACACGTCTGTCGCCAGAAATCGGTTATAATCTTAAAGTCATCTGTCAAGGTACATTGTAAGTTGTAGGAAAGGTTTCCGCTTAACACTCTGTTGCTGTGTAACCTGTGTTACTTTCCTTCGTTCCTGATACGATATCCCATTGTGGAGAAAAGTAATGTTTTTAGGCATGGGAGATCGTTCAAACGACGTAGTAGAGTGAACTATACACATTCCATGTTTTGTTTTGTTTGTTAAAAGTTGGAAACATCTCCGGAAAACAGGTTGGCATACGATGGTTTGAAGGGTCGCTTATGTTGTTTATTACTAGATCATTTTATCAGTTAATTCCTGAGAGGATACAATTTTTGTCCAATATTACAATACTATTACCAGAGCAAGCTTGCTAATAATAATAATAATAAAATAAATGCCTCTAAACGACCACAAACTTGTTTCTTAGAAGTAAGTCGGTTATTTAAATGGCCACCATTTCAAGTAGATTAAGAAAGTAGTTATATTTCTAAAATCATTTTTTTGGCAACATTCATACAGACTTTGCCATGTGTTGCTTCCACGCTTGGTTGACTTTTCTTTGTTTGCATTCCCTGTCTCTACACCTACTGCCTCCTGTTGATTTTTCTAAAATCTTAAATAAACTCTTGCCGAAAGCGAAGGATTTTAGCTTAGTTTCAGTGAATACGCGACCATAAAATTGACGTAAATTATTTGAATATGGACATCTTCCACGAACACACGTGAAGTCTGCGAAGGGTTTGCAGACTAGGGAAGAATTTTGTTATTGAGCTGGCACGTGTCTTCGTTTTGTGCTGCTATGTATGTAAATAAATGTAATGCAATTGTATAAGAAACTCCTATAAGAGTAAATTATTAACTATGAGAGCATTTAGTACTTTTTTCGACGTAGCTTGTTCACCGACTCTGAGCAACGTAACTTCGGCCGTAACTATCTAAAAATGTTCGCATTTTTGCAACAAATTATACGACCACCTTATGCTCACCAAATCAGTGTCATACAGATTACAGTTATTCTGCGCGCAGTTTTGCTACATTGACAGTGACGAATTGAAGCATGTGAAATATGCAAGCCATAGTTAAAAATATTTGGCCATTGATATCACTTTACTTTGAAGTCTGCATTACGCGTTGAGCCATCGTTGTCCACTTCGATGGGCGAATTTCATCTACACTTAAATTTTGTGTGTAAACGTTGTGTAATGAACACCATGTTTTTCCTGCACTGACCGTAATGGTTATTCTGAAATGTCCGCTAAAGAAGTTTTTTCGTATATACACTTGCACAGTGCACACGCGCCATTTGGACGCCAACTCGTGCGCACAAGTTACCGCGCGGTTACGCCTACAGCGACTATAGTTGTCCTAAACTATCATAAGAAAATCATAACAGAACATAAGTTTCTCACGTTTCATACCCAAACTCAACAACTCAACATGTTATTGGACTTTTCTTGGAAAAGGTCACATTGCCCTACTTATACTTTGAAGTGAGGGGCAAATCCCAAAACAGTCCAAAAACGCAAATTCATCCCTTAATTTTAACGACGATGGCAGTTCTTATTACAATACAATAAAAGAAACATTAGGAGATAACTTAGGTATTTGGGTCAAATATGAATAGAATGCTTCCTGTGACAGACAAGTAAAGAGTAATAAATATAATTATAGTGTAATTCAATTAATTGTATAACAGGAACATTTTGCATTAAATAACCCTACACTAGCTTACCATTGGTGTATCTGTACTGGCTAATGTAAATGCTATCATAAAATACAATATAATGCAGTCTTGGATGCTGGCTCTAACCTAGTCCGGTACCACGTACCAGCAACTGCAGTAAAAAAATGTTTTACCAGTTTGTGTACTGTCATGTGTGACATTCCTTAGCCGAAAATAAACATTACCTACTACTAATCACCTATCTATGGAGACGTATTCCATCCAAAATGTTCCCAGTCATTAGATATATTTTCATTATGACGTCATAATCACCAGCCTTTTGTCGCAATAAAAGGCCAAATTTGCGATACAATTTTGGTAATTACTGCTTAACCACTTCATATTTTTAAAAATCGTTTCACCAGTATGTTTACTGACAACTACTCTTTGATTTAAGGCCAACTTGTTTTTGTACTTGCCCCTCACTTTAAGTGTCAACAAAAAAGTAGACGACGACGGAAAGCAAAACAAGCTATTGCGTCATTTATTTAAATTGTTGTCTCTCGTAACTACCAGATGTATGTGCGGTAAGCAAAAATCACATAGAGTGTGAGTAAAATGACCGGGTTTATTTTGCACAGGTTATTTTCCGCCAACGCCGGATGAGAGCAGATTCGTCGTGGCACTTAAACCTTTCAGATGTAAAAGCAAAACCGTGTGAATGTAGCAATTGATGACAGGGTGACGTAGCGAATGTGAAGGCAGTCAAGTGTTTCAAGAGTTGAATTTTATCCGATCGAAAAAGGCTCTTTTTACGTTTAGGACACTTCGTTCAAAAAGCATCGGCTCTCAGTTGTACATGTCGATTGTTCGTGGTGATTAATTGTTGGCACACATCAGCGTTCTACTAAAAGGTTTAGCAACTCATTGCACTTGTAGTTCATTGCAATGCAGCAGCCTACAGCTAGGAAGTTCATATCGCTATATCTTGATCTAGACAAAATATTATCATCAGCACAAATACTTGTACCTTGAGGCGAAAGTTATCAAATATGTCACGCAAATAAGTATAAGGTGACACAGATTTAACTACTGCATAGGCTACTACATCCATGGACTTTTTAAAGTATAATGAGATAAAACAAAACATTTAAGCTAGAAAATTTTATTATGGTTTAATGTTATTTTTTGCCCTACGTGTACAAAAAGCCTATATTAAATACTGTTTATCCATAACAGAAATTGCTTAACTCGAACATCAGAAAGCTATACGTATGTTCTGCATTTTAAATCTTTATGTGCGCAATTTGAGCATGCATATTGATTTTAAAACTAGAAACTGGATATGAGACATTATATAACTACAGTATAACGTGTTTCGTATATAGTATTTACAAAATAGGGAACCCCATGGATAAAAAATGTCCGTTGACCAATCTTGTTATAGGCTTCTTCGAATTTTATTTTATAAAACTTAATCAAATTAAGACCATTAAGTTGTCATCAAACATCGAAACTGTATATGCAAATGTGTGACAGGTTCTACATAATTTTCAATTTTGAAGGACGCCAGTATATGCTGTTTTAATTATCAGGTTTAAATGAATTAACGCGTTATGTACCTATAGGTTCTATGCTGACACCATAGATTATATTTTTCTCACTGCAAGGACTAGAAGATATACTCAGTTGTAAATACATAGGCTATTGAAACAATTTCTGGCATCTTGCAGTTTCGCAACAAATCGAAGCCCTGGAGGAAATAAAACCAGAAATAACAGCGGAAGGTTACGGCTTGAGGACGCCATATGGGACCCACCTCAATCTGGATTTTGTAAAGTACTGCGAAGACTTAGGTTGGTAAAATGTAAATTGCAGTGATTAGCTTTCCTTAATTACTTGCAAAGTACTTTTTGATCGCCCAAAACCAAACAAACAAATAGACATTTCGCACTTATGACTAGTGCAAATTTTTTCAATAGAGTCGATTTCCTTTGGTAAAAGAGCATTTTGAGGAAACCGTATATACAAAGTTTCGTGGTTGTAAGGCCAATATTAATCAATTTATAAAGTAGTCAATTTTTTTACCGATAGGTCATAGTCTTTTTTATATTAATTACGATTAGTCAAAATACCGTTGCGAAAAATTGTTTTGCTCATCTTTACTGAGTACAGGTTACTGCCTTTTGTCACTAATAAACGATTGTGATGCAATAATCAAAGTCAGACGAAATTATGTGCAAGTGCTGCAATCAAATAGTTGAACAAGGAGACATTAGCACTTAACCTTGCTTAGAGCAAGCTTTGTGAGGTGAAAGTGTACAGCCGCATAGCGCAGTATAATCTCAGTTGTTAATTTAGACTGAGTTTTGGTTGATTTAATAGTGTTCGTTTTAACAAAAATACTCAAGAAAAATTTAATTATCTAGTCAGGGTCAATAAACCAATTATTTTTTTTAATTTTAAATGCAATTTTTTAGAGCTTTTAGATCAATAAAAACTTGCTCTAATTTTAGTCATTAAACTTGACTGATTACCTTAATTAATAACTTCAAATATTAATAAAATAAAAAAAACTGTTTTTCAAATAGGCGTATAAGTATACTGAATATGTATGGTGGTATTGGATAAATAAATTTCCAAAGATTGTCAAGTTAACTGTAGAGTTGTTTGCAGGACAAAACTTTAAAGGAACGTCATCTTTAAGAAAACCTGGACAAAAGACAACATCAAATAACGTCACACAAAACCAGCAACAAACTCATTTAAGGTAAGCGTAACGCGTGCGCGGTGTACCATAAAATTTTTGTAGAGGAATTTCTTGAGCTATCTAGTGCAAAATGTTTACGGCCACCTATGTTGAATGCAAAACCAGAACATTTTTAACTTGGCTATATTAACGTTATTTCTGGAAAATTTATGTGTTTTTTTGCTGTATGAAATTCCATATAGCATTCATTTCCTTTCCGCAGTTTATTTATTATGTAGGTTTATTTTGAACACAAAATTCTTTTAGAAGAAATTTTCACTCGTTATTTGTCGTGATCGTGGATAATTGCTAAAAGTTGTTGTACTTTGTAAAAAGTTGATAAATCAGTTATCATAATCATGAAACGAATATCGGTAGGCTATATCATGTTTAAAGTGGCCATATAGCAGACTGTATAAGTCGTCACTTTAAAAAACAGTCAAGGTCTGATTGTGTTAAGCATATCAGGCGACGTTTCGGTTTTCACCTTAAACATGTCAATGCTTTGCAGTGAGAAAAAACGTCGGCCGCAAAATGTCGTAATGGAATATATTATTTTCTGTGTTTTTTCACATTTACTCTTACGATGTTATCAAGCAAATTTCTCACCTAAAAGCGAAACATAGCCTACTTGCAAAAATACACGCACATAGTCGGTCACTTGATGCGAGAATTATCACAACAGCAAGATCGTTATTTTGTGCAGGTTAGCGAGTGGTCAATCTAATGAAAGCCTGAACTCCCTGGCAAGCGAAGGAACTTTCGAAATGGGACGAACGCAGGCACAAGCAGAAAATACTTTAATGGAAACCAGAAGACGTCTGGAAGCTTTCAGGTAATTATGATTTTGGTAACTTCATTTCCTGACAGGAAATGGAAAAATCTGGTCAGCTTTCCCTGTGTAAATGAAACTGCAGCCAGTCAGAATGTTTCAAAAGTCAGAGTTTCAAAAAACTGGAAATTACGCCGGATGCCAATTTATGTTGACCATAATATGCTTGGCCTTTTGAATCGTCTGGGCACCTTAAAACAGTATCTATTCTATAGGAAAGAAAGTTTGTATTCGCTTTTTAAATTGACAGAGTATGCGTTTAAGGATGTCCCGTTGTACCGATAGCTGTTGCTACTAATACTTGATGGCAAGAAATAAATTCCAGTCATCTGTGCGGTATTTGCACTTCTCCAGGGTATGAAATGCAACGGTGTTTTTGAATCAACTGATGACTACTTGAGCGATATTATCAGGCGAAATGTGAGTGTTGATAGGTTAGTTCGCAGCGATGAAATTTGAATGAGATTCACCGACCCCTTTAGATTACCAGGAAGAACATTAAACTGCCCTCTATAGTGTTTAAACACTCATAGAATATAGAGTAGTGTACGACAATGAAAAGCGTTTGGTAATAACGAAAACGTGAAATATAGTGCTATTGTTGAGATCAACTTTGGTATAATATTTATTAATTGTTACTAACCTAGCACCTGTTTACAAATCGTGGTTAGGTTCGGTATTGGGAAAATTATAACGTGTAACATCGTTGATGGAAAAGTAACAAGAGTACCTGTGAGATTTCAAAGCTGCAAACTTTTGTATATATTTAAAGTCTTAAAACTATGTTGATTGTGTGTACTGTATAGTGATGCCATTCGTGTATAACTTTCAGTTTTAGTTAAACGGTTTTAGGCCACAAGACAAAATGCCGCACCTGTAAAGCACACAAACAATGCAGTTTCCTTTTCGAAATAATCATTTGTAATTTTAGTCAACAATTGTAAATGGATCTGTTTCGTATCATGGAGCTGGAACTATTATGTCTATCAACGTAATTTCCTGTTAATGCATAATAAATTAGTATCCCGGTGATAGGAGATTATGTCACCGCATACTTGTAGCGCAAGTAGCAGTTGAAAACCATAGTGATTTAGAAAACTCAGATTTTAACGACTTTATGACAGGCCAAATTGTGTCCATCGCTGGATGTGATGTAGTGTGATACGTAATTGTTAATCCGCAATAACATAATATAATCGTCAACGAGTTTAAAATTTTAGTAGCTTTTTTCCTGTGAATATTATTTAAGCTTGGTTATTGTTTAATTTCTTTATCACTTTACTAATGCCTTGCTGGTAAGTAAGCATTGTTATTGTTCATTGCAATATCAACATTCTCATAATTTGAAACAGAGGTAAATTTTTACAGGTCATTTCGCACAAAGCGTATCAAGTCAACGGAGAATGCATTAAATGCTCCTCCTATGACAAGTTACAACAATGGAAAAAATGGCTATAGTTCATACAATATAGTAAGATTTAGTTTGTGGATATTTGGAATATTGCTCTGTGTTATGTAGCATTAACCTCCTCTGAACTAAGAGAAGTGTTTTGTCAGTATTTGCATTGTTGCAGAATAAATAGCAATATTTTTTCAATTGAATTAAATTTAATACCCATATTTTCAACAATTTGATCATATACCCCAATCTCCTATTCGCTTTTAGCGGAGAGGAAGCACCAGTCCAGCATCTTCATCAAGTGGCAGTCTTACTCCCAATAGCCTTGGGGGAGTTTTAAGTGGAAATCAAGTTACGCCACAGCATCTTCAAATTGTGAGGGAACAGATGGCAGCTGCATTGCTGAGACTACGAGAACTGGAAGAACAGGTGAACTTATCACAGTGTATAAACATCCATTGTTTATAGTAGTACATTGTAGAACTACATGTTGTGATATACTTCAAATGGTTAGGGGTAATTTTTACAAGCATAATAAAATACAAAGATATTGACTGATTTGGTTTATAATCTCAGGTCAAAACTATACCAGCTTTGCAAGTGAAAATATCAGTTTTGCAACAAGAAAACAAGCATCTTTTGGAAGACCTACAAATTTCTGAGTCAAAATCATCACACTTGAATGGTTCTGAGAAAAACAATAAAAACAAATAAAATTATTTCTAGATTGTAGTATTACATTTCTTATTACTTTTTTGTGTTTCAGCTTCAATTCCTCATAGTTCAACAATATCGTCAAGAAACTCTAATCTATCTTCCTCAAGTGATATCTCATTAGCATCATCACAAGCACTTTCTTCTCCAAAAAGTTTGAAGTCAAGTATCGCTTCTCCATATTTACCCTCTCATTCTAATGTCGGAGTTGGATCTTCTAATTTTCCCAAAAACCTTCCCCCACCACCTCCTAAACGCAAATACAAGTCTGTAGCTGTAGGAGACAGCAAATCAATACACAAGATTGTTTGTTATCATAAAGAGGAAAGAAATATACACAGTGTTGGAATATCATGTGAATTACTGCCATCTCGGAAGACATCAGTTGATTTTGGTAGCATTGTTGATTCACTTGACATAGACGCTGCCTTCAATATTTTCCCTCTACCTCCTAAAGAATACTTTGATAACTGGACATCCACGGAGCAACTCCATGTTCTTAATGCTTCGATACAAACAATTTCATCGCAATGTACCACAATATCAACACAAACACATACCAGAGCAAGAAAAAGTATTGCCTGTGGTGAAGATACTTTATACGAGGTAATTTTAATGCTTTAGCCAAAGTTAGGCCAAATAAACAAATTGCAAGCCCATGTAAAGTTTTGAACAGTATTGAGGTATGATGAAAAAATCTCTAAATACTTGTTCCAGATATGGGCATGTAATTCTTCATATGAAAGAAAATTTGTTGTATTTAAATATGACCAAATACGTCGCATTTTTACTTTAATTGGCTTTTTTTGTGGTTGCAGTAATTTCTAATGTTGTTAATGTAATTCCTCTCTCTGGTAGATGTGTGACAAGATATGTGAAACTACAAGACGGTCGTTTCAAGACAAGGCGGTCATGGTCAGCCAGTCCTCCCCAGAAACTAAAGAGCAGAGCACATCATGCTGTGGTTTAATTTATACATCAGATGTAGCTATTGGGGACGTAGTTTCAACGGCATCAACTAGCACCTCTACAATGAAAATTGAAAAGGTATCTAAAGCCACTGTTTGCACTGACTTAATAGAACACAAGGATAAGGCAAGTGGGGAGAGTCAGCCCTTTCTCTCTGTTGATGCATGTACTGCAACGGACATTGTAAAGTCTTTTGATGTGTTGGTTGAATGTGATTTGCCACTTTCACCTCCTGTTGTACATCTTGACAAAGACGTCCTGACTGAACAATCCAGTGGCAAATGGTGTTCTTATTCTGACATGAAAAGCGTTTCATGTGGAGAGGAAAATGATACTATTGCACGGTATGAAACAACAAGCACCAATACAGATTCTCTGCCCACTGCAGATGCTTCAGTTGAAACGGATTCAGTGCATAAACAAACAGTGTCAGTGCTTGCAAATTTACAAAGGCCAACATGTAATGCCTCAGTAAACACCTTGAATGTGGATATTAAACATTGTTCTACTGACTGCACTGATATTTTGACAAGTTTAAAGCAGAACTTCACAAAAACAAAACCTGTATCAAAAGTTGATGTAGCCTCACAAAATGAAAGTTTTACTGCAAATGTTTGCTGTCAGACTGAAATCTCTCAAATAGAAAGAAAAAAACACTCTGCTTCAGAAGAAATTGATACATACGTTGAAAAGGTAATGAAAACATTCAATTATGTTACATTTAGCATAAGCAATTTCAGTTTATTTTTGAAATGTTGGCTTTTTTAATTATGGGATGAAGTTAAACTGAAGTAAATACACTGAATTACTCAAAGGTCAAGCCAATTTACCCATCGCAAATATATCATAGCATTTATCATTGTGGTATTTAAAGTGTGTACAGAGCTTGTTGACAAAGATGAGCTATTTAGCTGCTTGTCCTTGTGCTATATGTGAATGACATTACCTGGCAAATATACCTTCATGAAATGCCATGTTGATTTTATCAAATAATGTAACGGCAAAAACTTGAATAATATTAGCATAAGACCAATAAAAATTTTGGATAGATACGAGACCTTATTGCCTCGAGAGAAATACTTAAGCAAATACAAACATATCCTTGTTTTGTCATATACAGTACCGTTGGTATCGTCAGTAAAATAGTACTATTAATACTGTCAACTTTAGTTGATATTACCCTTAGTTTCTCACAACATTATACATGACACACTGTTATCAAGAACAAGAAGAACACGGTTTTACGTATTTCTCTTTTACCTGTGATAGCTTTTGCTGCATCAACACAGCATTGGCATGTTATATTTAACAATACAATTTTCCTACCTTTAGGTTCAGTCATTACTTGAAGAGCAACAAGTTCTGCTGGCTGAAAATTATGAAGTATTCACAGAGGATTGGAATGAGAAACCCTCAGATAAAATTTCTCGCTTTGTAAACCCATTTTTTTCAAGTTCAAACAAAGACCCTGAGGATGATGATAACGTAGAACCTTTCAAGTCAGCTGCAATTGCTGCATCTCTGTCACTTATGTCTTCCCAAATTAAGGAAGAGCACACTACCTCAGACGAAGATGATGAATCTTGCGATGAAGATTATTATTTGTTTGTACGTCCACTTCCATCACCAGGTACTATAAGAATGCTCATTTTTTGAGGTCATTTAAATGCATGTCAGCCTATCTGATGTATGTTGAGCTTGTATATTGGTACTTCTTTTGCAAATAACTGCAGCTTTTTAATATTAAGTTCTTCTGTTTGCATTAGACCTTGACCTTGAACTAAAATCTATCATGAAAAAACCTGGTACACCTTCAGCTGAAAGCAAATGTTTGAGGTTTGCAGAGGGTGTAAAAAGTGATGAGTAAGTTAACATTAAGTAAATGTAATACAGTAGCAATTACCGTATTGATAAAAACCTTTTGACACAAAAAACAACAAAAGAAACCGCAGTCAACTTATTTTTAGAAGATTGATAGTTAATTAATTGATAGATGATGATCAATAGTAATCAGATTGTTATAATTTTGTGCCCAGTTCTTCAACTGAAGAGAATTCCTCTGATGATGACGAGGAAGAAGAAAAAAAAGACAATATTTCCATGGACACAACTATGAAACAAAGGGTTCAACATGAAGCCAATATAACTCAACTTACTTTGCCAAAGAAAGGGGTTAAGGACAATACTGTCGAGAAGATGGCACCTACTTACAGTGAACTATTCAGCAAGACAACTTCTGAAAGAAAAGAAAATCCTGTTCATGTCGAAATACATAGACAAACTCTCAATGTATGCATACTTGGAACGAAAATTAATCTACTGTAACCGGTGAACTAGTAACTTAATACTTGTATAAACGTCTAAAGTGTTTCTTCAGATTGAAGAGGGGATATGTCACCTTGAGGAAAAAGAGTTTTCTAATTTAAGCAAGCTTGGCAGTCCTTGTGGAGATAAAAATGGGAAACACAAAGATAATCAAACAAAGTAAATTTTTTTCAACAGTCTTATGATTTTGTTTCTTGGAATTAATTTTAATTTTAGCTAAAGCAACTAGCCAATTTTCTTTATACAACATTACATAATTATAACATTACCATTCTTACATTTCAGATATATCTTTACTACAGAAATGTTGGATGCTTGTGATGTTCTTGAACGGCATTTACGAAATCCAAAATTGGTAGAAAAGTCACAGCTGGTTAGCGATAATGCAGAACCTATTTTAAAATTTATGCTGGGAGATATGATATGTGCCATCTTTAGCATATGACCATATGTTATATACTGACACAGTGTCACATTCTCAAATGCTCAAAACTCATCTAGAATGCAGATCCTCCTCCTTGCTAATATTGTATAATATCTGCAGGTATTTTCAACTGCTGTTGTACAGCGTGAATGGTTTAAAATAGCAGCACAAAGCGATTCTGCTAGAGATCCGTTGGATGACTTTGTTGCTGATCTTGCCGACACTTCCCTGCCAGTTCTACGCAAGGTGGTCAATATGTCTGATGCAAGTGTAAGTTACTTTTACACCCTATTAAGAAAAGAAGAATGTGGCCGAATCTTTATGCCAAAGGTTTAGAACTAGATGGTATTTGAGCGCTTGAAAACCTATTGAAGTATTTTTGTGTAGTTATGGTGCGTTTTGAAATCAGAAATTTTATTGACCTTTCGTTTTTCATTATTTGTAGGGAAACACTGTACTCCATTATGCCATCTCCCATGGCAACTTCTCCGTTGTGGAGAGTTTGCTTGGTATAGATGAACTTGATGTAAATAAGTCAAATCAAGCTGGATATACCGCTGCCATGTTAGCTGCTTTATGTGCTGTAAAAAGTGATGCTGAACGCAAAGTATTCCAGCTGCTCTTTTCGGTAGTAGCTATTGAAATATGGTTGAAATTGAGGCTTTGAATGATTGTATGCAAGTCAAACTGAAATGAAGCTATAAATGATTGATTGCAAATTACTGTTACTAGAAATCTGATGTAAATGTTCATGCCAAAGAAGCTGGACAAACCGCATTGATGCTGGCAGTAAGTCATGGACGTTTGGTTACTGCACAGTTATTGTTCGCTGCTGGTGCAGAAATTAATGCCAGGGATCAAGATGGTTCTACTGCACTGATGTGTGCAGTTGAGCATGGCCAGCTTGAAACTGTTAAACAGCTGCTTTCTAGAAATGACTGTGATGCAACTCTTGCAGACATGGTAAGTACAGATAAGAAAAACTTCTTGGAGCTTAGCCTTAATATACTCCATACAATATTTTGCAGGATGGAAGCACTGCCTTGAGCATCGCAATGGAAGCTGGTCACAGGGAAATTGCAATCCTACTTTATGCACAACTAAATTTTAAACCAACAGTGGTGAGTACTTCAGCCATAATGTGGGATTGTGTTTTTATTAAATTGTGAATACACTAACAAAAATGTATGGGTCTGATTGACTCGGAAAACACTACAACTTTATTTGGGCCTGTCAACTGACTTATAAAGTACGCATGTAAAACAAGATTAACTGTTTGTTTTAGCTTCTTAAAGTTATGCAAATACAACTGACCATCATTTCACATTTATCCATGCAGGCCAAGTCAAAATAAATTTATGGTGATAACTAATAACATATTAGTAATTATATGTACCTAACTGTTATATCTGATATCGTATAAAAGGCAAATGCCTTACATAGTTTGCTGAGACATTGTATTCATAAGCTTAGGTTAGCTCGTTTACTTTCTGCTACAGCTAAAGTTACTTAGGGATAAGTTATCGTTTGAAATGTTTTACTGTTGTGATTTCTTGCTGTTTAGCTGTACACTTGATTCCATTGCTTTTGAAGAGTGTAGTTTTAAAAATGACTAAAAGTCACATTTTAGTTGGTTTGGAGTTAACAGTTGGCAATAAACTTACACAGTAAAATTTGTTGCAAGATTTCAGCATGGAAAAATGTGCCGAATGCACTTTTCATAAAGCCCAATTTCCTGTTTACAGAGTCACCAAGTCCTGTAGCATTTTAAGTCTCAAAACCTACCTTTTGTGACTTGAACACTTTTGAAACGACACTATTCAATTGCACCCTTGTAAAATTTGTATTCACACTCACTTGAAGAAACTGTTGTTTTGATAACAAAGTAATAATCAGACTATAAGAAATAAATTCAACCAAATGAGTTAAAGACTTACCACAAAACAGATTATGTGGATGAGTGCCATGCCGTGGTTAATGTGCATGCCCAACTTTTCTTCAAGTGTACTCGGCCAAATTAGGAATATTTTTCATGCCTTGAAAAAATATTGTGCGTTATGTCATTATAAGTTGAAATTGATAGAATGCATATATCGTTTTTATGACTACATAAAGCTGCATGGTCATCTACTAACAATATTCTAAGCTGCAAGCTTTCTTTTCTTAATAAAATGGCTATTTTGCCATTTTATTTTACACCTTCATAATCTTCATTTTTCACTCAACAGAGGTCACCCAGGCCACGAACAAACTGCAAAAGCATGATACCTAGGTAAAGCCTACTGATAATAACTGTACTATGTATTGTACATAAAAACTTTAATGTAGCTAATAGCATGTCTATCAACAAAGTCTGCTCCTTTTCACTTATCAACTGCATGAACGATCTTTGATGAAAAATGTTGGCAACGATTTTGTGAAAGAATATGTGTTTGTTTGCAGCCCAAATTGGAAAACAATAAAGTCATGACAGTGGACTTGAGTTAGGAAGATTCAACATCAATACTTCGCATTGTTATTATATTAGTTTTAACGTTTTTCTGAATTCACTGCTGGTCAGTGCTTGATGGACATTTACAATTACAATGCAGTAAATGGTAATGTTGCATTCTTTCATTTCATCCTTCAGCTATGCTAATTTGCTATCAGTGCCTTTAACGCCAACTGCAATACAAATCTGCTTATTTTATGGTGAAATAAATAAAAAGTAAATCGAAATGATGTTTTTACTTTTATTTTGCCACACAACAAAGCTTATACTAAGAACATAGTTCAATGAAAGGAATGGGCACAGCATAGAAGCAATGAATTTGTAAAAGCAACAATGTCATGGTATTCCATGTTGCTTCGAGTGAAAAAAAGAAAATTGTTGTAAACAAAAAATACTACAGATTGATGTGACATCACCCCAATCCCAGACAATAAAATTTACTAACCTCCGGATATTTCACAACTTATAAAATAGGTGAAAACACAGTAAGTACAAATAAAATGTGGCATAAAACAAGAGTCAGAAAAATTAAAACACAAACTACTTGTAATTCGACAGCTGGACCAAATAAAACTGTTTTCACACCGATGACGTACATCACACATTTGGGCTGTATTTACATGGCAATAAAATACTACAAATCGCTACCACTTCTGAGAACCCACAACAAACAGTATATGTTTCAGTTGCGAAGTTATCCTAAAAAGTCCAGTTATCAAACTCTAAAAACAGTTTACGTCATAGTTATCAACATGTAAATGTATGTATTGTATCAACCCATAAACTACATACGTGACAAACAACTTAAACACTTTTTCACTTGGCGAGTAAGATTACAGCCTGGATGTGTTAGGAAGAACTGGTTGATTGAGAATCAGTAGGCTTAACTATTTGATAAGTGATCAAGTACTCTGGATAGGCCTGCAAAACACATGTTTTATTTTCACATAGAACTTATAAATAAACTTACAAATAGAGAGTAATGAGCAGTTTGTAAGTTTGAAGTCAACCTGATAATTAACTTACTTGTTCACCCCTGTAAATCACATATTCTGCATGTGATAATCCTCCTACACTAGGACGTCCTATGACAGAGTGATGGCCAGGAGGTGCATGGGCCATTTTCATGGCACTAAACTGCAGGAATGATTTACCTAAAAATGTTACCAAAATCTTGGTTATCAATATTATCTATAACCTTTGTTTGGCACTAACTTGGAAAAAAGAGTCAACAAACACTAAAGCACATGATGAACATATGTGTTAGTACATAATACTAAAATTCATTTACCCAATGTAACACGACAGAAAATCATTTGCCTATGGCAAATGTAGCATGATCTATCCTTGTGCATAGGACAGCCAGTTCCTCCATTTATTCCATAAACATACTGGTTACTTTTCGATGAATTTTCAGCGAAGTAAATGCCAGCACCAAACATTCCTCCAATGTAGGCATGCCTCTCATCAAATCCTAATTTATCAATACTGCGGGTATTATTAAAACTTACAGAAGTAGGATGTGTAATAATTCAATACAGATTGCGTGACTAGATAACTAGATAGTTACCAGGGTTTGGCATCTTCAATATAAAAATGGTAAAATGCCAGTACCAAATTTATTCTTCCTCTATGAGCATAAATTCTTTGGTTCATTATTTTGTTAAATACATTACTAACAACAAAGATTCCAGATGCTTTAGCTTGCGCACCCGAATCTCAGAGACGTGTTAAAAGCAACACAACATTGTTCAACAACTTTCTTTTTTCTTGCAATTAAACCAGGAATATCATTTCTATTGCTATTTGATAGGCTAATTCCAAAAAAGCAGTCAGAATTTGCACAGGACATCAGGTTTTTCAGTTACATCCTTAGTCAAATACATAACCCTTTTATCATGCTTTAGTTCTGAAATTTTCTTGATGGAAATATCATTCGTGACCCTTTTTAGTGTAGGTCTGAAATGTAGCCTGCCTTGATAGCTAAATTCATAAGCCCAAATAACTGCAAGGAAAATAGAAGAATCCAGTCTAACATGTCACAGGTAGTTTTTGAAATTTCCTCAGCCAAATACTATATAGAACAGTCTGTTACGGAAATTGGACAGGAGCTAGAACCACATCTTCACCATTCAAATGTATGCAAACTAAAAACCCAGTGAAATGTGTAAAATAAAAGTGTGATAAGATAGAAAAGTTTCAACATAAGATTGCAATCAGCAAACCCAAAACATATGAATAACTTGCAAACAATACTTCGTTATACAGTTGCTGTTGACCACTCTAACATACATCAAACGTAAATATGATGAAAGCTTGTGAACTAAACTGAAGGACAATCCACTGCACGATGCGCACTAATTGTGATAGACTCAAGTCCAGGCAATGGTTGGATTCAGCCGGTTCACACAAACCAGTAACCAAAATTTTGAGAATGTAGCAAACTGATTGCAGCCAAGCCAGTGCAGAGCTGTTGGTTGCAATTAAAGTGTTAAGATGTGTTTGTGATAAACCTTGTCTCTCTCATGTATCCGCAAATTGGTTGATGTGTCCGGCAACTAATTATTACTAATTATTAACTTATGATTATTACCAAGGTACAAAAAAAATCTGACGTCAATAAAACAGTTTGATTGTTGCCATTAATATACAACACTGAAAACATAAGACAAGTTAGACAACATCAACGTTTGCGTGTGTTGTTCATGAAAAGCATTTCGAAAGTCAAGATGCTTGTGCATGATCATGTTTGTGACTTTGTCTGAGTTAAAAAAAGCTTTGAAAATAATGTTGAAACCCAGGATTCCAACAAACATGCATCATTGCATGTACTCTTTACTCTAGGGACAGCATGATACTTGATTTATTATTTGCTATATGCAAACTGTGAGAAAGTGTAGGCAATGCAAAATGTATGATTTTATTTCTTGTTATGACAAGTCCATTATACTTTAATGTTGCTTTCGAGTTTGCATTTAAATGAAGCTCTATGCAAGCAGAGCTAAGTCATGGTTAGTAAAACAGTGACAACTGACAACCACTGTATGACTAACAAACCATACACAATACAAAATGATATCTGAGACATTAACGAAGTTGACTTTAAAACAGGGCACTGACAGTCAAAAAGCAATTAAATGGGTAATAGAGCTCTGTGTGCTCTGTGCTCTGTGTTGGTTGTGTTGTTTGTGCTCTGTGTTTTTTGTCTCCTTGTCGACCCAGCTGGCACTGATAAAAAATGTTTTGGGGCAGTAAATTGTGTGTTATAAATGTCAGTTAAATAGTGATAAACGCATGTCATACTCAATTACTCATGTCAGTTATAATTTTTCTTCGTTATTTTGAAGCATGACGTCTCCCTTTCCTGAAAATCCAAGCTGTGCGTGGACACCTGGGTTAGGCACTACAAGCTGGCAGTCAAAACACATGATAAATTACATTGAGTTATTTGAAGTTGGTAAGAAATATACCAGTATAGGCGTTTTGCTGGGACTGCTGCTTAAATTAATGAATTATCCAGAATTTATGTAATGAATGCAGGACAAGGAGAGTAGAGTTAATGAGTTTTACTGTACTTAACTCAACAACATACCCAGTTTACGTAAGCAGACTTGGTAAGCTCTTGGTGTAATATTCATGAAATATTACAGTGAATCTGTCTGTTTTGAGTCATGTCTGTTTTTACGTCAGTCAAAGTGAAAAAAGCATTTACAAGATGAAAAAATCTCAGACTAATGGCATAAAGTAAATGTAAAGTTATGTAGCCCTAGTTGAGGCTGTTGCGTCCTGAGACGTATGAGCATAGTTTAATTAAACGCAGATATATTGAAGTTAGATTTGAACATTTTTGTAATAACTGCACAGTTTTCATTTCAAGCATACTTAATCAATAAAGCTAAGTAGCCTATTTCGCCTTAACTGTCAGAAGAACAGAAGAAAAAGACAAAGATTGTATAGAGTTGAAGCATAAAATTTCACAAGCTAATTGAATAACCTACATTACCTTTTTGGACAATGGCATTGATGAAAGGTGATCCATGAAAGAGCATTCTGTCGTTGCTGTGATTATGATTCTCTTCACTCACTTCACGGCGGCGATGATGCCAACGCTCACGCAAACGCTTGTTTTGGACTTTTTGCACCTGGGCATTAAGGCAAGGCATTTAGCATACACAAAATGAGATTCAACTTCATTAAAAAACTTAAAACTTAAGTCTCCAGTATTCATTTTACTAACAGTTCTCAATATTCTGACACTGCAAAAATGTGTGTATATCAGATATTACACGTTCTCAAATAAATGCGACTCCTAGTAAGATAGTAGTAGATGTTTGACAAATATGAAAACGTGCCATGTATGGTAAGTATGTGATATCTGTCATAATTTGGACTAGCAAGTGTTTTTGTTATAGATTTAGCATATCCATTTCTAAATTGCCATGTTGAGGTTGGACAGCGAGGTTTCTGGATTGGGGTAAGATGAACTGGAAGCAATCCATTCTTAGCAGTCTCATGTCAGATTCAGGTTTTTTGAGGTTTGCTTAAACGAGGTACAACTAAACATGAAACCTCACACTATTTACTAGCATATAATGTGAAGGTGTGACAAACAAAGAGAGTGAGAAAGAAACTTTTTAAAGAAATACATCACATTTTCATATTAAAAGACCAAATTTTGTCCTCTTCCAACTACAAAGTTTAAGTTATACACCCATCATTCCTCATCAAAGCTGTAGTTGGCATTAAAAAATAGGGTAGATTCTAATTTGTCACTGTAAGTAGAATAACTACAGGTAACACCTGAAAAATACCTTTATTATATTGTAGGATTTAAAAACGCCACCAGCTACACCACCATCCCTATGCTCTCGTATGGTACTTTGCATTTCTTCCGTTACAGACTGGTATTCTTTATCATCAGGAAATAGATCAATTAGTACTGATCCTGGTTGTGTTGGTCTATATCACAAAATTACATTAAAAACTGTTAAGTAGAGATGCAGAGCAATATAACAAAATATGTCCTTTACCTTGAAAATGGTATCATGGTTGATATAGATATATCTGCAATAGGATCCACTGCCCCATCTGCAGCAGCTAGTGCTAAACGTTCTGCAGCTTTTATGATTTTATGGCGATGGCCAAATGCCACAACACCTATGTCTTTCAGTTCTGAATGCCCCATTTCTGCGAGGACATCAGGCGTAATTTCCTCTTTTTCAAAAACTTCTTTAAGTTGACCCAACCCAAGGCGCTCCAAAAGTTGAGCTACAGCACTTTCATCTTAAGCAACACATCATAAAAAATAAATTAAGACGTGATATCACAGGTTAGAATCTATATTTTTAGCATGAAATATTTGGGATGTTATGAATCAAATGCGAATGCAAATATCACACAAGAGTATCAACCATTGTTATAAGTCTCAAAAATGCAAATCTTGCAAGCAGATTTCGGTAGAATCCTTGATTCAGTAAGAAACTACTTTTCAATTTTCTAGCTAGTTACGAAAATGGTGAAAGGTTTTTGATTTTTTTTTTGGAATTTGATAAATGCAAAAAATAGGTTGATTTCTATCAATCACAACTGAGGAGACTTTACTCCATGATTCCTTGCTCGTCAGGTACTGAGAAGTTTAGTAAATTTGGCAAAATTTTAGCAAATTCGGATTCAATTCAAATTCACATCAAAATGATATTCTAGTAAGTTCAATAAATTTCAATTTGGCACATCTCTATCAAAGATAGTAAAGCAAAGCCAAATTTCCTACTTGTTACATCAATTGCATTGCTCAATGGAAGCTTAGAAACAGAGGAATTAGATGTCTCAGTGCAAGGAATAGATAATGCTTCACTTGGTGTAATTGCAGTGGATGAAGAGTCAGAATTTGGGTGTGGTTTGCTGTTTGACGCTGCTACAGAAGTAGCAGTTGCAATCTGTGGCATTGCATCGATTAACAAGCTACGAACATCTTCCTGTGTAGCCAAATCCAACGGCGTTTGTCCTTCCTGAAAAAAATCAGTAAGCAACAGTTTGAAATCCACTTTTTTCTTAAATACCCAGTGACATTTTTGGATTCAATTAACCATTTGACAATTTTCACCTTACAATCGATTTGTACCTGATTTTTCATAAGTGGATCAGCACCATGTGCCAACAAGAGTGTGCAAAGTTGTGTTCTTCCTTTCTGAGCAGCCTCGTGAAGGGGTGTAAATGCCCAACGATCAGTGGCGTTAACGGCTGCATTGCTCTTAATGAGGAGTGCAGCAATTTCCACATGACCATATGACGATGCGTTATGAAGGGGAATCAAGCCACCCTTGTCTTGTGAGTTGGGGTCGGCTCCATGTTCAATCAAGTATTCAGCAACCTGAAAGTAATTTTTAAAAATTGGATTAATACAAAATACTCCGTGACTGATAAAGCAGCAGACAATAATACTATTACCAAATATCCTGTTTCAGGAACCACTTACACAACATCTAAATTCAGAGTTTTGCAATGTATGTTGCCTCTGTTGAGTCGTCATGTCAGTCAAACAATATAGGTATTTTACTGCTATAAATAAATTTAACACGCCGTTAACCAATCTTTATACCATGTTTAGGATAAAAACACACACAACATGGGAGTTTTATAAACTGTGTGTCCCAAGTATTAATTTCAAGCAAGGCATCTATACCTACTATAGCAATAAACTTTTTGAGAATTTGCTAATTTAACCTTATAAAATCAAAAGTTTTTTAAGACATTGCTGAAATTTTAAATTTCCTTGTAAGAATATGGGCTAAACTGTGATATTTCAAACAGCTTTTCATATTTACAACTAAACACCAGTTTTGAAACAGTGATTGTTATAGTGAGTTATAAACAAATGTTACTGCAGTAGGTATACAATTTCGTTGCATCGCTGATTATGCTAATTATTATTAACATCCCAGTCTTTTAAAAAAAATACTCTAAAAAATTTAAAAAAAAACATCTGGATAAAATAGAGATGCTTAAATACGCATAATTTCTAAAATACAGTATTGATAGATATATGACAATATGCCATATTCCACTAATTGTTTC
Source organism: Clavelina lepadiformis (assembly GCF_947623445.1). NCBI lineage: Eukaryota > Metazoa > Chordata > Ascidiacea > Aplousobranchia > Clavelinidae > Clavelina > Clavelina lepadiformis. The sequence continues at coordinate 10,626,787 of NC_135244.1, forward strand.
AAGAATTCCGGCATACAGAAACATTGAGAGTATTATTCACGAAAAGAACAGTAGAGGCTTAGAGCCAAAACAACAGAAAACATACCGGTATCTATGATCCAGATGTTTTAGTTGATACTGCAACCATTATAGTGAAAAATTTAATGGAGAAACAACAATACCGTGGGTGTTGTAGGTAGAGCAGTTGGAGAGAGAAAAAACAAACACTAACTGCATAAAAAATGGTATATACACTGTTGAAAAAGAAAGTACTGTACTTCTTGTCAACACTTTACACCATATTTTCAAGTGTTCGCCAAACTCTTTTTAGCTTTTTCTTTCTAAAAGTTTTGGCCCTAATATTTGTGTATGAGCTGTAACTTAAACATGTTGTATGTAGATACCGGGAGCGTAAGATTATTTGGAAAATAGTTTTACTCATAAAGCACAAACCTTCTGCAGTAAAAATAATAAAAAGTAATAAGTGCCACAGAACCACACCTCATAATTATTATATCCTGCAGCAAGATGAAGAGGTGTTGAGTTTCTTCCTTGCTGATCTCTACAATTAATATTGTCTGGAGTACAGAGTTTTTGCACCCTAGCCAAACAACCTTTTTTGGCTGCATCTAGTAATGCAACATCACCGCGCAAAAGGTCCTGTAAAAACAAGCAGGTTTCACATGTATAGAAGAAGTGGTAAGAGCAAACAAAGGTATAAAATGTTCATCAGCTTAAATAAACCTGAATGTCTGAATCTCCCTCTTTGACAAGGTCGAGTGGGGTATTTCCATCCCTGTTTTTCTTTAGGGGATCTGCCCCGTGTCGAAGCAATAGTTTGCATATCTCATACTTGCCCTTTGCAGCAGCCTCATGCAAAGGCGTAAATTTCCACAGGTCAGCAACATTCACAACTGCGCCATGTTTTACTAGCAATTCTGTGACCTAAGTAAGGGAGGGTATGTTCTTTTATTTAGTTTGATTGATTTTGACATTAAATAACTAATTTTTGTTAACCGCCACAAAAAGCTGATCTGTAGCCTCAAAAAATTATTACAAAGTGAAAGACTTGCCTCATAATGGCCATATGAACATGCATTGTGTAATGGAACTAGGCCGCCTTTGTCTTTGGCATGAACGTCTGCACCATGCTTAAGAAGATATTCCACAACGGCCACTCTGTTGTAACCAGCAGCAAAATGCAGAGAAGTTGATAGCCTTCCTTCCATATCTTTACAATTAACATTTTGTGGAGAGCAGAGCTTCTTAACAATATCCAAATCACCAGCTTTTGCCGCTTCGAGAAGCTAGAAAGAGAATTTCTCAAACTGACAACTTCCACAACAAACTGGTAACGATCTAACTATGAAAATGTTTTCAATTAATCCTCAGGTACCGGTACATTACATAGCACATACTTGAAGCTCTACATCAGATGAGGCTGCTGCAGGGCTTGATGAAGAAGGATTACCAGTTGCCATAACAGATGCATCTGTGGTTGTATTTAAAGAAGCAATGCTTGCTGTTGCATTTGCAACCGCCTCCTACAAAGAACATCAACACATTAGAAAAACATAAAGCTCAGTTGCACCATATTTTTTACATTAATGACACAATTCCAGGTCGATTCAGCTTACAGGTGACTTAAAAAGACAAACACTTCGAATGAATTACTTGTGGTGGTTATATTCACGAAATGAAGAAGTCACAAACACGAATTACATGAAGATAGAATTGCAATTTTTAACGTAGACAGGACTTTTTTGAAATTGGTATTTCAAGCAGATTGTAGCTTAATTAGAACTTTTATAAATGATACAATAAAGGAGTAGGAAAAAACTTTAAACTGATACAGTATATGATTAATCGGTTTTTGCTACTTTATACTGGAAGTACTGGTACTTAAGTACTTCTGTTACGAGTACAATCAACATTTTTAAGGTTTTATCAGAAACCCAAGTACACATTAGTTTCTTGATGTTACTGGTACAGATTCCTTGGGCAAAACTTAAATTTGTCAACAGATAATTCACCTGTAGTAATTGCTGTATGTTTTCTGTTGCCATTTGTGCTGCAGTAAAACCTTGAAGAGATATAATTGTTGGGTCCACTTCATGATTTAAAAGGACACGGCAAACCTACAAAGTAAGCCATGGGACAAAAAACCCACATAAAAATTAATAAATACAAAAAACTAACAAGAAATAAAATGTTTTAACATATTAAAGGTCAAAATATGTTTACAACAAATAGTAGTTAATAGTTCAACTGAAATTAACTTTTCAAGATATAAAAAAATAAGAACAAATTTGATATCATATTTTAATTTAATAATCATGAGCCAAAGCAGTACCTGAACCAACCCAAGATGTGCTGCTCTATGCAGAGCTGTTTGGCCAAGACAATCTAGACTATTCACTTGGGCTCCATTTTTCAGTAAGATTTCCATAACATCAACATGTGCCTTGTCAACAGCAATGTGAAGAGGAACCAAGAATTCTTTGTTCTTCTCATTAATATTTGCACCTTTTCGAATCAACAGTTCAGTGACCTGAAAATAAAAATTCTTTCACATAAAGATATTCGATAAAATTCAAATTCAAACATGCCAAAATTTTTTATCTCAAATCAGTCACAAATAAAACAAAATTTTGTATATGGTTGCTTACACCAGAAAAGGTAGCTGATTTATATCACCTGTCGTCTTTTGGGGTAAGGAGAAGCAACTGCACAATGCAAAGCAGATTCATTGGTATGTGGATGAAGAAAGAGCACTGACTCAGCGGTTAAGTTCTTTTTCACTCTAGTCAAGTCAGCCTGTCGAGCCGCCTCAAGTAAGGAATGGCCTTTGAACTCGTACGACAGTTTCTCCTGAAGTTGCCTAAAAAGAAGACAGTAGAAAGTTATACAAATGGAAGTATTGTATGACAACCATTATAAAAGAAAAGGTTAAGAGCAGAAAAATTGTTTTTATCCAATCCAGTCAGCACGGATGTAGCAAAACACTGAAGTCATATTAAGCCTTAAAATGTGATATAATAACAAAAACTTGATTTCTGTTTCATATCTTCCTTTACAAGCCCAAAATCATTTAATCGCGTAATAGCGAACATTACAACAAATTTGTCCACAGTTTGGTTTAACTCATAAGTCTCACCAATTTATCCACAAAATTACCCAATGGGAGTAGAGTAGTTCTGAAAACACCGGCCCACAAATTAAGAAAAAATTAATTTCTTCTATTAATTATTCTTTGTCAATATAAAAATTAATTTCTTACCTGTTGGAGGCAACATCCACGGCAGTTTTAGAATGACAGTTGACAATGGTTGGGTCACCACCATGAGCTAACAAAAGAGAGCAAACTTCAACACGATTTTTAGAAGCTGCTTCATGTAATGGGGTGAACTGCCATAAATCCATTGCATTAACATTTGCACCATGTTTAATTAAAAGCTCTGTAACCTGAAAAATATGGAACATTGTTAATATTTTGAATTAAATCACATGTTTTTCTCAGTTACGTTTTCACGGTCAAACATTTAATAAGCTCAACAGCATTAGTCATAACTAGGGCGATTGTTTTTTGACCTAAAAACCGAAAGTTTTTGACCTAAAAATTGAAAATTTTGACATTAAAAAACTTTTTTTTGACAAATTTTGACTTATGAAGAACTCAAGTAGTTAAATTACGCATTATTGTACAAAAAGTTAAAATTTATTGTAGTAAAGAAGGGCAAAAATCTGAACACAGACCTAGCCTATTCTGAAAAGGGAAATGAGCTAATTACAAATCACTGCCAAAAAAACTGCAACTAAAACACAATAAAAACTGTTCAATACATTAGTGTAAACACTCTAAACTAAAGATACATGATGTATCTAAAGCAAAACCGAATAAACAGCTGATTCACAATGAGTAGACAATGGGCCATTTAGGCCTACAACAGTATAAAGTAGGCTACAAGGTGTACAATGTAAAATGACAAGTTCACCTACAGTGCAACCTCTACGACACCACAACAATGCAGTTTTTAAACAATTTTGACTTGGTAAAAAATTTTGACTTTTTAAACAATTTTGACAATTTTTGACCTAACGCTGTAAATTTGACAAATTTTTGACGTTTTTTGACAAGTCAAAAAATAATCACCCTAGTCATAACATATTGAGCAGGGACAAATTTAGTAGAATATTTTGGGAAACTAATGCCATTCAAAATGAAATCAATCAGTTTAGGTGTGCATCTGATGTATAACAAAAATGGAATCTTTAACAGTAATCGGAAGGTCAACGGTATATCTGACAGCGAGCAAATGATTAAATTCTAAACACAAAAATGAAATATTGCATGTAAAATATTATATTATGTTAATTATAGATCTGTCACTGAAGTAGTTAAGACCAAGGTTCCAAAACAATGAGTCGATTTATGATTACAGGGTCATTGCAGATATCTAACAAAGTAGCCAGATTGTACTTCACAAGTACACTTGCCCACTCCACAAAACAACAGTATATATGCTTGCTTATACATTACATGCTAAGAGTTATGTGCTCAACATATTGACTATCATCATCTTTGTAACGAGTACAGAGAAAAATAAGCAAATTACAGGTACATAACAACACTATCCATCAAATAACACAACAGTTTGGGATAATATAATGATCTACTGTCTTATTTTCTAAAAGAATGTTGCCAGCGTTTCGCAAAAGTTTTGCTTAAACCAAAAAATAAATCAAACAGAACCAAAACATATACCTACAAGCATATACCTACAAGCATATACACAATAAGAACCAGAGCTGGGCACTGGGCAGCGCTTGTGTAAAAAAAGCAGCTCTCAAGCTTGTCAAAGAAAAACCGAGCGCCGCTTCCATTCACGTTCTCAAATAAAAATGAACGCCTTCATACATATTATTGTAATAAGCTATTTTTTTCTTTTCTGCACATTTTCGATTATCAATTGCATTGCAAGTTGTAATGCAGAACTTCTTTCCAATGGTAAAGGTTTGAGATTTCCAGGGTCAGCACAAGCAGGTTACTAGCTGATACAGTATTAAATCTTCCTACAACCAGTCTTATTGGGATTATTTTATTTCTATTTTTATTTATGTTATTGCAATTATTTAATGTTATTATTATTCATAGCCTATACCAGTGGTGGGCAAACTGCGGCTCGTCGGCATGTTTTTTGTGGCTCTTCTAGTCGAATCGTAAAATTCCCAAAAAATTGTAAAGGCTACCAAGAGTACCGTTTATGAACGTTTCTCTCTTTTTCTTTTATTTAGGCCAGCATTTCGTTTATGACGTTACAATAGACATAGAATCTGAAGACTTAGTTAACAGCAAGTCAACACAATTTCATTGCTAAGACAGTAAGCTTTAGCTCAGTTTAGTCTACTTAAATACACTGCAAAACGAAAACGATGACATCTAATGCTAGCAAGTATAGTCTTTAACAAAGATGGGCAAACTGTGGCTCGCCGACATGTTTTTAGTGGCTGCTCTAGCTGAATAGTAATATCCAATATTGTTCATTATCGATGCGTTGTTTACTGTATTCGCATTGACACTACTGATTTTGCGGCTCGCTGGTGTTTGTAGTTTTCCGCAAGTGACTCTTTCGTTGAACAAGTTTGCCCACCCCTGGCCTATACCGTACTATCATTAGTCGTTAGTCAACAAAGCTAGCTTACATCTCTTTTTGGTTGTTGTTATTGCTTCTTGTCACCAGTCAAAAATAAACCGTTCATTTCGCTTTTAGCTGACACTATTTCATTCTATGTACGTGTTCTGCAATCTAGCCTATATACTTGGTCACTGTCTTTGCTTTTTGTACCACCATTACCTGAATAGTACAATTGCCTCAGAGCAGTTAAAACTTCTATGATTTGTAAACTGCAAAGAGCTTTCACAGCGTTTTTGCGCTAACTAAACAAGTGTGAAAGGAAGACCAAAAAAGTGTGCGCACTCAATTTTGGCAAATGAGTGTAAATCGAGCGATCGCTCGCAAAAAATAAATGCGCTCGTGCCCAGCTCTGATGAGCAATGTTCCCTCTAATTTTTCATGAGTCTGAGCAAACACACTAACTCCCTGAGCGGTCCCTTGGACCACTGTGAGCAACATCAGACGTGCGCACTGTGGCCATTATTATGCGTTTATTTTATTTTCAATTGAGGTTGGATTTTTTTCTTGTGCGCAGCACAGATTTTCTGTGCGCGGAGACCGTGTCAGCAGTGCGCATTTGCGCACGCGCGCAGCTTAGAGGGAACATTGCTGATGAAAACCTAGTGAGAAAAATTCCATACACTGGAATAAAAACATGACAGAAATCATATTTTAATATTTGTCTAATAATATCATATGAATTGATTAATGATAAAGTTATCCAATATCCTCAGTTATCGCAAGATTAATCTAGTTGCAGCACTGGCCTTGGACTGATTAAGAAAACCAATAATTATTTAAACACAAAAAATGTGATAGCTTTATATCAGTGAGAATTAACCAGTGACTCGCATTCATATATCTTGCATCATCTAAATTTAAGTCTTCGTAAAATTAACATAAGATTAAGATAATAAGTTATAATATTACCATATAAAAATCATCATACATCACAAAATTTATGCCAGCAACCAACCACAACCAGTTCAAAACAATCCAGCTTAGACATAGTTATTCCAAAAAAAATGCTGTTCTGCTTTGTTGGTCCCTATCAGCACACATATGGTATATTGCCTATTCAACACAAGAAAAATCTTACCTCGTAATGTCCGTAAGAACAGGCATTATGCAACGGTACCAACCCACCCTTATCTTTAGCATGCACATCTGCACCTTGTTGCAAAAGCAAATTCACAATTTGAACCTGTTTGTAAGTAAAAAATGAAATACAATCAAAGAAAGCATTAACTTTTCATCATTATTAGTATATATATCACATGTTATTGCAGAAAAATGATACCAGTATTAAAACAATCTCTCTTTTATAGTCACTACAGATATAGCTTGATATATTACAACTGAAAAGATAAAATATATAACGCAAAATTTTAACTTAGATTCATTACAACACAGAGAATAAACTTGAGGTCCTGCAAAAACTGTGACCCTGACTAGTAACGATTGTTGCTAAGGATACTGGCTTCGATTTCCTGAAACTCAATTCCAGGTTTTCTACAGATCACTTTATCAATAGGTAATAATATTGCACTGTTCCATGCATCAGAGTAAAAACACAATAAAACAACAGTTTACTTGTGGTGGTGTGACGTAACACGTAATACATACATTTTAATTTAACTTAAATCAAAATCATGAAAGCATGATTTTGGAATATCTATTCTCAGACTAAGGAAAGCCTTTAAATTACACTTGGGTACTGAGCTTATCTTTAAACATTTTCCGATAAATGTGTTTTTATGGTCTTGCCCACATTAAGAAACTGTTTATCAGTATTGTTGAACCATGGCAAGCTTCGTTAATGATGATTATGATTTGCCCAAAAGCATTACATGGATAATGTAAGGTCACTAAATAATGAACCCGAGTGTCATAATTTCAAGTCCAACACTCTAATCCAGTAATTTTCCAAGTTTGTACAATAGTGATGCACTAATCCTGCACACGACATTAATATGATGTACTTCTAAAAACAACGTGGCTAAGTTCCAAAGCAAAGTAATGAAAACACATTACAACAGAACCAAGCTTTCAAATACATGCTCAGATCTATCAAAGATCATTATCATATTATACTTGTTTTAGTTAAATTATATCATTATATTATTTTACTTTGGTTGATACTTTGTTCACCAGTGATAATGAGACTGGAGCGCTAGAAAATGGTGGTAATGACAATCGCAGTAATGGACAGTTTTACGTACCCATCAAATTATTAGGCCGCAGTCTATTAATCTAATCCCAGTTCTTACAAGACGTTGCATAGAATTTTATCTGCACGAATAGAACATTGCTTGTCATTAAATAGTAAACCAAAAAAAAAACAAATAAATTTTGTTACTTTAGAAATCAGATTCTATTTCTAACTGGAAGCAACAAACTTCTACTGTTTTCTGTCATGATTTGATAAAACAACAATGGTTTTTATCCTGTCATGATTTCCAGCTAGCCTGTTTGAAAACATGTAATTATTCTAATTGCCAAAGAAGAAAAAACTTTACAGAGGATGGCAGAGACATGGTTTTATGTTCAGTTTTAGAAAAATCAGAAGCTGAATGCTTTCCCAAGTTTAAACCACACAAATCTCTTGCATTGTTCATAATGGTTTGCTGTAAATACACGGGTATTTCCAAAAAGTCATTGAATTCATAGAAAAATTTTTTAGAATAAAAATCAAGCCAACATTTGTGAACAACTTGGATGGCCAATGGAAGAGCATCAGTGAAAATAATAAAAAATGTGCATTGCATAGATTAGTGTTTCCCACATTTTTCCGAAGGTGCCCCCCCCCCTGGACAACTTACTGACTGCCAAACACCCTGTCAACAAAAAAGTAAAAACGAGTTTATTATCGATTCGAGAAATAGGAAAAAAGCATGTGCATGCTTGCAAAACCAGCACAAAAAATATCCTAAAATTTGTTTAACCTTTTACAATTACTCAACATACAATGGAACAATTTCAACAACTAAAACATTTCTGACATGGCAAGACATTCCTATTTCAAACTGTGTAATCGCTTTTCTCATATCTACATCAATAAGCAAATAAGTCGAACATTTACAAGCCTAACTCCTGCCATCAAATCAAAACTAGGCAGCAGGCATTTTTTACTGGGAATGTGCCAAATCGAACACGAATATTACAAACGAATTTCAACTTTTTTGCTATTCTCACGAATCCAAATCTTAACAACACATTCGGGTCAATTACTCCATTATTGTATTTGTATTGGACCCAACGAGTAAATGTTATGTAAAAAGATGTGAGTATATTTATCATCAAATTCAAGTGAAAATAAAAAAAAACATTTGAGCTCAAACATTTATTTGCCAGGTAAAAGGCTGCGACACATTTTTTGAATATTTACTCGACCTAAGGACAATAATACCTTAATTTTATGGGTTCAAGTTCGATTCGGATTGGAATGAATATTAAAATCTTATTATTTGTATTCTCACGAATTCGAATCTTTTTCTATTTGGAACATCCCTATTAATTATTAAACCAACCACCATTCAAGTCAAACAAAGTTGTCAACAACATTTACCACATTATCTGTTACAGAGATCCTATATCAGTCATCATCTTTCTCCTTCATTATATTTTTGAAGCAATAAATGACTAAAAGTCGCTTCGTCATCTTGTTCTTGTAACTGCCACGATTTACTTTCAGCCACCTCAATCGGCCAGATTTTAGCAAGCGCCAAATGCCCTCAGTGGCTCTGACGCCCACTTTGGGAACCACTGGTATAGACGATTCAGTCCAGGAATGATGCAAGTTATGAACTTACCCTATTATATCCCGCAGCTAAATGTAAAGGAGTAGATTTTCTTCCATCACTTGCATGGCAGTTAACATTGAGCGGAGTCAGCAAATCCATAAGTTGATCTTCATTTCCACTTCGAGCAGCCTCCAAAAGCTCATCTTTTTTGTACTCTCCCGAAAGTACAACCTGATCACAAATAATTCAAAGATTTCAATCATCTCAAAACAACGGAACATGCATTATGATTGGCATGTTTGCTTTGTTAAGTTGTTTTGCATTACATCAATTCATAACTGTTGAATTCTTATTCGCACTTTATACTTTGCACATAAAATAAGTTGGGAGTCTTTTTGCCTGTTTGAAATAATGACAAGATAGTGGAATTGTTCTAACAAGAAGCTAAAGGCACCCAATTATTATCTATGTCTATGTGTACTTAAGTTGTGTTAAACTGCTATAAAATTAATTTTACTATGTATAGGCATTTTGGCGGAACAAGTTTTAAAACCTGAGTTAAGCGAAAATGAATCAATGACCACTGTATATAATATAATATCTGGAAAGACGGTGCTTCCGTTAAAATATATTTGCTGCACCATAATGGCAAATTCATACATGCAAACAAGAAAGGAAATTATTTGACCCAGTGTTCTAAAATACTCAAAATATCAACTATTTTATTTATAGCAGATGGTAGACAAAACAATCCTTCCAACAGCTGAGCTTTTGTATCATGTGAGATAGCAGGGATTTCCAAGTTAAACAAAAAATCTAATTTCAAACTTGGCTCAAAATAATGTATCATTGTTACAATGGGGTTGTAACAAAATAGCAATTAGTGTGGATTTGAAAGCTAATATTCAAGTATTGTTCATTCCATTTATGATTGGTGTAAAAAGTTGTGCTTGCCCAAGTGATTCTGAGCTTATTACCTTGGCTGACTGTTCAGCTAAATCCATAGCCACTTTGTTGTCAGCATTTCTAATGTGTACATCAGCTCCATTTTGAAGTAGCACCACACACACATCAAGCTTTCCTTTGATTGATGCTTCATGAAGTGGAGTGTAATTCCAGTTATCACATGCATTGGGATCAGCACCATGATTCAACAATAGCTAAAAGAAACAATTACTATTAAGCAAATGTTAACATTGCAACCTAATGTAAATATTAAATAGAAATGGGTTGAATGAAGCTGTATCAAAAAAATTCCAGCTGGATTTTCTGTCTGTTTTTAGTCCAAATTGTCATTGACTTTGTCAAAACCCATTCAAAATCCCTCAATATTTGTTGAGCTGGCACAAAATCGTGATACAGATGAAATGGATTAATCACATATCCACTTTGTCAGCCATTTTTATGCTATTGTCTGATATATGCATTTAAGCGATCAGCTCCACGAAAAAGTTTACTGAGAACAGACGGCTATGTGCTATTCAAAACTACATTCGAAGGAAGCCAAACAAACTTCAGTATCATATAAACCAGTATGTTCCATATATACAAGAGTATAAGTATATAATTTCTAAAAGTAAATTACTTGAAAATATCAAGTAATGGGAAAATTACTTAAGCAAGTAATAAGTAAACGTTTTCAAGTAAATAATTACTTGTTATTATCCATATTCCTAAGGTAAATATGGTTATTCATACACCTATAATAAAATTATCCAAGATTCTACCTACCAATTCATTTATGAATTTCGTAGCCTATAATGAATAAAAATGTGTTTATTATTGGAAATAGATTTCGTCCTACATTGATTGTTTTGGGACACCATGTGCTTGCGAAGATAAAACACAAAACTTATCAACAGGAAGGGCATAACTAATATACTATGTAACCTTTATCAGGTGAATATGGAATTTCATGTTTAGTTTCTACCCTCCCTTAATTACTATATTAACACAATTATCTGGTGATAAAGCTGTTCCAGCATGCGCAATATTGTCTTAAATTAATCATTGTAAATTGTTTCAACGCAGTTGAATAACAATTGTACATAACATACACATTATCTCAAAATCCAAACAATGATTTGCATTGATACAACACACAGTGATTCAGTAAACAAGTTATTACATTACACACCAATTGCTCATCAACACAGCTTTAAGCCACTTATTATCTTACTTGCACTACTTCAGCATGCCCGAATGAACAAGCATTATGTAAAGGTATAAGGCCTCCATCATCCTGAGCATGTACATTTGCTCCACACTGTAATAGATGCTCAACCACTTCTCTACGACCAAAACCAGCAGCAAAATGTAAAGGAGTTGACTTTCGTCCTTCAAGGTCCCGCGAGTTTACATTTTGCGCATTGACAAGTTTTTTTACCTGTCCACAGCAAATAATTTTCTTTGAATATATTTAAATATCACTAAATACTTCAAAGATCAATTCGATATGAAATCCATATTTGTACGTTTAAGTTTTTCATAGATACTTATTTGAATTAATGAATATTATTCCACATATTTTCTCTTTATTTTAGTTAGTCATTGTATACTTTTTACATACTTTGTTAAGATCCCCATTACGACAAGCATCAAAAAGATCTCTTGCCCTAGAAGATCCTGGAGACTGATCAGACCTACTTGGAACAGTATATGAGCCACCAGCAATTAAATCATGGCGTCCTGCCATCCTAATTTTGCTAGGTCACAGTAATATATGCAACAAAAAAGAAAAGGATAACAAATTGCAGACTGTAGTATAAATTTAAACATACTATCCGTGACCTCCATTGAACAAAGTAAATCGATTCGTCCTGAATAATAGGGTCATTTACGATTGTTGTGTCGGGTGTCCGCATGAAAATGTAGTCTGCATGGAATCAGTCGTCAACGATAAACGTTCTAATAAGCGTTATTGTATAAATATTTTGCTTTGACTGGATAGTCATATTCATATTCAAAAAAACATCATTGTACTAATTTTCCAAACAAAAAAAGAGTACAACAATACACTCGAAATTATCTAAGTTTTGTCAAAAGAAGTGTCTACACTTTTGGTATATCAAATCACATCGATCACATTTTTGTGTGTGTTGTTTTTGTATCGTTTGAACGTAATTTAATGTCGGCAATTACTTAACCGCAAAACTTGACATCCTCTGTTTTGCGCATGTGGTAAGTTACTTATGTGATGTCATAGCGAAACATGATCTTAAGCCATGCACACGCCCGTTAGCTGGCGCCAATGGCCACAAGCAAAGGCGTCTATGACTACAGTACAGGAAGTGTATACGCTGTCTGGAATTGTAACTAAATCACGCACTGGTACAGCATCATAATCTCAGACTGTTTGCAAAATTTTTAGCTTAAGCTAGGTCCGCCTACTAAGGTAAAAAAGGGCTTGCACTAACACGTTACAGACAACAATGTTTGGGCGACTCCATATCCATCATTGCTATCAACAAAACTTGTACGAGTTTGTCGATAACAATGGCTAGTAGGATTTCGTTATAGGTTTCTCAGTTAAATAAGATTACTAACAATGGCTGACAGGCACTATGCCGTGTCACTGTGTTTTTTCTCGATCTCGAATAGCGTAGGCTACAACGGACCGGTGTACGGTGTACCAGACCGGTGTACGACCAGGCTGGCATCATGCGGAACAGAACTAGGTTATTACTTCTTTGGAAGAATTCGTTAGGCCAAGAGGCTATTTTTGACAGTTTCTTGTTAACCTAGCATAAATGCTGTAACAGCAAAACACATTAACCTAAACAAAATGCACGTCTAATCAAAATCTAACTTCAGTTACACCCTAGCTAAAATCATATTTTTGCGTTGGGCCTTGGACCATTCCTGTCATTCTCCTAATCTCAGAACCCAACCGACTACCTGTAAAAACCGGCTGCGTAGTCTACTTTGGGTGAAACTGTCCATAACCCACGGGTATAGTCCTAGACCTATGTCTACCTTCATATTTCGGACTAGGACAGTACCGCAAATAAAAACAAATACTAGAAGCGAAGTCTAGAAGCCGTTATGAACCCACGCAAAGGCAGCCGAGGCCTATAACAAAGGGGGTAGCAAAAAATTACGGATCCTTTAGCCAAAAAGGCTATGTGAAAAGTTTGGATAAATTGCTGAGGAAAAAGTTGGCATGGCAGTAGGCTATGGCAGCTGTAATACAGTATAATGCATTGTGATTATATTGCATTGACAACATGAAAATAAATCAACATTTACCGATTATTGTATTGTTCATTTTTCGTCATTGACTGTGCGGAGCGAAAGCTAGGATGCCAACCGTTGTAGTTATAGCACAATAAAACACATGCTCACAAACAATTAAAGAGCAGAAAAAGTGGCAAAGTCTAAGGCCTTAAAACATCCAAGATAGCAATAATATAATTGTGCTATAACATGGTAGGTTAGCATGGCCACCAAACCCACAAAATAATTTATATGTTTAACGAATTCAAGGACAAAATAACACAAACAACGAAACAACTACACTGTTGGAAGATGTAGAGGACGTGTTTCCTAACATTAAAAACACGTGTATTAATAGCCAAAATAAATATATAAAGTGATTACCGGTGTAGTGCCAAATAGTGACCGCTTGCTAAATATTGACGCCCCTGTGTGACGTATTAAATTTATTGTCTGATAAAGGATTTGACTCAGCAGAACAAATACCCCTACACAGTGACTGAATAGTAAGGTACCGTCGCTTTTGCGAATGCATTTATACTGGCAAACAAAATACCGTACACAGGTCACAGGAGTTGACCAATATCTGTCTGTAATTTCTGTAGGCTACTTCTGTATAGAACTTATTGCGTATTGAATGAATGAATGAATTTATTACGTCAGAAACGGGGGGGGGGGGGGGTCAATATTTGGCTGGAGGTCACTATTTGGCACGAAACCGGTAGTATCAGTTTTCAATACCTTTCGAAAAGTGGCGGAAATTTGTGCCAATTATGGACAGACACGAAGTGTCTGGATTTGGATTTGGATTCCGAAGTTGAGTCTTTTGTTGAAAATATAATAAAATTTGTATATGTATTTGTATTGTATTTGTATAGTATAGTTCCCTTGAACTCATCATATATTTGCCCCCCCCTCCCAAATTTTTTTTCTGCCTACGCCACTGGAGGCTAACTGGACTTTATTTTTTTGGCAAGCATGTGTTTTCTAACATAGGAAGCAAACATATGCTATTACGAATGTTTTATTTACCACAGCAATCAAGCCAAGCTAGAAATGACCTTAACAGAAAAATTTTACAATCATTGCTTGGAGTTTTACACGAATTCTAGTTTGGTGGTAGGCTTATAGTATAATCTTTGTCCTCGGACTAAGTGGCGGCATTAAGTTTGGGGAGACCTGAGGCGAGGTATAGCGCGACTTAAGTTTTTGGACGGTACAATTACGGGAGACATTGCAATCTATCGTAGGAGGTCCGGGAGCATGCTCCCCAATAAAAAAAAATGGTGTAAAATGCGTAAAGTTTTGCTTTTCTGTCAAAAAGACCAACTGCCTGAAATTTGTTTGTACATTTCTTTTCAGTTTATGGCTCTCTAAATTTTGCTATCCGGTACCCAAGATCTTACACACTTCATTTGTTTGTTACTATTGAGCGCCTAATACATCAGAGGTTTGCCAGCAGAGAACACAACTTTTTCTTTGACTTAACAAGATGTCTTATTTAAATCACATAAGCGTTTGAGCATCAAGCTACACAAAAGTAAATTCAAAGCTGGTGGGAAACAATTCACACGTACCGAGCTTCGATTTACACAACTTTTCCTATTCTAAATAAATTTCATCCAACTAATCAGCATGAACCAGTGAATGACTCCTGTCCTTAAAAAGTGCAACTAGTTCACAATAATATTCGTATGCAATGTCTGCTTTTTTAGAGCGCGTAGACCTATATAGGCTCCAGAAATAGGGGGCCCGAGGTGACTGCCTTGCTCGCCTCACCCTAAAATCATTATACTGATCGGACTTGGACTAAACTCGGCGATAGCTTTAGCCGCTATGCAATTTCAGATGGATACGGACATCTATAATTTGTGTCTTTTATATTTGTATGTCCGAATTTAGAACTATTTATAAGGATCAGGTTTTATAAATATAGTTGAATATAGCTTCCGCGCAACACATTCATTGTGGAGTAATGTACAGTGTAGGTAGATAGGCTTAAGGGAAAATCAGGTGGTTTGAGCCAGTGACCAAGTTGAACCTTGTTCGATGTCTTGAATCACTACGACGTTATAAACTTGTCGTTCCCGCCATAATGGTTTCCGAAGAAAGTCATTTCTAACGTCCCAGCTTAGCAGCAATAAGCACTCTGATCGCAAGTAAAATTGTGAAAAATAGGTTTTCGTTAGTTCGAAGTCAGAAAACAGCAGAACGTAAGCTATAAAAGTCGTTTTAGTGAGCTGCAAGTTGTGGCAAGACGGCAAAAGAGAGCATTAACACTCAACTAAATGTAAGAAAAAGTGCAGAAGATAAGAGCATGTAGTATGCAGAAAAACAAAATTTTTATAAAAAATGACCAAACGGAGTGAGTTGAGTCATTTTTAATGGTTCATGTTGAAACGCTGGCTCAACTTACCCCAATAACTGTGCTTATTTTAGTGTGAGTTTTAAACAGTCTTTTGTGAACATTTACATACTAAATTAAATACGCAGGTTTCAGATACTGTTAAAACAGCTATCACCAGATCGTCAATAGCGTAAGCCCATAGGTATATTGAGCAGTTATTGTAACCTTCAAATGCCAAGAACGTACAAGAGAAAAAGGACCTGAGTGTTAGGAGTCAACGTTTTACTGAATTTTTTTAAAGAAGATTATTCTCTCCGACTCTCTGCTAAAACTTTTGGTGTTGATCGCATGACCTTAAAGAGATTTATGTCCAAACGTTTGGAGAATAATACAAATGATATGCTTATATTGGGCTATCAACAAATGGCCATTGCAAACTCGATATTTACAACCTCAACAGAAAACGATCTGACAAATCATTCAGAAATGTCCAACAGGTAAAACTTAAAAATGACAAAGCAGTTTTAGTCAAATGGTGGATAAAGCTGAAAGCTTGCAAATGTAAAGATAATGCGCAATGTTATTTTTGGAAATTTTTAAGGAATATAAACTTACATATGTCTCTAGAAACATAAATTTTTATCAAATACAGGCCGAGAATGGTTCCTTAGTTTCAAACACCGTCACAATCTTTGTTGTTGCAAACCTGAAAGTACTTCGCTTGCACGAGCAACTTCTTTCAATGCCATATAGGAGAGTAGTTTAATAACCTTGGCGATGTTATGGACAGGTATGAGGCCTAGTAAAGTGTAAGATTTACAACATACTGTAAGTAAACCTTAACAATTTTTAATTTTATGCGACGTCTTATTCTCTTTTTATTTTCAAGTTCAAGTTCTCCGCTTGCAGAATGATGTAACAACGTAGATGAGATTGGAGTAACAACAGTTAGGCGTCAACAGAAACTTGTTGCAGAAAAAAGGAAAAAACAGGTGGAAGCTGTAACATCAGCCGAAAGAGGAGAGCTGGTGAAAGTTATTTGCGCTATTAGTGTAAATGGAAACTCTGTTCCTCCAATGTTGATATTTCCTCGAATAAGATACAAAAACTCATTTTTAAATGGCGCGACAGCTGGAGCAGTAGGAACAAGAAAGTGACGATGCAGTGGAACTGATAGATACTATAGTGACAATGACCTAGATATGTCGTGTAATGTAGGTGAGTTTGTGTTGTTCAAATTCAAGAGCAGTAACAGTTCCACAATACGACACTACGTAGGAGTTGTTGATAATGTGGATGAAATTAATTTTGTAGTCAGATTTATGAAAAGAAAACGGTGGGACGAGCATTTGCAGAAAGACACATTTGCCTACCAAGATGGAGACGAGTGTTCAATGTTCATTTCCAAAAACTGACGTAATAGGCCTAATTCCATTGCCACGTCCGCAACTGCTTGGGGGAACAGCCCGAAGTGGAACAATATTGTTTTGCCTTCGATTTTTAAAGATTCAATGTACATTGATTGAGCTGAAAGACACTTGACGTTTAATTGTGTCTGTGTGATATTTCATTGTTTGTTGTTGTTATTTGTTGTAATTTTTAATTCATTGTTAATAAAAAATTTTTGCTAAATGTTAATTGTTGATCTAATGAGAGTTGCTCAACTTACCTTCATCTACAAAATATCGGCTCACTTTACCTACCCTTTTGGATCATCTCACCCCATGCGGTAGGTAAGTTGTGCCATTTTGATATTTTTGCTGAAATGCCCATAAGCTTACGCGGCCACTTATAAAAACAAGCATATAACAACAAAAAGAGGCCTATACTGTAGGTACTTGCATTTCTAATTGATTACTGATATAAACTTAAGATGTATCCGACTTTTAAACTTTAGAATTAAAATGGAAAGCGCTGTTGACTGGCGACGGCTTTAGTTTTGCTTGTAATAGCACTAAAATGTCTAAAACTTGATCTGTATACGATAAGTACAAATACAAACGTTTTGGTTGATTAACCATGTGATGCCAGCCTAAGCACAAGGCCAAGCATGTTCAGAAAAACGTTGAATCTTAACTGATGAAGTTTTCTCTTTAACCTTTTGAATTGGATGAGTAATTCCATTCTCTTATAAATGATTAACCACGTCTTAAACGTAATGCAACAAAAGAGTCTCAAAGTATATTTTCCCAATAACTATAAGATTACTTTCTAAGCTTAGAGCATAGTTCACATATAGCAGTTGAGTTTAAAACCATACATTTCGTAGTATTTACGTTTAATAGTAGTATTTACATCAATAGAAAAAATGTTTTTCTATTGAATGAAGACCCCTCAGAAAATTCTAGTATACTGGAGTTACAGTAGGTAGAGGAAAACAACAAGACAAGTTACTTCAGACTTACAACGTTTACTGGGGATTTTTTATTTTTTTATAGTAGCCTATAGGCTTAGGGTATGTAATTCATGTGATCTGCTTTAGATTAGTTTCTGATTAGTAGGTTCTTAGATCCAATTTAAGTTGTTTTGTTATTGTTAGTTTATACAGTATATGAGAAGGTCATATGAGTTTAAAACTTCATGAAGGTTTGCCATACAGTCAGGGGCGGATGACTGCGGGTGAGGCCCATGGCTAAATTTGAATTAGGGGCTCTTTTGGCAAAAAACTGTCGGTATATCAGTAATACCTTACTAAGTAATTTTATATTGCGTTACATGTATATAAATTTTTACCAACGATCTCTCATTGTGGATTTAATGACACCAGAAGTTTCGAAATGCTTTTCGTGTGAAATTGGCACAAAACAACTTATTCCTCCTAAAACCTTTAGTTCTACGTCTTTAGTTTTGTTTCGGCAAACAAAAAAACAGATTTCTTTAATTTACCAACAATGTGACAATTTTTATGTATTGTTCGTTTGCTCGCCATTAGTTATTTTGGTTGAATATCAGCAGATACGGATTTCCAGAAACATCAAAACCTATTATTAGTATTCCCACAAATCCAACATTGTTCCAACTTGGCACGAGGTTTTATTAATGCTCAAATGCTGCGGTTAGTTGCTAGTTCTAAAACAGTAAAAACTGATTCGTCATCATGTTCTTGGGGAAGTGATTTTGAACAATAAAAAAGATATTTTGTTTAAAAGCAGGAACCTATATATGGCGTTTAAGTACAGTTAATAAACCATACGTCATCCAAAGGATATATGTTAAGTTGTTAACGGCTTTAGCTCCAGAATTAACCTCAATTAAACATGGTTAAACCCCGAAGCTTAAGTTGCCAATATAGCAGCTTTTAAATCTTCAAGCTTTTTGCCAAAAAGTTATTCTTTTGATGGGGAAAAGTTTTAGGTGGCTTGAATCGCAAAGATGTTTATAATTAGTTTACAAATTCGAAAAATTTTTTATGTTTTGGGGCAAAATTACCGATGTTAATTTGGCTAGTTATAAGTTATAACATTACCATTTTAAGAATAACTGGGTAAATTGCAATTAATGAATTTGTTCAGAACAGTGTTTTTCAACCTCTTTTGTCCCAGACCCCACTTTTGCTTTCAAAAAAATTGTACGCCCCACCATCAATGGCAAAGATATAGGATTGCGTTTAAACCAAGGGGCAGACAAACGTTTTAAAAACTGAGTCTAAAATTCCAGCATTTGCCCACCTCGCGCCTCTACAAAATGCACAATGTGCAAACATTTTTAGTGTTTATGTCGCAATAACGGCTTTAGAACGCTTCGAAATGAACTTTTCTAGATAATATCATATTTATACATACAAAAGCTAGCTATTTATAATGCTATCTCAGAACGACGCATAAAACAATCTTGAAACGCCGTATATCGGCATGTTGAACGAATTTTTCAGTTATCTTATGACCGATAAGTGGTCGCAAACAAGGGAATGTGATGAACGAAAGGAAAAAAAGATGCGAAAAAGCCTATGGCCCTCAAACATTTGGTTCTTGGGGGCATTTAAAATATTTGGGTTCATGAAGGGAAGTGGCCCTCCTCTTTGGTATATGCTACTGAACAGGTAGGCTACATTTGCATTCTCGCTCAATTTCAATACGAAAATTGCAAAAAAGTGATTACACATTTCTTCGTTAAATTTTATTTCTCACAATTTACCAAAATTTAGCCAAGCCCCAAGTTATAAGAAAAACTTGTTTAGAATCAAAAAAGTGGTTGTGACGTCATATCTTCACCGAATATCAAACCATGACAACTTGTGAATGAATTCATGCAAATCGACGTTAGAATGTGTGCAGCACCTAACTGATTTGGTGAAATAGACATAGCGTACTATGTACGATAATAGACACTACGTCGCTGTAGTAATGTCATGAGAACGGACAGATATAATAAAACGTCAGACGTTAATTTTCTTGTAATGAACTCAGACCTCAGACGAACTCTATTTAACACCAAAATTAAGTAATTTCTGCCGTATTTTATACGTAAGTATACGTATTTTTTAACTCACGGGTTTCCTAAAATTCGGGGACCCGCTCTGCTGCCACCCTCCTAATCCGCCATTGCAGGTAGAGTCACTAACCGTATCCTGTAGGCGTATATACGTGGGCAGGGTATTGTGTAATTAATTTTAGTAGACTAAACAATTTTGAACTTTTGTAATTTTTTTCCTTTCAGATATGAAAGACGTCTTTGCTTTGGCTGCTTCTTTGAATTTCTTTTCCATAGTGCTCCTCGCACAAGGCCAAGGTATTATATTAATATCGCGATTGAAAATCAAATTTGCTGAAAAAAAATTTATTTAGAACAAGCGCCATAATCCTACACTTCGCATCTAAAAAGCGTATCTTCAGTAGTTGGCTAGTCATCTTTTTTGGATGGAAATTTACGCAAATGTTAGGCTAGGCGTTATCTTGACGTTTATAGTCAGTAAAACAAGAGTTTAGACATAAATTATGGCATAGCTGGTCGGCAACCCGCAGCTCTTTCATCTCTGTGCTCTGGCTCCCGCGACTCAGAGCCAAATAGCTCATTTAGGAAAACTTGATGTGAATTAATAATGGTGTTTGTTAGTGTCACAATGTAATAACTTAATGCGTTTTTCTGATTAATTATTATTCAGAATGTTTTATTCGGATGTGGAAAATCTTATATAAATACTACCCAGTGATTTTCGCGGGCATAATACGCATGACTGCTGCCACTCACGTGGTCCCAAGTTTTTTTTTGTTCGAGGTCGCATGTCTTGGATATTGGTCTTCGTTTGGTGGCAATGCTGATTGTCATCATTGTAGTGAGAATTTTGTGAGGGTAACTACTGAAGTTTTTACGTGTAACTGTAAAGCATTAGTTCGAATTATATATGTAGCGTTAGGCTTTTTGTTTTAAGTAGTCAATTAGGTGTTGTGGCTCAGAGTAGGTTTTAGTTTGGCGGAAACGAGACCAAATGGCTCTTTCAATGCTTAAGATTGCTGACCCATGACTATGGGATGCCTTATGAAGTAAAAAGATACACTGGCTAAAACTTCGGCGAAAAACTTTTGTTATAGACGTTCCTATTTTGCTGAATCCATTTATAATGTTGTTGACATTGATCTAATTGTGGTTTGTTACCTTTAGATAATTGCAACAAATGTATGTCTGTGAAGAAAAGTTGTTAGCTAGATTACAACAAAACGTAGTTAAATAAAACTAAGATTGATATTTTATGCGTCACACTAGGCCTAGTTTAATAGGATAAAAATCTTTTTGGATTTATGATATTTCTGAAACATAGTAACGTGATGAGTTGATAAAGTTTTATAGCTATATCATTTTTGATAACTTGTAGGCTACGTTGTACGTAAAACATTTTGCTTCATACTTGCTTCCAACATCAGGAGATATAAAAAAGTAGGTTATAATTAGGGCGATTATTTTTTGATCTAAAAAACGAAAGTTTTTGACCTAAAAATTGAAAAATTTGACAAATTTTGACATTAAAAAACTTTTTTTTGACAAATTTTGACGTATGAAGAACTCAAATAGTTAAATTACGCATTATTGTTCAAAAAGTTAAAATTATTTTAGTAAAGAAGGGCAAAAATTTGAACACAGACCTAGCCTATTCTGAAAAGGGAAATGAGCTAATTACAAATCAATGCCAAAAAAACTGCAACTAAGACACAACAAAAACTGTTCAATACATTTGTCTAAACTAAAGATACATGAAGTATCTAAAGCAAAACCGAAGCAAGAGCTGATTCATAATAAGTAGACAATGGGCCATTTACAACAGTATAAAGTAGGCTACAAGGTGTACAATGTAAAATGACAAGTTCACCTAAAGTGCAACCTCTATGACACCACGACAATGCAGTTTGTAAACAATTTTGACTTTGTAAAAAAATTTGACAATTTTTGACCTGTCGCTGTAAATTTGACAAATTTTTGACGTTTTTTGACAAGTCAAAAAATAATCGCCCTAGTTATAATACTGTAATGCTACTTTGGTAAGTGATTACATTGTTGACAAAGAAAGTTTGAAGCGGAAACTTAAAACATCATTGTATTTAGTGCATGCAATTGTACATTCGGCAAAGTGAGAAAATTCAAAGTGAAACCGTGTACTATATGTGCAATTTTAATGTAATTTTTTTATAGAGTTAACAGGGGATGCTTGTAGCGGCGGTGTTATATTAGACGATGAATCAGGACTAATTTCATCTCCAAATTTTCCCAGAAATTATGACAATAATCTGATTTGCAACTGGACTATTACAGCAAGTACCGACAAGGTATCGGTATAGTATCATTTAAGCGAATAATATATGAATATATCACTCTTAGTGTAGAGCCTATCAAGGGCGCCCGTAGAATACTTCCAAATGGTACGCACTAAATTGTTTTATATCAGTAACGATACGTAACGCGATATATAGGCTATACATTAACCTTCTGTCCAGGGGCGTTGAGGTTTTCTTGAAAGTTTTGTTTGAAATTTCGGGGGTGATCAACCCCGCCAAATATTTTGCCTCTTTACGTCTTAAAAAACGTTTTAAAAGCGAATGAATTCTCACATTCATTCTAACAGCTACACAATTTACAGCAGACGTTTACATTGTTTACAACAATTTTGTAACTCGCCTATTTTATGTTTTGCAAAGATCAGCCTAGTTATTTTGATAAACAAAGCTTGTGTTGCGTAGGGCCTGTAATCGTTTCAACGTTACCTTTTGCTTGTTAAATATCCATTTGCTTTATCGAATTCCCTGCTTGTGTAACCAAGATTTTCTTTAACCGGGAAACTTCCCGCTCTTACGGCTAGTCAATTCGCCCACCTATGCTCTTCTCGCTTTGTAATCACATATAATTTCTTAACTCGAGCATGTGTAGAATAAAAACAAAGGTATTTGCTTCACCGTCAATAAAAACAAACGTCCTTCTTACATAAAACCAAAACGTAGAAGGACCAGTCAACCCTTGGTCACCAAACCATCATGAAATCTACCATAAATATAATTATTTAATCACCGAAATAAGAATTCGCGGGTAGGGTGATATGCTTCGGGGAAGAGTTGTAGGGAATAAAGGAAAACGTGTACGTGTATCTACAATTTGCTAAAAACGATAAAGGGTCACAAGTGATACAACGGTAAAATATTACTATATACACAAAAACAAAAAATTGGGTTTTTTGCTTGAAAAACGCTTTATAACGTCTCAAAATAAAATGTATTCTCATATTTTACGTACAATAGCTGCCAATTTGTAGTGGACAAATTAGAAACGCCGTTTACAACAATTTTCGCATACTCTCCTACTTTACGATTCCCTACAAGTGAAAACCAAAAGGTTGTCGCATACCAACGTAAACAGGCCTATAGCCCCCAAAACTTGGGTTCGTGAGGGGTTCATGGCCCAATGAGCCACCTATACGCTAGTGGTTTAAATTATTAAGCATTATTACGCAGCAAAACCTCTGTTGATTAAATAACAATTTTTTTGCTTAGGTAAGCAAGAATAAATCAATGACGTAAAAGGAATAACGTACATGTGATAAAAGTTGTATAGACCTACAAATATGGTAATTGAAATTACGAATGAATTATCACTTCAGCGGCGATAAACATGACACTGAAACCAACACGCTAACAGCTTGAAACTTCTCAAGTCTAATAAGCATAATTCAGAAAACAGCTGCGCACGTTCGTACCGTGCGTATTCGCTGCGGGCGCCTATGCCTATTGTTTGGATAAAAGAGTAAGTTAAGTAGGCCTAATTACGTTATGTGTTTTTATATAGTTCATTGAGGTTAATTTCTATGAGTCGGCCTTGGAAGAGGGCAGTGAATGCCAGTATGATTTTCTACAGGTGTTTGATGGTACTATAGAAGTGAGTACATTTTCTATACTTTTGCACTATATGCTACATTATTTTGTGATACGGTTAAAATGATATATCATGTCACGTTGTACTAATACGAATCAAATATAGTATACCAATTTTCAGCCCCTGTAAGGAGAAAAGAGCTTTCAAGGCCATGAATACTTTTGTAGTGAGAGTTTCCAAAGAAAAAGCCCTCAAAGTTTCAATACAGTTTGCAATCGCCTTACGTAATATAGTATTCATATTTTGTTTCATTACCTACCGTAATGACACGCTATCAATTTTAGCACTTAAAGCGTTGTTTGCCTATAATATCATAGGCCTGTTCTTCGCAAAGCATAAAATAGCCTAAATAGGCGTAACTATTTCCACTTTCTTACAACACAAACAATGTTGTTAATTGTCAGTAGAGTGGTTTACAAATCAACATTTCAAATTCAGAGGTTAAGATCATGTAAAACTACACTAGTTAGAAGCTCAAAAAAGGGGCAATTTATCATTACAAGGATATACGGCGTTACAAACTTTCTGTATACGGTGTTTCTAAATTGTCGTCCATGGATTATATTGGTAGCTTACAGGTTATTTTCCTTTTACTTAGCAAGTTATACTGTAATATATACAAAAGCAGTTTAGTACTCAGTTTTACGCAGTTTTGGTTGGATAAAACCATAAGAATTGCATGCAAAGCTTTAAATATTACAACCTATATATTTGTTTTGAAACAAGGTAAAGCGGGTAGCCTATATAGACTTGTTTAAAATGTTTAAAATTTTGCAAGCTCTAAAAAAATCAAAAACCACTGATTTAAATATTGCAGTACACTGGAAGTAAATTCTGCGGCAACAGAGTTCCGATAAATTTTGCTTCATCGTCAAGTTACGTACAAATAATTTTTAGGACAGATCTTAGCAAAACCTCAAAAGGTTTCCTAATTGGTTATGAATTCAAAGGTAAGATATATGGTAAGCCGCAATTCCTGGATTTTGATGAAAACTTTCTGTTGGGTACTCTGAAACGACATTAGCCTTCCGTTTACATTTACATTATAGGCTATTAATGCTATGAGTTCTACAGCGCGATGTTTTGAAACGGAATTTACGTGCTGGAACGGATCTTGTGTTAACTTCAATGACAAATGCAACGGCGTGAAAGATTGTCCGCGCGACAACAGTGACGAAATAGAGTGTGGTATGTATTGGTACTGATGTAGAAGCAAACAAAAATAAATTGATTATATACTCGCGACTTACGTGTTAGGAAGGGATTAACCAACAACAACAGCAACAAACGACATTAGCACAAACTCCATTACACGATATCGGTCATCCAGAAGTACGCCTATATAAGGATCTACAATAGAGGATAGTTAACTTTACAGCATGATCTAAAATAGTTTATCCCGAATCCAAAATTTCAAATCCTATATTCTATCAATAATCTTACCGTAAATCAGCCAAACATGTCAAACATCACACAAGTAGTTTAACGGCACATTTATTATGACAGAATAAGTCACAATAAATGTGTTACAAACATTTATTACAGTTTTCATTACAAACATCATTAGTATAGTCACTGAGTACAACGGTTTATACGTTAAAGATAACGTACTGACATGACGTTAAACATGCTCGGATAGCAACAGTATAGTAACAAAAAATTCCCAGTACTAGTGGGTAATAGGCTATATGACTCATGACTGACCTGGCTTCTGAAACCCGTAATCATACGCAAACAGCGACACAAATAAATGACGTAAGTAATTACAGTCGTCATAACCATTTATTAATCGGCCCCTAGGATTCGGTAAAAGGCCAAAAATTGGATTCGAGTCTTTTGAGACTCGGTTCTCGTGGATTCAGAATTCTATAATTGTAAACATCCCATGTGCGTCCCTTGAAATACTTTGAATTACATGCAACAAAAATGCTAAAACTTTTATAGATGATCTACATGATTCTTGAAGTTTGTTACTTAAGATTCCTTAGCCCCTACAGCAAATTTAAGGACAAAAAGCTCAACAATACCTTTTTATTTACGGTTTATACGTATTTCAGCTCACAAGTACAGTTCGATGTCGGACTGTGGAAAACAACAAGTGGCTCCTCATTTTACCTGGGTAAGTGG
Organism: Clavelina lepadiformis; assembly: GCF_947623445.1. Taxonomy (NCBI): domain Eukaryota; kingdom Metazoa; phylum Chordata; class Ascidiacea; order Aplousobranchia; family Clavelinidae; genus Clavelina; species Clavelina lepadiformis. The sequence goes on from NC_135244.1 coordinate 10,653,222, forward strand.
CGGTAGTGTTTGGTTGAACTGCGTACTCCGTACTGCTAAGTACGTACAGTATTCATTTCCGATTTGCGAAAGAATTTGATTATTATCTGTTACCTCTATAACTTTTTATCCATTCTTTAAGGCTTATGCAAGCAGCCATGCACCCAGTAAAACATACAAGTTTTCGTTGCTAAGGTCCACCGTTTCTAGGTGCTGGGATTTCCGTTGACGAACATTTTACACATTTTTATAATTAGCTTTCGTCGTGACCGGTTTGGTTTTTTAGATGATCCTATAAGCATTTCCTGCCTGAGTTTGTAGCCTATACATCTGAACGTAACAACTAATCCTCAATTTCAAAGACTTAATTGTAAAGTTGCTTAAAATACAGAAAGTAACATCGTTCTTCTTCGATTCAGAATTAGCTTGAGAGCAAAATCTGAAATATAAAACTACCGAGTATACGCATCTATCAGATAAGTTCGAACTAGCTGCTCAGATTCAAGTTGCGTGCTTAACATGGACATTACTGTACAGGATCATGCATCCAACTTAACGCCAGTTTATTTTGTTCTTGGCGGTGTCTCAAATGATATTATGTATAGACATCTTGCATATAGTTTGAAAATGTTTATAGGATCCTAGAATTATCGGCGGAAATGAAGCTAGCCGTGGATCATGGCCTTGGCAAGTGATGTTGGTTGATACCGAAGGAAACTTCTTTTGTGGAGGATCATTAATTCACCATCGTGTTGTATTAACAGCAGCGCATTGCGCTGCTAACGATAGGTAATTTGGTAGACAGTAATTTGTTGAGTACTTATCAAAGTTGACTTATTATGCTTAATTAGCTGGGAGACCTGCGTGTCCAGCGGGGTTTATCGACTGTGTTTTGACATTTTGGTAAAAACGGCATAAATTTTATGACGGCTGTTGGCTTAGTTATTGCTCCATAGAAAAAAAGTTCAAAATAACTGCGGTTAGCATTAGCAATAACTCGTGACCAGTGCTGGTGGAACAAGCTACTTCCACGTATGTACAAGAAGTATCACAAAGCAAATAAAACGATTAAAAAACCAAGTGCTTTTTCGAAACCTTGATTTATATATCCGTCCCTTGTATAGCACTAACATGTGATGAAAAGAGAATAAATCACGTAAGTTTAAACATTGAAGACTCGTTCAGTTGAAGTGCAATTCACAAATAAAGCATGCCTACAAAATATATGATAACTCGCTTACAGTTAGAAAAATCTTTAAACGAGCAATCTTTTTCATACCTCAATCCTTTCGAAAAAACAATGTGTTGTCCTAGGCTTTCAAGTATAGCTATTGTATAGCTACTGTTGATGATGAAGGCCTGATGCCTGTCACATGGACTAAAGACAACTAAATATGAGTTGTTTAATCATTACCGATAATTATAGGATGACTTTGAGTTGCGGCCTGTAATCAGAACTCTCGCCAATCATGAGAAGTAATATGTCGAGATTTTATCTGAATATTTGCAGAGTTAAAAACTACATTTTTGGTTATGTTTACTAAACATCAATTAGTTGCGCTTGTGCTAAACTCAGCAAGCTGTCTGTAGAGACATAAAGGTTTCTACTAGGGCTCGGAAAATTTATCCGGCTAACAGCCGCTAACGGCTGAAAGCTCTTAGCCACTAAAAATTTTGTTAGCCATTAGCTGAAAACGTATACGTATAAGAGAGAATTTAGAGCAAAATTTTTGGTTATCCTTCGACTCATGGAAATTTGTTGTTCTGTTAATCATTTTAATGCTTGAATACTTTGTTGCCTTGATAAATTTTGGAGTCTAGTATGACATACGTTGCTAATACAACCATTATCATCATGCTTCTTAAGAATAAACAGTACTTTTTACCTGTATTTAACAATGTGATTTGCCATTCAGCGACTATATGGCAGCTATCCGCCTACTAACGGCTAATGTCATCTAGCTAATGACTAAAGAATATTGGCTAAATTCCCAACCCTAGTTTCTACGGCGCACGCTTATAGATCCAACGAAACTTAAATTCTTAAATTGCTCAATTGACTATGTGTTTTTGGACAATTACCAGGCAAAAAATGAAAGAATAGGTGTTTGTTCTAGTTGATTTTGTGTTTTTGGCCTGTAAAGTTAGTACAATAAGACATATATTCAGATTTTCACCATTCCGGGTCGTTCTTGGGAGACACAACAAGGTCGGAAATTATGGAGAAGAATTGACTGAGGTTTTAAGGATTATTTTCCATCCCGATTATCGCCGCACGTAATATATAGATTAAGATTTTTGTTGCATTTATATACTTTCTACCTATAAGCTCTTATGGCTTATATTAACGTTAAAACATTTCTTTTGCTAGATAAAGTTGATTTATTGGATGCGAAACTACAATTTTCGTATACGCAGGTCGCTTTACAACGATGTTGCCTTGGTTCTATTGAACAAATCCATTGAATATTCTGATTTTATACGACCAGTCTGTCTCTCATCAGCAGATATTGAACCTTCTTCCGGTACAATTTGCGTTGTTACGGGATGGGGAGCAATTTGTAAGTGAACCTACTTGGTGTTTACTGGTAACTTAATTTAAATAAAACACTGGTAAAATACATTTAATATTTTTTACAGATCCGAACAATAACTTAGTAGGTTCAGATGTTTTGTACCAAGCTAGGGTGCCACTAGTCTCCCTGAACGATTGCAACGCATCGTACAGCCAGGAGATTAATATAACACAAGTGTGTGCTGGGGTCTTAGGTCAAGGTGGAATAGATTCTTGCCAGGTATATATTTTATATAAGCGAAATTGGCACAATGATTATTATGGTTACTTTTTCCTGATCCGGTGTTTACTATATTTTTATATGTATTCGTATTAATACAACTCGCTTGGATACAAAGATATCTCATTATTTCAAAGGGAGATTCTGGAGGACCGTTGGTTTGCTTAGTTAATGAAAACACATGGTTTCAAGTGGGTGTTACGTCCTTTGGTAATGGCTGTGCTTCGGAAAAATTTCCTGGGGTATACACACGAGTTTCGTGGTACAGAAACTGGATTATGAATGGTTGGTGATTAAAATAACAGCAAATAAACATAATTTCTCTTTAATGTACTGCTACACAGGTCTATTAATTAAGTAGTTATAACGTTTTTCAAAAATGCTGCATTTTGAAACATAGACAATAAATTTGCCATTATATCACAACTTGGTTATTTTTCAGAAATACGATGGGTTCAGGCGTGCACTGAAGGAGAAAGTCATTTGGAATCTTTTGGAAACTTTTCTTCTCCTAGTCACCCTAACAATTATGGAAATGGACGTTTTTGCAAATGGTCGATTAGCGCTCCCGTAGGACAAGTAATTTTGTAGAAAATATTTTCCTAAAGATATTTCATGTTCAAATGTCGAAAAATAAATTTAAACTAGAACGTTTGGTTATTTTTTCCAAGGTTATCAAACTACTGTTTAACTTTTTCACTCTCGACCATAATTCGAACATCCAACTAGTACTCACCGATGGAGTGGATGAGGTAGAAACGATCACAGTTTTGTAAAATAACTTTTCGTTATTATTAGGTGAAATGTTATCTTGGGCAACTTTTTCACTTTTTTACGTGATTTAGCACATCTACATAGCCTCAACTGAGGGTTCAACATATACTTCACAATCTAATCAACTTCGAGTGACATTCTTTTTTGATCAGTCAAACACTTCTCAAGGTTTTTCCGCAAGCTGGCGCTTTGAAGGTATTATGCAGCATAAAAGCAAGAGCTCCTCTCCTGCTCAAATGGTTTAGTTCAGGAAGAATTATCGATATTTAAATTATTGTAAAATCAAATAGCACAATTTTTAACTTACTGCCTTTTGCTTAACTCAAGGTTTAAAGAGATTTGAATTTACCAAAATTTGCAAAAACTTTGTAGATTATGATGAGTGTAAGGAATATGCTCATAACTGTACTTTGCGGGAAAAATGTGTCAATACTGAAGGAAGCTTTATATGCGTTTGCCTTAATGGATTCACAACACATAATGGCACAACCTGTCAAGGTAAAAGTTAATGCTTATAAACGGCATATTTTCTGTAACACTGTATGAGACGCTACACAGCGCTTCATCAAACTTTTTGTATAGGTATTTTAACAATCCTTGGGTAATAGTACAATTTAAAAAAAAGATTGATTTGTAAGTCAAATTATATGAAAATCTGTCCATTGAAAAATTATTGCAGACATCAATGAATGCGTAGCGAGCCCGTGTCATATTAATGCTACATGCACAAATATTATTGGGAGTTATTCTTGTTCATGCGATAACGGATGTATTGGAGATGGTGTAACGTGCAACGGTAAGATTCATTTTAGAACAAACGTATAGTTAAAAGTATTGATTTCAGAAAGCAAAGCCACTGCTGGATTTATTAAAACAACAATTTCGTCCTGTAAAAGTTGCTTTAATTAGATTTTATGTTATAGTCCATCCCATGCGTAATTTGCGTGACAACAAGTTATGAAGTTTATATCTGTTGGTGAACAGTGTGGTACCAGCAACCCAAAAGCTTGTTTCTAATTTTATAGATTTGCAAGGGCTGACCACTGAAAGCTCTTCAAGTTTTGAAGCTACAACTGCAGGAGCTCTCATAATTTCTTCAACATTTTTTGAAAACTTTTTCATCATTTTTTGCGGATTAAGTTTTGCTGAATTGTTCAAGTATTTTGTACAATGAAATTTTTCTTTGCTTGATAAATTTGATTTTTTTTTTGATTTGTTCGTTTAATATTCTTACTATGTAACATTCTTACTATGCATATACAGGCAAAGTTTGCTATCAGCAAAGCATTGTCATAAAAACTACGCCTGCATTAATTGAATGCAACAATTTCATTGAGGGCAAAGTAATGTCATTCTTTGAAAGAGTGAAATAACCTCACACGTTTGGACCGGAGCTTATCATTACAGAATTAGGGTTCGGTGTATAGTGACGTATAATACTTTGGTAGCACATTTCGTCACTCGGCAACATACTATATATAAAACCTGTTTTAATAAAGTATATAGCCTTGCGTTTGCGTTAACGGAGTCATAAGACAGCCGGAACCCCGTATATAGACAAATTTTATGGCTTCGAAATAGTTTTGAAAATATTTACGCATAATATTTAGACAAATGGAGAAAAGAGTTTATGATAAGTTTGGCAAACATTTTATATAACTTAAAGTTTTGTTTTGCAAAATATCAGATAGGACCCGATAATCTGTATTTAGGTAAGTTAAAAAATGGAGTACACAAAAAAATCTTACCTGAAGTTTTTAATTTTCTATATACAGTGTTTCTAGTTTCCTTGCTGCTTGACTATTTACTATCGTTTTTATGTCGTTTTATGAAGGCAAAATGTAGACCGTTTTGGAAGCACATATATACACTAATGTTTCTAGTGATGGTTTTAAATTGTTACTGGGATACGATAATATTACCGTTTCCGTGCATACCTATTAATTTTGAAAAATGTATTAGTCAATGGCCACAGAGGACATTCCTCTTTGGCAAAAACGCTGCTGTTAACGGTTATCAGTCCTATACTGTATTTTTAATTGTGCCAAAGATTTAAGTTATATTTATTCAGCGTGTATGTTTGTCCATATAATTATATCATAGGAATTGCGTGACGTAAAAGAACATAGGTACAACCAATACTCAAGATAATAAGTAATGCTGCTATTATTCTATTATTCACAATGGTGCCCTTACATTGGAAAATATTGTTCACTCTTGAATAAAAAATACGACAATAATTTACTTAAGCAGGTTTTCTTTCGTCGTAAATTTTGTTTTTAATGTTATCTTATTTGTACATCTTCACAGACACATGCCGACTATAGCAAATGATGAAAAAGGAAGAAAAACAGTTGATAAAATATAATAAAAGTACTGATATAACCTTCATTGTCGTTATGTAACGGCACCCCAATTCGGGGAGAGAAAAATAAAACTCATTTTTGTAGCTTATGCCGATTTTTCATGTCTTTCTAGCAACATTAGCAAAAATATTTATTTCTGAATTTAAAATTTATTGAATGACTTTATAACAGATCTATAATAATAATCAGTCTGAGTTTTAGAGCAAGTTTTTATTATGTGTATGGTTTCTCACAGCTTACACGGGTGAATGCATTAGTGCTACAGGGTCATTTGTGTTTTTCTTGGCAAGTGCCCATCTAATAATGACTTGATCCCAAAAAAAGCCAGTGAAGACAGAGGCCAGGACGCAAGGTTCAAGAATACAATCAAAGACGTGCAGAAATATCTGTTACTTGCCACCAACTTTCGTCGCGGGTCAGATGGCAAGTTGAAACATAAAACATTCTTTGTGCGCTTAGCTGTCCTTCGTGGTGGTTGTCTTGAAGTAACACCACAAGCGTTGTGCATGCGTGCAAGCTTCATTGTTTGCTTAAGCAAACAAACTCGCATAGTTATATTGCAGAAGTTGTTGCGCGTAATTGAGTGACACTTCGTTTTTATTAAACAATCATGTGAAGTAGCGGATCCAGACTAACGTTTGACTGAATAAACAGTGTTGCTTTCTCACAGAAATTAAATGCATCAGCTACAAATGACGCATACAGCACATAGTATTTCAGACAATACACTTACAGAAAATGGATGCGTGAAATTCTATGACGCCGTATGCAATTTTTACTATAAATTTGTTCGTAAATGCAAACAATGACAAAATGAGTGTGATAATTTGCTTGAGATGATTCGTTGACAATATCTTGAGTGTGTTCACATACAAGAACGGATAATAGAAATTCGATCTTTTGGGAAACACAAACATTTTTCTAACTTCACACCTTCGAACAAAGACTTACAACAAGTGGCACTGTTGTTTTGTTAAGCCAGTTTGTTAGTGGAATCAAATATCCGTTAAATTGATATCACAGGCCATAGGGCGAAACACCTAAATAAGCATTTTTAGGAAAGACTTGTAGAATTCAATCACTTTTAATATGATTTTTGTATGCAACTGTCACTTGTATGTAGATCAACTATACGAACTGATTTGTAACACGGTGTCAACATGCAGTATGCATGTATACACAGTATCACGGACACACCAGCTGTTTTACCTGTACAACAAAATGTCACTGGTCATTCGGCAACATCGACGGTCACCATGTAGTGTACTTTCGCAGTCCATTTGTGACATATTCCGAGATATTCCTATACCCAGAGAGCACGACATGTAAGAAAATGGTAGGGAATCGTGTTCTTATACAAGAATTAAAACACGGAAGTGCTATTAGTGCAAGAAGCAAAAAGCGCTATTCGTCGTTTCTGTTCATTAACATGTGAAAGCTGGGTTAAGCAAAAATTAACCAGTCATGAATACCTTAAATCTTTCTTGATTTCAATGTTCGGCAAGATAAAATGGCAATAGTGGAAATCGCCACTTGATTTTCTCGCAGCACACGCAAATGTCTGTGATGTACAAAACTTGCCCCAACTAGCAATTTACGCAATTATTGGTGGGGCGCCAAATGAATTTGGAAAGTACCGAAATCCTAGTCTTATTACAACTAAACAGATACGACTTGTGGCTGCAATCGCAACCTTTATAAATATTTAAGAGCTTACTTCAAATTAAACTTCTCTTAGTAGTGTTAAGGTCACTAGGCGCCAAAAACGGACCTTACGGGATTTTACAATTGAAACAGAGGTCTAACTGAGATAGCAATGCGGAAGTCTTCATCACAAGGCAGACAGTCGCGTGGATGAATCTCCGGATCGTCTTTCATAGTTCGCACGACGGTGAAGCCGGTAAAATTCTAAAGAACGGTAGCACGCATGACCACATAAAATACGAAAGGAATCAAATGTCCAAATTAATTACATTTTTCGATTGTTACATGGAAATTCCCAAATTAAAAGCGACAAAACTTGGAGATCTTTGACTTAAAAATGGCCAAATTCCCACGATTTCAGGAAAAGCAACAACAAAGTTGTGTTTTCTCTCGCAGTTAACTTATGACGGTGTTGAGTTTTTTACAGCTCAATTAATTTTGCCTAGCTCATTTTTACCTTTAGAAACTACTTACCGTCTTTAAACAATCCAGCAAAGTTATAGGCTTTTTACCGAAAAAAGTAAAAACTAACGTTTTTTGAATTTTGGCTAATTTTTGTATGTATAGTATTTGTGTGTGCATGTTAAATTGCAATGATATATTTAAGACAAGTAAAAATGAACCAAACTCACGTTTAGGATCAAGAAACTGTATTATAGACAACCTATATAAATGCATTTACGATTTAACATATGCACATAAAATTCCGCAGATTAGGATCATATGTAATAGAAGTATAGTATCACTATTATAGAAATACATTAGTTAAAAACTTGCCGTTACTTTATGACTATATGTTAACTGATAAATGGTAACACTGCATGAAATACTGTACGCGGCTTTGATACTAGTAGAACTATTCGCTAAAGATCAAATACAAACGAGACGTGTGAACAAGGTTCTCAATTCAAAGGAAAGTCCCTTGTAAAACAAAGTGGCCACACTTGTAACAATATAGCTCTAGATTCAACTTCGGTAATGAGATACCAGCAGTCAGTTTATCCCTATTGTTGTTTGACAGAGATCGCTGATGGTAACGCACATCAAGATCTACCTTTTCCGCTTTTAAATTAAAGCGTATGCAAAAGCAATCAAGTATAGCAATAAATCGTCTCAGCAATCGTCATGATAAAATTGCTTTCATAATGGAAATCTATGGAGCAAATAAACAACCCCTAAAATCACCGCACGAACAAGAGAAGTTTGTCGTCATCCTTTCATTCTTTAAATTCTAGAGGAGCTTTGTCAACGCTTTTATTTACCGACATAGTTATCATAGGTCATTTCCTGTACCATCTCAAGGTTTAATGTTGGTTTTAACGACTGACATCTAGCCTAATCAAAACGAGCAATATGCTGTCATAAATTAGTTTTGAAGCTTTATTTATACAGTAGGCAATATCATGTAGTAGGCCGTTTGAAGTGATATCAATAACTTAGAGCTCACCTTGTAAAACATCTTTTTACGCGTATCACCTATCCGGTTGACATATATCGTGATAGAACCACAAACATACAGTATATTAAATAGTTATAGAGAAAGGAAATATAAGCAGTGGGCTGATTTCTTCGGATGAAATGCAAAATGATTTGTTTTAATCACGGTATTCACAAACAATACATTTACCATCTATTACTTAGTGTATAGTAAGCAGAACACGTTTATCTAAATATATCCGTTTGGTTCACGGGTGCTTTACTTCATACAACATCAAAAACTTTGTGTGTAATTTTTGCAAACATATCGTAAGAATGGGATGATGATGTAATAGATATCAGTAAGCTTCCAAGTAATAACACATAACAATTTTAGGATCTGTCGTCACTTTTGATAAATCTAATTCTTTATTAAACCTTGATTCTTTACGCCATAATCGATTTTTGAAAGATCTCCATAAAACAGCTTATAAAGTATAGGTTGAATTTGCGAATTTTCAAATATAGTATAATATATACTAAAATAATAAATGTATTTATAATATATCGGTTATATAAATTTTGGAATTTTTCGAAGTAATAAATGTAGGCTTAAAAGCAGTTTTATATCCTATGTATACACAAAACAATTTGTAACAAGAATTTTGTTTTTATAGTAGATAGTAACAACAATATATAGCAAAAAGAAACGTATGACAAAATTAATTAACTTGTTATTATACACGATGGGTATTATACAAAATACATAAGCGATAATATGATTGATTACTATAAAGCTTTTGCATATAATTAGCGTAAAAATTACCCATGTTGCCTTCAGTGTATCTCGTCTTGTTTACATGTTGGTAGCATCATACAATGTAGCGCTTCCCACAATAGCTCATAATGATGAATGCACTCCAAAGGGCTGTTAAACGTAATGCGAATTGATTAGTTCCAAATTACTGCAGAATTCGATGGGAAATATGTATACAACGTCATGAATTTTGCATATGCGATTGTCCTGCGTAACTGAAAGTATTTGACTTGAAGTAAGAATACATATATAGATCATATTTATAGAGTCATAACTTCTATTTTTGTTCCACTGAACGTAAAATATCGTTATAGTTATTATAAATATTTTCTAGAACTAAATAGCAGTTTAAAAAACATCGCAGTAGCAGACCAACGAAATGTTGAAGTAGAACGACGTTATAGCTGAAGCATTAAGCAAAAAAATTACAGCCCCTTTGTGCTTGACTGCTTTTCGTTTTATGTGAACAGGTGATCTTAATGGGGTTGGTTGATACTTAATAAGAAAAATTAACCAATTCTTACATGCTGCTTGAATCATTTAATGGAGACTCGACAAATGAGACGCGCGGCCGGAAAGGTAAAATACTTTTCCCACACAGTCCAGCCACTCGCATATTTCGAACAGGACACAAATCTTTTCTTGCTGGCTCTTTGAAATAACGCTTATCAGCCCTCAGTGGTGCTATGTTTCGCCAGGCCAGGTGTTAGCTTCTTGTGTATCTAGTAATCTACTCTTTCTCACTTTGCCTCATTGTGTACAGAATGGGTTTGTTTTTATTTTTCTGCTTTGTTAGCTGGCAAAGTTTATTCAACTAAAGAAAACAGTTTTTAAGAGAAAACATTCACACTTGTGTTCGTTCACTTATTAGCAATGCGCTAATTATTCGTTGAGACGTCTTTCACAAATGCTTGTTGAAACAGAGCCGTGTTTTCCAAAATTCAAAAATACTACTTTAAAACCAGTGATTGAAGTTGCATTACACTTCACAGCGCATGTATTAAAGGTTTACGTATGGCGATAATGAGAAATTGGTTTATACCAGCAACTAAAATTCCAACAGTGATCGTATAGAACTATGAACATGTAAAATATGAGGCGTTGAGGAAAATATTTTCTACAGCGCAATAAAAACACACTCCTGCTGGGAAGCTAAAGTACTCTTTCGTAACGTCTGCGCTCAGTTAAGCGAGTATGGTTGTCAAATATGTATGTCTAATTAAGTTAATATTGTAGTTGATGGCACCACCTTAATGGTCTCAAAGCAAAGCTCTCAAAGCTCCTCAAAGAAAGCACAGATGGCGATAAGCATTGTCATTTTATTAAATGTGGGCTATTTCATGCGCAAACGTACAGACGCTCGAAGAAAACAAGCAAGATAAACAAGAAATGCTTAATGTTGAGAATGATAATATAAGTTAACTTAGATAGATAGTCGAGCGGTTTATAAAAGAGTTACAAAGTACATAGTTGTTTTTCCGAGACGCTTGACTTTGGGGGTAAAAATTTAATTGTTTTTGGAAATTCTTCTTAGCTTTGTTTTTAACTAAACTTTTGTTAATATAGTCCAGAAGAAATGACAACATGCTTCACATACAATTACCAACATCAGTAACAACAATTGCATTTGCAAAGAGATGTTGATACTGGTGAGAGTTGTGAAAATTTTAACCGTACTTGACGCACATGACTACGTTTCTTAATAAAATATCGAGCACTTCAAGCGCATTAGGACCAAAGTTTCTGCGAACAGAGTCACCATCGCTTGATAGTTACCAATCCTAGAAAAATGTAAAAGCTGTTATTGCGTTGGCAAATATTCTGCAGTATTTGAATTTGTTTGTAGGAATGATCACATTCACTTTTTTATTCATTTCTTGAGCAAGCTTTTTTTGTTGTTCAACGCAAAATGTATATGTAACCTTAATTACGGAAGATATTTTTACCAAGTATATTTACGTTCCATAATTTTGGCGCCTTAACAACATATATTTACGTTGAAAATTACCACAATCAGTAGCCAAGCACACCACGGCGCCTTCCAGGTTTGCGTTGCTAGAGAACGACCAAGATTTTTGTAACTGGGTTTCATGTATTTTCGATCGAGACAACGATAAGTAAACTGACTATTCCTCATAATAAAAAAGTTACCAAACTCAAAGATGCGCGAAGAGTGGTAGTGTGCTTCAGGGAGCTTATTCTAAACGTCAGGCGCGTGATCCAATAAATCTCTCAGTCATCAAACACTTGCCGCCAAAGGCGGTTACCATTGGTTGGGATAAACAAAACAATCTTGTGACTTTGTGGCGCATGCTGGTGTCAAACAATTTAACGCAATCTTCTATTATAAAACAATACATAAACCTTTCTGAAACGTCAAAGTGAAAGTTAGGAGGTTATGTAGGGTTTAAATAGAAATAATTTATATCTCCGCTTATCAGATTCTCAGCAAGTTAGTTACACGCAGCATGATCGCTATTCACATCAAAACACGCGATTGTAACACGTGAGAGATAAGACGACACGAGTTGTTGACAAGCATTAGCCTTGTTCCTTTGTAGAATGTTGAAACATTATCATTAATAAGCTTTGATCTTTTGTAACTTTGAACGCGTGCATGCATGATATCGATCAATCGGAGAAAGGTCTTGGACTTCATAAGACATATGGATTTTATTTGATCTTAAATATGAATATTTTAAAACGCTTAACATATTCTACTAAAAGAAAAGCCTATCATCCATGGTGAAATAGAGATTTTTGATAATTTTCTGCGCACTCATTATTTAGTTTTTATGTTTCAGCTTAATTAAGGTAAGTGAAACTTTTAGTCACATTTTCACAAAGATCGTATTGTTGTTTGAGGGTGTTAAAAGCATGTATATTACGTTACAGACCTCACTGTTAACCTATTTAACAACTTTCTCCAACAAATATTAAAGTCTCTTGCCAGCACCAAACGTGTTGACTTCTAAGGTCTTTTTGCGATTCTGTAATATACGACCTCTCTCGTTGCGCGTTGCTTTAATCGGTCCACAGGATTAACAATAGCGAAAAAAGCATTACTGGCGCGGGCCAACAATTTACTGAAGCGACACTGTATAGTCATTGCAAATATCGTATAGCATAGTGGGAGACAGCACAGATGAATTCGTGAGACATTAAAAGTAACATATTCGGTAAGCTTTACAAAGAAAAATTTTCTGTGGGCTGTATCCTTAGACAACTATATAGGCTATTATTACTGTTTAATGATGTATAGACTTAGGTTAAGCAACCAATTTATTTGGCATTCTGAAGTCCGCCAGTTTTCTACAGAAGTGTAGCTAATGATAAGAACTTAAGCAGTGCGATAAACGAAATTACATATTTGATAGCGGTTAGTCTATAGGTTTTTGATGTTTTTTTATCTGTATTTGCTTTCGCACTAACTAAATGATAATTTTGCTGCCTTTCTGTTTTAATCAAGACGAGTATTTACCTTTGTTTTCAAACGTTAAACCGTCATCAAAAGGTAGTTCGGTTGTTTGTTAGTTGTTATTTGCATTCCCGAAAAAAGTCTCGCGTATAAATTCTGAAGTAAACTCTGACGTCTTCATCATATGGCTTGGTGATGGTAGTAGGCCCAACACCACAGAACTAGATCCAGTTAGTGTACGTTACATCTTAATGTTAGTCCTATCTTACAAGTGTTAATATGTGAAAGCTAAGTTATAAATTTATGAATTAAAATTTAAGTATTCAGTATCAGTAGGCTAGTAGGCCTACTGTATTTCTGTTTATTAGATTTAAATAAACGTTTCGAAGCTAGTACCAAAAAGGATGAAAAGTACAGCGTTGAAATTAAACGCCTTCACAATATAGTTAACGCAGAGTTGCCTTGTTTACTTCATTCAGTTTAGCGACAAAGTTGTCAGCGAAAACTAAGTGATCTCATTGAATGAAATATCGCTTAAATGCATGTTTTTGTGTGTCAGTGAACAGAAACATTGTAATGATAAAGTAGCATTTACGACGCTACAAACTGAAGTTGCATGCAAATGTAAACATGACTGCAATTCAGTTGATATATTCTTTCGTTCATAGTTAAGTAAAGCGCGGACGCGATTGGAATAATTCCACAGACAGTAACAGGTCTCACGAAAATTATCGTGGTGGTGACAGTACTTGTATTAAAAGTAATTGTATTTGTTATTGGTATATTAATTTTAATAAAGGCACATTTCGTTAGTTATTAATTGTCGTGTCTGGTTTGTCACAGGGTTATTTATGTGAAATTTTGCAAAATTGTTAGAAAAGCTGTTTCTGAGCAACGAGTTTAAAGAAATAATCGGTACACATCAGCGACGATTGCCGTTGCCCCGATCACGTATCTATTTGCCATTACTTGGGGTCACTTTGTTGTCGTACGATATATCAATAGTAGTGGAAGCCATTTTTACGGCAAGACTAGTGAAGCACTTTGTATAACCGAACTGATAATGACCGTGCAAAAATACGTCACGCACACATCAGACGACGAGAAATTTTTGAAACACCGCATATTGAACATCAACCGAAGACGGAATCATCCAATGACGGAAGATTTACCTACAACGGACTACGTTGATGTTTGTACGGAAGGGATGTCGTCTTCTCCAAACGGTCTGACGAGCGCCATTTTACTCGAGCGTGTTGCTGATTCTGTAAGGCATAGAAAAGGTGCGGAACATCGGTCAAACCAAAATTTATACTCTACACCAGAGAACATTGCTGATAGGTCGAATGAAGAGGCATTAAATCTGAGTGCAACGTCTGGAAGAAAATCTGATAAAACTGTAGCTGTAAAGTCGGCCGTTCGGGAAGTGTCTGCAATGCAATTTATGAAAAACTCAATGCAACAACTCCAGGTAATAACGGCTGGTCCAACATCGTCGCTGGATTCCAATATTGTACCAGGTATGCACAACCTACTTTGATTGTAGTTCTTAAATGTGGTATACATTATAATGCACAGCTCACTTACCTAACAACATTTTTTGAGATATACGTTTTTGTTTACATATACTGATATTCTATAAAAGCGTTTTAAACGCGCTATGCTTTTTATTTAATACAAAGCTTATGCTAAAAATTAATGCTAAAGTAATTCGTTCGATAGGTGCTAGTAAAGATGTTGAATTGGATGTAACGTCCGTTTCTCCACCTTTTTCGAGTGAAACTATAACTACCGCAGAACCATCGCTTCGAAATCCGAGTGAAAATGAAATGAATCATGACAGTGATGGTGCCAAGTACAACGAAGATTTTGCGTCTATCACTAGTTCAGATAACGACCACGATACCTTGGACAAAGGCGACAAAAAGCACGTCAAGCCACCGTACTCCTATATTGCGCTTATCACAATGTCCATTCTTCAATCTCCGGAGAAAAAACTCACTTTAAGTGGAATCTGCGAGTTTATTATGAATCGATTTCCTTACTACAAGGAAAAGTTTCCAGCTTGGCAAAATTCCATTCGACACAATCTTTCTCTGAACGACTGCTTTGTGAAGATTCCTCGTGAACCTGGAAATCCCGGCAAAGGCAATTACTGGACCATGGATCCAGATGCAGAAGACATGTTTGACAATGGATCATTTCTTCGACGAAGGAAGCGATTTAAAAGACCGCAACGCGACGTGTTTCAAGACCGCATGATGGCTGCTTCCATAAACGGTATCGGTGCTAATCCTTATGGACGGCCGTTTGGAATATCACCAGCGCAACAAGCCGCTTTCATGGCTGCGCTGGGTAATCCTTACGCATATATGAATCCCTTGCCACCGAACGTTCCCTTAATATCCACACAAGAAATAGCAAGTCAGCAAGCAGCTCTTTTGGGTTTTGGTATTTCGCCATTTTCCCAATATCGACCACCACACCCTTTGCTAACTCCCTCAGGAAGCTTTTCCTGCACTCCAGATTACCAGTCTCGTCCTATCATTTCAAAACATGCTGATCTTGTGTTGCCTGAAATCGCATCACTTCAAAGCTCCAGTACTGCGAGTATGTCTCAAAAGAAAGGACAATCTTTATTTTCTATTGAAGCTTTGATTGGTAAAACGAAGTTTTCCTCTCGTGAGGAAGAGCGACCCTCATCCAGTGAAAGCAATCCTCTTCACCATTTACCTTCTACGGATGAGTCATCAGCCCCTTCCTTGTCGCCGGATATTGCGCCGCAAGGAAAAGCAACGTCGCCTCGTGACAGTTCAAACGCGCAGTCCAAAGAACAATTTCGTAGAGAAGTGCAGCCAATGGTTACATCCACCCCAAGATTTAACATGGGAAAAGCAGGTAGTAGTTCTTCACCGGCTGATATGCAAGGTCCTTCATCTGATCAAGACTTTCCCTCAACGTCGTCATCGCAGGATTCCGTTCCACCTGCGCTACAAAGAAAGTTGTCACCGGTTTTTAATTCAGGTTTTCCTCAGCAAGGAACTATACAATTACCGTATTTGCCTGCTTCGAACATAGCGGCAAATTTTTATCAAAACCCAATGGCAAGGAATATGATCACTGCCGGCATTGCAGCATCATCAGGTTTCTCATCTGCCCATATGGCAGTATCTTCGCCGCAAATGAATGCTCTTTCAACAGAAAATCTTCTTCCTTCGATACCAGGCTGGCCCTGTTTCGGTCGAACCACATAACGTTATGACGAATTGTTAAATTCCGAAATCTGTATTGCACAAACGACGATAGTGCTCAAAGACGCAACGAACATTTGTGTGATGTCATACTGCCATAATGCGATGCGCGAGATTACAATTACTTAATCATATAGTAGCCCACTCTTTATGGTTATGCAGTGAATTTTTAATGTGCAAGCGTAGTAAGTCTGTTATAGGTCTATATTTTCTTTTCTTGGTATTTCCCATTTGAGAAATGTCACTCAGAAAAAGTATTCCACACATTTGCAATTTGCATATATGACGTTTTTAAAGGTGTAAATTAGATTAAATTATTTACAAATATTATTAGCACAAAAAACCATGCACCTCGTCGTACTCCAATTAATTATCTCTGTGATATACGTCAATTCTCTGTTTTGTTGTTTCTAAGGTATCATGTTTTGTGACATGTTTATTTTGTCGTTCTTTTTCGTTATTTCATGATAATAAAGGCGAAAAAGAAAACGAATAGTGCAGTGTAAAAATTGTCTATTGAAGTCAGAACGCAAACCATAAAAGCCTTATTTGAGCACGAGCTAAGAAATAAAGAAAAAATTCAAAAAAATGGAAGTGTTTTAAAGAGCAAACATTTCCATGAATGTCAATGAAAGGAAAACTGAGTTCATTTTACTATTTATCACCTGTGCAAACGTGCACTACGGAATACAGTATATGAACTGCAACGTCATATACTTACATGTTACGACTGTGCTATATTATAAGTAAGGTTAAAACAACGTTTATTGCTCGTAATGTTTTTAATGACCTTCAAAGCAACCAGCACTTTTGCGGCTTAACTATCTTCAAATTTAAGATTAAAAATATTGCAACAGAAATAAAAGTGAAACGCAAGTCTTTGCCTAACTTATATTTATGCGCGAATATATATCATTGTTTTACCTTGCCGATTTCTCTTCATAAAGCTAAATTAGTCTTAAGGTCATATGTTTCCCTGTGGGGACAAAGTGATCAAAATAATTATCTTAACTAACTTACCTTTCAGTGGAAAATTTGATTTAATGCATTTTTGGGTTATATAAGGCCAGGAACAAAATAAAGACCAATTATAATCATTAAAAACGAGTGTCATCAGCAATAACGTGTAATAAAAACCTACAAAGAACCGATAGCTAAGCCACATAGGAAGGGGCTTATTGCACAACAAATTAAATTTTCCACCGGAAGTCTACTTTATGATTCCACTAGAGATTTGTTATAAGGAAACTCTAATATCGTCAAACGTAACGTTTAACCATATCGAGCGAACAGTGTCATGGATTAAATGGTGGCAGATCCAAAAAATACTACAGCAATAGGACCCTTGCTTAAATACTTGATCTCTTTACTCAATAAACTTACTTAAGCTGGACAGTTTTATCTGTAGTATGAATTGACAGTTTTGAAATGTTGGGACATGTGCATTTAGCAGAGAGTGTTTGCTTAAAGTTTTGTATATATTCCTGTACTGTGTTTAGATATATTATATATTTCATGTATATCACGTTTATATATAAACCAAATTCTAAAATTATTCTTTATTGGCTAACACATATACTACAAGTATATTCGAAAAAAATGTATACATTTACAGCAAAAATTGAACATTTTACATAAACAAAACAACATTAGGTTTTTGCTGGTTTCCTGCAGTTGGCATCACCGTGTATAAATTGGCATTAACTGGTTGTCCTCATAACATGATTAAGAGTGTGGAACGTTGTATGTTATACCTACAAAGATATGTTTGCAAGAATGCCAAACTAATGAAAATTACTTTAGTCTGAGAAATATTTTGCTTCCATAAAACGAGCGGTAACTATAATGAAAAGTTTTATGGTAAAATTTGACAAAAGCTTTATTATCTTTTCTTTTCAAGTTCGTTAGATCATTTCAACACTCCTGACTTATCAGATTTAATAAAGCGACTTGCGACTTTATCCTGTTTGTAAAAAATGGCTCGTATTCTGCGGCAGTAAATAATTATAAGCGTTATAACAAAGAACAACTTTGTCTGTGGAGCAGTTCCTTTTGTATCGCATACCAGTTGTTAACTCCGGATGAAAATCAGAAAACGACTCTGTTAGCTTAACGTTCAGCGAACATCAAACAATAGAAACTTTGATCTAATTCCAACTCGATTATAAAATATTCTGCGATTTAGGGCGGTTTTATTGCTGCGTGTTTGCTCAGAAATAATAACAGTACCTGTTGTGCAAATACGTCGGTCCTGACGAGAGATCAGATAACGGATGAGTAACCGGGAAACAAAATATTAAGTAAACTGTGGCCCCAAATCACGCATGAGACGCTATCGTCTGTAAAAATATTGACCAAGAGAAAGGCGGAAACGAATGAAGCTTTGCAGCCGATGCTATTACGGTTTTAAACTTGCCGGTAGAGACAAAGCGTTTTTCCTGGAAGTTCTCTAAATGGTTACGCAAATAGGATCACTTTTGCTTGTGATATACCAAAAAGAAATAGCGTTTTAATTGAATTTTGAAGATTATCTTTGTAGATACGAAATCAACATACTGTGACTCCATAAGAGCTTTTGCGACAAGGATGAAGCACACGCAGGGCCAAAGAAAACACGAGGGCAAATATCTCCACCAAAATGGTCCGAAATATTTGGTTTAGGTGTTCACTTGGATCGTTTTTCAAACTTGCTTGCAACACGCTTTTATAGACTTTAGTGAGAAAGACTGACTTCTAAAAAGCCGCAAAAACAACACTTGTGCCACTTCGTGGTTGTGATGGCATTTTGCCTCAATAATCACTTTGACCTTGACCCTCTTGTAAAAACTAAACAAATGCTCACTTTACAACTATACATAGATATTTTCTAAGCTAAGCGAATGTTTTTCTAATGTATGTATCTAACTTGTAAAGTATTCAAATGAATGAAACTGGTATAAGATGTATGAATTATTTTGTAATTGAACAATTGTTATCGACGAGATGAATAACCAATTTAGATTATCCAATTGTATAAGAAAATTCTCGCCCCTTACCACGTAAGCTCAAGCATACTTTACTGAGTAGCTAGGCATTTGGTTTTGTATCGAACCGACAAACGAAATACAAATATCACAAGTGACTACCGGTACATTGTTGTGTCAATTGGAGCAGTGGCGTAGCCAGAAAAAAAATTGCGGGGGGGGGACCAAATATTTCATGAGTTCAGGGGAACTAGAAAGTGTTTGTTTTAAGACACCGCCACCTGATGTAGAAGCCTATAGACACAAAATTTGAGGGGAGGCATGGCTCCTTTCGCCCCACCTGGCTACGCCTATGAATTGGAGCATTAGTTATCGCATCCAATTGAGATGAATCAAGGAATTTTTTTAAATTTAAAACCAAACGGTATATAGAAGCTTCCAGAAAAATAATTAGCTTCGTATGCTTAAAGCTAGTATCTTTCAAAAACATCTGTTTATGGTGGCTAGAACGGATAATATAGAAACAGTGACCATAAAATGTGATCATTACAATTGTTGTAAATCTAAATTGAACAGAGCGTTACCGACATTGACGTTTTTAGGAAATAACATATTAAAAGCTCCTCACTATTTGCCTTTTAAAGCCTTGTCACAAAACGGTTAGGTTTACAACCTTAACGTTTGATACAGACAGGCAGCAAATACAAAGGTATCATACTATTGTGAACATTCCACATCAAAGGACAAATATCACGACAGTAAAACCATTGGATAATATAGCTAATTTGCCAAACTTGTTATGAAATCGATGTTAGATTACCACCTGTAAAAATGGTTTGCTGTCACATAGAATCATCCATCTTGTAAAATTGCAAGCAAACGCTGATGATTTGTAAACAATGTTGCCCAAGGATAAACTCTCAGTGTAAGTTTTCGTTATAGTATATGGTAGTTTGAACAATATATTGACATTATCTCTCTCCTTTTTAGACTCTTTCACAAAGTTGCAATGGAACCACTGTTGTCTAAAAAATTTGATGTCACCCATGCACTCGGATGCCATGGACTGACAACTCCAAATTTTGTCCTATATCTTTAACTTTTTGTCATATATCAGGGCCAGTTTATGTCATGCCTCGATAGGTTGTTATATAACTTGTATACTAGCGGCAACAAAACGGGGTTTTAACGCCATTTAGCGGACATCGGAATTGTAGTTTCTGGGCAAAAATGTTCACCAAATCTAACAGATTAAGCGCTTCAAGAGATCTAGCAAATTGCAAAGACTTACGCTTCAACAACCGTTTAAATGTATTCTACACATGTTTGGTGCTCGCTTCACATGATCGATTCAAACAATCTGTGCAAAATTGAATAGGCTTTCCTACGTCAAACGGATTGGAGTAATTCATTTGTTGCTACTACAGTATTACACTACATACACCGCACCCAGAATTGAAAAGGGACAAACTGATGGCATGTGGTACATTCTTCGACATTCCAGCATGATCAACATGTATCTTGCGTGCGCTTAAAGCGTGTGTTTAGCCTTTAGGTTACATGCCGGGTCGCTTGAAGCTTTTGAAAAATATTTAACTCAGCTGGTAAAGTATAATAAGCAGGCCTACAGCGCTAACCTATCTATAACTACATAAATATTTATAGGATTATTATAAATTGTTAAGTTTGAAACTCCTGGACCATAAACAGGCGTTAGGCATTTCAACACATTCAACTTTTTTGGTATTTAACATAACGAAATAACGGGTAAGGTATACTTGCATACCTTCTTTACATGCTTATGTAGCCTTTAGCTGCACATTTTGTTTTTGTATACAAGTTTACATGTATTTGAGTTATATGTTGCTTGAGTGTTTTACAGAGCAGTTTTATTTCAACAACTTATAGCCTTGTACATCATGAATGTTGACATTTATCTTAGGGAGCTTTCTCATCAGTATCCAAGTTAACCTTACTATTGTTGTACAGTATTTTGTCTATAAGAAATTACCAACTTTTATTCTTACTCTTTACCCTTCAACACACCACAGCTGTTCAGCTGCTGAACGATTTGTGTTTTAAGGCTTATGGAAAGTGTCACGCTTGAACGCAGTTTCTATGTATTGGCACATAGTTTCCTGATCCATGTTACGCAGCGCGTAGTGACAAAGTATTGGAGTTAGACAATTAAGCGCAAACCGGTTTTTATTCTGAAACAGTTGATAACAACCTTGTATTACAATGCAGGAGGATAGGCAATACAGGCGCGTTTTTGTGACGACAAACATTTTAGGGTTTATCAGCAAGACGTGCTTGCTTGCGTTAGAACTGATGATAAAGTTAACTCCATTAGTCCTTTAGATTTCATCAGCCCTTTTTTTCGGTTAACTTCTCCAAGTCAGTTGTTTCTCTTTTATTTGTTTACTTGTGCATTTGATGAAGGATTTTTCGACACAAAGAGACAAATAATCAGGTCACTGATAAGACAAAGTTAAGGAAACAGAAGTTTTCTGCCACTGCACAGTACAGTGGGCAAGAAAAAACAGGGAGGATGAAAGTGATGGAAAACATTATAAATTATTTATTGCTCTATTTGCTTCTGGCAGTATACTCAGAATTACTACGGCAGTAAGGTTATATACAACCGCATATGAAAAGTTTTCAGTTGGTCTAGTGGTTGCTAGCTATTTCAAAATTACCGTATAAAGCATCCTAGAATGCAAAACACAGAACAAGTTGATGTCAGTTGTTCGCGAAATTGTCTGCGTTGGATGCTAGTTTAAAATGTTTTAGGTTTTAAACCATACGCGCAAAGACTTGTCGCGGGCAGTAACGAATTTGATTTCGATCAATGGGCATTAGAACGACAGGATTATGCACGTGCTCCCGGCTGTCGATCAACACAGCTGCTTGCATATTTTGTTTTCGCAGGGGTTAAAAGTCCATATAGGTTATATGCAAAAATTATGTTTTGATAAATGTTAAGATGAATGTCAGCACAAACGCCTCTGTGTTTACTCACAGACGGGCTTTCATGAACCGAAAATGTCCGGGGTATTTGAAAGCTGGAATACGTACCTTAAGGGAAAGTCTGGACGATGTTTCTGATGATGCAAGCTCGGATGCTGGGTCCATACATAGCACAACTAGCAGTCGCAGTTATCGCACGTGGAAGAGAGCTCAAATCAAGCGACGAAAAGCGAAGTCTGACCAAACACGTAGTTTGTGTGGAGATGCCGTTGGACGTCAAAGTTCACCACAATGTTCATTTGATCCTTTCACCTTCGACATACGAAAGTAGTTACCAGATGAGCTGTTGATCTAAGTCCATTAATGTGCTCAATTTCCTCATCTAACTAAACCATATTGGTCGTTTGTGTTTTTTGTTTAGAACTCCCATATCGTCTCCCTTAGATCTACAGAATGCCAGCCATATAAGAAAGGGTATGGTTGCTTGTATGTGGCAGTACCGACTACCGTTTGTAGTGGAAAAAACTTTCTGCTAAACTCGTTTATTCATTATGCAAGTTATTAATGGATCTGCAATTTATGCTAGTTTTTTGAAGACTGCAGTACATTTCAGATTTCAAACATTTGCAACACTCATCGTCTGTTAATATGGAGACAGCACCGGAAAAGCTCGAGTACAAAGCGTACAACGAATTATCGACTATCATACAGTCACCTGTGGAACCATACTATTCATCTTCCGACTTGGAAGATTTTTCAGTTGATGACGATGATGTTAAACAAGAAGAGTATATTTCACCCTTAAAGCAATGGTTATCAGTGGATGAGCATAAAGACACGAGGGATTGGTTGATATCGGGTTCTTTCAACCACATGGACGACCAAAGTTTACCACTTACCGCACTAGCGTCGCAATCGCAACATATTGATACTATAATGCCGTTAGTTATAACAAGCAGGTAATTGCTTTCTTAATACTGTTTCATGTGTGTACTGATCGAATCCGACGCAATATCATGCTGTTATCGAATGGGTTACATTTCATACGATTAGCTTCCGTAAACAATGTCAACCGGTTTTTATATTAAATACAGAAGTGCGTTTAGAATTGCGTGTAATGAAACAGCTGGAGGCCTAAATGATTTTCTTTCTATGATATCATCTGAAAATGTTCTACCTGGTTGCTATGGACAAGCTGATTCAAAAGAGATAACAGTAGAAGAGGTATAATTTCACTTCAAGTCTCTTTGTTGCCATTTATCCTTTAAGGAAAACATACATACCTATTAGCAACTGTATAGTTTCTAGAAATTTTTCATTTCGTATGCATGCTAATGCTATGCAACTTGAACGACTTTTGTTTAGATCCGAAAAGTTGATGACATATACGATGAACCAATAGAAGAAACTGAGAAAGTTAGCCAAATTGCGAGCTCAACTCCGACAAACTTAAAAAATTTACCCCATCTTTCTGAAGCACAAAAGAACGAAATTTCAACAATATCTCACATTCTATCGCCTAACTTTACAGGAGACAAATCTTTCATGGAATTTGTGAACGATAATCAAAATGGGTCTATTGGAATGTTTGGTAGCGGTGACTTCACAAATCAAACCCAGGAAGATCATTCAACTTGTGAGAAAGACAACAATTACTTTTCCATTCGTGATAACAATTGTGGCCTTAATCTCGAACAGACCGTAGAGGGATCACTTCAAAAACATCTGCTTTGTGATTATAGTGATAAGTCAGAGCCGCCTGACCAAAAAATAGCCAAAGGTACCTCATGTCCTTGTTCTAGTCTCACACCTAATGTGGCTGCAGCTGAACAACATGGCCCGATATCGAACTGTGAGGGGAAAGACTGCTATGAAGATATCACAAAAGATAAAAGTTTAGTTTCAGGTTTTAGATTTTATTTGTTGTCATAATCTTTATTAAAAAGCAAACATTATTAATTTGCATGTGAAATGCAAAATGAATGTTGTTTGTGGATAATTAAACAAAAGTCTTCAGAATTGTGCAATAATCGATAGGCTACTGACTGAACTAAATATATTTTTCAGATATAAATGATTGTAACGGAAGTGTTGATGAGGAATTTCATGATAAAACTCTGGAAAACGTTTTAATTAGTAAAGATAATTGTGAAAACGTTTACAAATGCAATGCAAAGCATTTGTCGGTAAGCAGTATTGGTTGTGGCTTCTATAGTTCAGTACACCTTCTGTAATTTTGAAGAGATTTGGGAGTTTTTTGATTTACCAATATATATCCCCCTATTTTTCAGCAATCAAAAGGAGAAAAATTGTTCGAAACAGAGGGGGTTTTAGCTGCTACAGCTAATGAGCAGATTGTGGTGAAAAATCCTCCGACATCAAGAAATACCTTTCGTCCCAAAACACTGCCGGCAACGGCTGTAAGCAAGGATTCACTGTGTTGCTGTTGTTCGACGATGTAGACCAATTAATTATTTTTGTAAAATATTACAAGTTAATGAGTGCTAATTATATTTTGTTACAATATACAAGCACTTTTGTTATCTACAAACAAATTTATACTCTCTTACTAAAGCTACATACATATAGTGCTAACTTCACCGTATGTCGTGTTATAATATACTGATCGTTTTAGAGTAAAACTACATTATGATTTTTATAAACTCATTAATTAGTTCGTCTGTATTGGTATTAGCTTATTTCAATTCGGTTTCTCTTTTGCTGTAAAGTATTCAACAAAGTGTAAGTAAACGCCTCATATAATAAAATAACAGAGAACAGATACTTATTTTTGTCGAGTAGGCTACAAATAAGCATTTTTGCTTTTCATTTGCCTAAACTTACTCCGCTTTAACAACATCAGGTGCACAATGAAAAAGCACTATGTACTGCTCTCAAGGCCATGAAAGCCGTAATGTTCGATATATTAAAGCATTCATTAATTATCGCTGGTAGTCAGAAAAAATAGAATAAATACATATGGTGCGTGAGCAGAAAAAAATGAAGGAGAGTAAGAAAAAAAAGAGAACCTGGTACCGAAACCACTGTTGAAAAGGCGTACCGATATCAGTATGTACCGAAATTTCTTATAACCTAATAAAACACCTTTCAGGACGATGAAAACTTTCCGATTTATCGTCCGCTTAGCTTTTTTTCTTTGTGCCATTTCGAAAAAGTGATGTTATTAGGCATTTAGGCGAATGGCGATTGTCTAAAATCATCTCATGTATACGACTTTAATGACCATCTAGGCAAGTCGTGCTCACGCAGCATTCGCTGAAGCAACGCATTTTTTTTATAATTTGCTATATCATGGTACCTTTACTGCCTTATGTAAAAACGTTTGTAACCTCTTCTAACCACCTCTTTCTTAATCAGTCAACTGAGAAGTCAAGACAATAACTGATCAGCAATAATCTCGTGTTTGTGATGATTGTAGCCTAACTGGCTTATGGTATGGTATCATAGTCTTTATCCTCGGACTAAGAAACGTCTTTGCATGACTTAAACTTGATGATGGTTCTTCATTGAGTCCGGGTGACCAAGCTAGCCTTTGTAGGCCTACAAGTTCTGATAAACGCACACGCCATCTCGCTCAGTAACCAGAATAACGGCAACCAATAGCTGGCGTGTTACAGTTGGGAGTTTCCTGCAATACGTCAAGTAGTGCAATCGATCTCCTTTCATTTGTCATGCAACTGGTATAGCCTATAAATCTATTCACTGATCAGTGTCCAACTGTTATGTACAAAAACCGTTGCTTTAATCAACTTTATGTGCCAGACTGCTAGTGCCAGCCAGGCAACACGAACTAGTGGATCTGCAGTGATACGCTTCCCACTGATTAGTCAATACTCACCCTTTCAAGACGGCATTTGTTTTATCGTACTGCAAAGTACTTTTTTCAATGGTTTTACTTCAATATATTTACAGTTTTACATAATACAGCTTGAAACACCATAACATGACGTAATGCGAAAAGTCAATAAAGCTCGAAAAGTCGATGTAACGTGGGTTTTGGGGACAAACCTGAATTATAACAGTCCGAGCACGCGGTCCAGCGGGACATATATGTCCCGGGAGTCTTGAAAGGGTTAAATAGGGCGATTCTTTATTAACCTGAGAAGCTTTAAAAATTGACTTTATTTTTGCAAAAAAATGACTTAATAGAAAAAAGAGCCAGAAAACCGGGAAAAACACAAAATCTATGCTTTTATTCTCGCTTCACTAAAAACTCTGACTCGTCTTTCTTACCAAAAGAAGCAATATTGCTTTTATAATCATGTAACTGATGTGATAACTGAGTGACAATGGTAATAATGGATAAATTTTGTAACGTAACAAACATACTATTGCGTAATAAATATATTACATTGACAGCAAAAATACTGTGGGTGACGTTGATGCAGACCGTTCTGCGGTGGTTCTACCAATCAGAGGTTAACATAAGGACTTTGCTACCACTCGGTTGCAATATGAAACCATAAATTCTATACACCTACTGTTACTTAGCTTTGCCAAAAAAAATGAAAAGAAAACATATAAAAGCAAATAATTTGCAACAAAATGTGCGTAATTTGATGCGTAAATCTAAATTGGCCTAAGAACAAAAAAAGAAAGCAATTAACAATAAAACTGATTTTTGTTCACTTTATACTTTTGCGAATATTGATACTAAGGACAGTCATACTTGGCTTCCACGACTTTCTTGTTATTCTCTGCTAACAAAAATAACTTTGTTAACCACGAATTGCCCCACTTATTATGAATTCGGTAATTGAACTCAGATATTTCCAAAAATCTACATAACGATAAAGCCAAACGTTATAAGATTCTCAATAATGGGCTTGAGACATTTGCAGTTAGCACTATCTATTTTGGGACACTGTGAACACAAAATAGGAATGTCATTATAACCTCGTAGTTTTATTTTGGTTTCATATTTGTAGCATATATTAGTCTGCCACTCTGTCAATTTATTATCTTGGGGACTATAGTGTATTTAGGGGGAGGGAAAAAGGGCATTGGACCATAGCTCCCCTCACGAACCCAACTTTTTTGGGCCTTTTTTCTATTTTTACGTTTTTATTATTTTTCGTTTTTCGCATTTCCAGGTTTGCGACTACTTACAAGTTGTACACGGCGTTTCAAAACTGTACATTATAATCATAGTCCTTACAAACCCTGTGGGTATGCAAGAAGTTGATTTTAGCTATTTAAGGTTTTGTTGAAGTTAGATATAGATTATAGAATGTAGATTCATAGATTCCGTATTTTCTTGATAAATAGCCGCTTTTGAATAGGTTAGTAAGTGAAACGAATAATGCTAAAGTATTAAGCCACTCTATTGAACGTCGCTCACACACATGAGCTTCTGCGATAGGTACTCTCTTTGTGGAACTGTCTCGATCGATCGAGTAAAAAATAAAAGCCGCCTTTGAATAGAAACAGCCTAGATTAGAAGCCGCACAAATTGATCAAAAATAAAAAATGTTATTCGCGGCTTCTATTCGAAAAAATATGTATGCAAAAAGTTGATTTTAGCTATTTAAGGTCCTATTTTAGGTTGGGTTTATCAGATTGGAAAGTTTGCTAAGTGCGCATAGGATTAAAATTACAAAGTGGCTATTTCACCCTATGTAGGTCACGCAACCTATTGCTAAAGATATAGGCGTTTAGATCAGAACAAAGGCCATGCAAAGAGTTGATTTTAGTAATTTAAGGTTTTGTTGGAATTAAATTTACATTAGAAGGTAGATTTAGGTTATTAAAATTGAAGTTAGGCTTACAAAAACTGTGAAAAATAACTTCGAACGCACGATTTTTTCTGGTGAAATAATGGCAACCTGAAAATTAAGTTTGAGTATAATCCAGACCATTTCTGAGTTACTGTTTGTGTGGCAAAATTTTTTCGATCGCCTATACTTAACAATAGAAATTGTCGACCCACTTTAAATCTTTTTACAAGTATTCTCGGTATTGTGTTGTAAATACTTCGTTCAGCGAGCACATGAGTTCTTTTACGCGATAAAAATTTAACTCAACAATATGTTGCCTTGTTCCAGGGCCGGATTTGTGGAGGTGCCTGGAGGGAAAAGTAGAACAGTGGAAAATTTATCGAAGAATTGTGAACTTCCAAGGTACTTCCCCTATTTAAGAATGGAAAGACTGAAAAGACTAATAACACTGGCCAACACAATTTTTGGTGCCCAAGGTTTTTGTTCTAAACTAAATTTGGTTTGCTGATTTCAAAAATGCAGTCCATTTTTCTCTATCAGGTCAACTTTTTAAGTTATTCAAAAATTTCGTTTCGTGTGATGTCCGCAATGAATGACTTAGCCATGGTCTTTGACTACCATATAACATCACAAATCGTATTGGTACAAATCGTATTTGGTAGTTCTGTGTTGCATGCCTCAATTGACAAGTGGTTGTTAGTGACATCATAATATCGTCTATACGGATACCCTACACTATGTTAGGTTTGATTGCTTTCACAATGCAAATGCGCTTTTCTTACTGTTTTTGTGATACTTCTGATTGGGTATAAGGTGCAGTTTTAGAGTGTGCGGACGTCTTAATTGATTGAAATGACAGATTAAATAATAAAGGACTCCTTTAGTTTCGCACTTCCAATTGTAACATCATATGTTTTTATCTGATGCTGATAACTCCTTCCCATCTAGGCCTTCATGTGTGAGTGCAAATTATGTAGAAAGATTCCAATCTGGACAGATGGCGAGTGAAGTTAGGGGTTGCACTACACTTATTAAAATTAGACAGAATAAGAATCTTAGTTATGGCTACATCAAGGAGAACTAGAAGAAGTTGTTTAAATGAACCAAATATTTTCTGCTATATCTGTGGCGAATACACATTAAAGCATAACAGGAAAGCAATCAGCTATTTTGTCAAGTGTGCTTATCGTAGGCTACTTACTTTAAAGTAATGGTTGGTGATCAAGACTTGCCTTGTTCACTGCACATCATGTGTAAACTTTACTTTGAACAAATAAGGCAATGGACAAAGAATAGTGGAAAAATCTTTAGGTTTGCAGTTCTAATGGTATGGTGAGAACTAAAAGATCACTGCAATGACTGCTGCTTTTGTGCAGTGAACACTAAAGGTATCCATAGGAGAAATAGAAATTGCGTGACATATCCAAACTTATGCTCCGTAATCAGGCCAGTTCCACAGAGTAAAGAACTTTCTATTCCTGTCTTTGAAGGCTTACCACAGCTAGAGTCTTCTTTTTCCAGTGTAGAAGAGGATGTTTCAACTGACAATGATAACATTCTTGCTGATAACTGATAATTTCCCCCAGTCTCTTTTATTTCTGCAACAGTTTTCTCAGGGAGCACTCAATGACTTGGCAAGAGATCTGAATCTTTCTTAGGAATCTGCTGAGCTGCTGGCTTCAAGGCTTAAAGAAAAAATCTTTTAAAACCCGGCTCTTTCATCAGTATTTAACGGAAACATCATGCTGAATTGTTACCATATTTTATGCAAGAAAGTGAGATTGTGTTCTGTAAACAACGTTCAAGTCCTTCTAAAAAGCTCTGCGTCTCATAATATATCATACTCTTATAACAATTGGCAAATTTTCACTGAAAGCTGTAAAAGAAGCTTGAAATGACCTAAAGTTCCCTTGTGTGCATATTAATGTAAGTACTAACATTGCTATTTATTTTTCGTTATTTTATTTTTGTTGTTAGCGTTTAATTTTGTCTTAACTTAACACGTTTGGGTTTAGTGGTCGTACTAAGCTCCATCGTTGTAGCACGTCTGTAATTTATTTATTGCACGTTTTAAGCTCTCAGGGCTTTGTCGCTTTTTTCCGTTCATTGATTATTCTTTATAAACATATTTGTTTGACCAGTCTACAACGATGTTTGCACCATACTTTTTGCTCTCCACAGTCAATGCCAAAAAATAGGTAATACAAAGTGCGATTAATGCCATGAACAAAAAGAGGAGTCAGAGTTTAAAGGTTGTTGGTAGATCGACTCCACAGGCTGACAGGTCTAGTTTAAATTGACATTTTGGTGTGTTTGTTGCTAGGCTGAAATAGGAAGTATTACATTAAAGTTGATATTATACAAGATGCAGTTAAAGAATATCTGGATTAAGCCGACAATATTATTGTGTGCAAATGGATTTCTACGCTCCCTTAATCCTTCTGAGCCTTACCTGACTCCTTATCTCATGGTAATAAAGTCTTGTAAAAATTGTCATAATTAGGTTTGGTGTTGACGAATATGATACTAATGTAGTTTTCCTTGCATACATGACACACAGGGTCCAAACAAGAACCTTACTGCAACAAACCTGATTAACCAAATTTATCCAGTGTGGACTTATTCATACATGGCATTTCTGATTCCTGTCTTTCTTCTAACCGATTGGATGAAATACAAACCGGTTATAATATTTGAAGGGCTGAGGTAATAATAGTACCAATATTTAAAAACACGGAATAAATTAATTGCAAGTTTTTACCCGACTTCATGTATTGTATAGTATTTATACAATTTCTGTTGGCAATGTATTTCTATGCATCAGCAAAAATGCAAATAAAATAGACATAATGCAGGCAACCTGAACTTACAAATGAGTTTATTATTGTTTTCCCAAAAAACGATTTCCATAAGACAATATTCAACACGATACTAAGTCTTTTCATATCAAACTTTCAATTTTTTAGTTTAGTTGGCTGTTGGTTGCTACTGATCTTTGGTGATGATATTCTTCAGATGCAAATTATGCAAGTTTTATATGGAATGGCAACAGCAGCTGAAATTGGTTATTATTCTTACATATACAGGTTAAATACAGTAGCTATTACTAGTTTAATGTTCATTTTACTTCAGATAAATGGTTTTTACACATATACTGGTGTACATATGATAATACTATTAAACCATACAATAACGAAAATAACATTAAAATCATTACACTTCATTCCTTTTTGACTGCTGCCTTGTTCCAGCAGATAAACTTGATTGCTTGAAGGGAAGCATTTATTCTTAGCCTTCACTGCTTGAATTGGATTAATGTTAAACCAGTCATAACACAAGAGTTTTTCTCCATCGATTAATAACAGCATTCACAAGAACGATGAGCGAATACCACAAAAAATGAAGTGTGTTTTTGTGTTTTAGTGACCCATGCCAAGCTTGAAAGAAGGATGTCAGATTAAAAGTTAAACATGCTGGAATGTTGGTTGCACAGTTAAGACGGAATGTTTTGAAAATTTAGGCAGAGAGGCATTTGAAAGCCAAGTGACATTTGCCCTACAAGCCCCTGTAATCAGAAACTTACTAACAGGGTGGCTTTGTGTTAGGAGAGACATCTTGCACTTGAGACAGTGAAAATTACTCGAATGTTCACTATAAGTGTGTTTGGCTATGAATTTCTTTAAGGTGTGGTGTTATGTGCCTGGACCAATTTTGTCCGTCATAGACCAACTTTGTCATGCTGGTTTATTGTCAACAACTCATCATCAACACCATGTTTCACTTTTTTGTATCAGTATTTATAGTTGTTTTATGTTA
This sequence comes from Clavelina lepadiformis, assembly GCF_947623445.1. Taxonomy (NCBI): domain Eukaryota; kingdom Metazoa; phylum Chordata; class Ascidiacea; order Aplousobranchia; family Clavelinidae; genus Clavelina; species Clavelina lepadiformis. Next base: position 10,685,229 of record NC_135244.1, read on the forward strand.
CCCAACTTTTTCACGGGGAATGGAGTACTGCAGTGTTTCATGGCAGTTGGGTATCTTTTCTACACAATTTACGCCACGTTTTCACACCGGATTACATGGCTTAAAAGCATGCCTAATAGGCTAGCAGGTGGAAACTGGGCCCATGGCTGGCGAACTGTAAATATTCTCAATGGAATTAAACAGTTATGTATGGTGTAAATAACCTTAAGGTCACTGTGTATCTAGATCAGTGGTTCCCAACCTTTTTTGGTGTTGGGGCCGAATTTCAAACTTCAGAGTACGTATGGAGCCGCATGAAAACACTCAAGTAATTATAACAAAAATTTTAAAGCATGTACCAACGAATAGCAACACAAACAAGAAAAATAACACAATACAATTTAATGTCCAACTTGGCATTGGCTTTGGGCTTTAACAAGTTTGTCAAAGCGAGGCGCAATTGCAGAGGATGCAGTATGCAGTAGCTGCTTGAGGTGGTCATCGGTCAACCGACTGCGATATTTATTTTTGATTCTGATCATTTTGCTGAAAAGTGCTTCACATACGTAAGTTGATCCGAATACAGAGGCGTATTTCTGGGCATTGGTTTTCAATTTGGGATACTTTCCCTCTGGAACTCGACTCCAAAATTCAAGTAGGTCTTCACTTTGAAATAATTGCTTGAGCTCGATATCTGACTGCATGTCCAGCAACTCCAATTGAAAACTATCAGGAGCTGTGGCCACATTAACTGCAATAGGATTTGCAAACATGTTCATCATTGGCAAAAATAAACTCATTCCGTTAATGCAGCGGTTAAACTCATCAATCAAGTTACTGATAAGTCTGCTGTATGCTTCAAATGATCCATTGGTTCGATGGTCAGATAACGTTGGAAAATGTATTGTAACACCACCTGCAAGCTGCGTTTTCCAAAGACAAAGCTTGTTAACAAAAGCAATTGCTGTGCTGTACAAATTGTGACAAAACTTGCTGTTGCCTTGTAGAGTTCGATTTAGAGTAGAAAGGTGTGTAGTGATATCAACAAAAAACGCCAAATCAGCAATCCAAACTTCATCGCCAAGCTGAGGGATATCTATCTTTCCTTCAGCAAACGTTTTAATCTCAGGAAGAAGGTCATAGAATCTTTTGACACATGTAGCGCGGCTTAGCCATCGCACAGCTGTGAACATGATTAGATCACCATACTCAGCGTCAGTATCTGCTAGAAACTTTTTGAACTTCCGATGGTTAAATGCATTGACTCTAATCCAGTTTACGGTTGTTGTTACCACATCCATCACATTAGACATGTTGAGTGACTTAGCAACAAGACTTTCTTGATGTAAAATGCAATGATGCCATGTCACAGGAGCAAGATGATCTTCCTCTCGCCATTTATTGATGAGCCCTTGAAGTCCTCGATTTGCTCCAATCATGGAAGGGCAACCATCCGTTGCCACTCCAAACAACTTTGTTGAGTCCAAATGTGCTTCTTCAAGAGTAGCATGAAATTCACGAAAAATATCTGTTCCTTTAGTTGTGCCATGGAGAGAACGCAAAGTGAGATATTCTTCATAAATCGTAAAATCCGGCATAACTCCCCTAATAAACACGGCTAATTGCTCTGTGTCAGTGAAGTCTTTTGAGCTGTCAAGTGCAAAAGAGTAGTATACAAAATTTTTTGATTTCTCAAGAAGCTGATCGTGTTGGTCGTTTGATATACATTCAATGCGCCGAGTTACTGTAGTATTACTCAGCTGCAACTTTTTTGCCTTTTGTTGTATGGCACTTGAACAGCAATCTGTTGCAAACGTAACTATCGCCTGCTTCATAATTTCACCATCCGAATATGGTTTCATATTGCAAGCAAGTAGATAGCTCAACTTGTATGATGTTTTGGTAATACATCCAGATTCATTACTAACCTTGAACATATTTGTTTGCTTATTCCATGCCGACTTAAGAGATTCCAACTTTCTTTTCCTTGATTCTCCTTGGTAGCAATCATATTTTGAAGAATGAGTTTTGTAGTGCCTCTCAATGTTAAAAGACTTTACACTACTTATCACCGCAGGACATAGAAGGCAATGTGCTTTGTTGTCTACCTCAATTTGAAAATACTTTTCTTCCCAAGCGCTTTGAAAGACCCGATTCTCCTGCTGAAGAGTACGTGCTTTTTTTGAAGGCTGATCTGACATAATTTTTGGCTGAATATACTAAAACTTATGCAAATGGATGATTATCCTATCATAGTTTTATAGCGGCAATAACTGCTTTTCTAAGTCTGTTTTATAGGACCTACTAGAAATTTTACACGTTTCGTGGTTTGTTGAGCGTCACACCATATCAACCTAATTAATTCCATTAATCGTTTATGATTCACTATAAGTAGACAATGGGCCATTCAAAACAGAATAAAGTAGGCTACAATGTGTAAAATGAAAAGTTCACTGACAGTGCAACCTCTACAACCCTATGACAATGAAGTTTGTAAACAATTTTGACTTTGTAAAAATTTTGACCTAACGCTATAAGTTTTGACTTTTTTTGACAAGTCAAGAAATAATCGCCCTAATTATTATAAATAGATTTTTTATATTTTTTGTGGGATTTTCAGGGGTCAATGAGAGCCTCCAAGGCTAGCTTGGAGCCGCGGTTGGGAACCTCTGATCTAGATGTTTGCCCTTTATTTAACACCGCTGTTCCTTAAGTTTATGAATTAGTTTGAGGCTGTTTTGTGGAGGCCTGAGTGTACCATGAAATCAATTTACTTTAATGCATATGTTGGAACTAATGAATAAACATGGAAGTGTGTGTTTGGAAGGCACAGTGATGATAACCTTAACAAGAATAGAAAGCCGTCTTAGTTACCTTTCCAACACAGAAGTGTACAGAAGTATGCATAGGATTGGGCAGTGCCCAACAGCAGGATCTGATTGATTGTAGCATTTATTCAGCTGAAATTTTTTCCTGCGATAGATGTCACATGAATATCCTTCTGATGAAGCCTTTAGCACTGTCTAAATCTCATAACACCAACTGGGCTCAAGTGGGAAGCCATTGCATACAACATACTGGCATCATCAAACTGAGGGAACTTTCGGTTTATGTGGAAGATATTGACACCCTCGAATAGATGTTGTGCAAAGCTGTTGTTCAAACATCTAGATTCAGTATGCGTTGGTGAAAACGATACTTTAGTAAAAGGCAAAAGGGACAAAATATCTGGCAAGGAGGAACATCTGTCTTCTGATGAGATCAGAAATTTTTATAATTCTTTCAAAATATTCGCATTTCAGGTGGACATTTTGAGCTCAAACTTTCTTTCTATACACATATTGAAGTGCTTATGGTTTTTTTATCATAAATTTATTCTTTTCCACACTACTTCCACAGTTCTTATTAACACATTTGTTTAAGTAAAAGGTGCAACTGCCGAAAATTTTCCAATTGGCAACACCAAAAATTTTTTATTAATATGTTTAGGTAATATCTACTTGATTAGCACATGCTAGAGTGAGGACATTCTATCTTCCATACATTTTCATACCTTGATAGAAATTCAGGTTCAATTACATAGGTACTGGAAATATTTATGAAGTTTTCTTTTCTGGCTTTAGGCAAAAGCTCAAAAATGAACAAAACAGGCCTATGCTAGTGATAAAAAATTATTATTACAAAATTACTGAAAAAAATATCCAGTTACAGATTGCAATCCATATGCTGAAAGGTAATGTATTTCGGTTCTATAAGTTTTTAAAACCATTCATCTTGACTTTTGTTGCAGCATTGTACCTGAGACAAGATACTTGCAGGTTACATCATACACTCGATCTGTAGTATTGTTTGGTCTTTTTCTGGGAGCAGTTCTGGCTCAGATACTGGTTTCTGTGGCCCAAATAAACTATCTCTATCTTTTCGTTATCGCTTTGGCAAACATATTTGCTGCATTCCTGATTTCATTCTTTCTTCCTTTGCCAACTGAGACTTTGTTCTTTTACCACAAGCCGGATAAAGAAGAACAAAAAGTATTGAACGCAGAAGCGTCTCATATTGAATGTGACTCTAATACAACTTCAAATAGTATTGCTGTCAAAAAGGTAAGATGTAGCTCCTATATTTTTGTAAACAACATACTGCTAACTATAATCCTGATTAAAAATTATGTGACATAGAGATTTGATAGTAGGTTGTTTTACCTTTTTTGATAATAATCTGGCTGCATCTTATTATTAGAGTATCTGATTCCTAGAATAGCTTTAAGTATTCAGAGACAAGAGACATTTCAACAGAAGAAACTCCATGTTGAAATTAAGTTAAAAGTTTAATTCTTGCAAGATGTTAAATGTTGAAGGAAACAATTCTATTATGTCACAAACAATACACAAATCCATTGAAATGTGCAAGTAACATCAGACTGATACTTTAGTACAGCGTGGTCCAACTGCAGGCCCGCGAGCACCGATTTTTTGGCCCGCGAACTGATAGTCAGCTTTGATAGTCGCTATTGTCGAGGAAGAACCTCGACCGCAGATGTCACATTGATCAGCATTAATAGCTAAAAATTTTGAACTATTCTAATTTCAGTTTTAAATAAAAAAGAGAACTTTTTTCAGTTCTAATTTCAGTTCTAATATCAATGTCACATTGTTCTTCAGTTCTAATTTCACATTTCTTCAGTTCTGATTTAAAAACATTAACCCGCAAGATAAAAAAATTTTTTGATTTTGGCCCGCGATGAAAAGAAGTTGGACCACGCTGCTTTAGTACATGCATTTCAGGGTGAGGACTGGGCGGTTTTATGAAGAAAGCTGTTTGAGATCGATTTCACACTTCTAAATTTACTAAATATAAAATTAAATTATAACAAACAAAATAATAAATAAACATTAAAAATTTGTGAAATTTTGGGCACATATGGTTTTTTCATAACAAAACTATGTCACATTTGAACTTTTTTACAATCGACACATTATGTTTTACTAGAAATTAGGATAAAGAGGCTGCTTTGTGCTTACTGCTTATAATCCGGTTCACCGGTTAGCTACAACAGAAATATCCGGATAGTAAATATTTTTGATATCCGAACTAACCCTAATCCATATCTAATTTGGAAACAAGAAAAAGGCAATAAGGTTAATTAATACATAAGGTGATAAGTCAAGTACTGTGAGCTGATGCAAGATTATTCAACAAAAGTATAAGGTTATAAACATTAACCATACCACTAAGTGGTAGCAGCAGTTGCGAACAGATTAAAGTGGTCCACGTTCAGTGATTTTTTACT